>NC_136262.1:233780996-234220996 GCF_964187855.1 Myxine glutinosa
ACTTTTGGGTGCAAATTCCTCCTGCTCTTCGAGGAACCTCGGACCGCAACGACCGGTTCTGCTCACTCCGGGGACAAGACCTCGTCGCTTTCAGCCGCGATGGCCGCGGGTCCACTCACCGCCGCTTTGACCTTTCTCGTGGTCTCCGCGTCCACTCTGAGCGCCCAAAGCCCGCTGGACGTGCCCGTCGCGGTCGTGCTGCCGTTTAACAACAGCTACCCGTGGTCCCTGCCGAGGGTCGGCGCCGCCATCCAGATGGCCGTGGAACGCGCGAACGCGCGGCCCGGCTCGAGCACGCGCTTGCGCCTCGAGTACGGCACTAGCGAAGACGCGCACGGAAAGTGCTCCGAGGCAGTGGCGCCGCACACGGTCGTCAACCTGAAACAGGAGCACGACCCCGCGGTCTTCTTCGGGCCGGGCTGCGTCTACACCACGGCGCCCGTGGCCCGTTTGACGACCCCCTGGAAGGTCCCTCTCCTCACGGCCGGAGCCCCGGCCTACGGCTTCGACGACAAACGGACCGGGGTGTACGCGCTGTTGACCCGCGTGGGTCCGTCGCACGGGAAGCTGGGCACGTTCGTGCGGCGTCTGCACGAGCACTTCGGTTGGCTCCAGCACGGCATGCTCATCTTCAATGACGACAAGATGGACGACCGGCACTGTTTCTTTGCCATCGAAGGAGTCTACATCAAGCTGCAAGATACGAACCTATTGAACAAGACCGTGAGGATCGACGACTTGACTTTCAATGAGAGACAAGGGGTCAATATTCCCGACGTTCTGCGCGAGATTCGCAAGAAGGGACGCGGTGAGTCCGGGACAGCCTGACCCCTCGCACCTGTCTACCTGCCATCATACCTGTTCTACCTTTCTAAGTGTCACACGCACTGCACCCTACACCTGCGTTGTTAAATGAACCATTCGATCTCTTCTGCTCTTGATTTCTCCACCATTCGTCACAATTTACCAAATCTCTTGATTGCCTTCATGACGTGTGACCAACATTCTGTGACGCAAATGTCTGTTCAGCACACGGTTTATGGATGTTGAGATGGTTGGTGTGACGCAGGCGAATGGAATGGAAGGTGGGGTGGTTGGGGGAGGGAGGGGGACGTTGTGGGATTGCCTTTCCGCCTCTCTTCACCTTGGACCATGGACCACTGTGGATCATGGACCATCGTGGACCATCCACCACCTTGTGCCATGGACCACCTTGTGCCATGGACCAACTTGTGCCATGGGCCACCCTGGACCATGGATCACCTTGGACCATGCACCAGCTTGGATCATGAACCACCTTGGATCATGGACCACCGTGGGACATGGACCACCTTGGAACATGGACCACCTTGGACCATGCCTAACCCTAAGGCAACTTGCCTAACCCTAACCTTGGGACATGGACCACCTTGGATCATGGACCACAGTGGGACATGGACCACCTTGGATCATGGACCACCTTGGATCATGGACCACCTTGGATCATGGACCACCTCGGGCCATGGACCACATTGTGCCATGGACCATATTGTGCCATGGACCACCACCTTGGACCATGGACCACCACCTTGGAACATGGACCACCTTGGAACATGGACCAACGTGTGCTATGGGCCACCTTGGGCCATGGACCACTTTGGATCATGGACCACCTTGGATCATGGACCACCTTGGATCATGGACCACTACCTTGGAACATGGACCACCTTGGAACATGGACTACCTTGGAACATGGACCACCTTGGACCATGCCTAACCCTAAGGCAACTTGCCTAACTCTAACCTTGGGACATGGACCACCTTGGATCATGGACCACCTTGGATCATGAACCACCTTGGATCATGAACCACATTGGATCATGAACCACCTTGGACCATGAACCACCTTGGATCATGGACCACCGTGTGACATGGACCACCTTGGACCATGGACCACCTTGGACCATGGACCATCTTGAAACATGGACCACTTTGGGACCATGGACCACCTTGGAACATGGACCACCCTGGACCATGGTCCGCACACCCGATGCGCTGTTTTCTTGGTTTTCTCAAATTATTCTGAACTCGCATTATACTCTCTGCTTCTATCCTCACTCAATTGTGTTAACTTACCCGAATATGGCAGATACGGGGGGGACTAACAATATATATAAATCCCTACGGGCGACTAAATATATAGTATTAAAATTCCGACAAACTTTTGATTAAAAAAAAAAAATAAAAAAAAAAAAAAAAAAATATATATACTTGTGACGTCATTACTACTTCTCTTTGGCCACCGTGATGACGCAATTCTCCATTGACGTCCAGAAACGCTACAGGAAAATGCCCCGATTGATGGTGGAAAGGTCGTTCTGAATGAGATGGCATACGTCTCAGGTATATGTGCCGGCAGGTACGCACGCCGAATCGTAACACCTGAGATGACGCTCCTACCCCCCATTCCTTTGCACTGCACCTCTTGATCCATCACCTGACCGAAAATTGCACGGTTTGGGGTCATTGGTGACCGAGCCTTTTCATTTTTACCTGGACGTTGGACAATGCAATCCGCCAAACGACGCAGTGGTTCGATCGAGGGAGGGATGATTGAGGAGGGATGGACATTGATCTCCCTGGAAGGATCAAACCAACATTATGATGACATCACGTTCCACAACGTGGGTCTTTCACTCAGAGTAGTTAATGCATGGAATGGTCTCCCTGGAAAAGTAGTATTAGCACCAACGGTAGATAGGTTTAATTTGGAATTAGATAGGTACCGAGATGCATTGGAGGTAGATGAAGGTAGCTTGACGATGGATGAGTGATTGTGTACATTTGTGCTGTTTGTGACGTCAGAGAGTCTCGCCCATGCATAGTGTGTGGTTTATGTTATATATTGCTTGGTGTTGTATGTCCTTCACCCACCCCAAAAAATAGGCTGACATGATGTTCTACAGGTATGCACACCTGACTCTCCGGCCTAATCTGTCCAGCCTGGGTTCGAATACCGACGCAGGTATAAATTGTCATCCCAGTGTATCCCAGGCAGGGCGATTCGTCAATGTGTGTGTGTCGTCCCCCGGATGGACGTTAAACTGGGCGTCTCCTCTGTCGCCATTAGTTGGTGGATGTTGGAAATTCCACGGTGTCCTTCATGGACAGCAGGCGAGCTATCGCCGGCACCTTGAACAAATGATAAATCCCTGCCTGAACCTTGTCCGAACGTCAAGCCTGGCCAGCTGGTTCGTGAAAGACTTCGGCCAAACTTTCCGCCTGCCATTCCCACAGGAACGTGGGAATAATTGAAAAAATCCCCATTTTTATTTTGAAGATATTCTGATCCTGCCCTTTTGATGTCCCTGAGCTTGCCACATTGTTCCCATCCCTACTCTTCCCTCCATTCTCCAAATTGAATTAACTTATTTCGACGGATTGACGCACTTATTTAATCCGGTGTTCGTGTGGCACAGGCATGATGGGCCGAATGACCTCCTCCTGAGTCTAATTTCCTCGTTATCCTGACACTTTTTGAAAAAAAATAAAAATGGGAGGATATTGCGATCGATTCTGGCCGTCCGTCTGTCTGTCTGTCTGTCCGTCACGCTTTCCCCTCCTAAACTGTTGGGCAGAAATTCACCAAACATGGTAGTCATGATCACCACCTCGCACAAAGGTGCAAGAGCCTCTTGGAAGGTGCAAGAGCCTCTCGCACAAATGTGCAAGAGCCTCTTTGCCTCTTGGAAGGCAAATCCAACTGAAGGCAATCTCAGTTCCTTCCACCAAGCTCGAAACAAGTGTGTGTCTACCCTCAGGAGTGCCAGGAAGCACTATCTCTACACACTCAAGAATGCACTCTCAAACCTGTCTCCTTCCTCCAAATCCTGGTGGCATCTGGTCAAATCCGTTTCTGGTGTTTGTTCCCCCTCCATCCCCTCCCTTACCTCAAATGGCTACACAGTTGACATAGCACGTGACAAAGCCGAATGCCTCAACTCTGTGTTTGCCTCAAAATCTTGTCTCCCAAACCCATCTCTCTCTGTTCCCACCTTTCCCAGTCGAACCCAACTGCTCCTGGACTCTGTGTCCTTTTCTCCTGACAAGGTGGAGAAGTTTTTTATCAAACCTCGACTCTGATTCTGCAACTGGACCAGATGGCATCAGCCCACGGGTCCTAAAATCCTGCTCTCCCGCTCTATCTCATCCTCTCTCTGTTCTTTTCACCCTCTCTTTTGCTCAAGGTCATCTGCCAGAATCTTGGAAATCAGCAAACATTCCCGCTTTACACAAAAAAGGTGCAAAAACAGATCCTTGCAACTATAGACCAATCAGCCTGCTTCCAATTATCAGCAAAGTCATGGAATCCATCATTGCTTCGGATATCAAATCCTTCCTCTTCTCCAATGGCTTGATCTCTGATCATCAATTTGGATTCAGACCAGGTCATTCTACTCTGGACATGTTGCTTCTGCTGTCTCAACAATGGATGGAGGTCCTCAATGCCAAACAGGAAATCAGAGCTGTCTCACTTGACATAATCACGTGCCTTCGATACGGTCTGGCACCCAGCTCTGCTCACCAAACTCTCCTCCTATGGCATTCATGGAAATCTCCAGTCATGGCTTGCGGACTTCCTCTCTGGTCGTAGGCAACGTGTGGCCCTGAATGGATTTCTCTCATCTCCCCTTCCTGTTGTGGCTGGAGTTCCCCAAGGTAGTGTTCTGGGCCCTGTGCTATTTCTGGTCTTCATCAATGATCTCTCCGACTCTCTGGAAAATCCTCACTATCTCTTTTCTGATGACTCCACTATCTGCCGCTCCATTCCTCATCCCTCAGATCGGCAGTCTGCAGCCTCCTCACTCTCTGTAGACCTGGACAAAATCACAGACTGGTCAAACAAGTGGAACATGTCTTTCAATCCTGACAACTCTCACACTCTTACAATGCCTCTCCGAAAGGACCGACTGGAAAACCCTCCCATTTACTTTCTCAACAATCCTCTCCAAGAAGTTCTGTCGCTCAAGCTTTTGGGTCTCACTATCTGCCATGATCTTTCTTGGGAAAACCACATTTCCAAGCTGGCCTCCAAAGCCATTCGCCGACTGGGCATCCTCTGTCGTGCGAAGTCCTTCCTTGGCACACCTGAGCTCCTCACCACATACAAGGCTTTCATCCGCAGCTCAATGGAATACTGTTCCCCCCTCTGGGCTGGTGCTCCTGCCTCACACCTATCTCGGCTTCACGCTGTTGAGGCCAAAGCTTTCAGAATCATTGGAATCTCCTGCGATGAAATCAACTCCGAGGGCCTTTCACTCACTCACCGCAGGCAGGTTGGTGGTCTTTCTGTCTTCTACCGACTCCTCTCCGGCCTTGCTCCCCCAGCTCTCTGTGCTCTGTCCCCCTAATATTCGTTCAGGTCGCACAAGATCTGCCTGCAACCCTCTTATGGTTAAACTGCCAAAATCTAGGCTCTCTGCTCACCTTCACTCTTTCATTCCTCTTTTCTCCCGCCTCTGGAACAAACTCCCCCACTCCCTTCAATCCCACTCCTCCCTCCAGGTCTTTAAAACAGCTGTTCACCACCATCTCTTCTCTTCCCCCATCCAAAACCTTGATCTTTTCTACCCCCGGTAATTCACGCCAGAGTCCTTGCAGTGTTCATATGTTTTATACCTCTCCCACCTCCCCCCAAGTCCTCCCGATGTCCCTGCTCTCAAATGTTGTGTTTGTGTCCTTCCCCCTCTCTCCCCATCTTGTCTGCCGCTCCCCTTGTTTTTTGTGTTTTGTGTGTCGGTTTGACTTTTTGCGTGATTAATGTTAGCTCTTTCACGAGCCTCGATCTTGTATACAAAAAACAAACAAAAAAAAAAACAATCATTTTAGCCCTGCCCCCAAGGTGGGGTCAAAAGGTCAAATATAAAAAAACGCAATTACAGTCACATTTTTAAACAATTCTTAATGAAACTTTGTGTATATAATCAATGTTGCGGTCGCATGAAATATGTAACGATTTTTTTGATTTGACCCCGGGTTCATGCCCCATAGGGTGGGAACTTGGGGTCAAAACAGGAGAAAACTTATTTAACTCTAAATTTGATATTGGGTCATTCCTGGTGAAACATTTTGCCTTCTTTCAACTTTGCTTGACGTGGGAAGCGTTGGGATTTGCGATGGTGCGCCATCCACTCCACTCCAGTTATTCCTTGTTAATGATCATTCCAGACTTTGGGGCCCAAAAAGGGGTCATGCTGATGTTGATGCTGTTGCTCCACTCTCTGCTGCTCCATTCCTCATCCCTCAGATCGGCAGTCTGCAGCCTCCTCACTTTCTGCAGACCTGGTCAATATCAAGACTGGTCAAACAAGTGGAACATGTCTTTCAATCCTGACAAATCTCACACTCTTTCTATGTCTCTCCGAAAAGACCGACTGGAAAACCCTCCCATTTACTTTCTCAACAATTCTCTCTCCAAGAAGTATTGTCACTCAATCTCTTGGGTCTCACTATCTGCCATGATCTTTCCTGGGAAAACCACATTTCAAATCTGGCCTCCAAAGCCAGTCGCCGACTGGGCATCCTCCGTCGTGCGAAGTCCTTCCTTGGCACACCTGAGCTCCTCACCACATACAAGGCTTTCATCCGCAGCTCAATAGAATACTGTTCCCCCCTCTGGGCTGGTGCTCCTGCCTCACACCTAGCTCGTCTTCACGCTGTTGAAACCAAAGCATTCAGAATCATTGGAATCTCCCGTGATGAAGCTACCTCCGATGGCCTTTCACTTACTCACCGCAGGCAGGTTGGTGGTCTTTCTGTCTTCTACCGACTCCTCTGTGGCCTAGCTCCTTCAGCTCTCTCTGGACTTTGTCCCCCAAATATTCCTACAGGTCGCACAAGATCTGCCTGCAACCCTCTTATGGTTAAACTGCCAAAATCAAGACTCTCTATTCACCTTCACTCTTTCATTCCTCTTTTTTCCCGCCTCTGGAACAAACTCCCTCACTCTCTTCAATCCCACTCCTCCCTCCAGGTCTTTAAAACAGCTGTTCACCACCATCTCTTATCTTCCCCCTTCCAAAACCTTGATCTTTTCTACCCCCATTAATTCCCCCCCGATCTACTTTTTTGAAATACCGACTTCTTTCCTGGAAGTCCTGGCAGTGTCCATGTGTTTTTTTTTTTAACCTCTCCCCCCCCCCCCCCCCCCCTTACCATGCCTCCTCCCCCAAGCCCTCTCCCTCGCATAGATCTCCCGATGTCCCTGTTCTCCATCTTGTCTCCCACTCCCTTTATCATCTGTTTTATGTTTTATGTGTCATTTTGTCTTTTTGTGATCAATGTTCGCTCTTACACGAGCCTCGATATTGTATACATAAAAAATAAAAATGCTGGTTTTCTTTCAAGTCGTCATTTTCTGTCGAAAGCCACATGTCTTTCCTTCATACAACCATGAGTGATCTACGGCTGAACACTTGCACGTTCTTGAAATGTAAACCACGCTGGGTGGAGATGTGGTTGCGGATCTTACTTTTCCCGTCAATTGACTGAAAGTCCTGATCATTTAAAATGGCGTTCATTTTATTACCTCCACCACCAAAGGTGGACAGAGGTTATATTTTCAATTTTCACCCCCGTCTGTGTCTGTCTGTGTCTGTGAGCAGGATAGCTCAAAAATATATGGATGGATTCGGACGAGACTTGGCGGACTGGTTGTGTGTGTGAGAATGGCGAACTGATTCGAGTTTGGAGAAGATACAGATCTGGATCTGGATACTATAATTTTTAAAGATTTTATAAAGTGATCCTTCACCATTGAGTGATGGGGACAAAAACGACATATGGCATGATATTTCAAAAAATTGTGGACGACTTATGACAAAACTTTGTGGTTGAGTTTTTTTAGATGACGAGGACAAGCCAATTCGATTCCGGGTCAGGTCTGGATGCAGATCCGGATCATCAGTGGGATACAAGATGTAAGCAGTTCAGCCTGGCAGAGGTATGCGCTCTACCGAACCTGATTCTGATGTTGATGTAGCGTACTCTTTACGGAGGTGTCGATTCTGCCGAAGCAGTTTCTTGGCAAGGATTATACTAGGTGGTTTGCCATTGCCTTCCAAGCAGTAGTTCGGGGAGGGATTTGGAATTTGCCCAGGGTGCCGGCAATAGCTCGCCTACTCTTCACGAAGGGCACCGTGGGATCTTTAATGTCCACCAACTAATGCCGACAGACGACAGGCCCAGTTTAACGTCCACCCGAGGGACGGCACACACATTGATGATTCACCATACATGTGAAACACCAGGATCACAGCTTATAGCTGGGCCGAGATTCAAACCCAGGCTAGACAACTTGGAGGCAATTGTGAGTACGTCTATTAATTAGATACTTTTGAAATGTGAGTACATTTATTAACTACGTACTATTGCAAGTAAGTATATTTATTAAATACGTACAATTGTAATGTGAGTACGTTGATTAACTACGTACTAATTACATATTGGAATGTATTAATTATGTCTTATTAATTACATAACACACCAGCGCATAAACACCACACGAAAATCACACAAAACAAGTCCTGATGAGGGTCTGCAATCTCTGATGGATCGCTCTTTCTTGTCATATCATGACGTGAATGCTAAGTTGAATTTTTCATTTTTGTGTTTAAAAACAAAACATTTTTTTTACAAGGAAACCTGGACATAAGAAGCCATTTGGCCCATCGTGAATGTGCGTCCATCCCACCCAATGAACTTTATCGATTGGTTTACTTACGAGTGACCTTCAAAAATTTCTCAAAATGAGATACTCACAATATAATCCAAGAAAATTCAAGATATTTTTTATTTTTCAGTATACAAGTACATACCACATACCTAATTCGTAAGGATTTTTATTGCTATTTGTATATACTTAGTCATTTTAAAATATGTTAAATAAAATATGTCAAAATGTTTGGCATGTCTTGGACTAAGATGAATACCTATAAATTCATGGAGCAATTAGAACGCCCCTCGTAGCCTCGTAGCCTTATAATGTATTAACCCCATTGTTATATTAACTTAGTCAAAGTTAATATCTGCATCCATTTTATATAATAAACTTGTGTACCACGTTTAATCTCTGGATAGGGACTCAAGCCTGGGAACCAACACACATTGACCTACTTTTTTGAGCGATACCCTAAATTCTTATAGGACAGCTTGTTTTATGGAAGGCAAACTGACTGATGTAGTGGACCCGGCCTGCACTACACCAGGACGCTAGTTTTTAAGTGAAATTCATCTCCACAGGAGAATTAATCTGTGATCAGAGCGCTCAGATATGACGATGCTTCGAACTGAGCTGGTTTGCCATCCCTCAGCCAACAACACCAATTGAGGTCTCCCATCCAAGTACTCGGTGGGCCTTGACTCGGCCTGCTTCTGATATCCGATGGGATCTGGCACATTCAAGCCGATAAGTTATCATGCACTTAAATGAGTAAAAAGAAAAGCTCAGAAAATTAACCCTGAGATTGTCAGTATCAGAAAAGTGCATGGACCACAATCATCTCGGAGAGAAGAAATAGATGCTCACACTTGTTGGAATTGCTTGAAAGACCATTTATCAGTTCAGTGCTACTGAATCTGGTGAAAAAAAACGCCTTTCTAGGACTAGTGAGTGCCTTCGGACAGCAAAATCGAGCTCGCATCGCAATAAGCTACGAATTTCAGTTGCTGATCAAGTCAAAAGCATTTGGTATCGTGGAAATTCTATACTTTTTAAAATTGGAGGTAACTGATATAGTCGGAGGTGACAATACTGTACTGGAATATGAGTCTAATTGAAATAGCTGGCGATGTCGATGGAGAAGGAGAACAAGAGTTGTTACCTTTAAAAATAATTTTTTTACCTGTGTTTATAAGGCCACATAAAACAAATTACTAGTTGCTCGTCCGTGCTTTTCAAAAAAAATGAGGTGGCACCTTACTATTTGATATTTTCCAGATTTTCTACATTTTTTCCAAGATGGCCGCCACATGGTGAAGTCTACCAGACCAAAGACGAGCACTCCACCACCAAGCACATCCCATATACTGTTAAAAGTAGGGGCAATACCCCTGGGCGCTCACCTGGTAGAATAAAACAGTATACTACACCGACCGACTAAAGGTATTTTAAACAGTATCACGGTATTTTAAACCAATTTCAATGGTTCCTAAAAGAGAGGGCAGCATGTAGAATCGTACTAACGTAATCCTAAGACTTTAAACAAACAAACAAAAAAAATACCTATTTTGGGGGGCAACCCCTGTAGATCCCCTTAGATCCCTATTTTTCTAATGCCGTGAACAAACATTGGTGCATCACGGGTGATGAAAGTTGTTGTCAAGTTTCATCTAAATTGTGTGCGTAGTTTCTGAGAAGAAAGCAAATACCTGCCCCCCCCTTCCTCACCCGCCCCCCCATAGACCGCCTTAAACCCCGATTTTTTTTTAATGCTGGGAACAAACGTTGGTGCATCATGGGTGATGAACAGAACTCTGTTGTCAAGTTTCATCGGGTTTGAATGTGTAGTTTCTGAGAAGAAAGCAAATACCTATTGTTTGGGGGTGTGGAGTTGCAACCCAGGTGAGCTAAAAATGATGTTGGTCATATGTATACCTGATCCGTCAACATCTACTGCAGCAGTGGCACTGTCTGCTGTACTGTGCGCTTATACGTACTGACCAGTTACTAGACATATGCTGACTTGCACTACTGACCAGAGCTGTCTGGTAGTTGTCATCGATGGGTGATACCTTGTCGAACTCCCCATTTTTAAAATCGTTGAAAATATCCACCAGTATTTGGGTTCTGTCGAGCATGGTACGAGCATACCGTGGCTTCAAAAACTTTCTGTCAGCCTTCCGGACGCATACAAAATGGAGAGCATTTTTCGCTCACCTGGAACGTAGTTCCGAGGAGCTTATGTGATGGCGCGTCGTCCGTCCATCAGTCTGTAAACACTTGCAACTTCTTCTCCAAAACGAATGATGAAATTGTGACAAAACTTGGCTAAAATGATATTTGGTATGTTGCAACTCGTTTGTTCACAGCATGAAAAAAATTGGAGTCTCAGCGGGTCTACAGGGGGTCAAAGTGTTTCCAGGTTTGACCCCTCCCCCCCCCCCCCAAAATAGGTATTTGCTTTCTTCTCTGAAACTACACAAACAATTTCGATGAAACTTGACCACAACCTTCATCACCCGTGATGTACCAATGTTAGTTCACGGCATAAAAAAAAAATCAGGATCTAAAGGGGTCTACGGATGAGGTGCTGCTTGAATAAGCGTATTTACAGATGAGATCAATTTTATTTGCACGAGTGATAGGCCAACATGGACCACAAAATAATTATTGGTCTGGGTTCCAGCCTCCCACGACAAAAATAATGATAATAAAAAACACAATTTTTCGTAAACTTGATAAAGGAGAGGAAAAAGCAACCCACCAACGTGCGACCTCCAAAAAGGAAGCGCGTGGGGTGGGGATGAATGAATCAGTTCTAAATATATATATATAATTTTTAGATCTGGAAAGAAAATAGTTAATTATCAAAAACAAGGAGGTGGCCATCAAAAAGGAAGCGCGTGGGGACGTCAAACTAATCATTTATTTCAGTTGCTCTAAAAGGTACGGAGTAAGGTCGGCATGAGATATACATATATATATATATTTGCATATTTGCATGTATTTGGTGGCGGAGGTAATCAAATGATTATACAACACTTTTGAAGTAGAAGCAAAACCTTGTGAGCATTTACCATGATGAAGCCGCAGCACAAGGTCTCTCATCACAATCATGTCGCTGGTCTTTGGTTTTTTTACCTCCTCTTCTCTGGCTTAGCTTGGACTGTTCCCTCAGCTTTTCTACCCTACCCAGCACCTCCATGAACGTGGTCTTCCAGTAACCCACTCCTGGTTAAATGCACAAAGTCCATGCTCCACTTCCCATCTCCATATTTTCCCCCTCGTTTGCGTAACTTCCTTCCTGAAGCCGTTCAATTCCACTTCTCCCTCCAGGGCTTCAAGACGGTGGTGCACCACTTTCTCGTTTTATCCCCCAACCCTACCAATGGTCTCATCTATCCCCATGGACCTTACATATTCCAACCCTCTTACTTGCAAATTCCTGTTTTTATTTTTTATTTTTTTGTGTACATAGTCAAGGTTTGTGGAAGAGCTAGAACACAGAACAAATCAAGACACAACATAACAAAAGGAACAGCAGGAGAATGGGGAAATGCCAACAGCAGGGCGGAGGCAGAAATAGATGGAGACAGACAAACAAGGGATGCGGATAACGATGAAGGGTAGGAGAGAACTCAAGGGGTGGACAAAATGGATACAGAAGCAAAATTTTGGGAGGGTGGGGATGGTTTAATAGGTGTGGAAAAGAAATTAACGTGAGAAAAACACCTTTGTTTTAGAGAGAAAGGAATTTTGCCAAATTTTGAGAGAAGAAAGGTCCTCGTCTATTCAAGTTTGACTCATAATTGCTTTTGTATGTCGGAAATACAGAATTTTTATTTTAAAAGAAACCATAATCACATTTTTGCACCAAGTTCCATATGATGACTTTTCACACCTCGATCAATGCTTAAAACGCATGTTGTTGTTGTTGTTGTTGTTGTTGTTGTTGTTGTTGGTCAATGCTTAAAGGCAGTTCCCATTCATTTGCTCCAAATAGACACTTTTGAGTACAGTATTTCATTCTTATTTTTATACAAATTTGAGGCTCGTGGAAGAGTTAGAACATTGTGGGAGGTAGGGTAGAGTTACATAGCAGAGGAACACTTGGAGGAGGAATGGGTGAGAATAAGACGACGGGGATGAGACGGGAGGAACATACACAAGTTGTATATCGGCTAAAGTACAAGTGAGGAGCTGAAAGAACAGGAAGGAAAAAACAGGGATTAAAGAGCAATGGAACAAATAAATGGAAAGATAGGTGGTGGGAGATGGTATAAAACACAATGACCTGGAAAGGAAGGGAATGGGTTAATGGTGCAGAAAATATCATGAGTAAGGATGGTAAATGAGTTGAAGAAGAGGTGAACAGCCATCTTGAAGCCACGAGAAACAGAAGAAAAGAAGAACAAATGAGTGAAGGTGAGCATTGAGTCTGAATTTTGGGAGTTTCACCAGAATTAGGTTAGTGGCAGAATGCATGAACCCTGAAGAAACCTTGGCAGGGGGAGGAGGGGAAGGCAGGGTGGGGGTTGGGAGGGGGGGGGGAGGAAGGAGGTGGACATAAAGGGAAGATGGTGCAAAAGCAGAGAGGAGGTGATAGAAGACAGCTAGGCTGCAAACCTGTCTGTGATGCAGGACCAACAAGCCCAGAGAATGAGCTCCATTGTGGGAGATTCCAATGATTTTGACAGCCTTGGATTCCATGACATCAAGACTTGAAACATGTGAGGCACCAGTCCAAAGGGGACAATCATTATTCAAAGAAAGATGTCGGGATTGGTTTCACATGATCATTCCTTGTCATCATCCTTACCTTGTTTACATACTTTTTGGAGTAAAAACATCCCTTCACATTAAAAAAAAAGGTTTTATTACTTGTAATATAAAGAAGTGTAAGGTGCTGGGGATGGGTAAGAATAATGAAAATATAAATTGCACGATGAATGGGGCAATTTTGGAGTGTGCCACTCAGGATAATGATCTGTGGAAGCAGACATGACTGTCAGGTATCTATAGGTAAAGCAAACGTGGTTAGGTTGTATTCGTTAAGGGCGGGGGGAGGGGGGGGGGATATAAATCAAAGGAGGTAGCAGTTTTAACACTGTACATGGATTTAATGAGGCCTCATCTAGAATATTGTGTTCAGTTTCGGTCACCACATCTAAGGAAGGACATAGCTACCATAGAGTGAATTCATCGAGTAGCAACTCTATTGATCCCGGGCCTAGCTAGAATAAGCAATTGAGGAGTGGCTGAAGGAGATGGGTTTATACATTTGAAATGATGTAATTGTGAGGGGATATGATAGAGATGTTTAAATAAATGAAGGGCAGACAAAACTAGTGTTATTCATGGAATACTTACCCTGCACAGTCAACTTGGCAGCCAACTCTTCTGTTTTTGAAGGGTTTTTTTCTTTGATCCAATATGGCTGCCAGACCACATGAGCGATTACATCATACATTTATATTCTCCAATACAATTGTTGCATATTTCACGTTTAATAAATTTCAAACTGATCAGACTAAGCGTTGTCCCTGTCAAATTATGACGTCATAATTAAGGCACCAATGACATCATTGTTAACAACACTTATTCCCAATATGGAGTTCTTTACAATGAGCCACGTTTCAATTTTTTTCATGGAGTGGTTTTGGAGATATAGAGGTGCAACGTTTTTCGGTTTTTCCAAGATGGCGACTGTACCACGTGAGCTATGACATCATATCTATCATTAAAATATTCTACAGGAAGAGGCGCTCCTATTGCGAAAATTTCGTGTCCATCAGACCAACAGTTGCAGAGAAAAAAAGTTCATACTTACTGATCGGATCAAACGTTGTACTTGTCGAATTATGACGTCATAACAAAGGCACCGATGACATCATCATTAACATATCTTATTCCCCATGGGAGTACTTTACAATGAGCCATGTTTCAATTTTTTCCATTGAGCTGTTTTGGAGATATCGAGGTGTAACTTTTTCAAGATGGTATTCGTCCCACCTGACCTATGACGTCATAATTATTAATAAAAAAATTATACAGGTTGTGGCGCTCCTATGGTAAAATTTCATGTCAATCGGACCAACAGTTGCCAAGAAAATGGATTTTAAAATGCAAGAAAAGAGAGGATCTCATTAAGAACCATGCGCTGACTATGAGAGTAGAGGAAGTGAGCAAGCAATGACAAAAGGTGGCTTTTGATGCCATAGGCTGAGATTGTGGAACGCAATGCTATGTAACATGTCGCATGCTCGAGATGTGTCCAGAGATGTGGCCCTAATCTCTTGTTTGATATTCAGGGTCTCCATCTGTAGTTGGGAAAACAGTCCAAATCCAAGGTGGAGGAACCTTGAAAACAAACAAACTGATAAACAAACTGAGAACAGAAAACAAACTGATAATCTAAGATCAGGCCATTGGAGAAAAGGAAGGATTTCCTGTAAATTGTTAAGATGGAGTCCACGACTTTGCTTATAATTTTGTGCCTGTAATAAAGCGGATCTGTTTTTTGGGGCTTTTCTGTAATTCAGTGATGTTGACTGACTTATAAGTTGATGGAAGGTGACGAATTATAGGTATATCAGAGCAAAAAGAGGATATGGAAGAGCGGCAGAGCACGTTTTCAGAATGTGGGCACTATCGCTATCCGGGCCTCTTGCAGAGTCGGAATCTAAGGTTGCCAGAAATGTAAACACCCAGAGGTGAGAAAGCAAAATCTTCTTCGACCAAATATACAGTATATGTGACAATATACATATCATACAATTCAGGTGCAGTGCAATTTCAGATTTAACACCCTCGTCGATGAAGCAACGCAGGGTATTGGTACACAATGGCTTACTCTTTTAAAACTGTGGCATCTTTTATGTCTATAAACAAGCCTCCTCCGAAGCATGGCATCCTGTACAATCTTCCGTTTTTCCTGCACAGAGAATCGCACCCAGAGTGCAGCTCAAGGGGAATGCGCTACAGTTACCTTCAAGATACCCTGTCAATTCTAAGAGAGTTTTGTGGATTTATAATGACTCAATTTTTCTTCCTGTCATTTACAAACCCTTAACTCCTGTTCAACAATGATTGCAATGAATTTCATGTTCCTGCTCAATGTTGTACCAGGTTATACTATCAGATAGATGATTCTGCCATGACATGTCTTTCAATTACAAATCTACAGATAAATGCTTTCACCATTACAAACCTGCATGCACTCTGGAATCTTTACACAATACGAGCAAGAGTGATTGTTTGTGAATTTCCTTTTTTACCTCTGCCACTGAAGGTGGATGCAGGTTATGTTTTCACCCCTGTCTTTATTTGTTTATCTGTCTGTGAACAGGATATCTCAAAAAAGTTATGGATGGATTTGGCGGACGGAACTTGGTGAAGAGGTTCGGTATGTGACAAGGACAAAATGATTAGACATTGGTGAAGATCCAGGTCTGGATACGAGAATTTTTAAAGTGATTCTTCACCATTGAGCGAAAGGGCCAAACACGATATATAGCACGATATCTCAAAAACTTGTGGACAAATTATGACAAAACTTGGTGGTTAAGTTTGTTAGGTGATGACAACTAGCCGCTTAGATTTTGGTTCAGGTCCGAATCCAGATCCGGCCTATCAGTCGGATACAAACCATAAACTGTTCAGCCTGGTGGAGGTTTGCTCTATACCGAGTGCCGTTCTAGTTCCCATTTGTTGCGGTCATAGTTTTGACATTTTGTTGCTTTTAATTCCTATATTTTTACCATATGGTTACATTTTTGACAAACTACTTCGTACAAATAACAAATACCGATTATGACTCTTGCAAAACACTCAATGAAGATACATGCCATTAAAGCGCGGCGTTACGCGCGCTGCTTGCGAGCAAGGAGGAAGCGGACAAGCGGTAACTTATAAGCGTCTTTATTTCAGGAGCTCACTGTAACACTGGCGCGCTCCGGGCTGCGCGCCCGGTGTATATCATGAGGCCACGCCTACCCCTCGGGCGTGGCCACCGCCCACTTGGTGCGCGGAATGATGTCACCACGCCAGTGGGCTTTTGTGTCCGCCACACGCGCCCCCCCAGAATTCCCGCGCACCTGGAGGGCCAGTTTGCGGGGCAGACGAATGACCCGGCCGAAGCGCCCCCTGGCGATCGGCGGCGTCCGGGGTGCAGGGATGCCAGGTGGGATGCCCATGGCTGCCCCTGGGATGGGTGCAGGACCGGGGGGCGGCGTGGCGGCGGGGCTGGGCGGTGCCGGGGGTCCGCCCGCAGGGGGGCGGCCCCGACGTGGGGGTCGGGCCACTGGCGGTGGATGGTCCACGTCGAGGTGGGCCGGCTTGAGGCGGTCTACCGAAACGCGGTCAGGAGTACCGCCGATGTCCAGGGTGAAGTGCTTCGCCCCGGTCTCCAGCACGCGGAAAGGCCCGTCGTACGGGGGCCGCAGTGGTGTCCGGTGGGCATCGTGGCAGACGAAGACGTACTCCGCCATGCGAAGCTCCGGGGCGACGTGCGTCAGTGGGTGCCCGTGGCATGCCATTGGCACCGGGGCGAACCTCTGGGCGGTCTCTTGCAGAGCGGAGCGCTGCTGTGCCGCGGACCATGGTGCCGTGGAGTCGGGGAGGAACTCGCCCGGCACCCGCAGCGGGTGCCCGAAGACCAACTCCGCCGCGGATGCGCGCAGGTCCTCCTTGGGCGCCGTCCGGAGGCCCAGCAGGACCCAGGGGAGCCTGTCGACCCAGCCGCCGTCGCGGAGGGTGGCCCGGAGCGCGGCCTTCAATGAGCGGTGAAATCGCTCACACAGGCCGTTAGCCTGGGGGTGGTAGGCCGTGGTTCGGTGCAGCCGGACCCCGAGCCCCTGCGCGACCGCCCCCCAGAGCTCCGAGGTGAACTGGGGGCCGCGGTCGGACGAGATGTCTGAGGGGGCGCCGAACCGGGCGACCCAGGTGGCGATGAAAGCCTGCGCGACATCGGCCGCCGTTGTCGACGCCAAGGGCACGGCCTCCGGCCACCGGGTGGTGCGGTCCACCATGGTGAGGACGTAGGTGAAACCCCGCGAGGGGGGCAGAGGTCCCACCAGGTCCACGTGGACGTGGTCAAACCGGCGTTCCGGCACCGTGAACGGGGCCAACGGGGCCTGGGTGTGCCGGTGCACCTTGGCGCGCTGGCACGCGAGGCACGTCCTGGCCCAGCCGCGGACGGCCTTCCGGAGGCCATGCCAGACGAACTTGTCGGCGATCAGCCTTTGGGAGGCCCTCGCGCCCGGGTGGGACAGGCCGTGGATGGCGTCAAACACCTGGCGCTGCCAGCCCGCGGGCACGATGGGGCGAGGACGCCCGAGGGAGACGTCGCACAAGAGGGCCGCGCCCGCGCCGTCGAACGCCACCTCGGTGATGCGGAGGCCCGTGACGGCGGTCCGCAAGGCCTGGACGTCGGGGTCAGCGGCCTGGTCCGCTGCCATCCGGGCATAGTCGATGCCGAGGTGGACTGCGTGGGCGACGGCCCGGGAAAGGCAATCCGCCACCGGGTTGTCCTTCCCCGCGACGTGCTGGATGTCCGTCGTGTACTCGGACACGGCCGAGAGGTGACGCTGCTGCCGGGCCGACCACGGCTCGGTGACCTTGCCCATCGCGAAGATCAGCGGCTTGTGGTCGACGAAGGCAGTGAACGCACGGCCCTCGAGCAGATGGCGGAAGTGCCTGACCGCCAAGTGAAGCCCGAGCAACTCGCGGTCGAAGGTACTGTAACGGCGTTCGGGCGGGCGAAGCTGCCGGCTAAAGAACGCCAGCGGTTGCCAAGCTCCACGCACCCATTGCTCGTGCACCGCGCCCACCGCGTAGTCCGAGGCATCGGTGGTGAGGGCGATCGGTGCATCGGGCGCCGGGTGCGCGAGCATGGTGGCGTTAGCCAAGGCGAGCTTCGCGCCCGTGAACGCCGTGTCCATCTGCTCGGTCCAGGTAACGTCGCCTTTGCCCGGCTTACCTCGGAGAGCTTCGTGCAGGGGGCGCAGGAGCTGGGCGATACGGGGCAGGAACCGATGGTAAAAGTTCACCATGCCCAGGAACTCCTGCAGCCCTCTGATCGTGCGGGGGCACGGAAACCCCTTCACCGCCTCCACCTTGGCCGGCAGGGGGACGGCTCCGTGCCTGGTGACACGGTGCCCCAGAAAATCGATTATGGTGGCGCCGAACCGGCACTTTGCGGGGTTCACAATCAGGCCATGCTGGCCCAGGCGTTCGAAGAGCGTGCGGAGGTGGCGTAGGTGCTCTTTGCGGGACGCGCTGGCGACGAGGATATCGTCCAGGTAGACGTAGACAAAATCCAAGTCACGCAGGACGCTGTCCATCAGTCGCTGGAACGCCTGAGCCGCATTCTTCAGACCGAAGGGCATGCGCAGGAACTCGAAGAGTCCGAATGGCGTGATGACCGCCGTCTTTGGGACGTCCTCCGGCCTGACGGGGACCTGATGGTAGCCGCGTATGAGGTCAACCTTCGAGAAGAAGGACATGCCCGCCAAACGGGCGGAAAAGTCCTGAATGTGGGGGACGGGGTAGCGGTCGGGAGTCGTGGCGTCATTGAGAGGGCGATAGTCCCCGCACGGTCGCCATCCCCCGCCGGGCTTCGGCACGATGTGCAGCGGCGACGCCCAAGCGCTCTCTGAGCGCCGAACGATGCCGAGTCGCTCCAAGGTAGCGAACGCCGCTTTTGCCACCGCCAGCTTCGTCGGTTCGAGGCGGCGTGCCCGGGCGTAGACCGGTGGCCCGACGGTGGGGATGTGATGGGCCACCCCGTGCTTGATGGCCCCCGCCGAGAAGGTGGGCCGCGTGAGGGCCGGGAAGCCGGCGAGGAGGCGGGTGAATGCGTCCACTGCCGGAAGCGTACAGACCAACGTGGCCGGAACCGAACCGTTCGGCAAGCCGCTTGGCAAGCCGCTCGTTGAGCTGGGCAATGCACAAGCGAGCGAGCTGAACGTCTCGGCCTGGACAAGACGTCTGCGCTTGACGTCGACCAGGAGCCCATTAGCGCACAGGAAGTCCGCGCCAAGCAGTGCCATGGGCACGTCGGCGGTGACGAACGTCCATCGGAAAACCTGCCCTCCGAACCGCAGAGAGAGGCAGCGTTTTCCGTACGTACGGATGGGCGTCCCGTTCGCGGCAAGCAGCGCGGGGCCCCCACCCGCGGCGTGCTTGTCTGACGTGCCGGCGGGAACGACACTCACCTGCGCTCCCGTGTCGCACAGGTAACGGTGCCCGGAGAAGGTGTCCGTTATGAACAGCAGGCTGCTCGAACGGCCGGCGCTCATCGCCACTATTGAGCGCCGGCCCAGGCGTTTCCCGACCTGTTGAAGGAGCATGGCGGATGACACTGCCGAGCTTCGTGGCCGAACTTGGCGTGGAACCAGCACCAGGTGGTGGAGCTGGAGTAGCGCAGCTGGCTCCGCCAGGCCGGTGGAGTTGGCGGGTTTCCCCGCGGTGGCGGTTTTTGCCGCGGCGGTGGGCGGGGCGTGGCGGCGGTCACGAGGTGCGTATCAGCATGCTGCGTATGCTGTATAAGCTGATGCTGTGGATCAGCAGCAGCAGCATCAGCAACATCAGCCACGAGGGCCGTGACGGCCACGCCGACTCTTGCCCGCGTGTCCGAAGCGGCGAAGTACTTGTTCGCCTCGGCTGCCAATGCTCGGGGTTCCGTTAGCCCGGTCCCGGCCAACGCGAGGCGAACCTGCGCTGGAAGTTGGCGACGGAAAAGCGCCCGGAATAGAGAACCGGGGGCTTCGTCGCCCAACAGTGACAGCATATGGTCCATTCGGACCGACGGGCGCATGTCACCGAGCTCGGGGAGATCCAGGAGGCGGTCGGCCCGTGCGTCGTCCGTGAGGCCGAACGTGGCTAGGAGTAGCCGCTTGAGTGCCTCGTACTTGTGGCCGTCCGGTGGGTGGCGAAGGACGGACACAACTCGAGCGGCCGTGCCGGGCCCGAGGGAGGCGACGACGTGGCAATAGCGCATGTCATCGCCGGTGAGGCGCCGAAGCTGAAATTGGGCTTCGGCCTGGACGAACCAGACTTCGGCCTGAGCCTCCCAAAATTCGGGAAGTTTGATGAAGTTGGCCATGGCAATGGCGTCGCGTGTGGAAGGATCGCTCTGGCAGATCCAACGTCAAGGGGGTCACCAGTAAAGCGCGGCGTTATGCGCGCTGCTTGCGAGCAAGGAGGAAGCGGACAAGCGGTAACTTATAAGCGTCTTTATTTCAGGAGCTCACTGTAACACTGGCGCGCTCCGGGCTGCGCGCCCGGTGTATATCATGAGGCCACGCCTACCCCTCGGGCGTGGCCACCGCCCACTTGGTGCGCGGAATGATGTCACCACGCCAGTGGGCTTTTGTGTCCGCCACACCATGATACCCTCAACAGTTTCCATTGAAGAACCAAATGTAATTATCTCAATTTTAAATAATTTGTTTTTGTCCAAAACTTGTGAAATGTGGAAGACATTTTACAAAGGGTAGGCCAATGTGCACTGGTCCCGAGACTAAATTCCTATCTATGCAGGCATCGTACCAGCACCAGCACCTATCTCCAAAAGTGATGCAGCCTGTAGAAGTTTCTGGAAAGACATAGCTACATTACATTATTTAATTGTTTAATATCAGGTAATGCTCTGATTTAATAAATTCTCGTAAACTGTTTGTATCATTGAAAAGTGACGGCCGAATGTGACACGGTGTTAATTTCGAGGGAAGAGAGCTACAGTTGATCCTTAATGTCCACCATAAAGAGAGAGCAAGCATGACAGCCGGCTTACTGGCCAATCCAAAGAACGGCATGCTCGATGATATCGTTTCCTTGTTGACAATGCTTGCATGGCAATTTTAGTTCAATCCAATTTCCTTCTTCTCCCTGTGTAATTCTGTGCTTCACTTCAAGTCATTAAGATAGTTTATGCCCATTTTTCCTTCACATTTGATTACAACTGACCTCTTTATTGTCTGAATGATGTGCTATGCCTCACCCCAAGGTACCTGAGACACAGTAAAAAAAAAAAAATTTTTGCAGGACAATAACAACAATAGAACAAGTGTAAGGTACTTTACTTGAACAAGGAGAAAATGACATAAAATGTCTTAGCCCCTGTGGTTTTAGTAATTTTGCTGTATGGAGTTAAAGGCCGCCAGTCGACCATCTTTGGTCGGATTACAAAAATCCGACAAATATTCTGCATATGTATACTCATGTATTGTCTTTGTGCCAAGTTTGAACAAAATTGGTTCATGCATGTCCGACAAATGGTTGGGGACACGTTTAAGTAACACAATGGCCGCCAGTCGGCCATCTTGGATCTCATCTCGAAAGAAAATGGCGTGCATATGTAAGCCATGATTCATTATTTGTGTACCAAGTTTGAACAAGATCAGTAAATGCATGTCCGAGAAATGGTTGAGGACATGTTCAGTACTGGGTTTTTTACAACTAAATGGCCGCCAGTCAGCCATATTTGATCACATTACGAAACAAAATGATGCCAAGTATGAACAAAATCGGGTCCATACATCTGAGATATGGTTGCGGACGCACGCACGGATGGACGAGACCCAATCCAT
The DNA here is from genome assembly GCF_964187855.1 of Myxine glutinosa. Classification (NCBI taxonomy): domain Eukaryota; kingdom Metazoa; phylum Chordata; class Myxini; order Myxiniformes; family Myxinidae; genus Myxine; species Myxine glutinosa. The sequence goes on from NC_136262.1 coordinate 233,803,287, forward strand.
GAGCCCTGTTTCGGAATAAGTACAATGGGGGCTGTATTGAAAAAGCTTCCAGACCTCACTTCAAGATATGAGGATTTATTCAAATCGATCTTTGGCATCCTACACAACAGGCCATAATTTCACTAGTCCTACAAATCTAATAAAGCAAAGTCAAGCAGTTTAAACATTAGTCATGAATCCCAGTCACTTCTTACCAATAGGATCCAGCGCTCATCTCTGCACAACTCATTCAGCAGACAAGATACTGACCCCCTCTCTGACCGAGCGCTCGCCCCTAAATAGGCAGCCAATATGCCCCACGCCTACTTAGGCTCTTCTTCCTCTTCATTTTACACTACAGGGGCTAATAATAGGGGAATATGAAACGATGCACAATGGAACTAAAATTCAAATACAAACACACATCTATCTATAATTCCAGTAATCGCTGTTTGTACGTTTGTACGTCTGTACGTCTGTACGTCTGTTTGTCTGTGACCGCTGTTTCTCGACAACCACGGGTCCGATATACTTTTAACTTGCCAGGTATATTGCTGGGGACCCGAGGATGTGCCTTTTCAAGGTTTCATATTAATCGGACAATTACTTACCGAGCTATGTCCAAAAAACGATTCAACCAATCAGAGAGCAGCGAACGATCGCGTGTGCCGAACGTGGAGGACACACTCTGCCTCGGATGGCACATTTGAGAGCGTATTCATTTATTTCACGTTTGCAAACTATGTTGGCGTTAAACTATGTTTTAAAACTAATAAAACCGAATTTGCGATTCATTCGCTTTCCTGCGCGTTTGTGCACGCGATGGCGATTTCTTTACCAAACTCCGGAAGCCGTTCGCTTTGGACCAAACCATTGCATGTAAATAGAGGGGGGGGATTGTCACCGTACTCGCAAGCCGTTCGCTTTGGACCAAACCATTTCATGTAAATAGAGGGGGGGGGATATAATTTTAGATATAGATATAGTACGGGCAATGCCCTAGTATATACAAACATACATATATACATACACATACAAACATACATACACATACATACATATATACATACACATACTATATACATACATACATACATACATACATACATACATACATACATATTGTTACGTTTGTGGGGGATAGACAATGATTACCTTAGAGCCAGGTAGAAGTGTATAGATTAACATGCTCCGTATGTCGCGATGAAGAAGAAGAAACCCCATGTATCATCAGTAGGGAATCCGTTAGACCGTATGTCGTGTAAGTGTATAATTGTTCCCATCACGAGGGGTGGGGTTATGTTAATTAGTTAGGGATTAATGGTAAATCCCCTGTATGTAATCGCCTCTGTTATTTCCCCTCTGTTCCTTATGACAACGCACACACACAAAGCAAGCAATAGTGCATTAACAACACTAAATAAAAACTAACCGGAAACAGGAAATTGAGCACCACCGACCTGGTGATTACAAAGGCACAGGAGGGGCATGAGAGCATGCCCCGAAGAGTGGTGATTGGTTAGGATTGTCGAGCAATGAAGAGAGGGACTCGCTGGTTGGAGCAAGCATGGGCGGCATCGGTTGACGTCAGAGCCATGAGTACAAAGGAGTTGGAGGGCCGACATTTTCTCTCTCGGCTTCTGGATCTGAAAGTGAACGGGCGCCGATAAGCTCTTGCATGGGACATCGATAGTGTGCGGTTGTGCATCCTCTTGTCTCTCGGGTCCTGGTCTTTGTGGAAGGCAGATATCTCTCGCGCTGGACTTTCAATATGAACGGTTGACATCTGTCTTGAGTTGGGACTTTGATAGCGAACAGTCACGTTTGTCACCAGTGGTGTGCCGAGTTCCTGCAGATGGTCGCGGCTCGTGCATTATTTCTTCTTGGTCCAGGCGATTGGCTGAGCGGCCGCATTGTCCTTTCACTGGCTCGTTAGTGCTGGCTGGGCGTCGTCTGGGTGCGCTGAGAGATGTGGGTCCTGGTCAAGCGGATGACGAAGACAAGCGCGGTTGAGTGATCAGGGCGCTGAGGCCTACTTCCCGCCAGGGCCTGTGCCGCACCCAGATTGCGCGCTCGGGCTTGGATGATTTCCGACGGGGTTCAGAAGCCGCTCGCAGCTGAGTACAGAAACATTACGCATTATTTTCACCCGTTATTTTCCCCCTTGTGTGTATACTTGTCTGTTGGGGGTGCTCCATTTAGGAATTTTAGTTGCCATACATTATTTTGTTACCGGCATTCCTTCAATAAAGCCTATTTTTGTACATTTTTAATCCGCGTCCGTCTGGCTTGATTACGCTCCAGTGGAAGCCGTCCAGGTAAGTTCGTCATTCTCCTTTCCCTCTCGTATAAAGAACTCCGCCATTTTTGAGTGAACGCATCAGAGTGTAAGCTCGATCGGCAATCCGTCCAAGACAGGTCTTTATCGGCGCGGACAGTTCAATATATACATACACATACACATGCATACATACACATGTACATGCACATATACACACATACACACACATGCATAGTACATACAAACACATACATACATACACACATACAGTCACGTGAAAAAGTAAGTACACCCCGTGTAAAGTTTTGACTTTTTCAACATATTTCAACATACAGCTATTTGATCTTCATTTCAACAATATTGATAGATAAAGGTGATATAAGATAACAAATATCATGAAATATTTACATTTTATCGTCCATTGTATAATTTAAATAAACATAAATGCAAATTCTGCATGTGGAAAAAATAAGTACACCCTTTTTTTTTTTTTCTTTTTTTTTAAATACTGAATCGAGGCTCGTGAAAGAGCTGACAACCGCGAGGGAAAGACAGTACAGGGGGACTACGAGGGAAAGACAGCACTGAGGGACCACGAGGGAAAGACAGCACAGGGGGACCACGAGGGAAAGACAGTACAGGGGGACCACGAGGGAAAGACAGTACAGTGGGACCGCGAGGGAAAGACAGCACAGAGGGACCGCGAGGGAAAGACAGCACAGAGGGACCATGAGGGAAAGACAGCACAGAGGGACCATGAGGGAAAGACAGTACAGTGGGACCGCGAGGGAAAGATAGTACAGTGGGACCGCGAGGGAAAGACAGTACAGGGGGATCCACAAGGGAAAGACAGCACAGAGGGACCGCGAGGGAAAGGCAGCACAGAGGGACCGCGAGGGAAAGACAGTACAGTGGGACCGCGAGGGAAAGACAGCACAGAGGGACCGCGAGGGAAAGACAGCACAGAGGGACCGCGAGGGAAAGACAGTACAGTGGGACCGCGAGGGAAAGACAGCACAGAGGGACCGCGAGGGAAAGACAGTACAGTGGGACCGCGAGGGCGGGTGGTTCTTCAGTCCTTGGCTCTAATAGGTGGTATTGCCCCCTTTGGCAGAAACAACCTCAAGTAGGCATTTCTTATAACTGTCTACCAGTCTCTGACATCGACTGGGAGAAATTTTTGCCCACTACTCCATGCAGAATTCTTTCAGCTATGCAATGTTTGAGGGGTTTCTTGCATGCACAGCTCGTTTCAAAATCCCCCCCACAACATCTCGATGGGATTTAGATCCAGGCTTTGATTTGGCCATTCCAGAACCCTCCATTTCTTTCTTTTCAGCCATTCCTTGGTGGATTTACTGGTATGTTTAGGGTCATTGTCATGTTGCAAGAAGTCACCTTCGGTTGAGCTTCATCTTTCTGACAGATGGCCTCACATTATCCTCAAGCACCCTCTGGTACAATGAAGAATTCATAGTGGATTCTATGATGGTGAGCTGCCCAGGTCCTGATGCAGCAAAGCTCCCCAAACCATAATATTTCCACCACCATGCTTTACAGTTGGTATCAGGTTCTTGTGGTCAAATGCTGTCTTTGGTTTTCGCCAAACATGTCTTCTGGTACTGTGGCCAAATAGCTCTACCTTTGACTCATCTGTCCAGAGCACATTGTTGCAGAAGTGCTGGCCTTTGCCTAGGTGTTCATTGGCAAATTTTAGTCTTGCCCTGATGTTCTTTCTGGGCAGCAAAGGTTTCCTCCTGGCACACCTCCCATGTAGATCAAATTTGTGCAGCCTCATTCTAATGGTAGACTCGTGCACTTTGACATCAACAGTGGCAAGAGCTACCTATAGGTCCCCTGATGACATTCTGGGGTTCTTCGAGACTTCTTTCAGCATCTTGCGGTCTGCTCTCGGGCTGAACTTGCTGGGGCGGCCTGGCCTGAACAATTTGGCAGTTGTTTGGGATCTTCTCCACTTGTAGATGATCTTCCGGACAGTCGAATGATTGATTTCAAATTGTTTGGAGATCTTTTTAAATCCCTTCCCAGACTTGTAGGCATCTATAACCTTCTTTCTGAAGGCCTCAGAGAGCTCTTTTGATCTAGGCATGGTGATGCCGCACACTTCAACAACAAAGAGCAAACCAAACTAAATGTCTGAGGTTTAAATAAGACAGGTTCCTCCACAGGTTATGACAATGTCCACAGGTTAGTCCACAGGTTATGACAATGTCCAACTCGTTGCAAATGCACAATACATTACATACATGAAAATTGAGCTGCGGTACATCCATACCTTGCTTGTTGTTGGCCGGCAGAGTAGCCTATAGGTATGCGCCCTTGCCTCTGATGCGTTGAATCTGGGTTTAAATCTCGGCCCAGTTACAAACTGTCATCCTGGTGTCTTGCAGGCAAGACGAGGCATCAAGTGTGTGCCGACCCTCAGATGGACGTTATACATCTGAGGTCCCATCTGCTGACAATAGTTGGTGGATGTTAATTGCCCCACGGTGTCCTTTGCGAAAAGTAGGCGAGCTATCGCCAGGACCCTGAACAAATTACAAATTCCTGCCCTACCCTGCAGAGGGCACTATGGTGCAGCTGCACCATCAGTTACCCATCCACATAAAATAATTTCCAATATTTGAACTGGTGCTGACTGTATGCATGGAGTGGTAAGAACCCTAGTAGTTTGGTTTTAACAGCAAAGCACCAATATCAGAACTATCAGAACTTTCATGAATTTAGATTAATCACACCAATGCAAGTGACAAAAAATAATTAAGTCCGCTGCTAAAATTGGAATAATAACTGTAGTGGGAGATTATTTTAAGCATCGGTGTGATTATACTTTAAAGTTAAATGTGGTATAATTATAAGGAATTTCAGCAGGTGGCAAAAAGCAATTTTTTTTGTATAATGTATGTTAATATAACATATATTGACATGTTTACATAAAATACAATTATATAACAGAGTTTTTTCCAGAAGAGAAAAGTATCGGTAATCAGTTGATTTGTTAACTGTATCGGTAATCTTGACAAATGAAGATTAATTTCAAACATTGAGCATTTATTTTTATTGCATACAAGATCCAGGCTCGTGAAAGAGCTAACATCAATCACAAAAAAAAGAACGGACACACAAAACATACAATAAAGGGAGCGGGAGACAAGATGGGGAGAGCAAATAAAATGTGACTGCAAAAATATGTTGTATTCACTTTAACGAGAACTACATGAGACGTTTTTTTTATGCCTCTAGAGACGAAGGAGCCGGTGACATGTTTTCGGGTTGTCTGTCCGTGCGTCTGTCCGTGCGTCCATCCTTCCGTGATCGGTTTTCATCACTGCGATAACTTAAGAACGGCTGGAGAGATCTAAGTCAAACTTGGCACAAGCATAGCACAATTATTCAGAGATTAACTGATTGGATTATGGAGTCAAGAGGTCAAAGGTCATAGGTCAGAGGTCCTGTTGGGTAAAAATTCTGTCACCGAGCTAACTTGTGAACTAGTAATCGGATTTTGACCAAATTAGGTTTATGTATATATTATGATGCAAAGGTGAATTGATTAGCTTTCGGTGTCAAAGGTCATGTCAGATAAAAATGTGATACTTGAGAACAGCTGAAGGGATTTGAATCAAACTTGGTACAATTATGTACAATGATGTAATAATGTGGGCGGAGGCATACCAGTCATCGCCGACATTGACGAGTGTCGTTCTAGTTTTCTAATTCCCTTTTAAACTACCAGACTTGTAGACTAGACGGATTTCTGAGAAATGTGAATGTTAGGTGTATGTTTGGGTAAAAGTTGGGAACCTCACTTTTTAACATAATTAGGGTATGCTGAATTCGATTAACTCGGTTCCCAAGCTGAATTTTGAGTTTTTGACCTTTTAATTAGTATAAACAAAATGGCCGCCAAATTGCCATTTTTGGACAATTTCTTTGAACAAGCATTTATATATCATGTATATACATGCAGCTCTTTTACTTTAACTTTACAACTTTTACCCCAAAATGCACCTAGAAGCTTATACATGGCCTTTTTTCATAAATCCGTCTCGTCTATATTATGGTTGGCGACATATTTAAAGAGACATTCAAACTGATATTGAAATTGGACACTATAAAATGGGAAATGGTTTTAATAAGACAATGTTTCATACAACCATTTATTCTAAAATTAAGTATACATGGCCATGAAGCACAAACATTCAGGAATGTCACACATGTTGTTTTGCCAAACTACATCAAATTCATACAAGGGGTCTGATCATCACTCTGTTTCTGACAGGCACACATTGATGTGCACCTCAACTCTGAATAGCGACATTTGCAGCGTCGAGTCTTGCATTGCTTCTGGCATGCGCAACAAATCATCTCGAGGCAACTTTCTGGGATTGGACTCGGTGACATCAGAATAGGCTCTAGTCTTGAATCACCACGTTTCCATCCCATTTCCACAGGTGCAGGAAGGTCAGGTATGGCACAATGAGCATTTCTCCATACCATGGCTTGATAGTGCACTCGCATCGAATGGAAATGAAGAGCATCACTTGTCAGTGACATTGCTTCTGGTTTACCAGTCTTGGAGAACAACATATGTCGTGCTGAATTAACAGAGGTTGTTTTGTGCACATTATATATTCTGCAGACGAACGCTTCTGCAGATTTGATTGCCTCCTCTGTGAGTTCACCAATGCCCAAGTTCTTCAGCAGTTTATTCAAAACTAAAAAAAAAAAACCCTCAAAATTCGGCTTGGGAACCGGGTTAATCAGATTCAGCATTCCCTAATTATGTTTAAAAGTGAGATTCCCAACTTTTACCCAAAAATGCACCTAGAAGCTTATACATGGCCTTTTCCATAAATCCGTCTCGTTTATTAGTGGTGTAATGGTTTGAGCATCTGCTCCTTGTCTGGAAGGTCTGGGGTTTAACCCCATCCGAGTCATCCCAAAGACTTCAAAAATGGTACCTGCTGCTTCCTTGCTTGAAGCTCAGTATTTAAAACGATAGAACATGGACAAACTCCATCGGTTGGCATCCATGGGTTGGAGGAAATTCCTCCTGAAGAAATGCCCCACGTGACTGCCATTTTTGTGACATCATTAGTACCCAGAGTAGCCTGGGAAGTGATGGCACTTCCCTCAAGCTCAGTGCCTGTGTTAAGTGTATGTCTCTTCAGTATGTCCATGTGTTGTATGTGATTGGCAACTCCATTACGAGTCCTAGACCTTGTATAAAAAACTAAGACCACAGATATGGCCATTTCAAACTGGGCGGCCATCTTGGCTTTCTCAAATTTCCTAAAGGTACCTACTGCCAAGATGGCATCATCCAGATTCTGATTCAGCACCCTCGTAGGGAGAAAACTTTTTTTTTTAAACCTTCATGCGTACAGTGTTTTTAGGTTTTCAGCCCAGCACTAAAACAATTAGGTCAGGAATGGACGAGACACTCGGATGAGATCTTAGATCTAAGCTCCACAGGGAGATTTTAGCATAAACACCTTATCTAATTAATTTGGATTTTTCTGTTGGTGTGCGTGGTTTCTTCTTCTCCTCCATCTCTCCTTTCTTTCTTTGTTTTTCTTTGTCTATGGACGTGTGTATCCTGCAAATACAGTATTTCTTGTGAGGTTTCCTGGCTTCACCTGGATGCGTTTGCAGGATGGAGGAGTAACTTCCGAAAGCCGAATCCTATCCAGGTTCCTCCCGATGACTCCATCTTTGTCCATTTGGATTTATTTTCCTGTGACCTCACTGCCATGGGAATTTTCCACACATTTAACCTTTTAAGATTACACCTATATTCCACATGCACAATCAATAAATCACATCACACTCTACAACACCTGCTCTCCGCGCTCATAACAGTATGCCGTGAATGTGCGATTATTGTCTGCCCAAGTTAACAACACAGTAATATCATGATAGAGCATTCATTTTGCTCTCAGTTCTTCAACATTTAAACCATGTCTCATTTTCATTGATAAATTCTGAGGACGAGATGATGTGTTTGTGACTCCATGTGATGAATTTCTTCCGTGCGTTCTCCTGCCTATAATTTCACTGTAAAATTTACTTTGTGTGACAAGTGTGTAATTTATTTCGATTTGTAAACACTGTCATTGATTGAAGCATTGTTAACTGTACTTGATGAATTGGGTTTCAGAATATTATCAAAAACAAATCACACCAGTGACGGGTTAACAATCCAATGGCAGCTTGACCAAGCACCGTTTCTCTGAGGATGAAATTTCATTTGTTTCATTTTGCTTCCATCAAGGTATTGCTCATGTGGAGCTCAAATGACTGGTTATGTAGGAGAAGTGCAATCACAATTGATGCCTTACTTTTAGAATTTAGACAAACACGTAGCATTTACATTTAGAACCAGAACAGCACTCGGTAGAGCGCATACACCCTCCAGGCTGAACAGTTTACCCTTTTTGTATCGCACTGATGGGCCGGATCTAGATCTACGGACTTGAACCAAAATCGAATCGCCTTGTTCTTGTCATATAACCAAGTCATCCACCGAGTTTTGTGTCATAACCCATCCACAACGTTTTGAGATATCATGCTATGTATTGCTATGTATCGTTTTGTCCCCATTTCTCACTGGTGGACAAACACTTATAAAAATTTTAAAAATATTGCATCCAGATCTTGATTTGGATCTTACCCATCGCAATCAATTCGCCCTTATCATACACCCAACTTGTCCACACCAATTTTCCAAATCCATCTACAACTTTTTGAGATATCTTGCAAACAAACAGACAATCAAGAAAGACATCATGCTTAGCACGATACTTGAGAAATCCCTAAAACAACTTTGGCTTTAAAAATAATTGGTGGTTGAATTAAATGACCAAATATACAAAAACCCTTCAATTTCCAAGTGAATCGGATGAAAATTAACAATATTAGAAATTTGGCCTATGTTGACCTTTGACCTTAAAATCAATAGGCTTCTTGCTTATGACAAACTCTACCATTTAGTGAAGTTTCATGAGGATTGGTTTCAAATTGTGACCTGTAGGCGATTGGCATACAGACGGACAAACAAGAAGGATGTCGTCAAGAACATGAAACAACTGTGAAAACAAATTTGAAATTTGACCTTAAAAATAATTGGTGGTTGAATCAGTGACCTGATATGAAAATCCTCTGCAAATTACAAGTCAATGGGATGAAAATTGAGGATTTTAGAAATATCACCTAGAAGTTGTTTACCTTTGGCGTATGTTGACCTTTTGACTTATGTTGACCTTTTAGCTAATGTTGACCTCAAATAATGGGTGGTTTAATTCAGTGACATGACATGCAAACCCTGTTCAAATTTCAAGTAAATCGGACGAAAATTGATAGTTTTAGAAATCCGGCCTGTGTTGATCTTTTGACCTTTAGACCTCAAAAAATAATTGGTGGTTGAATTGAGTGATGTAATATGCAAATGCTTTTGAAATTTCATGTCAATCAGATGAAAATTGATGATTTTAGAAGTTTGACAATGTTGTTGACCTTTGGCCTATGTTGACCTATTGATCTCAAAATCAATAGGCTTCTTGCTTATCATAAACTCTACCGTTTCGTGAAGATCAGTGTAAAATTGTGGCCTGTAGACAATTGACATACAGAGGAACAAACAAGAAATATGTCATGCATAGCACAATACTTGAAAAATCCAGAAAAACCCCCCCCAATTTTTTTTTTTTTTTGTATACTGAATCGAGGCTCGTGAAAGAGCTAACATTTACTTCACAAACAAATCAACCAGACAAACAAAATATATAAAATAAATATAGAAATTTGACCTTAAAAATAATTTTTGGTTGAATTAAAATGACGAAATCTGTCAATCCTCTTCAAATTTCAAGTCAGTCGGATGAAAATTGACAATTTTAGGAATTCGGCCTTTGTTGACCTTTTGATCTTTAAGACCTCAAAAATAATTAGTGGTTAAATTCAGCGACCTGATATGCAAATCCTCTTCAAATATCAAGTCAATCGGATGAAAATTGAGGATTTTAGAAATCTGACCTGAGTTGTTGACCTTTTAAACTCAAAATCCATAGGCTTCTTGCTTATGACCAACTTCACCAGTTGGTGAAGCTTCATGAAGATTGATTTTAAATTTTGACCTATAGGTGATTGACATACAAACAGACAGACAAACAACAGAATAACATACGCGATCAACTAATATACAGGTACTTGAAAACTCTTCAATTTCCACAAGTAACGACCAGACGCAGGTGAAACTAGGAGTGTCGAGCACACACCTCCGCCAGGCTGAACAGTTTGTGTTGTATCCCACTGATAGGCTAGATCTGGATACAGACCTGAACCAAAATCTAATCGGCTTGTTCTTGTCACCTAACTTGTCATCTTGTTATATGCTGTTTTCCCCCAGAAGCCTGGTGTTGGCTTAGTGGTTAGGGTGCCAGTTTGGGATCCTAGGATCCTGGGTTCGAATCCTGGTCGATCGCTGAATTAACACCAGGGGGGTTGACTCAGCCTGTCATCCATTCCAAGGTCGGCACATTGAGTACCATGGTAATTCCCTGTGTGTCGCAAAAGGCGACCAGCAGGGTTGGCGGCAGGAAGGGCATCCGGCCATAAAACATTGCTTCAAAAAGGGGGCCACGGTGCCTGAAAAAGGACCAACCCCTGCTGTGTGGGGAAAAATGGCCTCGAAAGGTGTTTTTTTATATATGCTGTTTTCCCCCATCTCGCAATGGCGAATAATTGCTTGAAAAATTAAAAAGAATTCTCATATCTGGATACGTATTCAGATCTTCACCAAAATCGAATCGATTCGTCCATGTCACACACAACCAGTTCCCTAATTTTGTCTGTATCATTGCACAACCTTTTGAGATATCCTGTTCACAGACAGCCAAGCAGGGGAAAACATACCCATAACTGTCCATCGCAGATGGCGGAGGTAATTTAAGACCATTTTTGTTTAAAGGCAAAACATGAAGTTTTTATCTATTTTTTTTTTAAACAGTCTTTGAGTTTAAATGCATCCTGTTGTAAATGGCACACCAATACACAGGAACACACACTCTGGTACAGTTTCTATACATATGCTGCACCTTTGTACTTGTGCATCCTCCGTTGCATTTGTCATTCTGTAGAAAGAGAGAGCAAGGGTGGTGGTTTGTATTATTGTTGGGTTGGTTCCTCACTGTAAGTTTATAGAGGATACCCATTACTCACTTTACCATTGATATATCCACTATGCACTTTATATGACAGTGTGCAGTCGAGATCCACTCCTACAAAAGTTGGATTAGGGCACTAGGGCAGTGTGCCCCAGTGTCCCATTACCATGCATATTGCGTTGGTATTTAGCTTCTTGATTATTAAAGTAAAAGGCCCATGCTTGCATTTCTATCAGGTTACCCATATGTAATTCCCGTCGCAATCTGATTTCAAGCCGCCTTAACTCACCTTAACTCGATCTATATCTTGGGTCATCACACGTAGATCATCGGCATAAATAAGGCTTCTCGGGACTGAGTGGATCGGTTGGTCATTTGTGTCGATGTTGAAGAGTATCAGTGCAAGCACACTGCTTTGCAGAAGACAATTAAGGTGTCGATGCCAGTTGCATTGCTTACCACACAATTACACGTATAAATATCGATTATCAGTAAGAGTGCTTCGGAGCTTCCTAATAAAATGGTCTTTGATTACGTCAATAATTTTGACAAGAAATCACTGAGGTTTTACAGTGGCATATATAGCTAGCTGACACATTTACAGGATCTATGCTGCAATTCTGAGATGGCTGACATCCACTCTTTTCTTGCCGCAATGTATCTTCACCAAATGCGTCTTCCTTGAAATTTTCTTTGTATATACTTATTGTATAAGTCAACAGGTTGAGAGGAAAGGGCAAGGACATAGTTGGTGTGGAAAAAAATGTTTTTCTTGGGAAAATGGTGGAATACTTACAAAACAGACTAATGCTTCAATCATTTGATTAACAGTGTAAAGATCATTCAAAAAGCCTTCTGAGTTTATGTTCGTAAAACTAAACTCGTGTCGGAATGGTACTGTAGCTGCGGTGATCCTGATACCACTAAGATGGTGTGGTAATGTGGGATTGGATCGTGTTACCAGCTTGCGGCTGTTCGCCTCTGACCTCTCGCCCGGGTTCGAATCTCGGCCCAGCCATAAAATGACGTACTGGCATTTCACAGGCAGGGCAAAAAATCATTGTGTGTGCTGTACTTCAAATGGACGTTAAACTGGGCGTCCCATCTGCCAACATTAGTTGATGGATGTTAAAGATCACACCGTGTCCTCCACAAAGAGGAGACGAGCTACCGTCGGCACAATGACCGAATTCCCAATTCCTGCTCTAACCTGCAGAGGGCCCTGCATCAGTGGCACAGCTGTGCCCCCAGCAAATCCTACTGCCCATAGCCATGTGCTGCATACAAAAGAAGCAGAGGAAGAAGTACCATGTCACTGCGTGACCTTACAATGATATTGTTCATGAACACAAAGCCGAGTTTGGGTCTACACTTCCAGGGACTTCTACGTTTACGGTCGCTTCAGGTCATAGATTAGCCTCAAGCAGCTAACATCTGTTAATGTTTCCACTATTTTGCCATCTACATTGGTGTTAGTCACCAGATGTAGTGTTGTGACTGATGAAGTCACAAATGATCATCTGTATTTATCCATGAGCATGTGTCAGTGCATCTTTGAATGTGAATAAAGTTCCATGTCATTTGTATTTAATGATATGATGGAGATTTCATTGTGTTAAACGTTGAGGATTTCCATGTGGTTTTCCTCATCGTTACCTTTCCGTCTCCTTCTGAGATAAATGTAGGTGTCCTTTGTTAATTCTAGCATGCTGATTTCAAATCTGAAGTCAGAATTGACTCAGCACATCAGGATTTTTAGTTAGAGAAAATTGACATTTTTCAGGCATTGTTTATAAGAAAAAAACCAGCAGTAGTCCTGGGGTTGAAACACCCCTGATAGTGCATCTCCATTGTGCCGATATCTTAGTGGAACATCTCACCATGCTCATCGCTCACAGCACCAAGGTTGGCTTGGAAGAAGTCCAAATGTGAATGAAGAAAATTCAACTTCAACGACATATGGCACCCCATTTCTTCAAAGGCCTTTATCGTGTCTTGAACCGACTCACAAAGTGGGCTGCTCTGTGGTTCCCCAGGAAATTGTGGACTTCCAGTATGAAATTAAGGTGTTAGCAGAACTTGCAGGTTAAATAACCGGACAGGAGCTGCGGCGATGTTTCTGTTGTGGCCACAGAAATCACTGCTGGGATGTGGGAATGACAGTAAATCTCATAGGTAGCGCACTCACCATTAAGATGCTTAGTTTGCATTTGATTCCCAACCAACCTGACCACAAACTGTCACCTTGGTGATTTGAAGGTGGGGTGTGTATGCCAACCTTCGGATGGGATGCTAGGCTGGGGACCATTCTGCCATAGCATTGGTTGCTGGTTGATGTTAAAGTTCCCACAGTATCTTTCGCAAGGACAAGGTGATTGGTGCTCACACCCTGGCTTGCATTGAATGCCACTGGGAAGGCCAAATAAAACCACCCAGTGTAATCCTTACCCTGAAAAAACCATGTCCATCATTGGCTCTTCATCAGCAACAGGCCAAATGGGCATCAATGGCCATGTTCCCAGATCCTGCTTTGCTGCCCGTGCTTTTCCTCCGTCTATTCCATTCAGCCTGTCCTCCTTTGGCCATTCATGTCTGCCTGGAAGTCTGCCGACATCTCTCTCATTTACAAGAAGGGTGCAAAAATAGAACCTCTCAATTGCAGATGAACAAGGTTACTTTTAATTCAAAGCAAAGTCATAAAATCCATCATCGCTGCCAATGTCAAGTATTTCTTCTGTTCAAACAACTTGATGTCTGACCATCAGTTTCAATGATTTACTGGTATGTTTAGGGTCATTGTCATGTTGAAATGTCCACCTTTGGTTGAGCTTCAACTTTCCGACAGATGGCCTCACATTATCCTCAAGCACCCTCTGGTACAATGAAGAATTCATAGTGGATTATATGATGATGAGCTGCCCAGGCCCTGATGCAGCAAAGCTGCCCCAAACCATAATATTTCCACCACCATGCTTTACAGATGGTATCAGGTTCTTGTGGTCAAATGCTGTCTTTGATTTTCGCCAAACATGTCATCTGGTACTGTGGCCAAATAGCTCTCTCCACCTTTGACTCATCTGTCCAGAGCACATTGTTCCAGAAGTGCTGGTCCTTGCCGAGGTGTTCATTGGCAAACTTTAGTCTTGCCCTGATGTTCTTTCTGGACAGCAAAGGTTTCCTCCTGGCACACCTCCCATGTAGATCAAATTTGTGCAGCCTCTTTCTAATGGTAGACTCGTGCACTTTGACATCAACAGTGGCAAGAGCTACCTGTAGGTCCCGTGATGACATTCTGGGGTTCTTAGAGACTTCTTTCAGCATCTTGCGGTCTGCTCTCGGGCTGAACTTGCTGGGGCGGCCTGCCCTGAACAAGTTGGCAGTTGTTTGGAATCTTCTCCACTTGTCGATAATCTTACGGACAGACGAATGATTGATTTCAAATTGTTTGGAGATCTTTTTAAATTGCTTCCCAGACTCGTAGGCATCTATAACCTGCTTTCTGAAGGCCTCAGAGAGCTCTTTTGATCTAGACATGGTGACGCCACACACTTCAACAACAAAGAGCAAACCAAACTAAATGTCTGAGGTTCAAATAAGACAGGTTCCTCCAAGATCCTCTCCAACGATGTTCTAATCATTTGCACCTGAGCTGGTGCACCTGATTCTAATTTTAGGTATTTGAAGTGGTGATAAATGTCGGGGTGCACTTACTTTTTCCACATGTGAAATTTGCATTTATGTTTATTTAAATTATACAATGGACTACAAAATGTAAATGTTCATGATATTTGTTATATTATATCACCTTTATCTATCAATATTGTTGAAATGAAGATCAAATAGCTGTATGTTGAAATATGTTGAAAAAGTCCAAACTTTACATGGGGTGTACTTACTTTTTCACGTGACTGTATGTATATATATATAAATATATAATTTGTTGCGGTGGTTCAAATCCCCACTCCTTGACAACAATTTTGTTGCGTGATTCCCCTCGGTTAATACTGGAGAATCACGAATACCTTCAAGGTGCACGGATCAAGAGTGCACGCGCGTGCCGAAGAACCGCGCGATCGAACCCTCACTTTCCCACACCTTATGGGTGCCGAGCGGATTTGCACGGTGTGGAAAGCGGCGTTACCCCATGAGATTTATGGACCTGAGTCTCGCCAAATTCGGTCTCGGATGATGCTAGGCCAATGGAGAAAAGACGTACCGAACAGGTTGGAAAGTAACAACAAAATGTACAGCCTTTTATTTTGAAGGCACAGAGAAACAGAGACGAAGATTCAGCTTAACAATTCTTACCTATCATAATAAACCCCACTGGTGCCTTCACACTCTGACACACTCACACAGGGAATTAAACACACTGGTTATTGGCATACCGATGTACGTGCTGGAATTGCCTCGCTGGTGACCACGTGGTCTGGTGTGTGCAGCTCGTGGCTAGATGACGTCAGGTCCGAAGGACGAACTCCAGCACAGGTTGAGCTAGATTCAGCGCAGGTGGGACGAGCTGCCACGCAGGCAGACAACTTCAGCTCAGGTGAGTCGTGTCGAAAGCCAACGCTTGCAGGTCAGCCGGATGGCGCAAAAGATCGGCACAGAAGCGATTGGTGGTCGACAAAACACAAAGGCTAAAACACGTGTCGTCTGGTGGAGCCAAAACAAGAGAATTCAGAGCAGGGTGTCGTCCACGAGGCAAAAATCCAAGGCAAGAGTTCAGAATAGGAGGTCGTAGCGCAGCTAAAATCCAAAGCCAAGAGAAATGTCGTCCTGTGCGCTGTGAAATCTCCGGCAAAGAGAATGATAATGCGCTGGACTGGGGTTTTATCAGACCCGCCCACGCCCTTCAAAATGTTCCAGAGCCTCCCATTGGCTGAGGCTTGTCGCATCATGGCGACGGGTTCCCGGCTCGCCATTGGTTACGTGGGCCGGGCTTTTGGCCATGCCTTCCTGCTCATTAAAAATGGCTTCCCTTAACCAACGAGGGTTTGAAATCCTGTCTAACTTCAACGCATATTGGTTTTGATTACTACACAATGGGAAAGGGCTAATCTTTACATTCAATAGAAAATAACTAACTACTGCAGGCTACATGTTGTCGTGCAATTTAACTATAGGGGTTTGCCTTTATGGCACAACCGCAACAATATATATATACAGGGTTGTTGTAAGATATCGGCACAATGGAGATGCACTATTTTAAAATACTTATAATTTATTTCTTAACTATAATTTTTACACGAAATGGATATAAGAAGAAAGCGTATAGCATGAAGTTTTATTTAAAATTCGATATGGGCACCAGAATTCGCCACCAGCTTCTCAAGCCGCCCGGGAACCGCGTCAACTGATTTCACCAGGAACTCTTGTGGGATGGAAGACATAACTTCTCGTATTCGCCCTTCAAGTTCTTCCAAAGTCGTTGGTTTGGTAGAGTAGACTTGCTCTTTTACCCAACCCCAAAGAAAAAAGTCACATGGTGTTAAGTCAGGGCTCCTGGCTGGCCACTCATACGGACCACGACGACCCATCCATTTCCCAGGGAAGTGGGCATTCAGCCATTCACGAACAACAATAGCAAAATGTGGAGGAGCGCCATCTTGCATGAAAATCAAATCTTCAACATTCTCCGAAGCACTGATTAATTGGCCAGATTTCGTCTTGCAGCATGGTGAGGTACCTTTTGGCATTCATGGTATCGCGAAGAATGAAGGGACCTACAATCCTTTCCGAAGTCATTCCACACCACACCGTTACCTTGGGCCGATATTGCGTTTTTTCAGAAATAACACGAGGATCTTCTCCTGCCCAGTAATAGCAGTTGTGACGGTTCACAAACCCACCGATGTGAAATACCGCTTCATCAGACCAGAGGACATTTTTAAAGAGATCAGACCAATCTTCATACCAAGCCAGCATCACCTCCCCAAACTCCGTGCGAATGCCGCAGTCTTCAGCAGAGAGTGCTTGACAGTAGTGCGGCTTCCAAGCATGCCATTTAAGCTCCTTTTTGAGCACAGTTCGTACTGTGTGAAAGGAGAGCCCACTTTCCCTTGCTGCTTGTCGAATTGACTTTCTTGGGCTATGTGTAAACATTTCTTGAACTGCTTGCACTGTCTCCGGGTCACTGGACTTGGAAGGGCGACCGCTTCTTCGAGTATCAGATACAGATCCTGTAGCCATGAGTTTTGCATGACAATTCTTGATCGTCTTTGCCTCAACTTGAGCATGTGCTCCTTTAATGGTCCTCCACCATCTTTGCACTTGAACAACGGATTTCCAAACTTCGTAACGTGCCGCTAGCTGGGCACGCTCCTGCAGGGTAAGACGTCCAGCCATGTTTGTAGGGCTTCCGAATTTCAAACAAAAAATAATCTGAAAAAAAACCAACAAAGCTTAAATTCTCATACATTAAGGAACAAACACTAAAAATTTGAGAAAAATATTACAATAAATAAATAATTTCTAAATATTTTGAAATAGGGAGTTACTTTTCAATCACCCTGATAGATAGATAGATAGATAGATAGATATATATATATATATATATATATATATATATATATATATATATATATATATATATATATATATATATATATATATATATATATATATATTCTAATATCCTAATGTGCTTGTTCTGTTTGTTTCTTTGTTTATGTGACGATTTTATCTTGAATTACTTAATTTTTTTATTTTTTATTTTTTTTGTATGCAAGATCGAAGCTCGTGAAAGAGCGAACATTAATCACACAGAAAGACAACCCGACACATAAAACAAATAACATCGGGAGCGGTAGACAAGATGGGGAGAGAGGGGGAAGGACACAAACAACATTTGAGAGCAGGGACCGAGAGACATGGAGACATCGAGAGATCTGTGGGAGGGAGAGGGCTTTGGGGGGGGGGTAGGCATGGGAAGGGAGGGGGGGGGTGGGAGAGGTATAAAACATATGGACACTGCCAGGACTTCCAGGAAAGAAGTTGGAATTTCAAACAAGGTGGATCTGGGGTGAATTAGCGGGGGTAGAAAAGATCAAGGTTTGGATGGGGGAAGATAAGAGATGGTGGTGAACAGCTGTTTTAAAGACCTGGAGGGAGGAGTGGGATTGAAGGGAGTGTGGGAGTTTGTTCCAGAGGCGGGAGAAAAGAGGAATGAAAGAGTGAAGGTGAGCAGAGAGCCGAGATTTCGGCAGTTTAACCATCAGAGGGTTGCTGGCAGAGCTTGTGCGACCTGTAGGAATATTTGGGGGACAGAGCACAGAGAGAGCTGGGGGAGCAAGGCCGGAGAGGAGTCGGTAGAAGACAGAAAGACCACCTATCTGCCTGCGGTGAGTGAGTGAAAGGCCCTCAGAGATAGCTTCATCGCGGGAGATTCCAATGATTCTGAAAAACCATATACGGTCATTCGTAAGGACCATAAACTTGACCTTGGACCTTGACCTTGGATACTTGACCAAGGACCATAAACCCAATTCATTATAAAGGTCTTTGTCTGAGAAGTTCCGGTTGCATATTAATTTTTCCATTACGAATGACCGTATATGGTTTTTTTTAATTTATGATTAGCTTACTTAACCACTACTTTACTGAGAAATCGCGAGATGATGGAATCTCGTGAGATTGTGAATTAAACATGTTTTTTATTTACTCTTAACATTATTCTTAACGAACGAGAACACAAATGTCATTAACAATGGGAAGAAAGGGGGAAACTATTTGAATTTAATGTTCCCTCGTTATTTAAGAAGGGGCGGTTGACTTTAGGTTTCAGTGGGGGTGAAGTTGAGGACTTGCAGAAGAAAGGGGGAGAGTAGGACCGAGAGTTGTGTTGGGATGGGGGCAGAGCGTTGTTAGAGTGGGGATTGGGGTTGTGGGGGGGGGGGGGGGGCAGGGATTGAGAACTTGAAGTCACATTTTACATGACATGGAATGTTTAGTAGGTCACTGCTAGTGTGTGTGTGCACGTGTGTGTGTGTGTATATATATATATATACAAGCAGAAGTACCCGGCATTGCTGGGTGGGGGAAGAGAGGGGAGGGGGAAGGGGAGGGGAGGGGAACGGGGGGGGAGGGCGGGAGGGGAGAAGAGGGGGGGGAGGGAGAAGAGGGAGGGGAGGGGAGAAGAGGGGGAGGGGGAGGAGAGGAGAGGGGAGAAGAGGGGGGATGGGAGGGGGAGGGGGAGGGATGGGGGGGGAGTGGGAGGGGGAGAGGGGAGAAGAGGGGGGGATGGGGAGGGGGGAAGGGGGAGGGATGGGAGGGGGAGGGGGGGAGGGGAAGGGGTGGGAGAGGGAGGGGAGGGGGAGGAGGAGGGGGAAGGTGGAGGGGGAGGGGAAGGGGTAGGGGGGAGGGGGGAGTGGAGGGGGAAGGGGAGGGGGAGGGAGAGGGGAGGGGAGAAGGGGAGGGGGTAGGGTGGAGGGGGGAGTGGAGGGGGGAGGGGAGGGGGAAGTGGGGAGTCAAGTCGGAAGTCAATGTCGTCAATTGAATGTCGCATTTATTTTTTATTCCTTGTCAAATGGCATTGGTCCCGCATTCTGAACCCGAAGTTGGAGGTCATTGTCGTCAAAGAAATGTTTCACTCTCTGTCACATGCCGTTGGTCCCATGTCAATCGGATGAAGTTGAAAATTAACGTTACGAAGTTTCTCTGGGACGTACAGATTCCGAATATGAAGTTGAAAAATTAACGTTCCGAAATACGCTGATGACGTCATAATTTTAAAACGCGAATTTTTTTTTAAATTTTAAGGTGTGCTGTAGTTGCTCTGAGACGTACTGATTCCGAATATGCCTTTGGTTTTGCTCTGCGATGAGTAGTTCTCGAGTTATAAGAGGAACAACAAACAAACAAACATACTTTACTGCTTTATATAACTATATATATATATATATATAATATATATATATATATAGATATATATATATATATATATATTATATATATTATATATATATACAGTATATAATATATATATATATATATATATATATATATATATATATATATATATATATATATATATATATATATACAGTCACGTGAAAAAGTAAGTACACCCCATGTAAAGTTTTGACTTTTTCAACATATTTCAACATACAGCTATTTGATCTTCATTTCAACAATATTGGTAGATAAAGGTGATGTGATATAACAAATATCATGAAACATTCACATTTTGTAGTCCATTGTATAATTTAAATAAACATGAATGCAAATTTCGCATGTGGAAAAAGTAAGTACACCCTTGGCTCTAATAGGTGGTATTGCCCCCTTTGGCAGAAACAACCTCAAGTAGGCGTTTCTTATAATTGTCCACCAGTCTCTGACATCGACTGGGAGAAATTTTTGCCCACTCCATGCAAGAAATCTTTCAGCTGTGGGATGTTTGAGGGGTTTCTTGCATGCACAGCTCGTTTCAAATCCCCCCACAACATCTCGATGGGATTTAGATCCGGGCTTTGACGTGGCCATTCCAGAACCCTCCATTTCTTTCTTTTCAGCCATTCCTTGGTGGATTTACTGGTATGTTTAGGGTCATTGTCATGTTGCAAGGTCCACCTTCGGTTGAGCTTCAACTTTCCGACAGATGGCCTCACATTATCCTCAAGCACCCTCTGGTACAATGAAGAATTCATAGTGCATTCTATGATGGTGAGCTGCCCAGGCCCTGATGTAGCAAAGCTGCCCCAAACCGTAATATTTCCACCACCATGCTTTCCAGTTGGTATCAGGTTCTTGTGGTCAAATGCTGTCGTTGGTTTTCGCCAAACATGTCTTCTGGTACTGTGGCCAAATAGCTCTACCTTTGACTCATCTGTCCAGAGCATATTGTTCCAGAAGTGCTGGTCTTTGCCTAGGTGTTCATTGGCAAACTTTATTCTTGCCCTGAACAAGTTGGCAGTTGTTGGGAATCTTCTCCACTTGTAGATGATCTTCCGGACAGTCGAATGATTGATTTCAAATTGTTTGGAGAGCTTTTTAAATCCCTTCCCAGACTCTTAGGCATCTATAACCTTCTTTCTGAAGGCCTCAGAGAGCTCTTTTGATCTTGGCATGGTGATGCTGCACACTTCAACAACAAAGAGCAAACCAAACGAAATGTCTGAGGTTTAAATAAGACAGGTTCCTCCAGGATCCTCTCTAATGATGTTCTAATCATTTGCACCTGAGGTGGTGCACCTGATTCTAATTTTAGGTATTTGAAGTCGTGATAAATGTAGGGGTGTACTTACTTTTTCCACATGTGAAATTTGCATTTATGTTTATTTAAATTATACAATGGACTACAAAATGTAAATGTTTCATGATATTTGTTATATTATATCACCTTTTTCTATCAATATTGTTGAAATGAAGATCAAATAGCTGTATGTTGAAATATGTTGAAAAAGTCAAAACTTTACATGGGGTGTACTTACTTTTTCACTTGACTGTATATATTGTTACATTTGTATGGGTAGGTGAAGGAATGAAGGGAAAGGTGAAGGGAGCTTCATATAATATTGTTACGGTTCTCCACCACCCTTCTTTCCCTTACCAAGGGGGGATTAATCCCCTTGTTCTTTCTGGGCTTGACGGAACCGAGAGACTTGAAACGCCTCTTCCGGGCAAAATGCAAAGTAGGGTTTCGGGACCAAGTCTCGCTCGTACCTAAATCCCTGCGCCGCCACGGAAGCAAGGAAGCAAGGCTCGCACGAGCCACGTGTGATCTGGGTACACCGAGCGGATTGAGTACCACGTGGTCCATGTAGTTTTAGGTAGTGGAACCTGATTCGAGCGGTTCTATTCATACCACGCTTAGCCAATGAGGAAATCACAGGAACGATCGAATGGAAAAGGAAGAACACAGGTTTAATTATTATTCCCACACGTATGTACAATGATCGGGATGCAGAGACACAGAGCAGCACTTAAACAGTCTTAGTCTTAACGCCCAGACTAGGGCCCGTCACACTCACACAAGGAATTGCAGATGGGTAGATGTTCCAGCCAAACGCGTCGACGTTGTCGTCCAGGAACGGTCCCGCCCGGCTCTCCACGGTCCCAGCACGTCCCACGAAGATGGCAAGCAGGCGGTGGAAGGGTCCTCGTAGTGCGTCTCCCGAACAAAGGCAGCTGATGAGGTAGAAAGGCAAATACGCGTCTCTCAGTGCGGCCGGCGGTTACACAGCCGTTATCACTCACGTGACTTAATGCACTGTACGGGGCTCGGCCTCCAGCTCAACCGAGCGTCACTTTATAATAGTGCGTATTCCCGGTTCATGCGCGTCTTTCTTCACCCGCGTATCTCTCAAAGTTCTGTGACGCTCTCAACTCCTGTTCATCAACGATTCCTCCTGGTTGGTCAGGGCGCGCGAGTCCTCTCTCTCATCAGCGAGTCCTCTTGGGGGCTTTGCGTGATGGGTTATATAGATACGCCCGAACCTTCTTGAACCCTCTCGAACCTTCCAACCACGCCCTGTGATGCAGTGCTGCCGCCCCAACCTCTGAGCCATGAATGGCGGCTCGTGCTTACCGTCAGCTCCTCTGCCGCCCTCATTCGGCTCCGCCCCGACCCTCCTAGGCCTGCCTCGTGTTAATTTGCCAAAAAGGAACCAAAGTCAGCGCAAAAGGGTATGAGGCTAGGGAGGCTGGAGAGTCAGTAGAAGTGGGACCTATTCTCCTTATTCTACTCAACGCAGAACTAACATAGGAAAAGGACTAAGCTCACAAATACTAGAAATAACTACACTATCGCGAGGCTACATGTTGCTTGTGCGACTAACTATGAGGGGGAAATTTTAACCTTTATTATACTGACTGTACAAAACTCAAAACCGCAACAATATGAAGCTGAAGGGAAAGGTGTGTGCTGCATGTGTGAGAAGTGTTATGATTTATGGGAGCGAGACATGGGTCATGAATGTAGAGCAGCAACGAAGGCTGGAAAGGGTGGAAATGCGAATGGTTCGGTGGATGTGCGGAGTATCGTTGAGAGAGAGGAAGACAAATGATGAATTGCGAAAGATAATGGGAATAGAGCCTGTGATTGATGCTGTGAAGAGGAACAGGTTGAGATGGTTTGGTCATGTGTTGAGGAAGGATGAAAGTGACTGGTTGAGAAGAGTGATGGAAATGAATGTAGAAGGAAGTAGAGGACGGGGAAGACTGAGAAAGACTTGGCTAAAGATGGTGGAAGAAGAAATGTGGGCAAGGGGGTTAACAAGGAGAGATGCAGAAAATAGGGCAAATGGAGAAGATTGTCATGGGGACCGCAAGGCTAACCCCCACTCTAGCAGGGAAAATGGCCTCAAAATGCATGTTGTTGTTGTTGTTGTTGTTGTAGGGGTAGGTGAAGAAGTACCTTAGGAAAGTTAGAATCGTGTAGGTTTAGAATGCTCTGTATGCCGCGACCAATCTCGATGGAGTAAGTTGGCCGACTGTCCGGGTTAGAGCGTTTGTATGTCGCCATAAGGTGGGTGGTTTTGTGATAGTTAAATAGCGCATATGGTCAATAATCCTCTGTGTGTAAATGCCTCTTATAATGTTTCCTTTCGTTTTTATAAAACTCAGCCAGCCGGGCAATCGGCTTCATGCGCTCACAATGCTGCCAGAGCTAACCGACACCCAGCACATTTGCCGATCGTGCCAGTCAAGCCCCGCCTCACGGCCTTTGACGTCATTCGAACATTCAGAAAGAGACTAGAATCCGCCCCCTGACGACTCACGATGGGGAGGCCACGTCTCGACCACATCACAGGGTGTCAGGTCAGGCTGTGAGGCCCCACCCCGAGGATGGCGATTGGTCGAGTGATGTCAGAAGGAGGGAGAGGAAGAGTCAGTCTCAGTTCGCAAGGTCTTCTGGTCCTGGCTTATTGGTGGACGGTTGCTTCTCTCGTGCGCGCTCATGCAGAGAACCTTCAGAGCATTGTGGAGTTTTTGCAACGTTGGAGGAGGAGGGTGTCATTGCACTGTGGTGTCTCTCGGGGGTGCTGGGGTCGCATTGCGCCTGGCAGTGGAAGCGAGGAAGGGCTGGTTGAGTGCCTGCTCACGCCTGGGTATTTTCTGACGCACGGTTTTGGTGCCATTATCGGGTCGCGTCCTGCACAAGCCGCTACACTGCGCGGGGAAATTCTTTGGCGTTACCTAATCGGGAAGGCCGACACTGGGTTAATCTGAACCCAGGAACACAAATACGGGAGAACGAAATCCATAATAGAAGAATGAAATGCAAAAATAAAGGATTTAATGAAAATAAATGCAAAAGACAAAAATGAAAGGCGAGGTAAAAACTATAATTCCTACTTGAGACGTCTCCACTCAGACTCATATACTAACACGTGGAAAAGATAATGAAAATAAAATGATTTGGTAATTGGCCGGCACTCAGCTTTGCGTCCCCAATGGCTGGTAAGGCTTTCTGGTCATTCGTCACCTCCAAACCACCACGTGGAAAAGCGCACAAAATGGCGCGGAGTTGTGCTCCCCGATATCCCAACGTGAGGCCACTCCCACGACACCGACTGCCCTGAACATCTCCCGTTCAGTCTCTTTCCACAAACGCACACAAGCCAAAGATGTGCCACCACCCGCGACCAAGCCAGAACAATGAGGAAAATGCGAACACATCCGTTCTCTTGAAAACCCGCACACAAGAGAAATACCACCGCCTCCAACAAATTCCAGGACCAAGAGAGTAAAAATGGCGAGACCGCTTTCTCTTCCTCCAGCTCTCGAATGTTCCACGCTGACATCACACTCTATCCAATCACCGAGCTCTACTCAATCATCCCATCGCACCTCCACCAATCACAAAGGCTGGGGCATGGTTCATAACCCAGATACATGTGTTCATAACCCAGATGTCCTGAAAGTTTCACTGAAGTTGCGTTTGCTGCTTAATGGGGAATCTATAAGGAATTACATTAATTACAAGGATATTCCCCCGAATGTAGAGTCTAATCTCTTTCCGAATGTTCGCATGATGTCAAAGGCCGTGAGGCGGGGCTTGACTGGCACAATCGGCAAAGGTGCTGGGTGTCGGTTAGCCTTGGCGGCATTGTGAGCGAATGGAGTCACTTGTTATAGTTGTTGTTTGACGGGCTTTTTAATTGTCATAAAGATGGAGGGAAGACCACAGGTGGCAAATTACACACAGGGGAATTGATTAATCTTTAAGCCCTAGTATTACTTAGCACAAAGCCACGCCCTTTATGGCGACATGCAAACACTCTTACCTAGACAGACGGCCTACTTATGTGAACTTCTTGATGCCACAAAGGCCAATCATACTTGTGTTTCACTCAACCATACATACACGTTGGTGTTTATTCTTCACAACACTCGAAGCATGCTAATCTACACATTCTGAACTTTTAAAGGTATTTCTTCATGCCTACCCCCACAAACGTAGCAATATATTGTACTGGTTTGTCTCTTGTGACAACTTTCACAGTGGAACAGAAGGCAAGCGTCTAAATCTGAGGATTAGTTGTAACTCATAATTACAAAATTTCTGCCCTTTACATCCTCATGTGATGATGACCATTGCTTTTTGCGCCGTGACGATGCATAGGGCTGCCGAAGCAGTTTCCTTCGCTATTGGGCACAATCCTGGATGGTTTGCCACTCCGACGCATGATACCCGAATGGTTCATTCATCCCAGCAAGCTGATACTCAATTTGTCGACCTCGGAAGGATGACTGAGGCTGTCAACCCTCCTGATGTTAATTCAACGATCGACCGGGATTCGAGCTCAGGATCCTAGGATCCCGAGCCAGCACCCTAACCGTTAAGCAAACACCAGGCTACATCCTCATGTATACAAATGTATTACAAAGCTACAAATGCAATTTTAATAAATTTCCCAGTTATTTTTGTGGAGCCAGAGATGCCTTGTCCTCATTTGGCCATTAAATACATACGTCATAGCCAGAGGTCATACATGTGTTCATAACCCAGATGTCCTGAAAGTTTCACTGAAATTGCATTTGCTGCTTAATGGGGAATTATTTAATAGAAGGAACCAAAATGAAAAACAATTCTCTTGTGGTAAGGTCTATTAACTCTTACTTTTAAAATCTTATTTTAGAA
Organism: Myxine glutinosa; assembly: GCF_964187855.1. Lineage (NCBI taxonomy): Eukaryota > Metazoa > Chordata > Myxini > Myxiniformes > Myxinidae > Myxine > Myxine glutinosa. The sequence goes on from NC_136262.1 coordinate 233,829,820, forward strand.
GGCTCAGGGTGCAGAGCTTGCTCCAAAATCAAATGCAAGACAAAGACATTTGGAAATAACAATGTAATTTTGCATTAATTACAAGGATATTTGACAATGGACAAATCAATAAAGTACAGGGGATTATGAACTTCTTGATGCCACAAAGGCCAACCATACTTGTGTTTCACTCAACGATACATAGATACATACACGTTGGTGTTTTTATTTTCTTCTGAAAGTGTCGACTCCGTCATTGTGAATTTTGAAGTTTAAGACAATTTGAAACGGACATCTGATGAACACATTGTTTTAACAGATATTGTTTTATGTTACATTGTTCCATTTTTATGTCAAATCGGATCATATTGTGATGGTGGATAATTACATTATTAAAGTGGAGGAGAGGGCAGATAATGGTGGCTTGAGTAGATTAAGGTTGAACAGTGATGAAGTAATGGTGAGGTTGAACAGTTTCAGTTTTTATGATTTTTTTCTTTCTTCGCTGCAGTGGATTTACGTGCAAGGGCAGCACACATAACTCAATGTGCGTTTGGCATTAGTGTGTGACTGTAAATATTGCTTTAGACATGTGAAGCATAACCTTAATTATCCTTGGAATTTTCTTCCTGCACAGTTATTTTCTGGAAGCTTCATTAGAAGGAAAACAAACGTTTCATTGTTAAAATGGAGGGACTTCACTGTTATTCTAAATAATGTGAAGTATTTTAAAGACCTAGCCAGCTTTTACATTGTGATTTGAAATAAATTTGTCTCACCAATGAAGTAACGAAGCCAAAGCCTTTGCCAAAGGGACAGACTGAGCATCCACAGAGCTCTTATCAGACAAGTTGAACAGCAAAAAGATTACAGAAAGCACCAATGAAAGTGGCTCCATAAGTTATCTGGATTAGTACAAAACATTTCCATGACAAGATAAAAAGCCAAATTATTCACAAGAATCTGATTGTAGTTGGGAAGATCCATATTCAAAAAGGAAAACACCACCGACTCACGAGGCTAATTCCAACAAGGCAAAGCTCAGGTGTGATGTTTGAAACCCATGGTACCAGGTGAAGACCATTTGATGATCAAAATATCGACCGAGCCTTGCCTTGATGGGAATTCTTGCTACCAGGTAATGCTTTTTTTCTTTATTTTTAGACAGAAAAAAGTTCAGCCCTTGCATTGCAAATCTTTGTCGAAGATGTTACTTAAGGTCTTGTCTTCACACCAGCAAGTTTGGCAATTATCTATCTCAAGTCAAGTGTGCAGCCAGCTGATTGGCTGAAAGATGACTCCATGTTATGCAATGACCTCACTCATGTTCTCAAAGAGGACTCTTCTTTACACTGTTAAGAATTATATTGTTTATTAGTTTCTGGTGGATGAGCCTGGTGTTGGCTTAGTGGTTAGAGTGCTGGCTTGGGATCCTGGGTTCGAATCCCGGTCGATCGCTGAATTAACACCAGGGGGGTTGACTCAGCCTGTCATCCTTCCGAGGTCGGCAAATTGAGTACCAGTTCACTGATAATTCTGTGGTTGTCGCAAGAGGCGACCAACAGAGTTGGCGGCAGGAAGGGCATCCGGCCATAAAACATCGCTTCAAAAAAGAGGATCACGGTGCCCAAAAAAGACCAACCCCTGCTCTGCGGGGGAAAATGGCCTCTAGAGGTGGTTCTTCTTCTTCTATTAGTTTCTGGTTGATAATTGACGCATCCAGACTGATTTTTGTGATACTTTTCTGTTATTTGACTTTTTCTATGCCTGGAAAATAAACATCAGTTGCTGTAGCCATTGGCGACCAACAGAGTTGGCGGCAGGAAGGGCATCCGGCCATAAAACATCGCTTCAAAAAAGAGGATCACGGTGCCCAAAAAAGACCAACCCCTGCTCTGCGGGGGAAAATGGCCTCTAGAGGTGGTTCTTCTTCTTCTATTAGTTTCTGGTTGATAATTGACGCATCCAGACTGATTTTTGTGATACTTTTCTGTTATTTGACTTTTTCTATGCCTGGAAAATAAACATCAGTTGCTGTAGCCATTAAAATGGCTTCAAGGATCTCAAACACTCACTCTAAACCCTAAGGCATGTCAAAATAATAATACACGATTGATAAAGAGGAGATGATGAAAAAATGATATAGTTACATTCAAGTTATATTACACAAACAGTTCTACATTTTGAAGTGGCTATGAAGAAGATGATTATGTTTTTTGTCTTTTTCATGAATTTGATATAATTGCATAAATAGTGACCAATTTGAAATCTGATATCAAATTTAAAATATAATTGATGATATGTCAGGAAGTCGGAAGATGACACACATGACAGGGATGACAGTAGGGATGACACACAATTCCTCAAACAAAAAAATCTACCAAGATACGAACTTGTAAAGCTATAAAAGTACCAACCAATCAGTCGTCTGTGGAGGATTTCACATCAAATAACACTCATTAACCCTTTTTTGTGTTGCATCTTTTTTTTTCCTTCAAATTTTTCATTAAAAATTACAATTTTTTTTGGTCGTTTTCCAAAAAAATTAAGAATTTTCATCTTGTGACAAATCTGTGACAGCAGCACGCAAAGGGTTAAACAGCATCGCTGAACTACAAAATTAACAGAACACAAATAGCCTGTTTGTAATTATTTCCAGACAGTAACTCCAATTTTGGTTAAACGTGAATCTACTGATTTTACAGTGGAACGGTCCATGACACCTCAAATTTTTCACAACTTGAATGGATTCCACAAAAAGTAGGTGTAACTGCATATTTGCACATTGGGCAAAGAAGTGCCACGAGGGGTGGGCGGGACAACGGCTGTCAATCAGCCTGATGGGGGCAGGGCCACAAAACACATTTGACCGTATGTACTAATTAGAATGTTGGATCCTCCATAAAGTATGCACAGTGCTGTACCATTACAATGTGAGTACATCTATAAAGTTTGGACGACAACATTTATAAACTAGAATGGCACTTATAACCTCGAGCCAGGGTGAGCAGTTTATGTTTTGTATTCCTCTGATGGGTCAGATCTGGATCCGGAACTGACCTAAGATCTAATTGGCTTGTTCTTGTTGCCTAACCAGCTCATCCACCAAGTTTTGTCATAATCTGTCCATAACTTCTTGAAATATCATCCTATATATCGTTTTTGGCCCAATAACTCAATGGTGAAGAATCACTTGCAAATTTTAAAAACTTTTCTATCCGGATCTGGATTCGAATCTTCACCGAAATTGAATCAATTCTGGCTCAGTTAGCACTTTCTCCAATGTAACAACAACTAAATAAACTTTTCTTACCTAACAATTTCACCATGAGTGAGCAAAGAGGCTTCGTCAGAAGAAAACGTGAAGGAACATAGTCACACTGCCCTGAATGTCTACCTGTATCACACTTTCAGTAATCACTGATCACGTGATGCATTTTTAGCGCATGCGTGCACCGTGCACTCCGTGCTCGGACCAATGAAATCCAGCACGACATGCACGAGCCGATACCGCTCTCTGTTATTAAATAATTCCCACCAGCTCAGTGTCGATTTAAGAGATAACTTATTTGGGGAAATTTAATATTGATTTATACATACTTCGATGATGTATTTTGAGAACATCCCACATCCGGGCCTGTGTGGATTGTACACAGCAAGGCATTTTATGTTATATTCTAATAGAAGGTGGGGGGGATAATCCCCCCTTGTCAAAAAAGTGGGGGGGATATGTCCCCCCCCCCCCCCCCCCATTGATGCCCATGTGTGTGTGTGTTACACTGATTGGCTGTGTGACGCTATGTGCACTGTGATTGGCTCCTGGCAAAGTTATCGTGTAGGCTTATTAGAAGCTGGTATTCAAAATCTTATTAATTATTTTTATGATAGCAGCTCATGGCCTAAATAATTAGGTCGAAATTGAGAGTGATATCGGAAAGTAATTTGGATTTTTTTTTCTCGAAAAACCCGATATATAATTAAATTATATGATCAGTGTGTGAGGTGAAACTGCTCCAAACAGAAGTGTTATATTCACAACTGCCATGAGTTCCCTATAGCTTTTCTCATCAGTGTGAAAAAGACCAACAGTGAGTATGAAAAGCATCATAAAATGTCAAAAGGTTGCAACCCATCGGCCCAAATACAAGCATTCTGAGGTTCTGAGGCATGCAGTTTGTGTAGGCCTCAGGCTTCAAGCCTACCGGTCGATAAGATAATTCCTTTATGGCCCAGTGGAATTGGAATTAATCCATGCTATATAAACACGATGTATTATTATATGCACATAAGCAATAGCAATGTTTTTGCTTCCTTACATAACCAGTGTGGTTATTTTTTGAGGCATCGAGCAATCAAACCAGCGTTCTGTGCCTATGCACCGCCAGTGGTAATCTTCATCCTGTGGAAGCAGCACTTACATGGAAGGAAGGAAGAAATCCCGCAGAACGTGTCTTGACCGGTTCAAGTTTGCTATCCCATTTCAACCCGTTCCTGTTTCCCATTCCCTCATTGCAAATAATTAATCGGACGTAATCCATAACTTTGTGTGTATAATCCTCTGTTTTGTTGAGTTTTGTGCACCCGTCATGATTGTATTGCATATGCTTATTAAAAGCTGATATATTTGATTGTTTTATTTTTTATTTTACTCCGTATTTTGTTTTTATTTTATTACCGGCCAGGGACACCAGTGGCGATCTTTTTGTATTTGGATTCTACTTTTTGTGTCAATTCTGGTTTCTCCCATGAATGTCATTGTCTGTTCTGTGTTCTTGCTCTTGTTCTGTGCTTGCCTTGATGATGCGTTATCTCACCCCAAAAAAAAAAAATCCAGTATTATTTTATTATGCATCTCTTTATTAATATTAACTATTTATTAATAAAGTGGCACCACAAGTGCATAAGATCGCCATCCTTGAGGCGACTGTTATTGATACGGCTCCCAGCGAAGTGTTTCTACATATGTCCGCACACTGCATCATCTTCTTCTTTCACTGGCAATGTATTTTGCTCCCAAAACATCTGTTTGTGGTTTTTAACTCCAAATCCTGCCCTGTTCCTTCACCCAATTAATTATCTACCATTGGAAAGGTAATCATCAATTTACTTGGTTGAAGAAAAAACGTTTGCATGGTAATGTATTCCATTTGAATGCATGTGAAATGAATAGGGGAGACAGGAGGGAGACAGAGGAGAGGGAGGGGTGATACAGGGGAGAGTGGTGGGGGGGGGGGGGGTGGGGGGGTGGCAGGAGGGAGAGGGATGGGAGAGGGGAGACAGGGGAGAGACAGGGTGGAGAGAGAGGGGAGACTGGGAAGGGAAAGGGAATACGGGAGAGGGGGGATGGGGTGGGGAGAGGGGGAGAGAGAGAGAGAGAGGAGGAGGGGGGGGGGGGGGGGTCCTATGCTAGCTTTTCCCATCACTTGGAACGGGTACTCTTCTGAGTACAAAAATATAATTATTATAATGTTATTTTAAGGAAGGGTGTGTTCTCCATTATCTCACCAAAAAGTGATCTTTACTTTTACAAATCAAACTTTCACACATTCCTGCTCATTACAAGCAAATACATTTTTTTAAACAGAAATCAAGTCGTTTCCAAGTGCCATCAGAATATGTAGATTTTTATAACAAGTTAATCAGTCTTGGATACACCCTGGCATGACCATGGCATGCATTTTATGAAGTGTCCTGGTAACTTCCAATCATTGGTGATAACATCAGCACATTCACCTTCACAGCTTTATTTAATTTATATGTATACAAGAACTCATCGATGTTTGAAAGTAACTCTAGGAAAGCCATTCTGCAAATCTCTTGGTTCGTCATCCAATGAGATTTATGCTCTAAGGCATGTGGACTTTAAACCAGACTTTGATGAGTTATTCAGTTTTAAGGAATTGGAGCTTAATATTGGTCATGATAGTATTGTCATCTAGTGGAATACCTTAGGACTCCATCATAACCAGAGTATGTAAGCTGGATCCAAGTTTATTTGTCTGAAGCATCTCTTATGGTCTTTCTTTTGCACTTCTGTATGCCAAGGGCAATCAGGAACCTGTTTAATAATGTGTTGCATATAAACCTCCGCTGCCAATTCCTATGGGAAAGTGACATACAAATCAGCCATTTGCCATCATGGTCAGAAAATCCTGATATTTGTATTTCTTTCTGACATGAGCATTGTCCAGATTATTTTCCATTGGGACAGTAATTTCTATGAGGATGACATTCTTTGTCTTTCCAGAGTAGATTGTTATATCTAGTCTCTTGGCAGTTTCAAATATTCGCAGACGGAACACTATTGGTCACCGTTTATCATCCACCGAGACAATCCAGCCATTTTCTCTTTCGAAAATATTACCTTCCTTATTTCTCGAGTGTGGCTGTACTGAATACTATAAACAACTAGAGAGTTCATAGAACACCTTATGTCGCAGTATTGAGAAAAAGGATATGGGAAGGGTCTTTTAAAGTCTTGCTTACGTTTCCGAGGACAATCTATACTTCCTACGAGTCGCCATTTTTTCTGAATCTCAATATTCCCCAATGCTCAGAACGTGAGCGGCAAATTTGATTGGTCGAGATGGAGTAATATTTTATCCCAGTACTGCTAAATGGAAGGATTTTGAAAGTGCCAAGAAGCAGATTTGTGTTCTAGTGTTTACATATATAATTCAATTGAAATAAAACAAGTTTAAAGGATGTAGAAAAAAAAACTTTTTTCAGAAGTTTACCGCCGTTGATGCAGCATCTTTTACACCACCTTATTTAACATTAGTTATCCATGCTTGTTGTTTGTATCCTTTATAACATCCCACAAAACAATCCCTGGTTGGAATGATTTTCAATTTCGGTTGATTACCAGACTGAAACATAGACTGAAACACACACACACACACACACACACACACACACACACACACACATATTTATAGCTTGGCACCGTGGAAACCTCAGCTTGGTGAACCAAGGCCTTCACCCTTCACTAAGGCCTTTAAGATCATTGGAATCTCTGATGATTAAGGTGAGTCTATGGCCCATCACTTTCCCATCGTAGACAGATCTTTCAATATTTAGGTTTAATATTACACTGATTTAGTGCTCATACCACTCAAAAAGATGGGGGACCTGGAGGTTTACTTCCTTATTACAGTTATTATTTACTGACATTTTGTGTTAACAGAATAAATGAAGAAAGAATACATTTGCGAGAAAGATAAAATTAATTTATGTGAGCAGTCTGACTATGCTGTGGTGTGCATTACAATACGGTTGGGACAACATTGACTTAAACATAATCCATAAACAAATTAAAACAATCCCAAATGGAGTTGAACAGTCCTCCAGGAAAAAAAAGGTGGGGGGGGGGGGGGGAGGGGGATGGGTCTCACTGATTAAATGTACAGACAAATTAGATTTTTCCTATTATAATTAGTGTTGTCATATCCTTAGTAGTTCATGGACATCCCCCGAAAGTGCTTTTGGTTTCATATTACAATGATTTATTTTGTTATCACATCTCAATGAATAATTTTCCTACTGAGCTTGTACCTTTGCACCCCACTGTATATCGACGGAAATATAGGACGCCCTTGAGGTTTGCACACTCACCTCTGAGCTGTCTAGCCTGGGTTTGAATCCTAAAGTTTCACAGGCAGAGTGATTCATCGATGTGTGGGCCATCCCCTGGATGGATGTTAATGGGCGTCACATCTGCCAACATTGGCTGATGGACCTTAAATATCCCATGGTGCCCTTCATACAGACTTGACAAACTATAACTGGCACCATGAACAAATTAAAAATTCCTGTCCTGACCTCTTTTGTCAGAGTGACGACCTACCTCAGGATTGTAACCCTAGCCAAGAAACCGATTCAGAAGAACCGACACTCTCTATACAGCATGGTGCATGATGATGATGATGATGATGATGAATATGTATAATATATGCAATTCGTTGTAATAATTACATACTATATCCATATAATATGGTCTCCTATGTGGTACCACTAAAAAGCAAATTGTATAACACTAGCAACGGTACCCGCCCTACGGGCGGGGCTTCAATTGGGAGGCCCAAATGAAAAGGCAAAATATCAGAAATTGAAGGCTTTTTTTATTTTAAACGATTTATATAAACATCCGTTAAATATCACACGCAAATCATCAAAATCTAAACAGTATTTGTAGAATTTCAATAAAAGCCACATCACTGTTCATATCGGTAAATATTATTCCATCGTGTTTGGAAAAACTGGAAAATTGGAAATTGGAAAAATTGAAAAATTGGGAAAACAATATAGCCTATGTGGGGCTGCTTAACTGATGAATTGTGCCTTTTCCCTTAAAAGCATGAAACTTGGCACATGGCTAGAATACCCCAAAAGAAAGATTTTTAGTCCAGGGGGCATCTCCAATTTCACCCCATATGGCGGCCATCTTGAAATTCAAGATGGCCATCATACAAGACCTGTTTTGATGAATATCTCCATAATTAGAACAGCTATCTAAATGGTTGCAGTGCCTACACCTACATTTTTAGGGTCTAGGAATCCAATGGTAACATAAAATATTAAGCAGTCATATGAAAATATTAATTTTGCATAGTATCATGCATACTGGGAATGCATATAAATACTCTTAACAGGTTGGCATTCTTCAGTGATTAAAAGTGTCTATGACATCGCAGACTGTAACTGTGCCATCTTGTGGTTTTCTAGTCTTTGCTGCATTCTCCATCACATGCGCAGAGAGAAGTACAGGGAAGTGCAGCTTTCTTACACCGGCAACGACCAGTACATCCTTTTTTGCACCCACACTTAACAAGTTCATTGCAGATCTTTGCAGCCTCTGGAAGTGTTGTCCATATTGGTTTGAACTGGCCAGCAGACGTTTTTTGCCAACCCCATTCAGTGGGGCTTGGTAGATCAGGCTTAGCATGCAATGCTTGTCCCCAGCATAGTGCGCCTTGGTATACTGCCCGCTTTACGTGCTGCACAAGGGCATCATGTGTTGGTGGAATTGATTCCACAGGTCTGCCCTTCTTTGCAAACAGTTTCTTGCGTACAATGTTAATGTCAGTAGCAGTACTTGTGCGATCATACAACAGAATAACAAATCTCTCAATGACGTTCATGCAGGTTTCAGTTATCTCTGTGCTCTGGTGGCAAATTTCTGCTAGTACCTCTGTGAGCTCAGGGAATGATTCCCACACATTCCATGCAGTTACCTTTCCACACCCATTAAACGCTGAAGAAGTGTCACACCCTGTTAGTGCATGAAACATGGGGAGGGCTTTAGATTTCTCAGGGCCAAGAGCTGTGGCTATATCATGTGCAGAGATAAATCGCATGTTCTTGTCTGTCCCAAATTGTAACCATATCATCACTGAAAGCTTCTGGGATACTGTAACTGAAAGCACGACAACATCTGTGTCCACAGTTTGTATGAGGACCTTACTATGCCCTCTCTGTGTTGCATCAGCAGCATGTAGGAACATCCAACCATCTGCCTCTTCCTGAGTGCACGGGGAGAGTGATTCTAGATCAATGCGTGGTGGAGCAGTAAGAACCTCTGTATCAAGTGTGACAACTAGCTCCTTGCGCTGGTCTTCAAATGATTTAATTGTTTCATTGGAAAGGAAGCTGAAGAGTTCACGCTTGTTTTCATCAACTCGAAGAAAGTTCTGCCACTGTCCAGGAATTGCAACTGAGGTATCTACTCGTCGGCGAACCCCCGCCACGCTTTTCACGGGTCATGCTCTTAAGGCTGTCGGGTAGGTAACGGTCCCACACCAGATCAAGTCGAGTTGCAGATTTGTACTGTGAGAAAACAAATGGGATGAAGACCTTTTCGGCATATTCGCCAAATGTTTTGACTGTGCCAACATCTGGCTTTAGCATTTGAACAATTACTGCCCCGTCAAGTATGACACATGTCACCTCTGGCATCTGTGTGCTTGATGGTGAAAGTTCCTCTAAGCAGTCCAAAAGGTCGCTCTTTGTACCAGGTCGAAGCTTCCCATCCTTGGACAGAGATGGAGGGAAAGATTGATTTTCATGACGGAAAAATTCATCCAGGTTTCCCTCGCGGGTTTGACAGGCAATATAGAGGCGAGAAAACAGTTGAACATCACTCTTCAATGAGGCTACCTTGTGTTTATCTGTCAGCTGGTCTGTTACTGATGAGCTGCCAAACAGAGGTAACTTTTTGCGTGGGACGACATCATTCAAAGGCTTTGAGCGTTCAATCAGCCTCTCTTGCACAAATGACTCCAGAGCCTCCTTTCCCACTTTCTGCACATCTTTCACACTTTGTACGACTGATGCACTTGCTATATCCTTTGTGTCAAGGACCAAAAGGTCAGCGGTTTCTTCAAGAAATGGATTACCTAGCTCCTCGATAACTGATACATGTGATCTGACATGTTTGTCAAAGGTCATCTGGGTGCTTTTATTCTGATCATGATGCAATGATGGCGCTTTGCTTTCATGTTGCTCCTGTGCAGTCTCAAACTCATCAATCACCCTTGAGACCTCTGGACCTGCAACCATCCATCTTTGCAGAGCATGGGCATTGTCCAGCAGACCCACAGCTCCTCCATCTCCCTTGATACGTGCATTGTTCTGTTCATGTGCATGATCTGTAGCAATTGAAGAAAATTTGCGTTGGGTCTTTTGTACCGTGAACATGCCAGCTCGGAAATTATCCAGAACTTTAGGGTGTGTCTTGTGCAAGTCCATCATATCACGCAAATGGACTGTGACCCATCTTGCATAGTGCGTATCGTCAAGAGCAAAGAACCACGGAAGAAGCTCCCATAAAGCATCTAAGTACATTTCAAAGTCAGCCTCCCTCAATGAGCGCACAAAGGTCAGGATACTGTTCTCCAATGCCATCGTGAGACTCCAGTATTGGAACTGTGGGTGTTCCTTAGTCATTTTGCCACACCAATCGGTAAATGAAAGTTTCGTCTCAGCTTCTATTGCATAGTCATTGTATGCCCGATGCTGCAGTATGTGCAAGGCTGCAGCTGTCACCTGATGGGCATTGCGCGAGCGTGAAACATGTGCAGCTCGCAGGAAAGAATCTGCACTTCCCGCTGAGGCAATATTGGCTTGCACCAATGCTTCTACCCAGCCGCTTCCAGATAACCAGTCACCCGATGTCTTCAGTGCAGTCATTTCAAAGTGCAATCCTCCGAATAGCAGAACAAATCTGTCCTCTCCATATTGCTCATGCCATTTCCATTGAATCTGTTTTGCAATTGCAAATAATGGTTGATCAAGGGCAATGACAGGAGTCTGTCCTGGATTTAGATGTTGCACGGCACTCCCAATGACATCCATGGAGTGTTTTATCATGGCCACAGTGTGTGCACTTTCATGAAACAGCGGCATTAGAGCCGTTACAGATGTTGGTCGAGTTGACTGAGACAGGTTGTGAGCATGGTATGCAGGTATGCCAGGTATGCAGGTATGCAGGCATGGTATGCCATATACTATTGAATATTTTATGTTGCCATTGGATTCCTAGACCCTAAAAATGTAGGTATAGGCACGTCAACCATTTTGATATCTGTTCTAATTATGGAGATATTCATCAAAATAGGTCTTGTATGATGGCCATCTTGGATTTCAAGATGGCCGCCATATGGGGTAAAATTGGGGATGCCCCCTGGACTAAAAATCTTTCTTTTCGGGTATTCTAGCCATGTGCCAAGTTTCATGCTTTTAAGGGAAAAGGCACAATCGATCCGAATTTTTTAGCTAAGCCGCCCAGCTAATTTTACTCCAGGGGGTCCCAGGATTACCCACCAAAAAATTTCGTTGCGATCGGTTTAGCCGTTTTTGCGGTATCTGGGAACAGACGGACGGATGGACAGACAGACAGACAGACAGACATTTGGTGAATTATAGTAAGATTGTATGGTGCTGTGTCAAAATAATTTTGCATGTCTAGCCAAGTTGTCACAATCTGTTTGCCATTCATTATTATTTGCATCTTAGAGCATTTCATTCAGGACCTCTGCAAGTTTCAAACCTCCTGACAATTTCTCCATGACATCTTTTTTGAATGGATTTGTCAATGTAATTATTTCCAATCAAATAGTTTATGGCCCTTTGTGCAAGTAAATCAACGACCATAATCGCCACTGGAATTCTTCAGTGTAATCAGTCTGAAGCTTGAATTGTTCTCTTTTGAGATAATTGTCTCTCCAATATTGTTCAGCTCCAGCATATTATTGTAGTCCACTGCATGATAAAGGTCAACTCATTGAAGAGTTCTGTTTTCTGGAACATTTCTTCTATAACAAATCAGGCTTATGATTAATCCTTGGAGCACAGGTATTATTTCTTTTTTTGCAAATATTTGCTTAATTATTTCACAAACTCTTCACCAAGTTTCGACTTTGTATACAAAACATCAATTCAGACATACCTGGAGGATTGGTGCTGAATGCCAAATTTGGTTTTGGTGGTCTCTACATAGCAGACATTTGAGGAAGTTGCAGGAAATATTTTTGGCTTCCAAAGCCAGTCTGGGCATCCTTTTTCATCTGAGCATCCTCCATCCTTCATCATGGCCTCCTCCAAATTGGGCATCCTCTGTCATGCAAAGTCCTTCCTTGGGACACCTGAACTCCTACCCACCTGCAAGGTTTTCATCCACAGTTTGATGGAATACTGCCCTCTCCTCTGGGCTGGTGCCCCTGCCTCACATCTTACTCAGCTTGGCACCGTGGAAACCAAGGCCTTCAAGATCATTGGAATCTCCCATGGCCTATCTGAGTCTATGGCCTATCACTTTCCCCTAGTATACAGGTCGGTGGTCTCTCTGTCTTCTACCACCTTTGTCTTGCACCCTCTGCTTTCTGTGCTGCCCCCTTCATAATCTCCAAAGTATAATGAAGTCCTTCTTTAAGTGCTTTACCTCCTCATGAATACCATCTCAAAGGGCTTGTTTGAACTGACATTTAGTTTTTCTGTTTAGTTTTCTCAGATGTTTTATTGATGCCTAGTTACCCAACGCAAGTACCAAAAAGCGTTGTTAATCATTTGGTTTACTCTGTTTGTCAACAGACGTCAGCAGATGATCGAGGAACTACTTAATTAAAATTGAATTATAATTATATATTAAAATTGAACACGAGAATTAGTGTCAGAACAAGAATCGGAACACGAACCTGCATTGTAGCGGTACTTTGGTTCTGAATGTCTCAAATTGTACAAAATCTCAACCCAAGTGCACACACTCACAGCGTGGTAAAACAACTGCTTAAGTTTGTCTGTCAGTCTGGCAATCAAACAAAATTGGGAATCATTCCAAACATGAAACCTAGTTTTTAGGGACATCATAAAGGACACAAACAACAGCAGCGAATGACTAAGTTAATGTGTTAAATTGGGTGGTGTAAAAGAAGGCGCGTCAACGGCAGTAAACTTCTGTCTCAATGATTCGGTTTGGTTTTTCTCCAGCCTGTGAGATTTTAAGATTTTTCTCCGGCCTCCAGCCTTAGATTTGTTTTGTTTCAATTTAATTGCATATTTAACACTGAAGAACACAAATTGCATTGTTTGCACTTCCAAAAACCTCCAGTTTAGCAGTTCTTGGGTAAAATTTTACGCCACCTCGACCAATCAAATTTGCTGCATGCTGTGAGGGTGGAGTAACAGCAAGATTCAGACAAAAATTGCGGCACCTGGCAAAGCAACAACGGAGCTAACTGACTTCTTCCAAAAGATGTTTGTTTAGTCACGTGAATGCATCCTTTTCTCAAAGATCATTCCAAAATCGTCAATTTCTCCAAGAAGAGTTGGCAGAAGAGAAGGTTCAACTCTGGAAAGTTCTGTTTTTTCCCATCGACTTTGTATGGCTGCCATTGTACCGTACCTGTTATTCAAGGTTCACAAACAAATCTTATGTAGATCGTGCTTGGAAAGGCAAAGCAAAAGTTGAAAAGACCCTGCCCATGTCCTTTTTTGAGTATTGCATTTGAGTCCTTTTGATTGTCTGTTTCTCCGCACAGAATAAATATGATTTTCTCTAAAACCGTTGATCCGATACACAAGAAATTTTCACCACAGGTGCACCTCCTCCTGCAGAATTTTAAAATAATTATGACGTCATATGAGCACCATCTTAGAAAATCCGAAAAATTTGCACTTCTATATCTCCGAAAGCACTGCATCGAAAAAAATTGAGACATGGCTCATTATAAAGAACTCTCGATGGGGAATAACATATGATAATGATGATGTCATAGGTGCTCCATTATGATGTCATAATTGGACAAGTACAAACTTCATCTGATTAAGATGAAATTTCTTGAGCGTCATCTATGGATAAATTGGTGGAGAAAATAATAATGATGATGTCATCGGTCACGTGGTTCAGCCGCCATATTTGTTTTAACACAAAAACCTTAAATACACGTCCTTGTGAGGGTCTGCAATCTCTGATTGCTCTTTCTTGTTTGTTATGTCTGTGAGTGTGATAACTCACGAACACTTTCAGATATCTTCGTTAATCTTTACCAGAAGATTCCGAAGGAAAAAAGTGAGCCTGTCAATGTTATTTGACTATATGTGTCAAAGATCAAGGTGACAGTAACGTCTGACCTTGTTCCTCACAGCGGCACGGAAGCCCCACCCACTGATTGACTATTCCTGACATCATTCCTAATCCACTTATGGGGAATATATCGTCCAAATGACCTTATTCAAAGGTCAAGTTTCTCTCGATTATTGTCATACCTGTCATACGAAGCAAACCGCCCGTAAATCAACTGGGGCAAAAGCTCCCCGTAAGGAGTGGACGACAAAGGCGGCGCGGATAAGTGCTCCAGCCACCGGAGGCGTGAACAAGCCGCATCGTTACCGTCCAGGAACTGTGGCGCTGCGTGAGATCCGTCGCTACCAAAGGTCCACGGAGTTCATCAGCAGCGTGAAGACGAGCTAGGTGTGAGGCAGGAGCACCAGCCCAGGCCTTTCACTCACTCACCGCAGGCAGGTTGGTGGACTTTCCGTCTTCTACCGACTCCTCTCTGGCCTTGCCCCCCCCCCCCCCCCCCAGCTCTATCTGGGCTCTGTCCCCCAAATATTCCTACAGGTCGCACAAGATCTGCCTGTAACCCAAAAGGTGAAAACTGCCAAAATCAAGACTCTCTGCTCACCTTCACTCCTTCATTCCTATTTTCTCCCGCCTCTGGAACAAACTCCCTCACTCTCTTCAATCCCACTCCACCCTCCAGGTCTTTAAAACAGCTGTTCACCACCATCTCTTATCTTCCCCCATCCAAAACCTTGATCTTTTCTACCCCCGCTAATTTCACCCCAAATCCACTTTTTTGAAATACCAACTTCTGTCCTGGAAGTCCTTGGTGTCCTTGTGTTTTATACTTCTCCCACTCCCCCTCCCCCCCCCCCCTTCCCACGCCTCCTCCCCCCAAGCCCTCTCCCTCCTACACATCTCCCTGCTCTCAAATGTTATGTTTGTGTGCTTCCCCTTCTCTCCCCATCTTGTCTTCCGCTCCCTCTTTTTATATATTTTGTTTGTCTGGTTTGTTTGTGAAATAAATGTTAGCTCTTTCACGAGCCTCGATTCAGTATACAAAAAAAAAAAAAAAAAAAGACTGCCGCCTAATGCCTTATTGTTACTTGCCCGAATAGATGTTGGTTGGTTGGTTTGTCTGTCTTTTTTTTTTTTTTTTTTTTTTTTTTGTATACTGAATAAGAGCTGACAACCGCGAGGGAAAGACAGCACAGGGGGACCACGAGGGAAAGACAGCACAGGGGGACCACGAGGGAAAGACAGTACAGGGGGACCACGAGGGAAACTGTCTGTCTGTTTGTCTGTTTGTGTGCAGTACTACGTCTACATCGTTTCACATAGCATCGCCATACTTTACACACATATTTGCCTTGCCCTGTAATAGACTGTGCCCAATTTTTAACTTTCTAGGCCCAAGGTCAAGCTCAAGGTCACCCAAAACGTGAAATCAGGGGGGGTCGAGTTTTCATTTAAAATATATTTCAAACCACTATAACTCTAAAAGTACAAGAGATATGCATACACTTACTGTTACTGGCATATAGGAAGTCACATACGACATTTCATTTGGCATCATGACCTTTGACCTTGAGTTACCTTGAAAGGTCAAACTAAAGGTCAAAAATTGTTGTTTTTTATACTAATAACTCTGTCAAACATTATGCGATTCCCTTCTAACCAACACCCCTGCAAAAAAAGTACATTCCGGCAAGTCCTCGGTCTCTGACCGATTTCTAGTTTGTCTGTCTGTCTGTTTGTTTGTGAACAGGATATCTCAAAAGGTTGTGGACAGATTCAGACAAAATTTGGTGGAGAGGTTGGGTATGTGATAAGGACGAAATAATTAGATGTTGGTGAACATCTGGATCCGGATCTGCATCTGAGAATTATTTAAGTGATTCTTCACCATTGATAGATATGGCAAAAAACAACATGTAGCATGATATTTTAAAATGTTGTGGACGACTTATGACAAAACTTGGTGGATGAGTCGAGTAAGTGACAAGAACAAGCCGATTAGATTTTGGTTCAGGTCCGGATCCAGATCCGGCCTATCATTGGGACACAATACGTAAACTGCTCAGCCTAGCGGAGGTGTGCTCTCAATCGAGTGCCATTCTAGTTTATTTGTTTTTTTTGTCAATCTTCCTTTTTGCAGGGGCTTTTTGTCTAAATCTCTCAGTCTCTTTTATACATGATTCTCAGTGTTTTTCATTTGTTCATTAGGATTCCCACCTATTGGATCTCACAGCTCCTCAAAAGTTATTCTTCAATGGATTTATAGATAGCATTTTCTGATCGTTTTTTTGAAAGATTAAAATATTGTTCGATGTCTAGATCTCTACAGTTTAAACATGGCTTCCTCTTAAAAAAAACTTTCTTTGTAATGGAACCTATTGCCTGTCGTCATCCTGGAAGCACTGCAAGGTTTATTCTGGCTTCCAAACCCTAAAATTGCTTCCTTTGACTGGCTCAACTTGTGTTGGCTTCTTGCTGAAGCACATAGTTATGACGAGCTCATTCCACACTTAGATTTTATCTGATGAAGGTTAAAATTATTTAAGCCTAACTTTACACATGCAGGACAAGTATCAACTGCAATTATTGATCTGTTCTCCATTTAATAATTATCTCCAAAACAATCATTTGCCAGAAAGACATCTTCCACGCACGCCTGCTCTCGCATGATTATTTAGGAAATTTCACAAAATAATATCCTTGCTTAGGCAATGGCATGATTGAAATCATGCAGAGTTATATATACACAGACTTGGCATTTAATATGGAATATTTTTTTGTGGGGGTGAACTTACTTTTCAAGATGTCTTAGAACCAAAAGTTCATTGGAATTATGTTGAAATTATTCTAGATTTTGTTAATGTGACCTTTAAAAGAAACAAAAACCACATTTGACATTTCGAAGCAAATAAATTGATCCTTGAAAGTGATGTAAACTGATATCGAACTAAATTCACGGACAGTACTATGTTAAACTTCTGTGCGTTTTCCAGAAGTATCTTTTTATTTTGCACATAAGCCAAAAAGAATTTCAACAAAAACAAAAGTTAAATTACGACTGGGATTACGGACAGTAAAATTACAGTTCAGTACTTCGTGTAACCCCCACGAGCATTCAGGAGAGCACGTACACGTCGAGGCATGCTGTTCACGAGATTTGCCAAGGTTTGGACAGGAATCGCTTGCCATGCAGTGACAAAAGCCTGCTGCAATTCACACACAGAGGCAGGCTGTTGGTCCAAGTGGTCAATTTGACGCGTTAATTCTGCCCACAAGTTCTCTATCGGATTCATATCCGGGAACATGGCAGGCCACTCCATATGCTCTACACCACGGTCAGCAAGAAAGTTTTGGATCATGTGAGCACGATGAGGCCGTGCATTGTCATCTTGGAACACAAAGTTTCCTCGAAAGGCTGCACGAGCAAATGGAAGCAATGTTTCTTCCAGAATGACCCTGTACTTGAACTGGTTCAGGTTTCCATTCAGAACAACCAGGTCAGTTTTGCCCCCTGCATGAAAAGCAGCCCAAACGGTCACCCCACCACCTCCAGCTTGGACTCTTGGCACTATACAATCTTTGTTGTAGGCTTCATGCACTTGTCTGCGCACTCGGACGCGGCCATCTTGACGATAGACCAGAAATCTAGACTTGTCACTGAAGATCACGTGATTCCAGTGTCCTGGCTGCCATTGACGGTGCTCTCTGGCCCACTGCAATCGGCGCTGGCGGTGTTGTCTGGTCAGGCATGGCTTTCTCAGGGGACGCCTGGCACGATAGCCTGCTTGAACCAGTCGTTGGTCGACTAGCCTTCTGGATACAGGCACATTTGTCAGTTGCTGCCACTCAGCCCTAAGCCGATTAGCTGACTTGGTACGGCCATTGCGGACTAACCGGTGCAGATGGCGATCATCCCTCCTTTTGGTTCTGCGGGGACGTCCTGGCCTCGGTATTGGAGTAGGGACACCCCTCTGAGCATTTCGTTTCAGGATCTTTGACACCTGACCTTGAGTGATGCCATACTGCTGAGCAATAGCACGCTGTTTCATGCCGTTATTTCGTAAAGCCACCACTCCATGACAAACAGCATTGTCGAGTTGACGGACCATCTCCAGAGGAAGCGGCAATAACTTTTGGAGACGTGCAGCAGTTGTTTTCCACTAATACAGAACGCAACAACCCTTATATACCCGACTGTGAAGCCAATCATCAAATGTACCTGTCAGTACATTTTGTCACGCCACCTGTGATATAATCCTGTTGTTAACTTCTTGCTGCGACAGACAATCAGTGACATGGTTCTTTTCACAAATAAATCACCAAAGTGTAAAAGAAACTCACCAGATTGATATACTGAGTTAAGAAAGTAAACCCAAGTCAAGAAAAAAAAAAATTCCATATTAAATGCCAAGTCTGTATGTATGTATATACATACCACCTTTAGAGGCCATTTTTCCCCACAGAGCAGGGGTTGACCTTTTTGGTCCCGTTTTTGGTCCCCTTTTTGAAGCAATGTTTTATGGCCCGATGCCCTTCCTGCCACCAACCCTGTTAGTCACCTTTTGCGACACACAGGGAATTACCAGTGACGGGTATTCAATTTGCCAAACTCAGAAGGATGATAGGTTGAGTCAAACCCCCTGGTGTTAATTCAGCGATCAACTGGGATTATGAACCCAGGATCCCAAGCCTGCACCCTAACCGCTAAGCCAACACCAAGCTGCTGGAGAATAAAAATATTTCAACTATACAAGGAAATACAAGGAAGTTCAAAGCAAGAGGAGGCCGAGACACATTAAGCCTGTGTCACAGACTCAAAGATTGCTCGTTACGTGAATTAATCCCAACTTTTATTATTCTTACCTGACCCCAGGACAGCATCTTACATTTCATTGTGTTGAACTGCATCTGCAAATCCATAAGCGAAATATTGTCACATATGTGGGGTCTTTAGCGTTGATGATGCAGATTACCAAAAACACCCCAAAGACCCTCAAATTGTTCCCTCATTTTAATACTTCGTGTGTGTAACTGCTTTTTGGATCACTTGTTGTCACTATCCCAAGAGATTTTT
Organism: Myxine glutinosa; assembly: GCF_964187855.1. Classification (NCBI taxonomy): domain Eukaryota; kingdom Metazoa; phylum Chordata; class Myxini; order Myxiniformes; family Myxinidae; genus Myxine; species Myxine glutinosa. Next base: position 233,849,448 of record NC_136262.1, read on the forward strand.
TGGATCATTTGTTGTAATATCCCAATAGCTGGGAAAGAAACCTGACTATTAAGTCTCCACACAAGCTAATAAATACAAAGTTAAATCCACAAATAATAATAAACACAGCAAAGATGAAATTTATATTTTATAGTCCCACCCCACCAGGTCATATTTCCCAATAGGCCCTGTTACGAGATACACAACAAACGTGAAACCTCAAGCATATGCCTATTGCTGCAATTCCTGACACAGAGAGAGGCAGAGAGAAGTAAGGAAGATGTGAGCAATTTTTTAAAAAGAACAGTAATTGATGGGTTAATGTAATGCATGTGGAGATAAGCATCGAGAGTATTAAGATTGCAAGGTCCGGCCACCAGTCTGCTCCTTAAATAGGTCACAAAGTGCATGTGCCTCGCTTAGAAGCCTGTTTGAGCACGAAGGCATGAACAGGTAGATGGTGGAGCAGAATCAACACTCTAACTCCATGTTGCTCTCGGATGGGTCTTCAACCGCAACTCTGAGTGTCCACCAACTCCATTACTTTCGCACGCACACTTTTCTAATTCCCACTGACACTTGCTGCAACTCGAACTGTAACTTCCTTTGTGCCTCCTGCACTGCCTGTGTAAAGGACCACGTAACGTGTCAATACGCCTTCTGTCCGTGTGATCAGCTGCACCAAAAGCAGAGTCTCCCAGCTCCCGGTGTAATGGTGGCACTAGGCTCATGCACAATGGTGGGTGTGGATTGAAGCAAAGAAAGTTTGCTTATTTTCTTTGTTCACTCCATCCCATATCCCACTCACCCCTATCTCCATAAACAATTAGAATATTAAAATTGTTCTTATAAACATGTCATTGACTCCTCCAAAATTACTCTTCCAACAGTGGTCTACTTTTGCTGTTCAGCCAAAATCTTCCGTGAATTTATGGTGAAAGCTCAAGAGGAGGGAATGACCTGTGGGGACTACGTATTCTTCTACATCGACCTGTTTGGTCAGACGGTAGTTCCGCTGGCTGACTCTGCACAAGGTCCCACAGCCTCAGTTCCACTACTCCAAACACCATGGAAACGCGGTGATTCCTCAGATGAGAGTGCAAAAGAGGCTTACCAAGTATGAACACTTATTTGTTTGTTGTTTGTGCTTTTAAAGTTGTTTGAAGATTTTTATCAATCTTTAGCAATCACGTTCTTTATGTCACTTGTTTTTTTTCTTTGGACTTTTGATCTTGTCGGCTTCATCCTCCACATTTCTCACCCTCTCGCGCATGAGTTGCAATAGTTGCAATTAAATCAAACTAAATCTAATGAGCATTTTCTAAAATAAAAAACTCGAGGACTGTTGATGTTGAGGTTTGATAAAATCATCGTACGTGATTGCAGCTCATGAAGTTTTGTAAAAAATATCGGGTTGTAACTTTGCTTTAAATTGAAGAGTATACTATCGATGATGTGTAATTGCGCAAAAGGCCCTTTATGTGAAGTCTGCCATATGTGTCCAATATTGTTGAAATGACAATCACCTCTGGATGGCCCTAAATGTCAGCCAATTATTCAAACTAACGTGGATCTGCTCGCTACGCTTGCCTCACCACGCCACACGTCGCTACAGAGGCCCGGGCTTGTTTTAACTGAGGATAATGACCTGACTGAACTTGAGTTGCTGTGTTGTCACGATTTACACCAATCATAATACAAACATTTATTTTGTACAAATTTAATTTTGATTGATTTGTAAACTAAAAAAGTCGAAGTGGTCTAAAGCTCTAAATGGTCTAAAATGGTCTGAGCTGGTCTAATGGGTCTAAAATGTCTTACGGGTGTTTGTGGTCTATAATGGTCTTCTTTGGGGTCTTTGTGTCTTTTGAATCTTTGTGTCTTTTGGGTCTTTGCAGTCTTTAGGGTCTTCGGGGTCTTTTTGGTATTCTGGGTCTTTTGGGTATTCAGCGTCTTTTATGTATTCGGGGTATTTTGGGTCTTCAGGGTATTTTGGGTCTTTGCTGTCTTTTGAGTCTTGGGGGATTTAAAGTGTCTTCAAAGGTCCAAGGGGTCTCAACAGTCTAAAGGGTAGAAAGGTATATTCCAACACTTTGTAATTAATAGACGTACATAATTAATAGACAGGATGCAACTGACGTTCAAACAGTACGTAATTGATAGATTATATAGTCACAGCTTCACAGCTTCACCGCCTCACTGCTTTACGGACCGTGTTTTTCGGTTTTATATATATTTGAAGAAAAAGACGTTTTGGTCACAAACATACATACATACATACATACATACACACATACATACATACATACATACATACATACATACATACATACATACATACCGTTATACATACATACATACATACATACATACATACAGGATGCAACTGACGTTCAAACAGTACGTAATTGATAGATTATATAGTCAGCTTCACCACCTCACTGCTTTACGGACCGTGTTTTTCGGTTTTATATATATTTGAAGAAAAAGACGTTTTGGTCACATACATACATACATACATACATACATACATACATACATACATACATACATACATACATACCGTTACACACATACATACATACATACATACATACATACATACCGTTACATACATACATACATACATACATACATACATATATACATACATACATACATACATACACACATAACCATGTACGTTGGCTCCATTATAATAAAGATATTATACTCACTAAATAATGTGATTGAATGTATTATTGAAATGCAATTATAATGCTCGGTTTGTAAGTATTCACCCGTTTTGTTCTTTGAACGATTGTTGCCGGCCATTGTGGATGAAAACTTCTAAAAGTTCCCTTTCTTTCAGGCCGTTCTTATTATCACATACCGGGAACCTTCCAGGCAGGAATACAAAGAGTTTGTGAAACATTTAAAGATCCGATCCAAAGAGAAGTTTAATTTCACTCAGGAAGACTCTTTGGTGAGTAAATGATTCATCAACAACATACGAGTATTAATACATCCAGAATTTTATTTCTGATTTCTGTTACTTACAGTTAGATAACAAAAAAAAATTAGTTTTCTATCTGAGCAAAGAAATCTTTGAGTAACTTAGCCAGAATTACTCTTTGTAAGAGGTTATACTTATTGGTGAAAAAGTATCGGTAATGAACAAACCTTTATTGCTGACAAGTATTTTGAGTTGGCAATCTCAAATGCACAACTACGTACCAAGTCGGAATGCAAAAAAAACATGTGGCTGATTCAATAGTAATTGGAAATAAAGTCATGTATAATCTTAGCATGCTATTCCCCCTTCCACATTCACTGTGCTTCCCTGGTAACTTCACGTCACAGGTCTACAAGAGTTCTGCGTGGTTGGTGTTGTTGTTGTATAGCCCCGGACAGTTCTCTTGAACAAGCCCTCAGCACGGAGACAGCCAATCAATCTCCCAGGAGTGACCCAGAGACCCCCCACGTCCAGGATGGTGTACTCACGCCTTCACAAAGGCAGGGCCACGACAGAGTTAGAGAGGGAGAGAGGGAGAGAGGGGGGGGGGGGGAGAGAGAGAGAGAGAGAGAGACTGACGAGAGAGAGAGAGAGAGAGACAGACAGACAGACAGAGAGACAGAGACAGACAAGAGGAAAAGGACCAGTCCATGGGGACAGATCGACACTCTGACCGTGACCGCGCTGCCCTGACAAATCTGGGCAGCAGGGAAGAATGGTGAAAATTTGGCCACCGACTTGTGTTGGGGGTTGCAATCACCGCGACGAGGTGTCCCCGATACTTGCTGCTGCTGTTGTTGTGGTTTTTGTTGGCAGGGGCATCGAGAGCTAGCACGGACCCCGGGGCAAACAACCCCGACCCCCGACCCCTATCATTTCTCTCTCTCTCCCTCTCTCTCTCTCTCTCTCTCTCTCTCTCTCTCTCTCTCTCTTGTAACTTTTAAAAATAACTTTCTTTAATTAAGGTCTTCAATTAGAACAGCAACAAGCTCATAAGCAAAGCAAAATCACAGCAGCAGCCTTTTTAGATCACCGTATGTGTCGAAAAGTAAATAAATGAAGTATTAACAAATCTATTATATAAGTTTTAGTTAATGTCTGTCCATGCGTCGGCGGTCGCTTTTGGTGCTGCTTTTGCTTTTCTAGCCTAGGTTTGAGTCCCGATCCAGCTATATACGTCAACTGGGCGTTTTACAGACTGGGTGAGTCATCAATGTGTGTGCTGTCTCTCCGGAAGAATGGACATTAACGCTGCCTGGGTCCTGTGACTAGTTGTGTGTTTGTGGCGCCAAAAGGGAGAGATAGGTTTTATAGGCTGTCTCATGGGCTGTCTAGGGGTATGATTCTCGCTTGGGGTGCGAGAGATCCTGGGTTCAACTCCCGGATGAGCCCCCAATTTGTTACGGCCTGAAGCACACCAAGCCAAGCCTTCAATCACGCTGTCTTTATTTATGGATTATCACACGAAAAATTAAACCTATAAAACCTATCTATAAATTGTTATTTTGTATACCGTAGACTTGTGTAATAAGTTAATTATTTACTTTTAAGGAACGATGTGCCTCGTCTTTTCTGCCATTTCATTGCACAAACAATTGGGTTCATTTTGGCTCCCTGGAGAGTTAAATTATTGCAACTTTGTTAGATAAATGGCATGGAAAATGCCCAGCTGGTTCACTGGTCTGTGGCAATTATTCATAGCAGACTTGTGAGGAAAAGCTTTAGTTCGCTCATCCTTGGGCTGTCGGCCCCAATGTGAGGAAGCGGCCATTGGGAGTTGTTTTCTCTTAATCATCACAATAGATGAGAGACAAAACAACATTCGGTGCAGAGGCTGCCATCCATGTGACAATGATAAATATAATCCTCACTATAATTCGCGGACAGGTGCTTGTTACTTGCTAAAATCGAAGATTTTTCAAGTATATTGTTTGGTTTTGTGCGTTATTCTGTCTGTTTTCTGTCTGTCTGTATTTGTCTGTTTGTCAGTCACCTACAGGTCACAATTTTTAACTGATCTTCACGAAACTTCACCAAATGGTAGAGTTGGTCATAAGCAAGAAGCCTATTGTTTTTGGGGTCAAGAGGTCAATAGGTCAACATAGGCCAAAGGTCACCAACTTTATAAAATCTCTAAAATCCTCAATTTTCATCTGATCGACTCGAAATTTGAAGAGGATTTGCATATCTGGTCACTGAATTCAACCACCAATTATATATTAGGTCAACATAGGCAAAAGGTCACCAACGTTGTCAAATTTCTAAAATCCTCAATTTTCATCCGATTGACTTGAAATTTGAAGATTATTTGCATATCTGGTCACTGAATTCAACCACCAAGGATTTTTAAGGTCAACATAGGCCAAAAGGTCAAAATAGGTGAAATTTCTAAAATCCTCAATTTTCATCTGATTGCCTTGAAATGTTAAGAGGATTTGCTTCCCAGGTCACTGAATTCAACCACCATTTATTTTTGAGGTCATCATAGGCCAACAACTTATTTTAGGGATTTTGCAAGTATCGTGCTATCCACGACATATTTCGTGTTTGTGTGTTTGTCGCGCTACTTCTCCTACAGTTCTGACCTGATTACATCCAAACTTGCTACATAGGATCAGCATGACCCCAATTATTATATAGGGGAGCTTTTATCTTTGCATTTGGTCTTGGGGGCTCGTGGAGGGGATGCAAATTCTCCATGTAAATGTGTATTGTGTAGCGCTAGCTTCAGGTGGGAGAGGGTATTACAAGTCCTCACTCTTTACAGTACAGTATTCCTGTCCCCACGTTTTCCAGTACAGTGAGGGGTTTTGAATGATAAATAAGCAGTACTGTAGGCATGTTTTTGCTTAATGCACGTAACATGGGTTATTACCCTGCGCTCACGAAGCGAAAAGCAGGGTTAGGCATTCGGTTGCGTATGTACGTGTGACATATGTGTGGCGTACGTGTCTGCGCTTTAAAATCATTTTCTCGGCAACCGTTGGTCCGATTGACACGGAATTTTACCAAAGGAGTGCCTTCGCCTGTGGAATTTTTTTATTCATAATTATGACGTCATAGGTCATGTGGTATGGGCGCCCTCTGGGAAATACGTTACACCTCTATACCTCTATATCTCCCAGACTGCTCAATGGAAAAAATTGAAACATGACATTGTCAAGTACTCACCATGGGGAATAAGATATGTTGATGATGTCATCGGTGCCTTAATTATTACGTCATAATTTGACAAGTACAACGCTTGATCTGATCATTATGAAAAAAACATTTTCTCTGCACCTGTTAGTCCGATGGATACGAAATTTTCAGAATATGAGCGGCTCTTCCTGTATATATATTTTAATGATAATATTGACGCCATAAGTCATGTGGTACAGGCGCCATCTTGGAAAAATCGAAAAAAGTTGCACCTCTATATCTCCGAAACCGCTCCATGGAAAAAAGTTGAACATGGCTCAATATCAAGTACTCCCCTTGGGGAATAAGATATGTTAATGATGATGTCATCGGTACCTTAATTATGACATCATAATTCGACAAGTAAAACACTTATCCGACCATTATGATTTTTTTTTCTCTGTAATCCTTTGGTCCGATTGACACTAAATTTTCACCAATGGAGCGCCTTCTCCTGTAGAATATTTTAATGATGATTATGACGTCATATCTCACGTGGTACAGGCGCCATCTTGGAAAAACTTCACACCTCTTTATCTCTGAAACAACTCCATGGAAAAAAAATCAGACCTGGCTCATTGTCAACGACTCCCAATGGGGAATACGATATGCTAAGGATGACATCACCTGTGTCTTCATTATGACGTCATGATATGTTAATGACGTTATGATATGTTAATGATGACGTCATCTGTGCCTTCATTATGACGTTATAATTCGACAAGTAAAACACTTATCCGATCATTATGAAATTTTTTTCTCAGCAACTGTTGGTCTGATGGACACGAAATTTTCAACGTAGGAGCGCCACCTCCTGTAGAATATTTAAATGATAACCATGACGTCATAGTTCCTGTTGTGCAGGCGCCATCTTGGAAAAACCGAAAAACGTTGTACCTCTATATCTCCAAAACCGCTCCATGGAAAATATTGAAATGTGGCTCATTGTAAAGAACTCCATATGGGGAATAGGTTTTGTTAACGATGACTTCATTGGTGCTGTAATTATGACGTCATAATTCGACAGGGACAACGCTTAGTCTGATCAGTTTGAAATTTATTGAGCGTGATCTATGCAACAATTATATTAGAGAATATAAATTTATGATGTCATCACTCATGTGATCTGGCAGCCATATTGGATCAAAGAAAAAAAAAACATTCAAAAACAGAAGAGTTGGCTCGCTCCAAGTTGACTGCGCAGGGTAAGTATTCTATGAATATCATCGAGTTGTTTTTAATTTTCCGGAGCGATTGAGGGAGGTGTCAGTTGCCTATGCGCTGTCCAAATAAAGGTATGATCTTGGAACAAAATCACCCGTAGTAGGACTGGTACTCTGCTGGTAATAATAATTTGGTATAAGCTCCAGTGTTGTTGCTGTTTATGAATGCACACTGAATTTAGACAGGATGTTGTTACTAATGGATTTGTGGAGTGATTTTATCATTGACAGCTCAAAGTGGAGTATTGTTTTAAGTGCTTATGCGGCCTTTGGTGCTTTTTTTTCAGATGAACCTTATTGCAGCATCATTCTATGATGCAGTAATGGTGTACACCGAAGCACTTCATGAGACTCTTCAAGCCGGAGGAAATTTGTACGATGGTTACAACATCACTCAACGAATATGGAACCGCACATTCAAAGGTCTCACAATGAGTAACATGCTGGGTTTTTTCGGATAGTTGGTATTCAAGAGGTGTCTCTTTAGTTTTTTTTTCTATTTCGTTCGAAATTTTAAAACCAGTGTCACAATCCTTTTTTCTTTCTGATTTATTATGAATTAATTGTACCATCCAACTGAGATTGACTATTATCCTATCAAAATCACATGGCAACCATTTTACAATGTTCACCATCCTCATTTATTATTAATTACAATCATTATACTGCAATCTATTGTTTTAATATCTCTTTGATGTATACGAGTTAGAGCACCTTTCATACAGGAAGGGACACTCACCCTCAGCATGAAATTGACTCTGCAGTTGCCATCAACAGAAGTCGTAGTCGTTGTTCATATGCAGCAAGTGGCTGCGAGTTAGTATCAATTCTCACAGGTGTGCGGCTATGCCCGTTCTAGAGGAATTTGGAATTTGGCCATGGTGCTGGAAATAGCTCGCCAACTCTTCGCAAACGACACCGTGGGATCTTTAATATCCCCCACCATCAAAAGGACAGAGCCCTTTCCTCCTTCCACTCCACTCCCCTCCACCTCCCTTTACCTCCCCACCTCCCCACTCCCTCCCCCCCCCCCCCCACTTTCCCCTACGCCCTCCCCCTCCCTTCCCCAAGCAACGCCGGGTACTTCAACCATTATATAGATATCTATATATAATATAGGAAGACTAGGTCCCCCTGCACCCCCCGGAGATATACTTCTAATCAGTGTTTCTAGATTGGACAAAATGTGTAGAAAATGACTAGCTATGGCCCCAAGCTGAAAAAATGTCCCACATACCATTTTTATGCAAATTACTGCTGCCATTATCAAAAAAACGATTTTTGACATATCTCAGCCAATATTGCAGATAATTGAAAAATGAAGGTGTCTAGACCCATGTTTTGAAGGGCATAGATCATGATAGAACTATTCATAACATGATTACATGTGTCTATGGTATACTAGTATGCTAATTAGTGCTTTATTTACAAAATAATCACAGTTTTACGAAATAATAGACTCATATTAAGGTCCGTCTACACAGACGTTAACACAAAGTTTTATTTTTCTAAATATTACAACTGTCAAAATAGTCCTAGCACTCAATGTGACCACTCTTCTCTTGCTTGTTTTAGATAAACATCATTAGCATTAGTGATTCTACACTGAGTCAGTCATCATCATTTTCATCGAAATCGTCAGAGTCAAACTCTTCTTCTCCTTCCTCTTCCTCCTCCTCTTCGTGCTCTCCTGTGTTCAGAAGATCCACCAGTGAGGTTGGTAGGATGGGACCACTGGACCACATTGGTTTCAACAGTCCTTCATCAGTCCTTATCCATCCTTGCTCCTCATAAGGTTTTGGCTTTTCGATGATAGGTTGATCGGCTCTTTTGTACAATGCTACGCGGTGGTTCACACGCTGGATGTGCGGCTTCAGGGCAGACTGGCATGGAGGAAGGCGAGCCAGATCAACCTTGGACTTGGATGTGAGGGTCTTGTCCTCTCCCACCATTTTTCGTAGCAGCTTGGCACGGACAATGTCCACTGATGACTCGCGACTCTGGCCGTACATCACACAGGTGAATTTTTCTAACTGCCTCTCCACCTCAGGGTTGGCATCCCAGTTGTCACCCAGTTCACCGAATGCCCTGTGAAACCTGGGATTCTTCTCCAGCTTTTTCAAGGGCCCGACTTTTCCCTTCCCTTTGAAGGCACTGGTGCAGTCTTCTCCGCTGAACACATAGTACCCCAGGAGAGTGGCACAGTAGTCCTCTCCCAGGGATTCTGCCAGCTCAGAGACGTTGACAAGTTGGCGATGCTTCCCTGACCCTGTATCCAGGTACACCGTCAGCTTGATGTTGTGGGCATGGTGGAGCAGGATCAGGAGGATGTCTGTGTCCGGTGTTCTGACTACAGCGTTCTTGTATCCGATGGTAGCAGCATGATGGAGGTACAGAACCACCCTGGTATCAGTCTCTTCCTGGTTGCTGTAGATCGTGGGGAGTTCACGTACCTCGACCTGAAACACAAAAAGGCACCGCATTTCAATCACCAGTCACTGCCAGTTTCAGATCTAGACAAACATCACAGGTAATCACCTTTTTTTCAGGAAAAATTACAAATTGAATCGCCATTCACGAAGGGCTTTCAATTTTACCTTGCCATTCGTTGAGGCAAGTTGGTGGGCCTTGTTGCCAGTCATTAGCACGCTGAGAAAGCGGACAAGGTCTGGAGGTAGGATGTCTTCAGGATTGAGCTCCATGTCTTCAGCTGTTGGTGGCCATGGTTGGTCTTTACACTCTCTGAAAGCCTGTAGAATACCCTGGCGAAGTTGGAGGGCAACATTTTGGTTCTTGTTTGTGCTTCCGAGTGTGAATGCTCGTGCGAGAGCATTGGAAACTGTTATGTTTGAGCTGTGCACAAGCCAGAAAGAAATGACATCACATTTGTCATGATCAACCTTCGTGAAGTGGATATGCTCCTTGATTGGGTCATTCTGTAGGCGTTTCAGTAGTTTCTCTGACCGATAATTTGAGTTCTCATATCCATTCAGTTTCAGTTCCTCGACATAGAGCAAGCGCAAGGAAGAAAGCTGTAGAACTTTATTCTGCTGGATGACCTGGGTTTGAATGTGTTCCAGTACTGAGTTGAATGCCTTTTCATGGGCGGCTGACATGCAAGCCTGCTCCTTTGGTGCTTCGGCTCTGTGAATCGCACGCTCATAGTTGTAGAATGCTGTGCGGAAAGCTTTAAAACATGACGGATGGTGTTTGGCCTCACATGCAAAGAGGTCTTTGTTTTTCACCTTTCGATGGAGTCGATAGAGACCCATTTTCTCAGCCCGTGTTTCGATTTGCTCCCATGCATTTTCTTTGTTTTTAAAGGATGGGAAGGTTGTAGGCCTCTCAGTATTGCGATGAGCATCTTTGGTCTCAACTTTCTCACAAAATATACACTCTGGCGGGAAGATGGGTTCAGCAGAACCTCCTGGTTTACGAGGAGAGTGATGCCATGATGAGGTTGATGGCCCTGGTTCTGTATCATCTCCCAGACGATGAAAGTGGCGGACAAAGTGCTTATAACACTTGCTGTGATATCCTACTCTTTCTAGGTCATCAGGAAGAGTTGCCGGGATCTGATCACATACTGATTGCATACGACATGGGGAGTCATGCGGTTGGTTGAGACGTCTATCCCGGATCTTTTGAAGCAGTTGCAGTTTTTCTGAAGCAGATCCTTTAATTTTACGGAGGGGCGTGAAATCCCCATGATCAGACATGGATGGTACATGAAGGATGCATGTAGGAGGAGAGCTTTGGGCTGCAGGTTCTACACTCCGTTTTCTTTTGGGCATGCTTGCTGTCGATGTCTACCATCACTGTTAAATGACAAATAAGAAATCACGAATGATGTTAAAAGTGCCTGTGAAAGGAGGCTCTGAGTTTTCAGTGAGGTAACAGAGGTTCTGAGTCATGTTCTACACTAGGGTACTTTTTAGCTGACTAAACCATGTTTAGTGGCATCAAAAGTGCTAATAGCTAAAACATCTAAATTCTTCCACACTAACGTTAGCTATCTAGGCCAATGAAACATTGTGCTAAGTTACTGTAGCTAGCTCAGCTGTCGTGCCTCTTTCTGGTTCAATTCATATACAGAAGTCAACAGATATGTCTCATGTTTGGCATTAACAAAAGTTTAAGTTACACCGACATTAGGAACATACTGTACATAGATGAGGCTAGCTTTAACGTTAGCTAACATGGTGCTAGCTGGCTCAGCTGTTATTCTGCCTGTTTATGATTTCATGCAGAAACTGAAGTCAAGAGTGTGAGTATCATTATAGTTAGCATCTTACCTGGCTAGATTGGAGGATGAATACCAAGAACAACACACAGATGGAATGGAAGACTGAACTTTCAACTGAGGTATTCAATAACATCAACGTTACCAATTGATACGAGCGCGCGACATTACCAATTGATACGAGCGCGCGAGCGCGCATGTTACATGGATGGAAATGTAAAATGGCAGCTATAGCAGCACTAATTTGGATCTCTAGTCTGTCATTTCTGCACTGTGATTGGATAACATAAAAAAATATGTTTGGGAGTTAACAGCAGGAGTTGGTAGATTTTACGTGGGCTGGGTGAGAAACCTTTAAATAAGCAAGTGAAAATCTCTCGCAATACAAAGTCAATGGTGGGAAGAAAAGTTGAGTGGTACCAATGTTACTGCCAATGTCCCGCCCCTATGCAAGACTCAGGAGCATCTTGTTGACATTTAACCTTGAAAATACCTGGGTTTAGACCCCTTATGTACCATGTTAAGTTATCTGCAGTATTAACGTATCCTTATCATTTGTAAAACTGATTATTTTGTAATTACAGCATTAATATGCATACTAGTATACCATAGACACATGTAATCATGTTATGAATAGTTCTATCATGATCTATGCCCTTCAAAACATGGGTCTAGACACCTTCATTTTTCAATTATCTGCAATATTGGCTGAGATATGTCAAAAATCGTTTTTTTGATAATGGCAGCAGTAATTTGCATAAAAATGGTATGTGGGACATTTTTTCAGCTTGGGGCCATAGCTAGTCATTTTCTACACATTTTTTCCAATCTAGAAACACTGATTAGAAGTATATCTCCGGGGGGTGCAGGGGGACCTAGTCTTCCTACTAGACTATATATATATATATATATATACATACTAGTGAGGTACCCATGCTACGCATGGTTGGGAAGCCGAAGGCAAACAACAAATGCGGAAACGGTGTATGCTAATGGAACCAATAAATTCCACATTATTGTGCCACCTTCAGTCGAACGTCACACGTGGACAGCAGGCTCGTGAATGACTTGGGTAAAAAAACGACAAATGACAAACGATGAAACAATAAATTCCACAAACCTGTGACACCTTCAGTCAAACGTCAGGCATTGACAGCAGGTTTGTGAATGACTTGCACAAAAAACATACCTCGTCTAAATGGTTCTATAACCAGTCAATGGCGAATCCGTGAATGTCAACGTTAGAAAGTAGAAACCCTCACATCATTTTCTCATTCATATTTAAACTAAATATCTCTGAAGATATTAATTGAGATATTATCAAACCAGCCCATTGTCATCATGTGATCACTTCCAGATTCAGGAGCATGTTCGTATCGAGTCAATTTCAAAATCATCATTTTATTGAGGAATTTTTGAAACCTCCTACCTACCTTACAACATCTGCTGGTACCCCAAAACGTTCCACAGAAGGTTTGGTGGGGCTAGCCCCAAAGCTGAGGGAGTAGTTTGGGGACGGACAGACCGACAGACACTCCTGTTTTATAATATATACAGTAATATATATATATATATATATACTAGCAGAAGTACCCGGCATTGCCGGGTGGGGGAGGGGAGGGGGAGGGGAGGGGAACGGGGGGGGGGGGAGCGAGCCCCTTGGCAAAGCGAGCGATTTTTTTTTTCATAGCGTCATAGCATTCACAGCGTCATAGCGTTTCATAGCGTCATAGCGATTTTTTTTTCATAGCGTCATAGCGTTCATAGCGTTCATAGCGTCATATCGTTCATAGCGTCATAGCGTTTCATAGCATCATAGCGATTTTTTTTTTCATAGCGTCATAGCGTCATAGCATCATAGCAGTCATAATGTCATAGCGTTTCAAAGCGTCATAGCGATTTTTTTTTTCATAGCGTCATAGCGTCATATCGTTCATAGCGTCATATCGTTCATAGCGTCATAGCGTCATAGCGTTCATAGCGTCATAGCGTCATCACGTGATCGCTCTGAGCGAATCAGCGCCCACCTGCTCTGATTCCGTTGATTCCGTTCCCTGAAATGCGCTGAGGTAAATATGAATAAAAAATATGGATCGTCAAATATTTTGAGTTCGGCCATGTTCGTCCCACGCTCAATGGCCATGTCTATGTCAAATATCAAGCACGTAAGCCTCCCCGTTTAGGAGTCTATCGGTAACATTACACACACACACACACACACACACAAACTGTGTTCTATATATATATCTATATATATATCTATATATATATATATATATATATATATATATATATATATATATATATATATATATATATATATAATATTATATTATATATATTATATTATATTATATTATATTATTATATATATACAGACTTGGCATTTAATATGGAATTTTTTTTTTTCTTGACTTGGGTTTACTTTCTGAACTCAGTATATCAATCTGGTGAGTTTCTTTTACCCTTCGGCGATGTCTTTGTTGAAAGAACCATGTCACTGATTGTCTTTCGCAGCAATAAGTCAATAACAGGATTATATCACAGGTGGCGTGACAAAATGTAAGGACAGGTACATTTGACGATTGGCTTCACAATCGGGCATATAAGGGTTGTTGCATTCTGTATTAGTGGAAAACAACTGCTGCACGTCTACAAAAGTTATTGCCGCTTCCTCTGGAGACGGTCCGTCAACTTGACAATGCTGTTTGTCATGGAGTGGTGGCTTTACGAAATTCTGGCATGAAACAGCGTGCTATTGCTCGGCAGTATGGCATCACTCAAGGTCAGGTGTCAAAGATCCTGAAACGAAATGCTCAGAGGGGTGTCCCTACTCCAATATCGAGGCCAGGACGTCCACGCAGAACCACAAGGAGAGATTATCGCCAGCTGCACCGGATAGTCTGCAATGGCCGTACCAAGTCAGCTAATCGGTTTAGGGCTGAGTGGCAGCAACTGACAAATGTGCCTGTATCCAGAAGGCTAGTCAACCAATGACTGGTTCAAGCAGGCTATCGTGCCAGGCGTCCCCTGAGAAAGCCATGCCTGACCAGACAACACAGCCAGCGCCGATTGCAGTGGGCCAGAGAGCACCGTCAATGGCAGCCAGGACACTGGAATCACGTGACCTTCAGTGACGAGTCTAGATTTCTGGTCTATCGTCAAGATGGCCGCGTCCGAGTGCACAGACAAGTGCATGAAGCCCACAACGAAGATTGTATAGTGCCAAGAGTCCAAGCTGGAGGTGGTGGGGTGACCGTTTGGGCTGCTTTTCATGCAGGGGGCAAAACTGACCTGGTTGTTCTGAATGGAAACCTGAACCAGTTCAAGTACAGGGTCATTCTGGAAGAAACATTGCTTCCATTTGCTCGTGCAGCCTTTCGAGGAAACTTTGTCTTCCAAGATGACAATGCACGGCCTCATCGTACTCGCATGATCCAACACTTTCTTGCTGACCGTGGTGTAGAGCATATGGGGTGGCCTGCCATGTCCCCGGATATGAATCCGATAGAGAACTTGTGGGCAGAATTAACGCGTCAAATCGACAACTTGGACCAGCAGCCTACCTCTGTGCATGAATTGCAGCAGGCTATTGTCACTGCATGGCAAGCGATTCCTGTCCAAACCTCGGCAAATCTCGTGAACAGCATGCCTCGACGTGTACGTGCTCTCCTGAATGCTCATGTGGGTTACACGAAGTACTGAACTGTAATTTTACTGTCCGTAATCCCAGTCATAATTTAGCTTTTGTTTTTGTTGAAATTTTTTTTGGCTAATGTGCAAAATAAAGAGATACTTCTGGAAAACGTACAGAAGTTTAACACAGTACTGTCCATGAATTGAGTTCGATATCAGTTTACATCACTTTCAAGGATCAATTTATTTGCTTCGAAATGTCAAATGTGGTTTTTGTTTCTTTTAAAGGTCACATTAACAAAATCTAGAATAATTTCAACATAATTCCAATGAACTTTTGGTTCTAAGTCATCTTGAAAAGTAAGTTCACCCCCACAAAAAAAATATTCCATATTAAATGCCAAGTCTGTATATATATATACAAGGAAGTTTTTGTTTGTTTGTCTGCATGCGCTAATCTCCTGAACGGTGAAAGATGGGAGGAAATGTCTGAAACAAAAAATGTCGGGACGGGCCCCGGGAAGGTTATAGGCTAGGTGGTGAGGCCGGTCGAGTCCGCCTCGGCCAGGATGGGCCCATTTCGCAATTAAAAGCTGAGCTGAATTATAGTAGTCAATCTTCTATGGCCGTGAGTAAAAGCTGAATTATAGTAGTAAATTCATTCAAAAAGAACCAAAAATGTCGGGACGGGCCCCGGATGATTATTGGCTAGGTGGTGATGCCAGTCGAGGCCGCCTCGGCCGGGATGGGCCCCTTTTGCAATTAAAAGCTGAGCTGAATTATAGTAGTCAATCTTCTATGGCAGTGGGTAAAAGCTGAATTATAGTAGTAAATTCATTCAAAAAGAACCCGGGCAACGCCGGGTGCTCTCGGCTGGTATATATATATATTTATGATGTATACAGTAATACCTCGCTTATTGCTCAGGATGCTTTCTTGGAGAAAAGATCGCTCATCAAAAATGTGCTAAAAGGGGGTGGTCATTATACCATTGTTTATGTTGAGATGTGCGTTCCCTATGGCGTTATTTCCTATGCATGAGCGGCATATGAGGGCTTCATTGGCATATGGGTAATGACGCTAATAATAATAATACAGAAGGTAAACATTTTTATCAATATATATATTTTTTTAATTGGAATAACATTAGTAAGTATTAACTGAAACATAAAATATGTACAAACATAAATAAAAATAATAACAGCCGGTGCCCCTACTCTGCTCCTACACCTCTGACATGGCAGAGGAATATCCTGAAATTGTAAGAACTCGGGAGCAGGAATTTGGAACATTGCTAGGATACCAGCACACAATGACCTCCCATTTTTGAAAGCCACAATGGGACCTTTAACATCCACAAGCATGTGCTTGCAGATGAGACAGACTTTACCTAATCGGACAAGGAATTAGAAACTGTTGCAGATAAAAATGGACAACAAGGAGATAGTATCGAGAAGAGACGAATCGACAAAACATGCTGTGTTTGAACCTGCTCTACCAGCAAGCAGCCCATGAATACTGGAGATTTCTTCTTATCCTTTGTTTTTCAGGTGTAGCTGGAGAATTTTCCATCGACAGCAATGGAGACAGAGACACAGATTTCTCTGTGTGGGACATGACCGACCCCGATAGTGGAGAGTTTAAAGTATGTTTTTATCTTACGAGTGTTTGTATGCTTGCTTTCTGCAACACTGCTGTTGAAAGTTTGCCAAGTGAAACAGGGACACTTGTGTTTGTTACCTTATGAGGTCATGGTGATTGAGTCTGACTTTAATTGTACACTGTGCAGTCATTATGGGGCCATTTGTATTTGTTGCACAACGTTTATTAAAAAGCAAGCAATCGGATGTAGAAATGATGAAACAGGCTGCAGCACACCTGTCTGAAGGATGAGGTATTTCATGGCAGAGGTTGGAATCATCAGAAAATAGATAAAGAGGAATTTTCAGAGTCAGAGAGATCATTGATGAAGATAAGGAATAGGGTGGGGGCATAGAACACTGCCTTAGGGCACTCCAGCCTTGACAGGAAGAGGAGATGGATTCCAGTGAGTGCCACACGTTGGCTACGAGTGTAGAGGAAATCAGTAAGCCATATGTGGAGTCGGCCTTGGATGCCATAGGCAAAGAGTTTGGGCATTAAAGCAGGATGCTAGACTGTATCAAAAGTACGAGATGTGTCCAGAGAGACCGCCCTGATCTCATGTCTGACAATGAGGACCTCCATCCATTGTTGGGTGAGTAGAAGCAGCATGTCCAAAGTGGAGTGACCTGGTCTGAAACCAAATTGGTGATATGAGATGAGGTTGTTGGAGAAAAGGAAGCATTTCATGTCAACTGCGATAATGGATTCAATGACCTTGCTGATGATTGGAAGTCATCGATTCATTGACTTTGCTGATGATTGGAAGTAAGCTGATATGTCTGTAGTTAAGGGGATCCGTTTTTGCAGCTTTTTATGTCGTGCAGTGATGTATGTGGATTTCCAAGCAGATGGAAGATGACCTAGCGCAAATGACAGGGTGAAAAGGACAGAGAGAGGATGTGAAAGAGCAGCAGAGCAGATTTTTAGGACACATGAGCTGATGCCGTCTGGTCCAGAAGCAGTTGGGTACGACAGGGAAGGATGGGTCCCGAGAGTGAGGGTTTGGGGACATAAGATTTGGAATCAAACACAGAATTGAGGCATTCGGCCTTCTCATGAGCAAAGTCAGCTGTGGTGCCATTTGAAGAGAGGGAAGGGATGGAACGGGAGCACAGGAGACAAGTTTGAAAATTCAATCTCAAGGTTGGACAGATGTTGTTTTCTGGCTCTTCTGAGAGTCGACATACATTTGTTGTGGACTTTTTGGAATGCACTGAGATTGCCTGCTGTCTGATTAGCTTTCCAGGAAGAGAAGGAAAGTTGTTTCAGAGCAATAATGCCTCACCACAGGATTCAGTGTACCATGGGCAGGAAGAAGGTGGGATAATTGAAGACGAAATGGGATGAATCTGTGCAAAGACAGAGCAGGATTCTGTGGAAGAATTCCCAAGCTGTGTTAACATCAGGGGCAGTAGATATGGGAGACCAGTGCTGAAGAGAGATGGGTGCTTGCGGTCTGTTCCAATCTGCTTGAGTGAAATGTCAGACTCGCCAGTGCTGAGGCAGGTTTTTGAGAATATCCAGAGAGATGTTGACTTTCACAAGCAAATGATAAAATTAACCAATTGGTGCAGAGGAAGAGCAGGAGACATTTTGCGGGAAAGTTTGTCATCAACAGGTCCAAAAGGGAGGATTCGCCATTCGGATTTTTTTGCCATTCTTTCTTCTTTTTACCCTTTTTAAAATAAAACCCATTATAAATTTTGATGTGGGACAAAGTTGACCTACGCACACCATCACACAAAATGCTACGCATGTATGCCATATATTGTGTCAACGAAAATCTGACATATCTGTTCCTTTCGACGTTGGGGAAACATCATAAATGGAAATTGGCCAATTGGAAAAAGGTACAGAAGGCGGGGCTTGGAGAGTTCAAGGGGAAGGGAGGTCTTTGTAAAGTTTGCCATTGTAAGCCGACAAGCTGGTGTACAACGGAAGTAGTCCACAACCCCAAGAGATTTCTTTGTACAGCATGACCGATTGGCTTTGTATAAGATATACCTTTTCATATTAACAATCTCTTTTTTTATTCTTGCTCACTGTAGATAGCCCTCAATTACTATGGTGCTACAAAGCAACTGGAGTACGTCCCTGGTGTTGAAATCCATTGGCCAGGTGGAGTGATTCCTCTTGATGTACCACAATGTGGCTTCGAAAATGAAAAATGTTATTCAGGTACGGGTTTTTTTTTGTTTGTTTCTTTTTTTTGTATACAAGATCGAGGCTCGTGAAAGAGCCGACATTAATCACACAAAAAGTCAAACCGACACATAAAACACAAAATAAGGGGAGCGGTAGACAAGATAGGGAGAGAGGGGGAAGGGCACAAACACAACATTTGAGAGCAGGGACATCGAGAGAAATGTGGGAGGGGGAGGGCTTGGGGGGAGGAGGCGTGGGAATGGGGGGGGGGGGGTGGGAGAAGTAGAAAACAAAAGGACACCAAGGACTTCCAGGAAAGAAGTTTGTATTCAAAAAAGTGGAATTGGGGTGAAATTAGCGGGGGTAGAAAAGATCAAGGTTTTGGATGGGGGAAGATAAGAGATGGTGGTGAACAGCTATTTTAAAGACCTGGAGGGAGGAGTGGGATTGAAGAGAGTGAGGGAGTTTGTTCCAGAGGCGGGAGAAAAGAGGAATGAAGGAGTGAAGGTGAGCAGAGAGTCTTGCTTTTGGCAGTTTCACCATAAGAGAGTTGCTGGCAGATCTTGTGCGACCTGTAGGAATATTTGGGGGACAGTTTGTTCAACCAGTTTGTGAAAAATTGGGGTGAATCCCACATGCTCATATTATGCTGAAACGACCAAAACAAATTGGACTTGGTATATCATGATAACAGGTAATTGTTTTTTTTTAAACTTTCAAGAAGAAGGCTTTGCATGTATTCTGTTTGGTATAATTAAGAGGTATTAATGTTAATCACAGATTTCTGACCTCTTGTGCACATAGCATTGACAACTATGGAAGTACTCATGATTATTTTCAGCAGCATCTTGCTGGTCATGGCGATCTCTTCCTTCCTTATCTACAGGTGAACGTATAGCTCTTTTATAGCTTGAACAAATAAATATACCACACCACGATGATATGTTGTGTTTTCGTTATTGCAAAAGGTTGCAGTCGGGTCAATGGTGGATTAGCCTCACCTATACCTCAGATTCCTTGTAAATGCTTCCACTTTATTTTCATGCACATGTGAGGTGTGTGTGTGTGTGTGTGTAGCTATCTGATGTAACATTGTTTGATTGATTTAAGAATACACTTTTGCTTTTATAAGGGAGGACAGGCAATTGGGGTTCGGAAGGGGTAATGACAGCAAAGATGGACAGAATTGGGAGGGGGAGGTTTCCACTTTAGGGGGGGCAGGGGGGAGGGTGAGGGAAGGGTTGGGGGTGTGGGGGAAGGTTGAGGACTTTTAGTGGGATGGAGTGGTGTGGGGGGTGAAGTAGGTGTGGTGTGGGGAGGGGGAGTTGAAGGAGTGTGTCGGGCAGGAGCGGGATTGAAGCTTCGGGTTGGGAGGGGAAGGGCGAGGACCAGAAGTTTGGGAGTGGGGCTTGATGAATTGGGGTTTAGGAGGAGGGCTTGAAGAAGAAAGGGTTACTGAGGACTTGAAGTCACATTTTACATTACACGCAATCTCCACGGGCCCCTGCCATTATGCTGTCAAAGGACATTCCTGTCAAACTCCCAAAATATTCCACACTCTAATGGGAACTAATTCCCTTGGAACAGCCCAGTGGATATGGATGGGTGTTGTAATCGTGTTGTCTTGGAAAGGGTTTCATCGAAAAGGGAATGTGCTGTCAGTATTTTGTTCATTCTCCCCCTCTGGAGTGATTAATAGTCTGTTAGCGGGTCTTATTAAACGTGAACATGATGTCTGTATCTCTTCATCTTTACAACTCCCTATATCCCCCCACTTCCTGCCCCCTCCATATAATAACTTGAAAATATATAATGAAAAACAAAAATACCCTCTTTATGAAACCCTCTCCTGTGCCTGCCCACAGTTCCTTGTAAATCCTCGTATAGTAATGCCGCTACATGTTTTTCCTTGCTGTCCTGGAATGAAATGAAAATGTCTCCACATTACGGAGCACTGTGCTACAACAGGCATGACTGCTATCAGCCTATGATCCTATTTTAAGATTAGATGGTCATGCATTACCATTTTCTACAACTGCACACAAATAGAGTGTTATTTCACACAACCGAACCTGAGATCACCATGGCACACAACCACATCCCAGGGCTCCTCTTCACTCCCATTACCCTCGTCCCTCTCCAGCTCTCAGTTTCTCTCTGCCCTTTGATTGCAAAGACCGTTAGGCCAACACTAAGGCAGCAGCCATCATGACATTTCAATCCCAGCACAAACGGGTGGTGCCCATCTCCCCTCCTTTTTGCGAGTGAATTGGCTAATATAAAAGATTATCAATTTATCATTGATAAGATAAATGTTACAGACCCTAAGATAACAACATCCACACAAGGAATAAAAATTATAGGCGCAGCCAAATTAAATGTGGGTTTTCTGTGTAAACTCCTTAAATAATTGTCCCCCGTCGCGGAGCGAAAGGGGGACTATGGTTTTACCCTCCGTCCGTGTGTGCGTCCGTGCGTGCTTGCGTCCGTCCGTGCGTGCCTACCCTTGTGAGCGGAATATCTTGAAAAATAAATGAATTACTAACTTCTAATCTGGTGTGTGGGTGTATCTAGGCATAAGGAAGAACCCTAATGAAAATTGGGTCGCCACGTCAAAATCCAAGATGGCCGCCACCATATATGTCTGAACCTTGTGAGCGAAATATCTTGAAAAATAAGCGAAGTACCAACTTCTAATCTGGTGTGTGGGTGTTTCTACGCATAAGGAAGAACGCTATTGAAAATTGGGTCACCACGTCAAAATCCAACATGGCCGCCACCATATATATGTCTGAATCTTGTGAGCGAAATATCTTGAAAAATAAACGAACTACTAACTTCTAATCTGGTGTGTGGGTGTTTCTACGCATAAGGAAGAACGCTATTGAAAATGGGGTCGCCATGTCAAAATCCAAGATGGCCGCCGCCATGTATGTCTGAACCTTGTGAGCGGAATATCTTGAACAATAAGCGAAGTACCAACTTCTAATCTGGTGTGTGGGTGTGTCTCCAACCCACTCGCAAATATTATCGACCCTTCCATGTTTTCTGCGTCTTCCACTTTGTCAACTCACATCACTTCACCGATGGGGGACCTAGACGTAACGCTTGTTTGATTTATCCAGCCTGTCAAATTAAGTGAGGAATTTGATTTCACGAGCCTCCCATTAAGTTGTCTGAAGACTTACTTCAGCTAAAACATAAATTAATGCATTAGGAATGCACAGCTAGCCATTTTAGTTCATCAACCTTGAATTTGTGTTTGTCCCGTTGAAAACCCAACTGTCAATTTTTGTTTTTAATAAAAATTGCTTACATAACTAGATAATACTTCCCTACCACAAAATGGAAATTTCAGTTTCTCAAGCTTCATTATGTCACCTGCAGGAAGTTACTCATGGGAGTTCACACTAAGAATGATGTCATTATGTGGGGATACCTTTGACTTCCTATTCGTTGGGGATTTTCAGGCAGGATTGTCCTCATGTGTTTGTTGCATGAGTGGCATTGCACCCATTCCTATCCATTGCTGTCTATATGATGGATAGATAAGAATGGGTACAATGGGTCCCACATAACATCCTCCTGTCAATGGGTGGCGTGTGCTGCACGAAACATTGAGGCCTACTTTCCTTCATTTTCTTTTGCTTTGGAGTTATTTTTAAAGTATAAAGAATATAAATCGCTCTTTTAAGAACCAACACAGTGTAAACCATAAACCTTTTACTTTAATTTCTTGAGTGTTGGAAGTTCCCAAGAGCTTAGTGAGTGAGCTCCATCATTAGGAAATGGAAAGATTATGGAACTACCCAGACTCTTCCTAGAGCTGGCCGTCCGAGCAAACTGAGCAACCGGGCAAGAAGGACCTTGGTCAGGGAGGTGACCAAGAACCCAATGACCACTCTGACAGAAGTACAGAGTTCCTCGGCTGAGATGGGAGAACCTGCCAGAAGGACAACAGTCTCTGCAGCACTTTACAAATACAGAGTTTATGGGAGAGTGGCCAGACAGAAGCCACTCCTGAGAATAAGGCACACGACAGCACACCTGGAGTTTGCAAAAAGGCAGTTTGCATGTGCTGCTCATTGCTTGATGCTCTGAGAGCATGAGGCAAATGAGTCTGTGGTCGGATGAGATGCAGATTAAACTCTTTGTCCTGAATGTAAAGTGCTATGTCTCGCAGAATCCAATTACAGCTCATCACTCATCTATCACCAACCCTACCTTGAAACATGGTGGTGGCAGCATCATGCTATGGGGATGCTTTTCAGTGGCAGGGACTGGGAGACTTGTAAGGATAGAAGGAACAAGGAATGGAGCCAAATACAGGTAAATCCTTGAGGAGAACCTGCTTCAAAGTGCAAAAGACCTTAGATTGCAGCAAAGATTCACGTTTCAACACGACAATGACCCTAAGCATACAGCCAAAGCAACAATGGAATGGTTTCAGAACAAGAACGTGAAAGTCCTTGAGTGACCCAGCTGAAGCCCAGACTTGAATCCCATTGAAAATCTGTGGAAAGACTTGCAGATTGCTGTTCACTGACCCTCCCCATCCAACTTGACAGAGCTTGAGCAAATCTGCAAGGAAGAATGGGAGAAACTACTGAAATCCAGATGTGCAAAGCTGATACAGATATACCCAAGAAGTCTCGAAGCTGTAATCACTGCCAACAACGCTTCTATGAAGTATTGATTCAGGGGGTTGAGTACTTATGTAAATTAGATATTTCGTAATTCATTTTTAATTACTTTGTAAAAGATTCCCAAAAACGAAATTCCACTTTGACGTAATGGGGTATTATGTTTAGATCACTGACAAAATATCTCAATTGAATCCATTTTTAATTCAGGCTGTAACACAACAAAATGTGAAAAAGTCAAAGGGTGTGAAAACATTTCTGAAGGATATATAAAAAAAAAAAAAAAAAAAAATATATATATATATATATATATACACATGCACACACACACACACACACAAACACACACACAAGATGGAGGATATAAATTTGACTCGCTGGTCGCATAATGGGTAGAGAGTCTGCTCTATGTCTGGGAGGCAATTTGAACGCTGGTTGAGTCATACCAAAGGCTTTGAAATTGGTATGTGCTGCCTCCTCGTTTGATGCGGAGCATTAAAGAGATTCGAGCATGGACAAACAACCATAAGTTGGCAATGGCAATACAAGCACAAGCTTTGATGGTCTAATAGCCCCCTTCTGTTTTGAAGTGCCTTAAAAAGGAACTCACATTAAATAAACAAGTGGAAGAAAAAGAAATCCTCAACAGTCAAGTCATTTGTAAATTCAAAAGGATAACGTCTGCGAGTTTGTCTATCAAAGCAAGATATTTCATCGAGGAAGATGATAATTTATCATGCAACTTGAGCTGTTTGGAAAATTATAATACAGCAAGTGCACGCAGAACAAATTTCATGCAGATAGAAGGCAGCATGTCCACAACTAGAGTCCATGAAAAAAACTCTCAGACTCCACCGAAGCCTTAATATTAAGTTGGAGGAAGTTGCTGTGATATTCTTCTCTCTTCTTGTTCCTTTCTGTAAGATGGCTTTGCCAAAAGTCACAAACATGTTAATTGGAGATCATGTCGAATGAAGAACTAGTCTTGCTCGTGAAGGTTATTGTCGATCTGCTTCGATGGACACCGAGAATAATGGATGGAATTGAAAGGGAAAACTTCAGATTCTCCTTGCTTCCCATAGCAGGCATCAATGTCCTGTCCTGCTAATTGTATCCATCTTTCTAATCAGCTGTCAGTTCTGTCAGAATCAGCAAGGTAGACATCACTCAGCATGACGAGCAAGCATCATTTCCTTGTCTTGTACAATGTGATCAAATCAAGGGAGAGGCAGTTTAAAATGGGGATTTTCTTTATTTTTCTTGCTTTACAGGAGCGATACTCATGGAAGAGTAAGGTAGATCTGACAGTGGGACAAACATCAATGGAATGAATGAACAGGATAAGAGGAAATGGAGAAGGGGAGGAAACATTGAGGCTAGCAAGTGAGATGGTTGGGTTAGGAAAGGTTAATGGGGGGTAATAAAGATAATGAGAATTAATTGGGGGTGAGAATAGACGGTGGTGCAATACCTGCTTGAAGCTCTGGAGGGGGGAGGGATACAGAGCAGCCTCTAGTCTGGAACGTGGTTCCATAGATGGAAGAAGCGAGAAATAATGAAAGTTGAGGTGTGCAGTCAACTTGGATTTTGGAAGTTTAACCATGAGTGGTTTACCGGAAGAATTAGTGCATCCTTAGGAAGAGTTGCTGGGGATGGTTAGAAGATTGACAGAGCAGGGGGTGCAATATTGAAGAATATCACAGAAGAGGTGGTAAAAAACCACCAACCTGTCTGTGATGTGAAAGCAACAGACCTTGTGCATTGGCCTCGTCATGGGAGATTCTGATAATTTTGAGAGATTTGGATTCCACAGAATCCAGGAGAGATAAATGTGATGCTTTGGTGCCAACCCATAGCGGAGAGCAGTACTCCATTGAGATACGGATACAGGCCTTCTAGTCTGTGTGTAGCTTTGATTTTCCAATGACAGGCTTGGATCGCCGGAGGATGCCCAGTCTGCAATTACCTTTGGACGTCAGCTGTTCTATGCGGTCAGTGCAGGAATGTTCATGGTTGATGAGGCTGAGAAATTCAGGACACTGAACCTCTTCAAAATAACAGTGACTGCATAACCGGAGGAACAACATTATTTATATTTTTAAAAATGCAATGTTATGAATCCCTTATTTCACACAAAACCCAAAGTTGAGTTGCTCTTCTCAGGTGTTATGTGTTATTACCAGTGGTCCAAGTGGCCCTTTTCCACGAGGATGAGTTTTGGTCAGATGGACATTTTTATTTTTAATTCTGTGCCTTGTCAGAGCAAAATGAATAGCCCTGATTGTAAATAAACTTCTTCTTTTTTTGTTTACAATCAAATGGACTACGTACATATATTAGTAGCTGGTAACATGTCTTTTGGCGTCATACGGTGCTTAAACCAATGAAAGCATTGAATCAGTGATATATTCCGTATGACAGCCGGATTCAGATTTAGCCAAATGTTGTGGCTCTCACGTATTTCTTGGCAGAAGTCTGCATTTCTGCAGTTCTTGATCCATGTTCCCAGATTGGGATTCGGTCCCATTTATGTCAGGAATCTGATTCCCAGGCTAAAGGCTTCAGCCACCTTTGTCTGCTCCAGGCATTTGTGTTCCTGGTATAGTCATGGTAAGAGGGTTTGTTGTTTAGCAGCAAGGCATGTAGCAGTGTGAAAAATAAATATTGCCAGGAGATGGTGCAACACGCCATGCATCCAGAACCACCTCTGCCTGGAATCAATGCCACCTGACTTATATTGCCTGAGCAATGCAAGTGTTCATTTTCATATTGTCATCACTGTCATTATCCCCAAAAAGCGTCTGCCATGTACAGCTAATTTTTGAATCACTGGAATGTGTCGGAGTGAACAGGAAGCTGAAGTTGGAAAAAGAGCTTGCGAGCATGCTTTGGCGTTTCCGTTGGGAGGACATCCACTTGAGCACCTTTGAGAAGACCCTTCGCAGTGGTGGAAGTAAACTGACTCTTTCCTTGGTATGCGTCTTTATACAATGCCCCATATCTACCATATAAAACACAGTACCGGTATGTGTTTGTACATTTGTGCAGATGTCTGTCCCTCTTCCTAAGGACGATTTGAGTGGGGGTTTAAAGATCAATCTTTTAACATGCTTGTGTGTTCATTGCGGTCTATTTTGAAGGATAAAACAAACTCGAAAAACATTTTCCATAAAAGAGTAAATATTTCTCTTCTATTGGAATTGTAGACGGTGGCTTGCAAACCGAGCCTCAAGGGCGGTGTACAGAATCGATTTTTAAAAAATAACAATAACTACAAGGCAAACCCCCGCTACAGGCTAACCCCCGCTCTAGCAGGGGAAATGGCCTTTAAAATGCATGTTGTGTTGTTGTGTACAAGGCAAAGGAGGTGAAATTCGCTGCACGTGATGTGCAATGTGTGCAGAGTAAAACGAGTGTTCATTAACGTCTGTAGGATGTCTAATAAATAAAGAAGATATAAGCACACCTCGCGCTAGGTCGAGGCTTTTTTTGGTAGACTTTTGTACTTTTTGTCGGATTTTTTTTGTACTTTTTGTAGGCTTTTTTTTTTTTGATCACCCCAGATCCACTTTTTTTAAAATTCCGACTTCTTTCCTGGAAGGCCTAGCAATGTCCATGTGTTTTATACCTTTCCCACCCCCCTACCTTCCCGTGCCTCTCCCCCCCCCCCCCCAAGTCCTCTTCCTCCTACAGATCTCCCGATATCCCTGTTCTCTACTGTTGTACTTGTGTGCTTCCCTCTCTCTTCCCATCTTGTCTCCCCCTCCCTTTATCTTATGTTTTATGTTAGTTTGTCTTTTTGTGATTAATGTTAGCTCTTACACGAGCCTCGATCTTGTATACAAAAAAAAAATCAAAAAAAATCGAATAAACAGTTCCAACCCATCATTTTTGATGGGCTTTATAAAAGTTGTTTCATATTGCTTGAAAGTATGTTGCTGATAATCACCTGAATCAATGCATTGCTTTTCCTTTATTGGCTTATGGGATATGGGTGGCACTATTTCGATGTAGGATTCAGTATAGCCATCGCAAAGTATCTTGAGAAGTTTGTGGTGAGCCTCTCACTTGAAACTTCTTTATTCCTCTGGGGAGCGATTTATCTGTAATAGCATTCCAGGCTTTCCATCCAGCCATCATGATCGATGGATCAGAAATTATCACGTGAAACTGGCCAGCAATGACTAAACTGCACTGACCAGTGGTGCATTCCCAACTTCTATCACTGGTGGAACAAATCAATCGTCTATATCTTATTACCTCCACCACCAAAGGTGGATGGAGGTTATGTTTTCACCCCTGTCTGTCTGTCTGTCTGTTTGTGAACAAGATATCTCAAAAAGTTGTGAACGGATTTGGACGAAATTGGTGGACTGGTTGTGTGTGTGACAAGGAAGAATCGATTCAATTTTGGCGAAGATTCGGATCTGGCTAGTAGAATTTTTTAAGTGATTCTTCACCATTGGGAGAGAGGGCCAAAAACGATACATAGCGAGATATCTAAAAAGTTGTGGACGGATGATTTTGATTAAATGTGATTCTGTGTTGTGATTTTCTAGTCTAATCTGGGATACAACATGTTAAACTGTTCACTTAGCGGAGGCATGCTCTCTACTGAGTGCCGTTCTGGTTTAATTATTACATTTTCCCATCTTTCTTTGCTTTTTCACCCAGGGGGGCCTCTTGATTTTGGGCTGGACCTTTCCCCTATCGTGCTCACATAAGAATTAAAGGAAAGGACGACAAAAGTTGCCACACACACACATTTGAGTCGTCCAAGAGGGATGATTAAAGTTTTGTAAATCTCTCCCTTTCCTTGGCTGTCCATTTCATTTAAAATCTTTGCTGTGAGGAATAAAACCACTTCTCACTTCTCACACTCATCAAACATACGCAGGTATAAATCACGATGGCCTGTTGAAGCATGAAAGCGTTTTGATGATGGTTGGTTGTAGGGTTTTAACCCTCTACATGCACAGCTCATTTGGGTGTAGGGTTTTGTACACAGGACAGTTGGTTTTAGGGTATTGTATGCACAGCACTGTTGGTTGTAGCATTTAATACACATGTCGAGGTTGGTTGTAGGATTTTACATGAACGGTGCAGTTGGTTGCAAGATTTAACACACATTGGTAGTTTGTTAATTCATGTTCAGCACAGTCTGCGGGGGTAGCATCATTGGTGGAGGGTGGCGCTGTGCTGCTGATGTAATACCCTCTGCTGCTTAGGGCAGGAATTTGTAATTTGTTCATGTGATAGCTCGCCTACTCTTCGTGGAGGACACCATAGGATCTTTAACGTGTCCCAACAAATGCTGGCAGGCGGGAAGCCCATTTAACATCCATCCGAGGGACGGCACACACGTTGACGAATCAACCTGCCTGTGAAGCACCCGGATAACAGTCTATAGCTGGGTCGAGATAGTAACCTAAGCTAGACAGCTTAGAGGTGAGTGTAGCCTACATACCTCTAGGGCCTAGGCCATTCTGTCAGCACATTTCAGTTAGTTGTATGGTGTTAAACACATACAGTCAAATGGAGTTGGCTGTCGGGGTGTACATGTACAGTGTGCTTGCTTATAGGGATTTATATGTACATTGTAGTTGTCCACACAACATTCAATTTATCATACTAAAATACCGTACTGTGGCGGACACGATGGCTCGCTGGCGCAGTGACATAATTCCGCGCACCAGTGGGTGTCGGACACGCCCCAGGTGAGGCGTGGCCTCCAGATATACACGCGGGCTCGCAGCCCCGAGCACGGCAGTGCTGACGAGTGAGCAACCAATAAAGAGTTCGACTTAACCCAAAGCGTTGTGGCCTACCTTTGTTTAACGTGTGTGCCCAGCACCACACTGGTGACCTCCGACTGGTTCAGCCGTTGCTGTTCCCCGAACGCGCAATGGCCATCAACACTGTCGCGATCAAGCTCCCGGAGTTCTGGGAAGCGCAGGCCGACACCTGGTTTCTACAGGCCGAGGCCCAATTCCAGCTCCGGGGCGTCACGGCGGACGACACGAGGTACTTTTATGTGGTCGTTGCCCTTGGATCCGGCACGGCCGCCCGAGTTGTGTCCTTCCTCCGGCACCCGCCGGACGAGAGCAAGTACGCGGCGCTCAAGCGACTTCTCCTCGACACGTTTGGCCTCACAGAGGCCGACCGCGCTGACCGTCTTTTGGACCTTCCCGTCCTCGGCGACACACGACCGTCCGCCCGCATGGATTACATGCTGTCCCTGCTCGGCGACGGCCACGCGGATTTCCTTTTCCGTGCTCTCTTCCTCCGCCAGCTACCTGTACAGGTACGGCTCGCGCTGGCCGGTTCGACCATTACGGAACCGCGCGCCCTGGCCAGGGAGGCGGACAAGTTTTTCGCAGCCCACGACGCACGGCCGGCATATAGCACGGCCGTCGTGGATCCCGGCGCCGCGCACGGCGCGAGTGGTTCGGATCGCCACGTGGCATGGCGTTCGGATCCTCCCGAAAACGGCGCAGGTTTGCGGATCCGCGCGTGGCCACTGCCACACCCCACCCACCACTGTCGTCACAACCGGCGCGACAACCACCACCGGGCCAGACCTGGTGCCATTTCCATACCAGGTTCGGTCACAAGGCCAGGTCCTGCCGCCCACCTTGTACTTTTGGCAGGTCGGGAAACGGCCAGGCCGGCGCTCGCTTCCTGCCATGAGCATCGGTCATACTGGCAGCCTTCTGTTCATAACAGACACCTTCTCAGGTCGTCGCTTCCTGTGCGACACGGGAGCGCAGGTGAGCATCCTCCCTGCCTCCGCGTCCGACAAGCAAGCTGAGGGCCGGGGCCCTGCTTTGCTTGCCGCCAACGGCACGCCCATCCGCACGTTCGGGAAGCGTTGTCTCTCACTGCGGTTCGGGGGGCAGCGCTTTCAGTGGTCGTTCATTACCGCTAGTGTCCCCATGGGCCTACTCGGAGCGGACTTCCTCTGTACGCATGGGCTCTTGGTGGACATGAGGCACAGACGCCTTGTCCAAGCCGAAACCTTCAGCTCGCTTGCTTGCACGCTGAGCAGTTCGTTGAGCAGCTCCCTGGGCGGCTCACCGAGCGGCTCGCCAAGCGGCTTGCTGAGCGGTTCGGTCCCGGCGAGGTTGGTCTGCATGCTTCCGGCAGCGGACGAGTTCACCCGCCTCCTCGCCAGTTTCCCAGCCCTCACGCGGCCCACTTTCTCGGCGGTGGTCGTCAAGCACGGGGTGGAGCATCGCATCCCCACCGTCGGGCCACCGGTCTACACCCGGGCGTGCCGCCTCGACCCGGCGAAGCTCGCCGTGGCGCAGGAGGAGTTTGCCACGCTGGAGCGACTGGGCATCGTCCGGCGCTCCAACAGCGCATGGGCATCGCTGCTGCACATTGTGCCCAAGCCCAGCGGTGGGTGGCGGCCGTGCGGAGACTACCGCCGCCTCAACATTGCTACCACCCCCGACCGCTACCCGGTCCCTCACATCCAGGACTTTTCCGCCCGGTTGGCGAAAATGTCCCTCTTCTCCAAGGTGGACCTCATCCGCGGATACCACCAGGTCCCCGTCAGGCCGGAGGACATACCGAAGACGGCCGTCATCACACCATTCGGCCTCTTCGAGTTTCTGCGGATGCCCTTCGGGTTGAAGAATGTGGCCCAGGCGTTCCAGCGGCTTATGAACAGCGTCTTGCGCGACTTGGACTTCATGTATGTCTACCTGGACGACATCCTCGTCGCAAGCGCGTCCCGTGAGGAGCACCTCCACCATCTCCGCATGCTC
The DNA here is from genome assembly GCF_964187855.1 of Myxine glutinosa. Taxonomy (NCBI): domain Eukaryota; kingdom Metazoa; phylum Chordata; class Myxini; order Myxiniformes; family Myxinidae; genus Myxine; species Myxine glutinosa. The sequence goes on from NC_136262.1 coordinate 233,880,908, forward strand.
TTCGAATGCCTGAGCGGGCATGGCCTGATCATCAACCCCGCCAAGTGCCGGTTCGGCGTCACCGAAATCGACTTTCTGGGGCACCGCATCACCAGGCACGGGGCCATCCCCTTACCGGCCAAGGGGGAGGCGGTCAGGGGTTTTCTGCGCCCCCGCACGATCAAGGGGCTCCAGGAGTTCCTGGGCATGGTGAACTTTTATCACCGTTTCCTGCCCCGCATCGCCCAGCTCCTGCGCCCCCTGCACGAGGCCCTCCAGGGGAAGCCGGGCAAAGGCGACGTTGCCTGGACCGAGCCGATGGACGCGGCATTCGCGGGCGCGAAGCTCGCCTTGGCTAACGCCACCATGCTCACGCACCCAGCGCCCGATGCACCGATCGCCCTCACCACCGACGCGTCGGACTACGCGGTGGGCGCGGTGCATGAGCAATGGGTGAAGGGAGCTTGGCAGCCGCTGGCGTTTTTTAGCCGGCAGCTCCGCCCGCATGAACGGCGGTACATTACCTTCGACCGCGAGCTGCTCGGGCTCCACCTGGCAGTCCGGCACTTCCGCCATCTGCTCGAGGGCCGCCCGTTCGCGGCCTTCGTTGACCACAAGCCCCTTGTGTTCGCGATGGCCAAGGTCGCCGAGCCATGGTTGGCACGGCAGCAGCGTCACCTCTCGGCCGTGTCTGAGTACACGACGGACATACGGCACGTCACGGGGAAGGACAACCCAGTGGCGGATTGCCTTTCCCGGTCCGTCGCCCACGCGGTCCACCTCGGGATCGACTATGCCCGGATGGCGGCGGACCAGACCGCCGACCCCGCCGTCCAGGCTTTTCGGACCGCCGTCACGGGCCTCCGCGTCACCGAGGTACCGTTCGACGACGCGGGCGCGGCCCTCTTGTGCGACGTCTCCCTCGGCCGGCCTCGCCCCATCGTGCCCGCTGGCGGCGGGTTTTTGACGCCATCCAAGGCCTGTCCCACCCGGGCACGAAGGCCTCCCAGAAGCTGGTCGCCGACAAGTTCGTCTGGCATTGCCTCCGGAAGGCCGTCCGCGATTGGGCGAGGACGTGCCTCGCGTGCCAGCGTGCGAAGGTTCACCGCCACACCCAGGCCCCGCTGGCCCCGTTTACGGTGCCCGAACGTTGGTTCGACCACGTTCACGTGGACTTGGTGGGACCTCTGCCCCCCTCGCGGGGTTTCACCTACGTCCTCACCATGGTGGACCGCACCACCCGGTGGCCGGAGGCCGTGCCTTTGGCAGCAACGACGGTGGCGGACGTCGCGCAGGCGTTCATCGCCACTTGGGTTGCCCGGTTCGGCGCCCCCTCGGACATCTCGTCCGACCACGGCCCCCAGTTCACCTCAGAGCTCTGGGGGGCGGTAGCGCGGGGACTCGGCGTCCAGCTGCACCGCACCACGGCCTACCATCCCCAGGCCAAGGGCCTGTGCGAGCGCTTCCATCGCACCATGAAGGCCGCGCTCCGGGCCAGCCTCCGCGACGGCGGCTGGGTCGACAGGCTCCCCTGGGTCCTGCTAGGCCTCAGGACGGCACCCAAGGACGACCTGCGCGCATCCGCGGCGGAGTTGGTCTTCGGACAACCGCTGCGGGTGCCGGGCGAGTTCCTCCCCGACTCCACGGCACCATGGTCCGCGGCGCAGCAGCGCTCCGCCCTGCAGGAGACCGCCCGGAGGTTCGCCCCGGTGCCGACGTTGCACCACGGTTGCCCGCCAACGCACGTCGCCCCGGGGCTTCGCATGGCGGAGTAAGTGTTCGTCCACCACGACGCCCACCGGACACCGCTGCGGCCCCCGTACGACGGGCCCTTCCACGTGCTGGAGACCGGGGCGAAGCATTTCACCCTGGACATCGGCGGTACTCCTGACCGCGTCTCCGTGGACCGCCTCAAGCCGGCCCACCTCGACTTGGACCACCCCCCGCCAGCGGCTCTGCCCCCGAGTCGGGGCCGCCCCCCGGCGGGCGGACCCCCGGCACCGCCCAACCCCGCCGTCACGCCACCCCCCTGCCCTGCACCCATCCCAGATGCCGCCAGAGGCATCCCAGATGGCATCCCGGCATCCCAGACGCCGCCAGCCGCCAGAGGGCGCTTAGGCCGGGTCATCCGGTTGCCCCGCAAACTGACCCTTCAGGTGCGCGGGAATTCTGGGGGGGGGGGGGGGGGCGTGTGGCGGACACGATGGCTCGCTGGCGCAGTGACATATCCGCGCACCAGTGGGTGTCGGCCACGCCCCAGGTGAGGCGTGGCCTCCAGATATACAAGCGGGCTCGCAGCCCCGAGCACAGCAGTGCTGACGAGTGAGCAACCAATAAAGAGCTCGACTTAACCCAAAGCGTTGTGGCCTACCTTTGTTTGACGTGTGTGCCCAGCACCACAGTGCGCCATTTGTGTCTGTCTGATGAATTTTTGACGCCAATACATTCTGTCGTTACTTATCCAATCTCAACCAAACTTGACAGGATGACCAAGGGTTACACAATGAAGGTTGTAGCGCATTCATTTGCCCCCCTCCCCAGGGGGTTTTCTCCCCCCCCCCCCCCCCCCCCCCCCGAGCAAGTTTGCCGGCCATTGCCGTCAATGGAGTTGCACGTTGAGGTGTATATAAATGTTAAATTAGCTTTATCGTGGCGTATTTCCAAAGAGGATTTATCGTGGCGTTTTTCCAAAGACGCTTTTCAAAACAAAATTAATGATAGTCACATATGATTAATGTTATTACAAAACAATATTAATACTAATAATGTCCCATTTCCCCAAGGCGTTTTTCCTGCAGTGATAACATGTGTAAATAGCTTTTAGTTATAATGGCGTTTCCGTGGGAGCAATGGCTTCTACAGGAAGTAAAAATATTACACACCACAAACACGTATGCTTAGCTTTTTAAACAGTCGCTAATGCTCTTTATAACACTAAATGAGGAAATTTGGAGGAATACCGACATCTGTGAAGTAAGGTTTACTTACAGAACTGTGCGAAGATCTACTGTACTCTATATAACCCACAAATGATGGGTTAATAACATGGCCCTTTCTGCCACGACCGTGGCATTTTTCGTGGCAAACTTTTGAAACTGAAAGGGAGAAGCCCGGGTTGTGCTCATTTACCAAGCAGCTAGCTAGCGCTTGCCAAGCCAGCCGTTCCTTAACGGTTTTGAATGGAGTTCTTGCTCAAATGCTTAAACCACTTGGCGATCTTTTCACAAGAAACTTGGTAAATGAACACACACCCAATGTTCTTGAGATCCGACCATAGATCGACTGTAATCTATATACCCCAAAGAGGAATGAGTCTTCTTGCCCCTCCCGGAGTCTGCAGGTGTACTAGAATGCACCAATTAGTTAAAATCGGAATTTCTACACAACATCTGGAGAACCCAGGTGTGCACGTTCTGTAGATGCGTTTGTTGAGACATGCACTTATTTTCCTAACCGGTATAGATTGGCGATTCTCACCTTCAGGGGGAAATCCTATGTAGAAACATATGTTGCAGTAAGCTATCATTGTATGGGCTAGGAAAACAAAGCAATCTCACTGATGTTCGAGGAGACTTACACTGTTACTGTACCAGACAACCACCCAGCTAATGTAATTAGCAAAGGAAGAAAACAGAGCCTGACCTTTGGATCAACCCTCGCCTTTATCCACGAATTTTCAAGCCTCGGACAGTCAACCACGTTTTTGTTTGCTGTGTTCGTCCACTTCTTTTAGGCCATTGAATCTAGCACCGAGCACACACTTTTCTGCAATCTTCATCACTTCTTTCCTTGCTGACGATACTTTCATTAGTGCAATCTCATACAAGAAACCAATGTCCTTTAGCTGACTTCTGATCACAGCGATAGCTTAATAATATCAACGATCTCATTTGTAACAACGCTGTGCCACTACCATATTAATTGGATCGTGCTGCAGCATTTATGACAGGTGTAGGAGTAGAAGAAAGTGAATACGAGGGCCACAATTAATTTAGTAATTCAGTGTATGTATCAAGCCTGTATCAAGCCAGCCTGTATCAAGTTTGGCTGATTCAGCACTGAACTGGATCATTATCCTGTTTTATTATGATGAGGTTGAAGTGTGGTGCTACGCACACAACTTGCTTGCCAAAGAGGTAGGCCACAACGCGTTTGATAACCAAAAGTCTTTATTAAGAAAGCTCAAACTGTAGCACTGGGCAGGCTCGAGCTTGGAGCCCGCATATATGTGCCGGGGCCACGCCTAGTCCCCGGGCGTGGCCGATCGGTCGATAGGCGGGGCATGCCTTCCAGTTCCCCGCCTGGACATTCGCGCCACCTGCTGGTGCGTTGAATTCGTGTCCTCTTGCTTGTGTCCGCCACATGCGCCCCCCCAGAATTCCCGCGCACCTGAAGGGTGAGTTTGCGGGGAAGCCGGATGACCTGGCCGAAACGCCCCCTGGCGATGGGTGCCGGTCTGGGGGGTGGCGGGCTGGGGGGTGCTGGGGGTCCGACCGCCGGGGGGCGGCCTCGACGTGGAGGCAGAGCCGCTGGCGGGGGTGGTCCGGATCGAGGTGGGCCGGCTTGAGGCGGTCCACGGAAATGCGATCCGGGGCACCGCCGATGTCGACCGTGAAAAATTTGTCCCCGGCCCCCAACACACGGAAGGGCCCGTCGTACGGGGGCCGTAGCGGTGCCCGGTGGGCGTCGTGCCGGATGAACACGTACTTTGCCGTGCGAAGCTCCGGGGCGACGTGGGAAGGCGGGCAACCGTGGTGTGCCGTTGGCACCGGGGCGAACCTCCGGGCGGTCTCCTGAAGGGCGGAGCGCTGTTGTGCCGCGGACCAAGGAGCCGTGGAGTCGGGGATAAATTCACCCGGTGCCCGCAGTGGTTGCCCGAAGACCAGCTCCGCCGAGGAAGCACGCAGGTCGTCCTTGGGCGCCGTCCTGAGGCCCAGCAGGACCCAGGGGAGTCTGTCGACCCAGCCGCCATCGCATAGGCTGGCCCGGAGCGCGGCCTTCATGGAGCGATGAAAGCGCTCGCACAGGCCATTGGCCTGGGGGTGGTAGGCCGTGGTGCGGTGTAGTTTCACCCCGAGCCCTTGCGCCACCACGGCCCAGAGCTCCGAGGTGAACTGAGGGCAGCGGTCGGACGAGATGTCCGAGGGGGCACCGAACCGGGCAACCCAAGTGGCGATAAAGGCTTGCGCCACCTCAGCCGCAGACGTTGCCGCCAATGGGACGGCCTCCAGCCACCGTGTGGTGCGGTCGACCATGGTGAGGAGGTGGGTGAACCCTCGCGAGGGGGGCAGAGGTCCCACCAAGTCGACGTGCACGTGGTCGAACCGCCGCTCGGGCACCGTGAATGGGGCCAACGGTGCCTGAGTGTGGCGGTGGACCTTTGCGCGCTGGCACGCGATGCACGTCCTGGCCCAGTCGCGGACGGCCTTCCGGAGGCCATGCCAGACGAACTTTGCCCCGACGAGTTTCTGGGATGCCCTCGCGCCAGGGAGGGACATGCCGTGGATGGCGTCGAACACCGGGCACTGCCAGCCAGCGGGCACGATGGGGCGAGGCCGGCCGAGGGAGACGTCGCATAGGAGGGCCGTGCCCGCGACGTCGAACGGCACCTCCATGACGCGGAGGCCCGTGACGGCGGTCCGCAAGGCCTGGACACCGGGGTCGGTGGTCTGGGCCTCCGCCATCCGAGCATAGTCGACCCCGAGGTGGACCGCGTGCACGACGGACCGGGAAAGGCAATCCGCCACCGGGTTGTCCTTACCCGCCACGTGACGGATGTCTGTCATGTACTCGGACACGGCAGAGAGGTGGCGCTGCTGCCGTGCCGACCATGGCTCGGCGACCTTGGCCATCGCGAACACAAGGGGCTTGTGGTCAACGAAGGCCGTGAACGGGCGGCCCTCCAGCAGATGGCGGAAGTGTCGGACCGCCAGGTGGAGTCCGAGCAACTCACGGTCGAAGGTGCTGTACCGGCGTTCGTGCGGGCGAAGCTGCCGGCTGAAAAACGCCAGCGGTTGCCAAGCACCACACACCCATTGCTCGTGCACCGCGCCCACCGCGTAATCCGACGCGTCGGTGGTGAGGGCGATCGGTGCATTGGGTGCCGGGTGCGCCAGCATGGTGGCGTCGGCCAGAGCCAGCTTTGCGCCCGCGAACGCCACGGCCATCGGCTCCGACCATGCGATGTCACCTTTGCCCGGCTTGCCCCGGAGGGCCTCGTGCAAAGGGCGGAGGAGCTGGGCGACGTGGGGCATGAAGCGGTGGTAAAAGTTCACCATGCCCAGGAACTCCTGGAGCCCCTTGACCATGCGGGGCCACGGGAAATCCCTGACCGCCTCCACCTTGGCCGGTAACGGGACGGCGCCGTGCTCGGTGATGCGGTGCCCCAAGAAGTTGATGGTGGTGACACCGAAACGGCACTTGGCAGGGTTGATGATTAGGCCATGCTGGCCCATGCGTTCGAACAGCATGCGGAGGTGGAGCAGGTGGTCTTCCCGGGACGCGCTCGCGACTAGGATGTCATCCAGGTAGACGAACAGGAAAGGTAAGTCACGCAAGACGCTATCCTTAAGCCGCTGGAACGCCTGAGCCGCATTCTTAAACCCGAAGGGCATCCTCAGAAATTCGAAGAGGCCAAAAGGAGTGATGACGGCCGTCTTTGGGACGTCGACCGGTTGGACGGGGACCTGATGGTAGCCCCGGATGAGGTCCACCTTCGAAAACACGGTCGTGTTGGCCAACCGGGCGGAAAAGTCCTGAATGTGCGGGACCGGGTAGCGGTCGGGGGTGGTGGCATCGTTGAGCCGGCGGTAGTCCCCGCACAGCCGTCATCCCCCACCGGGCTTCGGCACGATGTGCAGCGGGGAAGCTCAAGCGCTGTTGGAGCGCCGTACGATCCCCAGCCACTCCAGCGTGGCGAACTCTGATTTCGCCAAGGCGAGCTTTGTGGGCTCGAGTCGGCGTGCCCGGGCATAGACCGGCGGCCCGACCGTGGGGATGTGATGCTCCACCCCGTGTTTAATGGCCACCGCTGAAAAGGTGGGCCGCGTGAGGGTCGGGAAACTAGCGAGGAGGCGGGTAAAGTCGTCCGCTGCCGGAAGCGTGCAAACTAAACTCGCCGGGACGGAACCCTCCAGCAAGCCGCTTGGCAAGCCGCTCGGTGAGCCGCTCAGTGAGCCCCTCAACCAGCTGCTCAGCGAACAAGCGAGCGAGCTAAAGGTTTCGGCCTGGACGAGCCGTTTGTGCTTTACGTCGACCAACAACCCATTCGCACATAGGAAGTCCACACCGAGCAATGCCATCGGCACGCTGGCGGTCACGAACGACCATTGAAAGCGTTGCCCGCCAAACCGCAGGGAGAGGTAGCGCTTCCCGAACGTGCGGATGGGTGTACCGTTGGCGGCAAGCAACGCGGGGCCCTGGCCCGCGGTTCGCTTGTCGGACGTGTAGGCTGGGATGACGCTTACCTGCGCTCCCGTATCGCAGAGGAAACGGCGCCCGGACAAAGTGTCCATGATGAATAGGAGGCTGCCGGAATGGCCGACGCTCAGGACCGCTACCGAGCGCCGGCCCGGTAGTTTCCCGACTTGTCAAACGAGCACGGCGGGCAACACTTCCTAGCCTTGTGGCCGAACCTGGCATGGTAAGAGCACCAGGCTTGCGGCGGCGGGGGCTTCGGCGGCCGTGGTTTTCTCGGCGGCGGTGGTGGTGGTGGGCGGGGCGCGGCAGCGGCCATGAGGGACACAGCAGCAGCAGCCTCGGGATCCACGACGGCCGCACCGTAACCCGACCGCGTGTCGCAAGCCGCGAAGGACTTGTCGGCCTCTACAGCCAGGGCGCGGGGTTCTTTTATTTTGGAACCAGCCAGCGCGAGGCGTACCTGTGCGGGTAGCTGGCATAGGAAAAGCGCCCGAAATAAGAAATCCGGGGCTTGGTCACCCAGCAACGACAGCATATGATCCATCCGCACGGATGGTCGTGTGTCGCCGAGTTCGGGAAGGTCCAGGAGGCGGTCGGCCCGTTCGATCTCCGTGAGGCCGAACGTGGCGATGAGGAGACGTTTGAGCGCCCCGTACTTGTGGTCGGCCGGCGGGTGCCGCAGGATGGACACGACTCGGGCGGCAGTGCCGGGCCCGAGGGAGGCGACCACGTGGTAGTAACGGGTCTCGTCCGCCATTATGCCTCGTAGCTGAAATTGTGCTTCGGCCTGCACAAACCACACATCGGCCTGTGCTTCCCAAAACTCTGGGAGTTTTACCGTGACGGCGTTGTTGGCCATGGCGCGTTCGGTGGACAGCAACGGCTGAACCAATCGGGGTCACCAGTGAAGTGTGGTGCTACGCACACAACTTGCTTGCCAAAGAGGTAGGCCACAACGCGTTTGATAACCAAAAGAGTCTTTATTAAGAAAGCTCAAACTGTAGCACTGGGCGGGCTCGAGCTTGGAGCCCGCATATATGTGCCGGGGCCACGCCTAGTCCCCGGGCGTGGCCGATCGGTCGATAGGCGGGGCATGCCTTCCAGTTCCCCGCCTGGACGTTCGCGCCACCTGCTGGTGCGTTGAATTCGTGTCCTCTTGCTTGTGTCCGCCACAAGGTGAAGAATTATGACTAAACTAAATAATCTAGATTCTAGACTAGAGCATGTGGTGTAATGGAAGGTGCAAGACATATACTTGTGAAGGGGTGTAAAGACAAAGGAAAAACTAGAAAGCATCTGAAAATGCAAAGCCCGTCCTCGTCCGTTTGTATTCAGATGTCTTCTTCGTCCACTTCTTCTTCTTCTTCTTCCTCTACCTCTTCTGCTTCTTCTTCCTCTTCTTCTTCTTCTTCTTTCTTCAGAATTCTCAAAAAAGAGCATGACAGGTAAAAAAAAAAAAAAAATGAAAATTGATGATTTTATGCTGCCTGGACCTTTGAGCTTTAGATCTTGAACATTGAACAAATTGCCCCAAAAAAAATAATCAATTTCTTGTTTTTGATTGGTGAACCAATTCTGTGACCAATATGCAAATTCTTTAAATTTCAGGTCAATTGGACAAAAAGTGATGATTTTATGCAACCTTGGCATTTGACCTTTTGATCTAAAAAAAACAATCAGCTTCTAGCTTTTCATTGGTGAACCAATTCAGTGATCCAATATGGGAATTCTTAAAATTTCAGGTCAATTGCATGAAAATTGATGATTTTAGGTGATGCTGACCTTTGACCTTTTGACCAAATTATTAATTTGCCTTCTCCATATTCTCATAATAAATCTTTGTTGAAAGTTTGATGACAAAACTCAAATGGTAAATTGAAATTTCAGATCAATGTGAAGAAAATTGATGATTTTAGGTGATCCTGACCTTTGACCTTTTGACGTTTTGACAAAGATTATTAATTTGTCTTTACCACATTCTCATAAGCAAGCTTTGTTGAAAATTTGATGCGAAAACCCAAATGGTAAATTTAAATTTCAGATCAATTGGAAGAAAATTGATGATTTTAGGTGATCCTGACCTTTGACCTTTTGACCTTTTGATAAAAATTATTAATTTGGATTTTCCACATTCTCATAATAATGCTTTGTTGAAAATTTGATGACAAAACTCAAATGATTGAAATTTCAGATCAATTTGATGAAAATTGATGATTTTAGGTGACACTGACCTTTGACCTTTTGATAAAAATTATTAATTTGCCTTCTCCATATTATCATAATAAGGGCTTGGTGAAATTTGATGACAATAGCTCAAATGGTTAAAAAAAAAAAAAGTTACGACCTGGACACACACACACACACACACACACACACACACACACACACACACACACACACACACACACACACACACACACACACACACACACACGATTACAAAACCCCGTCACCTGAGGGCTAATAAAGTTAAAATACGCTTCCATCCACATCGGTTATCAACTGATAACTGAGTTCCTTATGGACCCTTGTTGAATGCTACAAATGCCTCCAATGGGCACATTTATAGGCAGGCCAACCTCGTTATTGTTTTAAGTGTGGGCTCTCAATTTAATAGCAGGAGAGTAAGAGTTTTGTCCGCGCACACATGGTGCATAACTGTTTTTGCTTATTGAGTAAAACCTTTATGGAAGCAAAGGGCATGTCTTTAGGAACTCTCCTGCCTTTTTTGCTGACAAGGTAAAGTCATTGCAAGCAACACGGATGATTTGCAAATCGACTTTTGGTTGTCAGGTGTTGGTGATGCAAGGTGTGAAGGAACAGCATAGTAACTCCATAGCTATCGACATCAATTAGCGGAGAATATGATATCATTTTATGGACGTTGAAATTGCACACACACCAGCTTTGTAAGTGCAAGAACATGTCTGTGTGCGAAGTGTGAGTAAAACGTAGCTCACATGTTGTTATCGAGAGCAATGGGTGAGAATGGCCAGTGGACTTTTTTTTTAACAACAACCACAAGGGTCTCCAAGGGTCAAGGTTTTTACACTACAAGGGTCTCTGCTCAAGAACGAACTCATGACAAAGGGCAGCTGGTTTACAGACTAGCAAAGTGTATTGGGTAGGTGGGGAGAGGGTTGATGTATACCTGGAAGAATAACATAAAACGAGTGATAATGGGAAAGAATTGAAATGCGTTGAAGAGATTATGGGTGAGCGCATGATGTAGTGATGGGTAGGTGCATCATAAAGACTGAAGTGCAGAGGATCACAGACATGGGGAGATGATTCAACAATTGGAAGAAACAGGGGACGAATCAATGCAGGTGGGAAATTAGTCTGGACTTTGGGAGGGTGCCCAGGTGAGGGTTTCTTCAGGGATGCAGGTGGCCTGAGGTTGCTTGTGGAGGGCAGAGATACGAATGGCTGGAGGAGCAAGCCAGATGTAGGCCTGTTTAAAATAGATAGCCCACCAACTTAATGGGGATTGAAGCAGTAGAGGACAGTACATTGAGAGATGGCCGATACTTCTTGGAAGAACCCAAGACCAAGCAGAAATCTTTTGGAAAAGCATGTACCCTAAAAAGAATACCGCAAATTTAAATGTTCAACATGAGCGACATTGGTGTTTCAGGAAGATGCTTTGCAACCGGGGCAGCAGTATTGTTTGATGAGACTGTGCGGTTGGAGAAAAAGAGGAACAAAAGATTGGAGATCTCTGTTTTCTGGCAGTGGGAAATGGAACATACAATTATTAGGCTTTTGTTTCGGAATGTTTTTTGTGCAAGTGAAGGAGATGATTTCTTTTGAGGCAAGACTCGTGATAATGTTCAATCATACGATTGCATCCACACCATAGAGGTTATCAATGTTTATTCATGAGCCATAGAGTTTGACCTCATTATTTGATTTCATTGGGTTGTTTTTATTTGTCATTGTTGTATATCTGTACTTTGAGTATTTCTACACATTAACCTGCAAGTATGAGGGTCATGTTCGGTCCAGGTAGAGTTAGTAGGGGAAGAAAAATGCTTGTGATGCGTTAGGGGGTGACAAGAGATGGTGGTGCAGCATCTGCTCGAAGTCCTCGAACGTATGATGGGATTGAACAATCTCAGGAAGGTGGTTCCACAAACATGAGAAAAGTGGAACAAAAGAGTTTAAGTGTGCAGTAAACCTGGATTTCAGGATTTAACCGGTAGAGCTTCCTGGAAGAACATCCATTCCGGAGAATCTTGAGAGGGTCAGAGGGCTGAGAGAGCAAATGGAGCTGGACAGCAATAAATCCGTTCATAGTTATTGCCCTATTGAACAATGTGAGATAATCGATCATTCATCCACTGGCCTTCTGGGAGTTAAAACTGGCGGACATCCATGATGAATTGACGTGCTGCAAATCTTCAACTTAATTGCTGTTCTCAGTTTGTACATAATTATCTTCATTTCCTCTGATCGTCTCTTGTTGCCTTCCATGCTCAGCGTGGATCCTGCTGTGGATCGGTCCTGGTCACGCAAGGACGAAACAAGATGTTCGCCAAAACTGGCTATTATAAGGTACCCGATTACTTTTATGAAGCACCTGGTAGGCTGGTAGCACACTCATTTTTACCTTGTGGCTTCCTGTATTTGAGATTCCTAAGGTGTAAAGCGAACACCTCTTGAGTCATTGTGCTGTGTAATAACAAGTTTTGCCATAAATCATGTTCCACCAAGATGTGTTTCTGCAGGGAACCCTAGTTGCGATCAAACCACTAAAGAAGAAGAAGATAGAGCTGACGAGAGTGGTGCTATTTGAGCTGAAACATGTAAGCCAGAATGATGCATTTCTGTTTCATGCTCCACCCATGACTGTTATGTATTGTGATCATAATGAACAAGTTTTAAAAAAAACACCTTTAGAGGTCATTTCCCCCCGCAGAGCAGGGGTTGGCCTTTTTCGGGCACCGTGGTCCCCTTTTTGAAGCGGTGTTTTATGGCCGGATGCCCTTCCTGCCGCCAACCCTGTTAGTACGGCGGATAAGCTCTCGTATTATAACAATTGTGCATTTTATGACAAAAGCATGACATTTCTAACATAGTGCATACCATAAGGTTTATTTTTAGATGTGGAGGAAAGTCAGATTTGACCTCTTAGGATCGTGAGAGGTCAAATCCAAAATGGCCGCCAGCCCACCAGGTCTAATGTTCAAACGCGCTTAATTTTGGAACCAAACAGTGTAGAAAAACATTATAGGTGTCATTTCCAACTAAATTGGGGATGCCCATTCATTTGGTGATACTTTTGAGATCGCCAGAACTCAAGGACATGCATTTAGGTCACGGTGAAGGTCAAATTACGTTAAATATCTATTTTTATGATACTGCAGTTGGAACTGCTATTGGAAAAAGTTCATTTGAACTTTTAAAACTTTATTTTTTCCGGTACAGGGATAGGTACAGAACACCCAAAGACTAGAAATGATGAAAAAAAGTGTTTACACTGCAAGGAATGATGCAATAACCTCTGAAAAAATAACTGTAGTTAACCAAGTATGTCCACCAAAGCTTACATGAAATCAAGTGCAATGATGAAAATTGGTAATGATCTAAATCTAACGGTCTCCAGAACAGAAGCACAGTGCAGTGCACTTGAGTGCAGCTTTGGCACACTTGCAGCGTCCAGTGCAGCCACAGTGGATCAATTCATAGCACGATTTTGATGCTTCAGGGAGAGTGGTCCAAAGAGGCTGCCACTCAGTTGTCTCCTTTGTCCAGCCCCAGTCAGATGGGTCTGGCATCTCTGGATCCATGACCAATGCCTGGTTCCAACAGTTGGCCTGGTAGCAAGTGCGCTTGATGTGCTGCTTGAGTGCTGCCTGGGTTGGAGGAATGTTCTCGAGAGTTCTACACTTCTGTGTGAAAAGCTGTTTCCTGGCATCATTCACTTCCGTGCTCTCACTGGTTCGGTCGTACATCAGCACCACAAATCGCTCTAGCAGTAACATTGAGCCTTCACTGACCTCACTTGGCATGCCTAGGAGTTCATTGAAAGCATCATTCACCTCTGGGAAAGAGTTCCAAGTTTCCCAGGCAGTCTTCTTTCCTCTGCCAGCGAATGCAGATACAGGAGAGGGGATTCTGAAACACACAAAACACAATGTTAGCACCAACCACCACATTATACATCGAAGGTTTATATTCAGATCTGGCGATCTCAAAGGTATCACCAAATGAATGGGCATCCCCATTTTAGTTCGAAATGACACCTATAATGTTTTTCTACACTATTTGGTTCCAAAATTAAGTGTGTTTGAACATTAGACCCAGTGGACTAGCAGCCATTTTGCATTTGACCTCTCACGGTCCTCAGAGGTCAAATCTGACTTCCCTCCACATCTGAAAATAAACCTTATGGTATGCACTAACTATGTTAGAAATTTCATGCTTTTCTCATAAAATGCGCAATTGTTGTTGTTATTATCCGCTGTACTATGTTGCTGGACTATGTTGCTGGACTATGTTAGTCACCTCTTGCAACACACAGGGAATTACCAGTGAACTGGTACTCAATTTGCCGACCTCGGAAGGATGACAGGCTGAGTCAACCCACCTGGCGTTGGTTCAGCGATCGACCGGGATTCGAACCCAGGATCCTAGGATCCCAAGGCGGCACCCTAACCGCTAAGCCGGCACCAGGCTTATAATGCACAAGTCAGATGATAACAATTTCATTTTATAATCCATGAATATTACTGGACATTCCAAAAACCATTCATTGAATATATGGCTCTTGACATGCAATTTTGACATGTAATAGTCAAATGGCATAGGTAAACTTAAGCATGTGGATCTTCAAAAAGCTTTGTAAAATTACAGAAAAAAATAAAGTGCTTATCAATTTTTTTTCATTATAAACAAACCTTTCGTTGATAAATAGGTAATTTGACAACCTCACCGCACATATTCTGTAAATGTTATTAACGTAACAAATAGTGTGAAATATTAAACATGTGGAGTGTCCAATAAACACACGCACACAAACTTATCACTAAGCTCTTTCCCACTAACCTTCATCTCCAATAATGACCTCCATGGATGCATACTTTTTCACTCAAATCATGCCTTGAAATAATTTCTTGTTCTTGTTCCCAAAGGGAAATTTCAAATATACAATATTGACTAGGACACACCTTAGCGAGGAGGCTTCACCCGTGAAACTCACACCTTCCCCCACATGTAGGAATGGCTATCAGCTATTCACATCTACAGACACCTAAATGCGTGAGCAAGGGGAATGTGTGTGGTGATGATGGTAGGTGGACAGGAAAGTTGCACAATTATTGCTGACACATGAAACGTGGTTGTTAATTACTGTATTTTAAAATTACAGCATATGTTTATATTTATATATATACTAGCTTGCCTCGGCTCGCTGCACTCGCCACACCAAGTGCGTGACAGAGGAACAGGCTTGTTTTAGCTGAGGATAATGACTGTACCTGAGTTGTTGTGTTGTCATGATTTACACCAATCATAATACAAACACTGCACCACCACATAATTTAAAACACCTCACCACCACAAAATAAAAAACATCTCACCACCAAGTAATTCAAAACATCTCACCACCAAGTAATTCAAAACACCTCACCACCACGTTATTAAAAACACTTCACAACCACGGAAACAAAAGTTTGAGGGAGTAGTTCAGTGACAACACAGACACTGCCCAGATATGTAGATATATAAATAGATGACCTGACCTGAGTTGCTGTGTTGTCATGGTTTACACCAATAATACAAACAATCATTTTGCACAAATGTATTTGTGATATACGTGATATTGAGGGAGCTGCGCTCCAACGCGAGTCGAAAGAATTGACGCGACCAAAGACGGAATTCGTCCGAGTTGCTTTATTAAAACAAAACAGCTCAGGTATTCTGACAAAAGCCCGTTTATCGGGCAGCAATATATATACACATTTATGTCGGGAAGTTTGCCCGGCAAAAGCTATACCGGGCATGCCCGGGTGTCAAGGGTGAGCCTTGGAAAGGCGAGTCTGGACCTGCCCGGGCGTGTTTGGCTGCGGCCTGGCAAGTCGAGGCTGGGCGTGCCCGGGCGCTCTGGACGAGCATTGGAAAGGCGAGAGCGGGCATGCCCGGACGCTCTGGGCGAGCCCTGGAAAGGCGATAGCGGGCATGCCCGGACGCTCTGGGCGAGCCCTGGAAAGGCGAGAGCGGGCATGCCCGGGAAAGACGAGACCGGGCGTGCCCGGGAGGTTCGGGCGTGCCCGGGAACAGTGAGTCCGGGCATGCCCGGGAGAGGCGCGTCTGGCCGTGTTCTGGCCGGTGCAAGGCGATTGTGTGCATCCAGCGGTAACCGCTACAATATTACATTTTATAGACAATTTAAGTTGAAGGTTTGAGTTGAAAAATTTTTTTTTTTCAAAAGCACAAAAAAGGCTGTTTTTTTTTTTTCAAATATTTTCAAAAAAAATACACATAGGACATGCACATGGGAGAGATAGGTGCATACTAGAAGTTTGGTACGATTTTACTAAAGTTTTAGGGAGTAGTTCAGTGACAAGATAAGACAAGACGACACAGACACTGCACAGATATATATACACAAAGAATTAAGTTAAGCACCCCTACACAACGAATTAAGGTAAGCAACCCCTAATATATATTCTTTGTGTATATGTATACATTGGCATATATTCTAAGGTATGTGAGATCAAATAATGATTGGTATGACATTAGCAATTATCCATTGATGAAATTGAGTGATCAAAGTGAAAAAAAGTGATTGGTTGAGTCAGTGATCCGATCACGTGGGTCCTACACACGTTATTGACGCAAAGATCGCTAGAGGTCTTCTCAGAACAATGACTGTACGTTAGAAAACATAAACGTCATCCACACTGTCCGTGATGGACCTATAGCTCCATACTTAAATTGAGGTGAAAATATGCCTAAAATTCCCAAAAAATTTCACCTTAAATTATTCAGAATAAAATATTGAAAACGGCATGATTGTTATGTTTTTATGTGACCATAATATCACTTCTCCAGAAAATATAGCAATATCATGGGTATATTACACTGTTTTGACGACAACAAACTTGTAATGTGCGAGGTTGTAAAAAAACGGGGGGGGTGCTTAACTTAATTATTTGTGTATATATATACTAGCTTGGCTCGGCTCGCTGCGCTCGCCTCACCAAAGCGTCGTTACTAAAGAACGGGCTTATTTTAGCTGAGGCTAATGACTGTACCTGAGTTGCTGTGTTGTCATGATTTTCTCCAATCATAATACAAACAATTACTTTGCACAAATGTATTTGTTGTGTTTGTGATATTACATTTTTATATGCAATTTAGGTTTAAGATTTAGGTTGAATGGTTTTTTTTTCAAGAAAGAACCCCTCAGTACATACATAGGGGAGGGATAGGTGCAGACTGGAAGTTTGGGACGATTACACCTCACCACCACGTAATTCAAAACACCTCACCACCAAGTAATTCAAAACACCGCACCACCACGTAATTCAAAACACCTCACCACCACGTAATTCAAAATACCTCACCACCAAGTAATTCAAAACACCTCACTACCATAAAACACGTAATAAAAACACCTCACCACCAAGTAATTCAAAACACCTCACCACCATAAAACACGTAATAAAAACACCTCACCACCACGAAATTAAAAACACCTCACCACCACGAAATTGAAAACACCTCACAGCCATAAAACACGTAATAAAAACACCTCACCACCACGAAATTAAAAACACCTCACAGCCATAAAACACGTAATAAAAACACCACACAGCCATAAAACACGTAATAAAAACACCTCACAGCCATAAAACACGTAATAAAAACACCTCACAGCCACGAAATTAAAAACACCTCACCACTACGTCATTTAAAAACACCTCACCACCAAGTAATTCAAAACACCTCATCACCAAGTAATTCAAAACACCTCATCACCACCTAATTAAAAACACCTCACCACCACGTAATTATAAATACCTCACCACCACGTAAATCAAAACACCTCACCACCACCTAATTAAAAACACCTCACCACCACGTAATTATAAATACCTCACCACCACATAATTATAAATACCTCACCACCACGTAAATCAAAACACCTCACCACCATGTGATTTAAAAACACCTCACCACCATGTGATTTAAAAACACCTCACCACCACGTCATTTAAAAACACCTCACCACCACCTAATTCAAAATACCTCACCACCACGTGATTCAAAACCACCACAACGTTATAAAAATACTTCACAACCACGGAAACAAAAGTTTGAGGGAGTCGTTAAGTGACAACACAGACACTGCCCAGATGTGTAGATATATAGATAAATGACTGTACCCGTGTTGCCGTTTTGTCATGGTTTAAACCAATCATAATTCAAACAATTATTTTGCACAAATGTATTTGTAATATACGTGATATCACATTTTATAAACAATTGAAGTTGAAAAAAAAATCTTCCCAAAAAAATTCCAGAAAAAAAATAATAAAATGGAAATTTTTTCAAACAAAATACCCTTAGGACATACCGACGGGAGAGATATGTGCATTCCAGAAGTTTGGTACGATTTCACAAAAATTTGAGAAAGTAGTTCAGTGACAACACAACACAACACAACACAAGACAGGACAGACACTGCACAAATATATACATAGATATATTCAAAGCAAATAAATTGATCCTTGAAAGTGATGTAAACTGATATCGAACTCAATTCACGGACAGTACTGTGTTAAACTTCTGTACGTTTTCCAGAATTATCTCTTTATTTTGCACATTAGCCCAAATTTTTTTTTTAACAAAAACAAAAGTTAAATTACGACTGGGATTACGGACAGTAAAATTACAGTTCAGTACTTCGTGTAACCCCCACGAGCATTCAGGAGAGCACGTACACGTTGAGGCATGCTGTTCACGACATTTGCCAAGGTTTGGACAGAAATCGCTTGCCATGCAGTGAAAATAGCTTGCTGCAATTCACGCACAGAGGTAAGCTGCTGGTCCAAGTTGTCGATTTGACGCGTTAATTCTGCCCACAAGTTCTCTATCGGATTCATATCCGGGGACATGGCAGGCCACTCCATATGCTCTACACCACGGTCAGCAAGAAAGTGTTGGATCATGCGAGCACGATGAGGCCGTGCATTGTCATCTTGGAAGACAAAGTTTCCTCGAAAGGATGCACGAGCAAATGGAAGCAATGTTTCTTCCAGAATGGCCCTGTACTTGAACTGGTTCAGGTTTCCATTCAGAACAACCAATTCAGTTTTGCCCACTGCATGAAAAGCAGCCCAAACGGTCACCCCACCACCTCCAGGTTGGACTCTTGGCACTATACAATCTTCGTTGTAGGCTTCATGCACTTGTCTGCGCACTCTGACGTGGCCATCTTGACGATGACCAGAAATCTAGACTCGTCACTGAGAATCACGTGGCTCTCTGGCCCACTGCAATCAGCCCTGGCGGTGTTGTCTGGTCAGGCGTGGCTTTCAAAGGGGACGCCTGGCACAATAGCCTGCTTGAACCAGTCGTTGGTTGACTAGCCTTCTGGATACAGGCACATTTGTCAGTTGCTGCCACTCAGCCTGAAGCCGATTAGCAGACTTGGTACGGCCATTGCAGACTAACCGGTGCAGCTGGCGATCATCCCTCCTTGTGGTTCTGTGGGGACGTCCTGGCCTCGGTATTGGAGTAGGGACACCCCTCTGAGCATTTCGTTTCAGGATCTTTGACACCTGACCTTGAGTGATGCCATACTGCAGAGCAATAGCACGCTGTTTCATGCCTGAATTTCGTAAAGCCACCACTCCATGACCAACAGCATTGTCGAGTTGACGGACCATCTCCAGAGGAAGTGGCAATAACTTTTGTAGACGTGCAGCAGTTGTTTTCCACTAATATAGAACGCAACAACCCTTATATACCCGATTGTGAAGCCAATCATGAATTGTACCTGTCCGTATATTTTGTCATGCCACCTGTGATATATTCCTGTCATTGACTTCTTGCTGCGACAGACAAACAGTGACATGGTTCTTTTAACAAAGAAATCGCCGAAGCGTTAAAGAAACTCACGAGATTGATATACTGAGTTCAGAAAGTAAACCCAAGTCGAGAAAAAAAAATATATCCCATATTAAATGCCAAGTCTGTGTATATATTGTTACGGACACGATTTAGATGTTGCTTGACCGAGCGGAATGGCCGCCGTGTTCGCACAGTTTACCCGATTACACTCGAACGTTGGCCGAATCGCGCTACGCTAAATCAATGAAGGAAAGGACACAACGGCTGGGATAAATGCAACGACACAAGGGGTACAGTTCTCAAGACCTCCGGAGGAGGATATAATTGGTGATGCAGAAACGGGTAGATTACACGGTAAGAGGTAAAGCACAGAAAAGATGGGCACTTAGACACAGTCTTATCTATCCCCGACAGACCACAGACAAACGGGACAAGACGGACTTACACGGGGATTGATGGCAGGGAAGGACAGGCAGTCGATAGCACAAGGTGCACCTTGGCTCAGGGGCAGGATACAGCACGGTCCAGTAGATGCAGGGAGGTGTCACAGCGCTCGGTTGGTGGCGTCTCTCTTCCTTCAAGTCCAGCGCGCATCTCACGTCACCTCCCTCTTCCTGCGCATCTCAGCGGGGAGTGACACGCCCTCGGCTCGTTGGCCCCGCCCCATATGGGATCGGTCCGCCGCTTCTATTGGGTGCGGGGGGGTTACCGGGCTCCGCCCTTGACGAGGAGCTGACAGCGAGCCCCTGCGTGGTAACCCCGTCGGAGCACATGTTCAATGGCGGCTAACCAAGCTGGAGTGAGGACGCACACTCCCCGCGCCGCCGCCGCTGTTGTTGTTGTTGTTGTTGTTGTACCATGAGGAAGAGCTGCGGGGAGGTATTGGGAGGTCCTAAACTTTCTAACGGTGCCATACAATCACATTCTGGTGCAACGAAGAGTCAGAATTAATGGAAACGAGTCCTTAACTGACATAGACTAAGAATAACTAGCAAGATGTCCTATAGTTGTCTACGTGAGATGCGGTGGACCTGGATGCGACATTTAATGGGGGAAATAGGGGAAGGTCGGATCTGCAGAGTGTTGTTTACAGAAAATGGGACTAGGGAATGGGGGATTGGGGATAGTTGGGAAGTATTGGGGAAATAGGGGAATATTTACAAGCGGATATGGATGGAGGCCAATCTCATATCCGCAACAATATATATATATGGTATCTGTAATCTGGTTCTCCAACCTAATGAGCGAACATCATGACGTCATCATGACATCATGACGTCTTGCTGGCGGTTCTCCACTGATGATATGAAGGTCGCATAGTGACTGATATATATATATATATATATATATATATATATATATATATATATATATATATATATATATATCAAATGAATCCCTTTTTAGTTAGTTGTCCAACCTTTAATGAGCAAATAAATAAGTGCTCGACGTTTCGATCAACCAAAGGCATGGCATGTGGAGGCATGGTTTGGAGGCATGGCATGTGGAGGAGTCTGTTGTGTTGTTCACAGAGGAAGTGTTGGACTTACCACTAGCGTTTGGCCCTCTCATGCAGAAATGTACCAGAGAAACTGCTTCACCAAGCATATAAGTTATTACCTCGGTTGCTGTCACTTGGGTATGCATTCTTACTTTAGGTTTGCGATATATCAGTTCTTTTTGGGTTTTTTTTGTATACTGAATCGAGGCTCGTGAAAGAGCTAACATTTACTTCACAAACAAATCAACCAGACAAACAAAATATAGTAAAAGAGGGAGCGGAAGACAAGATGGGGAGAGAAGGGGAAGCACACAAACACAACATTTGAGAGCAGGGATATGTGTGGGAGGGAGAGGACTTGGGGGGGAGGAGGCGTGGGAAGGGGGGGTGGGAGAACTATAAAACACAAGAAGACCAAGGACTTCCAGGACAGAAGTTGGTATTTCAAAAAAGTGGAATTGGGGTGAAATTAGTGGGGGGAGAAACGATCAAGGTTTTGGATGGGGGAAGATAAGAGATGGTGGTGAACAGCTGTTTTAAAGACCTGGAGGGTGGAGTGGGATTGAAGAGAGTGAGGGAGTTTGTTCCAGAGGCGGGAGAAAAGAAGAATGAAGGAGTGAAGGTGAGCAGAGAGTCTTGATTTTGGCAGTTTAACCATAAGAGGGTTGCAGGCAGATCTTGTGCGACCTGTAGGAATATTTGCAGGACAGAGCCCAGAGAGAGAGCTGGGGGGGGGGGGGGGGGCAAGGCCAGAGAGGAGTCGGTAGAAGATGGAAAAACCACCAACCTGCCTGCGGTGAGTGAGTGAAAGGCCCTTGGAGTTAGCTTCATCGCGGGAGATTCCAATGATTCTGAACGCTTTGGTTTCAACAGCGTGAAGACGAGCTAGGTGTGAGGCAGGAGCACCAGCCCAGAAGGGAGAGCAGTATTCCATTGAGCTGTGGATGAAAGCCTTGTATGTGGTGAGGAGCTCAGGTGTGCCAAGGAAGGACTTCGCACGACGGAGGATGCCCAGTCGGCGACTGGCTTTGGAGGCCAGATTTGAAATGTGGTTTTCCCAGGAAAGATCATGGCAGATAGTGAGACCCAAAAGCTTGAGTGACAGAACTTCTTGGAGAGGATTATTCAGAAAGTGGATGGGAGGGTTGTCCAGTCGGTCTTTTCAGAGAGACATCGTAAGAGTGTGAGATTTGTCAGGATTGAAAGACATGTTCCACTTGTTTTCCCAGTCTGTGATTTTGTCCAGGTCTGCAGAGAGTGAGGAGGCTGCAGACTGCCGATCTGAGGGATGAAGAATGGAGCGACAGAGAGTAGAGTCATCAGCAAAGAGATAGAGAGGATTTTCAAGAGAGTCAGAGAGATCATTGATGAAGACCAGAAAAAGCACAGGGCCCAGAACACTGCCTTGGGGAACTCCAGCCTGAACAGGAAGAGGAGATGAGAGAAACCCATTCAGGGCCACACTTTGACTACGACTAGAGAGGAAGTCCGCCAGCCATGCGTGGAGATTTCCATGGATACCAAAAGGGGAGAGTTTGGTGAGCAGAGCGGGGTGCCAGACCGTATCGAAGGCACGTGATATGTCAAGGGAGACAGCTCTGATTTCCTGTTTGGCATTGAGGACCTCCATCCATTGTTGAGACAGCAGAAGCAGCATGTCCAGAGTAGAGTGACCAGGACTGAAACCAAATTGATGATCAGAGATCAAGCCATTGGCGAAGAGGAAAATTTCATATCTGAAGCAATGATGGATTCCATGACTTTGCTGATAATTGGGAGAAGGCTGATTGGTCTGTAGTTGCTAGGATCTGTTTTTGCACCTTTTTTGTGCAAAGCGGTGATGTTGGCAGATTTCCAAGCAGATGGAAGATGACCTTGAGCAAAAGAGAGGGTGAATAGAATAGAGAGAGGGAGTGAAAGAGCGGAAGAACAGGATTTTAGGACCCGTGGGCTGATGTCGTCAGGTCCAGTTGCAGAATCAGAGTCGAGGGTTGACAGAAACTTTTCCACCTTGTCAGGAGGAAAGGACACAGGAGTCCAGGAGCAGCTGGGTACGACTGGGTATGGTGGGTACAGAGAGGGATGGGTTTGGGACACAAGATTTAGAGGCAAACACAGAGTTGAGGCATTCAGCTTTTTCACGTGCGGAGTCAGCCGTGTGGCCATTTGAGGTGAGGGAGGGGATGGAGGGGGAACAAACACCAGAAACAGATTTGCCCAGTTGCCACCAGGATTTGGAAGAGGGGGACAGATAAGAGAGTTCGGTCCTGAGAACGGAGAGATATTGTTTCCTGGCTCTCCTGAGGGTGGACACACACTTGTTTCGGGCTTTGTGAAAGGAAATGAGATTTCCTTCTGTTGGATTTGCTTTCCAGGAGACAAAAGCAAGTTGTTTCTGGGCAATAGCCTCACCACAAGATTCCGTGTACCATGGACGGGAGGAAGGGTATGACAACTGAAGACGAGATGGGATAAATCTGTGCATGAGAGAGAGCAATTTACTTTGGAAGAATTCCCAGGATGAGTTGATGTCAGAGGCGGTAGAGATGGGAGACCAGTCCAGATGATTGACGGCTGCTTGAAGACCGTGCCAGTTGGCCTGAGTAAAATGCCAGGCTGAGAAGGCTCTCTGAGAATGGTCAGAGAGATGTCCACTTTAACAAGCATATGATCAGATGAGCCGATTGGAGCAGAAGAAGACCAGTAGACATTTTCAGGGAAGTTAGTCATAACCAAGTCCAGAAGAGAAGATGTTCCGTTGACTGAGATCCGGGTCGGGAAATTGACAGATTGTGTCAGTCCCAGTGAGTCGCAGAAGTCCTTTGCTGAAGAGCCATGGCTGGTGAGAGAGGTACCCACACCCAGCCAACTGGCATGGTGACAATTGAAATCACCACATATGAGGAAGAGAGAGTTGGGATGGGTAGATAGAAGTTGGTCCATATTATCAGACAGCGAGATGTAGATGGAGTCATCACTGTTTGGTGGACGGTACAACACACATATGAGCAAAAGGTGGGAACGAAGGAGAATCCGTAGCCAAAGGTATTCCTGGGGGTGAGGTGGAAAGAGGGCAGTGCAGGGCGAGTGAGGAAGAGAGTTTTTTTAAATAAAGATAGCAACCCCACCTCCAGGACGAGGCTCAGGTCTATCATACCGGAGGAGGGAGTAACCTGGGAGAGATACGAAGGAATCAGAGACATCATGAAGGAGGAAAGTTTCTGTTAAGCAGATCACGTCTGGTTTGTCAGAAGCAACCTGTATGGAGAGATCAGTCAAGTTTGAGCGAAGGCCCCGGATGTTTGAGGTCCATACCGTTAATGAATAGGAAGGGGGAGCATCGCATACAGAACGGGGGGGGGGGGGGCGGTAGGGTAAGATGTGGAAGAGGAGGAAGAGGTAGGGAGAGCTGTTGAAGGTGTGTCAGAGATTTCAGAATAGCTTGGAGAAAGGGAAGAATGGGGCAGACTAAGGTTTGATGGTGATTGGGTGAGGCGCAGTGGGGTGTTATTTGAGGAGGGGAAGAGTGAGGCAGAAGGTTGGGGGAGATGAAGGTGAAAGTTTGAAAGGGGGAAGAAGTGGAGGGGACGCTTTGAGGAGGAGGGTGAGAGGGGAGTCTAGGAGCGGAGGAGCGAGGGAGAGTCTCAGAGGGGAGGGGTGTGGGGGGAGTTTAGGAGGGGAGGGGTGATGGGGAAGTTTTGGAGGGGAGGGGTGATGGGGAAGTTTTGGAGGGAAGGGGTGATGGGGAAGTTTTGGAGGGAAGGGGTGATGGGGAAGTTTTGGAGGGAAGGGGTGATGGGGAAGATTTGGAGGGGAGGGGTGAGATTGGATTTTGAAAAGTGTACGATTAATGGGAAACGAACATTTATTGCAAAATGAGTTTCTTGAGACCTTCGAGTCAAAAATACGTTTGAGGACGCTGAAGGATGGGTGGAGTGCTGGAGAGTTTAGGGAATGTATGAAAGAGGCACTGTAAGAGATGGAATTTTTTTTTGGAATGAATACATTTGGTGAGCAAGTCGAAAGCATCCTTTTATAGAAGAAGAAAAAGGTGTTATAATATACGACAGAATACAGTTCTTCAGGGGACAGTTTAAACATTTTTAACAACGTGATCACGAACAACGTGATCGAAGAATGAACGAACAAATAAGAACGAATAAACGGATAAGAACAGAGAAGGAAATATTTTTGGGGTTTTTTTTTTTGAGTTGAGATTTTAAACAAGGAAGTATGGGGTGAAAAGACTGGGAAAAACAGACCGAAAGTAATTGCAGCGCAATCGACGAACCGCTGAGAGAAAAACAACGCCTCAAGCCAAGGTCGGACACGGTAGCCTACTACACTAGGCCTCAGAATACGCGACATGAATTAACCGACGATTTTGTATACAGGTATGAAAAATTAACACCGAGAATCTTATTAAAGACACACCAATAGGTACACACACCGAAAGAAAGATACAGTTTCGACAACAACACAATTGTGGAAAAATTACTTAACTTCAAAAGCGTGAGCACATGGACAGCTTTGAAGAGACGTTACCTCCAATCTTGCGCATGCGCACCAATCGCACCAAGTTTAGCTTAATTAATTTAAGTTACCACCATCACTTGAAGCAATTACTCATGTTGTTTATTTTTCATCTATTTATTTGAATTATGCTACGTTTTGTTTGATTCAACGTGTGATTTAACGGTTGTTTTGATGTAACACCCCAATGTGTGGTTTCAGTTGGTTCAACGGTTTTGGTTTTGATTTACGGTTTGAATTTGAATGGCATGAGTTGTTCCAGAATGGCATTGATTGGTGGTTTCGGTGTCCCCACTCCCTTATCCCCTTATATAAGGGACGGTATAGAGTTGTTTTGCTTTACTCTTGATAAAGGTCAGTGGATGCACGTTTATCCGTGTTGCTGATCGAAACGTTGAGCAGTTATTTATTTGCTCATTAAAGGTTGAAGAACTAAAAATGGATTCATTTGATTTTAATTCCAACCACAAGTCATTATTTAATATATATATACTAGTGGGGTCACCCGTGGGAATCCCACGGGCATGGACGTGTGTGACATTTCGACATATTGAGTTAGATGCTGCACCTGCACATTCAGTTTCACAAAATGGTTACTGGCAATTTATCAGATCCACAAATAATGTAATCTACACAATGTATTTACTTCTGATAACATGTGAATGCATGTGCGTGCACATGGGAAATACAGTTTGAATGTGTCATTACATCTCATGTGAAATGAGACTTTAAGAGCTCAAGTCCTCTCCCTCCCACATCACGCACACGGGGGAGAGTGGGTCACACACACACACATACACATCCGTCATCCACACATGTGCGGTCACGTGAAAAAGTAAGTACACCCCATGAAAAGTTTTGACTTTTTCAACATATTTCAACATACAGCTATTTGATCTTCATTTCAACAATATTGATAGATAAAGGTGATATAATATAACAAATATCATTAAACAATTACATTTTGTAGTCCATTGTATAATTTAAATAAACATAAATGCAAATTTCGCATGTGGAAAAGTAAGTACACCCTTGGCTCTAATAGGTGGTATTTCCCCCTTTGGCAGAAACAACCTCAAGAAGGCGTTTCTTATAACTGTCTACCAGTCTCTGATATCGACTGGGATAAATTTTTGCCCACTCCTCCATGCTGAATTCTTTCAGCTGTGTGATGTTTGAGGGGTTTCTTGCATGCACAGGTCGTTTCAAATCCCCCCACAACATCTCGATGGCATTTAGATCCGGGCTTTGACTTGGCCATTCCAAAACCCTCCATTTCTTTCTTTTCAGCCATTCCTTGGTGGATTTACTGGTATGTTTAGGGTCATTGTCATGTTGGAAGGTCCACCTTCGGTTGAGCTTCAACTTTCTGACAGGTGGCCTCACATTATCCTCAAGCACCCTCTGGTACAATGAAGAATTCATAGTGGATTCGATGATGGTGAGCTGCCCAGGCCCTGATGCAGCAAAGCTGCCCCAAACCATAATATTTCCACCACCATGCTTTACAATTGGTATCAGGTTTTTGTAGTCAAATGCTGTCTTTGGTTTTCGCCAAACATGTCTTCTGGTACTGTGGCCAAATAGCTCTACTGTTGACTCATCTGTCCAAAGCACATTGTTCCAGAAGTGCTGGGCTTTGCCTAGGTGTTCACTGGCAAACTTGAGTCTTGCCCTGATGTTCTTTCTGGACAGCAAAGGTTTCCTCCTGGCAGACCTCCCATGTAGATCAAATTTGTGCAGCCTCTTTCTAATGGTAGACTCGTGCACTTTGACATCAACAGTGGCAAGAGCTACCTGTAGGTCCCGTGATGACATTCTGGGGTTGTTCGAGACTTCTTTCAGCATCTTGCGGTCTGCTCTCGGGCTGAACTTGCTGTGGCGACCTGGCCTGAACAAGTTGGCAGTTGTTTGGAATCTTCTCCACTTGTAGATGATCGTCCAGACAGTCAAATGATTGATTTCAAATTGTTTGGAGATCTTTCTAAATCCCTTCCCAGACTCGTAGGCATCTATAACCTTCTTTCTGAAGGCCTCAGAGAGCTCTTTTGATCTAGGCATGGTGATGCCGCACACTTCAACAACAAAGAGCAAACCAAACTAAATGTCTGAGGTTTAAATAAGACAGGTTCCTACAAGATCCTCTCTAACGATGTTCTAATCATTTGCATCTGAGCTGGTGCACCTGATTCTAATTTTAGGTATTTGAAGTAGTGGTAAATGTAGGGGTGTACTTACTTTTTCCACATGCGAAATTTGCATTGATGTTTATTTAAATTATACAATGGACTACAAAATGTAAATGTTTCATGATATTTGTTATATTATATTTTAGGAGTCGCGGAAGGCGAGAGAACGAGGCCATTCGTAGGGTTTGAAGATGGTTTATTGTAACAGCAAGATCCAGCACACTAAACTCGAACGGAAGTCAGCACGCTTATATAAAGCCAAAAGCCCTCTTCGGAGGGCGTGGCTCCGGCAACCGCGCGTGCGTCACGTCCGCACAACCACAAGTCCAACAGGCCCGTGCACGTGTATTATGCCCAAATAAGGTAATCACATAAGGTAACCGCAACATGCGGTTACCTGCACATAAGGTAACCGCCACATACGTCCCCCCAGAATGCACTCCACGGGCCTATGCGTAGGCCGAGGCGACCGAGGGGCTTGGCAAGTCCTCGGGGGAGGCTGCCGAGGTTCCTCCCGGGCCTCCCGAGGTTGCAGGTCGCGGGTGCAGTGCCGAGAAGGCTCGAGCGGTGCACGCGAAAAGCGGGTGAGCCAACCGAGGGGCTGGGCAAGTCCTCGAGGGAGGCTGCCGAGGTTCCTCGCGGGCCTCCCGAGGATGCAGGGTCAGAGAAGTAGTTGCGGTTGTAGTTGTAGTTGCGCGAGGGTGACGAAGCGGCCGTGCCGCCAACGTCAGTGCGCGCGAAGGTGACGAAACAGCCGTTCCGCCAACGTCAGTGCGCGTGAAGGTGACGAAGCAGCCGTGCCTTCGGAGGGTCTTGGAATAGGTTCGCCCCTCCGGTCGTAGAGGAGGAGCCAAGCGCAGTGCGCGAACCTCATAGTCATGGCCGTCGTCGTTACCGAAACTCCGGCAGTTCGAAACTGCGCCCGAAGCCGTGCGGGAGAAGCCGGCGTCACCAGCTTAGGTGGCTTCCCTGGCTAGGGCGCGCTTGCCGTGTTCGTTCGCAGCCCCCGAATCTGTTCGGGGGCAGTAGGAGGTCACCAGTTTAGGAGTCGCGGAAGGCGAGAGAACGAGGCCATTCGTAGGGTTCAAAGATGGTTTATTGTAACAGCAAGATCCAGCACACTAAACTCGAACGGAAGTCAGCATGCTTATATAAAGCCAAAAGCCCTCTTCGGAGGGCGTGGCTCCGGCAACCGCGCGTGCGTCACGTCCGCACAACCACAAGTCCAACGGGCCCGTGCACGTGTATTATGCCCAAATAAGGTAATCACATAAGGTAACCGCCACATGCGGTTACCTGCACATAAGGTAACCGCCACAATATCACCTTTATCTATCAATATTGTTGAAATGAAGATCAAATAGCTGTATGTTGAAATATGTTGAAAAAGCAAAATTTTACATGGGGTGTACTTACTTTTTCACATGACTGTGCACACACAGTGCCTAACCATGGATAATTTTTTTAAAAACAAAGTTAAATGATGATCGGATGGAAAATGTTGCTGGTGTTCCAAAAAAAATCCGTTTTCTGCAGGCATGGAGTGCAGGGAGTTTCACGTCTCAGGAATAAAGTACCTCGACCTCGCTTCGCTCAGCCTCAGTCGAATAATTTAAAAATATTATTTGACATATTTATGCTGAATTGCCAAACCCCTCTCAATGTGATTGATTTACATTGTTCCTCATAACAGCTAAAGTAGTATACTAATTCCCAAGGGAAATTTTATGGTGATTCAATAAAAATACCGCCAGAATCCTTTCCAAAATCTCCGATGTCTCAAGGGTCATCAGATCGATATCCGATGAGATTTTCATCAGATGTCATGAGAAATTTCTGTAACGACTGTCAAACTGGATAATGCTGTTACGTAACAAAGCATTTACAGAAATGTGTTGGAAGACTGTTTAGAAAATGAGAACGAATGAAGAATGGGAAATATCCTCTCTATTGACGAATTCGCCAAAGGTTGCAATAATTTTCTCCATTCTTCTCCAGCACTTGTTTTCAGTCATCTTGGCAGAAAGTCTATTCAGTATCTGGATTCTGTCTTTTGTATCCACAAGAGGATATTCTAAAGTCAAAACAATCGAAGAAAGCACAACACATTGCACTTCTGAAACATTCATGTTTTGCGAACATTGTAAGAATAATGAGTTAACATTGTTTATCTGCTTGATGAGTCGTTTCCACCTCTCTCTCCTTTTCTTGCTAGATGCGAGATCTTGTAAGTGAACATCTCACCAGGTTTGTTGGTGCTTGCATTGACATGCCAAACATCTGCATCCTCACCGAGTACTGCCCGAGAGGCAGCCTACAGGTACAAACACTCTAAAAGTGTGTTCAAATATCAGCAAGAAAATTTTCACATTCTTTTTTACCTGCTTTTCATTATTCTTGTATGTGCGGAAAGTAAATACGTGGGGATAGTTCTTTGGTAATGGAAATAACTTTGGTAATTAAAAGATTATTTAAAAGTGAGAAAAAGGTAAACTTCAACCTATTAAATTTTCTGTTTTTCTTTGTTCAGGATATCTTGGAGAATGAAAGTATTACATTGGACTGGATGTTCAGATATTCTCTTATCAACGATATTGTTGTGGTAAGGTATTGTGAAATTTTCCATTTCATACATGTTTTACAAATCTTTAATGTCATATTTTCACGTTTATTGTCTATTATTTTTTTACAAAGCTCATCATTATTTACTTCAGCACATGGGGAGGCATTTGGCTCAAGGAAATGAAATGAGCATTTTTTTATACAAAGTCAAGGCTCATGTAATTGCTAGAAAACTTAACAGATCAGGATGCAACAGAACACAAGGAGTATGGAAAGAGAAAGGGGGTGGGGGACACCAACAGCAGGGCCGAAGGACAAAAATAGAGGAAGGTTGGACAAATAAGGGATGTGGGGAGTAATGAGGAGAAAGAATGAATGAGGAAAGAATAAAGTAAAGCTGGGTACTATATTGCGAGAGTCAGTCACCCTTTTAGGACGACTAAGACAATTCAGGCAAAGGATGTGCAGTGCAGGAACTCTTTCCTGCTGTGATACCTCTGGTGCCACAACCTGTCTTCGCTGCTTGGTATCCCACCATGACAATGCCATGGCTTCATCAATGTTGATGTTCATTAAGGGCAAGCCAACAATGATGAAAGCATAGGAGAGGAATCTTTCTAGTTTGTGGACCAACACTAGTTAGCGGATCCTGCGCGATGGTGCAGAATAACCATGCAATGTCGTAGTTTCAAGCACTCATCCATGGGCAATGCTAGAAGCATGACAGTCTCCCACATTATAAATCTTAAAAGACTCAATTACATCTGTCACCTGAAACTGGCAGAAGCAATCGACGAATTGCAAGTGTATGAGCTAAATTGGTCACCTCAAACTCAGGAATGTGTGATTGGCTTTCATTTTTGTTGCTTTTTGTTGCAGCAATCCCTCCATTGTTGTGCTCTGTACGTGGGGCATTCCAAATGTTCTATGAGATTGAGATTCTCACGGAAGTAGTAGGAACAGCAAGGCTTTTTATTTCTCATTATATAAGTATTAAATCAGCATTCATTTTTTTTAGTATTTATATGTACTTATATACTTAACAAGAATGACCACACTGTGGTCACGACCTGCAACACAAAACATATTGTTACGCAACTGTGATTAACACCACAGTTACGGATGACCGATTTGCGAGACTTTAACTCCCGAGGCGAACACTCAATGGCGGATTCAAGTTCAACACAAACGCGCGGAAGGGCAGACGCAGCGAAGCTCCGCAGCCTTATCTATTAAAATCAAACACCCAGGAAAACTGCGTTCAGATATTATGTACAAAAAGTAATATAAGGGTTTATTAGGAAAAGTAAAGCCAGTGAAAAAGCCCGCCGGTAAATCTAATAACTCTAATAAACCTAAATCGGGACGTCCCCACACGACTGACAGCAAACACAAACGAGGGAGATTAATCACGAAAATAACACGTCCCGTCGTTCAAAATATACGCGGAGATCGGGCTTATCTGTCTTTGTCGTCTTGTATTGTTGGTGTCCAGCACCGCTCCTTCCGGCCCGATCGCACACCACGAGGCCCCTCGCTCCAAGCACCACGCGTCCGACGCAGGCCAGCGGCTCCACTTGACCAGGGACAGGAAGGACTCCTTTCAACTCCACTCGACTCGACGCGGGAGTGCTGGCAGCCAAGTGCCAACGAACTGCTCAGTGCCAACTGGGTGTGCTCTCGTGTGTCTCCTGCGACTCCCTACAACCCGAACTGCACTCGAACTGCGACTGGAATGGCGTGTCCTCTCCAACTCTCCACCACCGCTCAACTCTCTGGTGCCTGCCTGCGTCTGCCAGTGCCTGCCACGAACTCAACTCAACTCAACTCCTCGAACTGGCGTCCGACCGTGGCGCCTATATTGGTGGCCGATGACGTCACATTGCGCACTCCTCAGCCAATCAAAGCCTCCCGCGACTCCTGACATCTCCCCCGTTACGCGACCCTGCGGTCCTGGCATAACACGTGCCGGCCAGGTTTGTAGGCCTTTGGAGGTGTACACGGTGGCGGCCAATTGTGGTGGTGTTTTTGACCTGGTTTCCTGTCAATTTAATACGAAGTCCTTGTCAGGGAAAGGGGATTATTTAATGTTGCGCTAAGGACCTAACTAATGTTTATGTGGTTTGCAGTGCCATAATGGACAAAGGTTTGATTACTAGGTGATACTCACAGGGGCGTTACCTTTAATCCCTCACTATTTAACACTCGGACCTCCAGGTAGATCCACACTCATACATCTTACCCCGACAACCGCCTGAACATCAATAACTTATTACATGTAGAGTCCCTGTCACGACAGCCGAATACCTACCTATTCAGATCTACCTAGCTCTAGATGTTGCATTACCAAATTCATAACACAGCCCCCCCCCTGGAACCGTAGCTCCTGCAAGGTTCACCGCAGGCGCTACCATTCCAGCCTTAACACTTACTGTCACACACTTAATTAACCTATGAAATAAATCAGGAAGGGCTGTGGGAAGTGAGTCGGACTACCTACCTACACTTCCTTAACATGCTGAACCCCTTAACCATCATGCAAGTATGTACATCTTCTTCGTTGTTCCTGTGGAGGGAGGAAACAACAACACACAACACTAACTTAACCACAAAACTTAACCATCTTTCCAAACTCAAAACTCTAACCTTTGTACATACCCCGGTCTACAGACCGCGTCCCCCGGTGGATGCCACAAGACACAACCTCACCTGCGGGGCCATCCCCAATGCATCCCACTAAATTTCCACGGGCCCTGTCCAGATGTTACAGGTGAGTGACACGGCTCGGTGGATTTCGCCCACATTCATGCAACACAGACCCCTTAACCACTCATTCTCATTCCATAGGTCATCAAGGCATTTCAAAAATCAACAAAGCACTTATTCCCAATACACCCCCTGCAGGACCATGGCATTGATGTCATTCACGTGTGTGTGCATTCCTCAACTAGGCAGCGGGGAGGTACCGCACAAAAAGATGGTGGGGGCGCATCAGGCTGTGGTGCCCGCAGTCCCAAAAACAAGTCAACCGACTTACAAGTTCATTGCCCCCCCCCCTTCACCTCTTGGCCCCATGACAGCCCAACAGCCCCTTTCCGCCGTTACCTCGCCGGTGAGGGTCTCCACACACACCAGGCTCCTTTGCCTCCTGCTTTCGCGCAGCAACACGGGTCACCGGGGGACTTCCTCACCCCGCGGCGCCCAACCAGACCCTCCACCGACGAGCTCCAATTTCCAGTTACCACCGGCTGCCAGGGGTAATTGCCGCAGAGGGGGGCCCGCAGGCATCGCTCCTCAGAGCTTGCTCTGTACCTGCGGACACACACACCTTCCCCACCCACAAGACCCCAAAACACACTTCCTCCCCCCGCTGCCATTCAATTCTCCACACAACTCAGCACAATTCAGTACAATTCATAGATGGTGTAAAAGGTGTTACAAGGCTTGCCATGGCCTGCCAATGTGAAATCCCATTCACAGTTCGAATCATTGAATCCTTACACATTTCCATTAGCACATTTCCAAAAAGCACAATTTATCGCCCCTCATTATCTCCAATAATCATCACTCACTCTCCAGGTTCCACTCTCACGACCACATCAAAACACCTAACCACAATACAAAAACATACGCCACCCACAAGACACTGTGGCTCCCATTCCATCCCCTCACCGGCCATGTCATCACTCTCACCCGCCTCCCAACTCCAATTTACATGTCCCCAATTTCCCAAAGCAAATCCTGAAGCCTGGGACAGTACTCCTCAAAGCACTCACCTTAAGTGCAGGTAGTTGCAGGTTGGTCAGGTCCAAGAGTGTCATCCACCCTTCACAATCCCAAAATTTCACATTGGGCCTACCAAATACTTCCAAATTTCTCTTTTGTCCCCACTACACTGGCAGGTATGTGGATCCGCATCCAACGGTGATCATCACTACACAACTACCTGTGGCCACGACAGCTCTGCACCTCTACCGTGCAAGGGTCACCGGGACAAGGTGAGCAGTCAAAACGCCAACATGGCCCATGAGTGTCCATAAGGGTGCGACCCACCATCCATCCTTCGGCCCCCCTGCGAGGAACACAGCTGCAGCAGCCCCAGCTGGCCAATGTGGTGAGCACTTGCTGCCACAACACACACTACCGCACACACAACCTCGGCCCTGGGGGGCACGGTCGCAGTGCGTGGCATCCCTACAGCCACGTCCCCTGCACCTCCCCATCATCCCCCAGTCCGACTACAGAACTGCAGCCCCCCAGTGCTCACCCACACTTGACCACACCAAGGTCCAGTCAACAGCCATGCTCCACCAGGAGACCCACCCAGAAGACATGGTCCACACACCTCGGACACGCACAGCACCACGTTGACCCTCAGGCTACACAACTACATCCCCATCATCCCGCGTCCCAAATATCAGCACAGTTGCCCCCGCAACCAGTTGAAAGCTGTGTCTTGCTACCCTATTAATTTCATCACAGCCTCCAACACTTTGGTCTACACACCTGGATCAATAATGGCGTCACTATACAGTGTCCACCATGGCATTTCACAATCCACCCTTAAATTTGCATCTAACCCACAGATTACCCATGCCAAACATTTGTCACCTTTTACTAACCTCACCAAAGAAGGATGCTTTGCCATACACATGCCAGCCGAGCATGGCCCATATGCTCGGCTCGTTACACATCTCCCGATTCACATCCCCATGGCTCTCTTCCCAACCCGAGAGTCCATAAATCATAACGGAGCATCTGTGGAAGGTCACTCACACCATCACGTTCCACAGATGCCCCAATGGTTGTCCGGCAGGCTATCTCCATCCCTGTCCATTCGGTTTGACCCGCGTCCATAGACCAACCACCATGCCAGGTCACCACATGCTGGTTGTCCCAGAGTCCCTGGAGGAGAGTGCCAGGCCGCATGCCCGGGTGGTCACCACATCAGTCCCAAGTTGGCCGTCCGCAGTGCCACCACCAAAGCGCGACCCACAACACCTCCCCCTAGTGGTCCTCAATATTTGCCATCCCAGGCTTGAGAAACCACCTCGGACCTCCCTGGAGGTCTTAACCCCCACCAGGGTCCGGTGACCCTGCCGGCCCGAGCCACCAGCTCGGACGGCGCCCCGACGGACAAGGGACGCCACACTCCACCAGACCCCCCGTGGGACCCAGGTCGTACCTCGACACCCAAGGCTGGACCCCACGTCCAAATCTCGCCATCACAGCCCCCCAGCTGGCTGGCATACCCAAATTTTGAAAGGGGCAACTTTTGCCCGAGGCCATCACCCATGACCTCTCCATATCCAGATCCCGCAGCCCGGGGACCAATCCCCACCATGGCTGCTCCAAATCAAGTTCCCATTGTAATTTTATTTTAAATTTTATTTTACAAATTTTCATTCCCACCGCCAAACCGCAGCTGCAGGGAACAACCTCTACCACCGGTTGTTCTGCCCCTCCCTGCAGTTGATCCAAATTCCCTACAGGGACCAAATCTCCAGAAGCTCTATCTCCCGATCCTCCAAGATCCAAATCCAGCCCGGAGCCAACACACTCCCCCAACTGGTTGTCCAATTTTGGAGCCTCGGTTTCCAAATAGCAGTGTACAGTGAGCGTCCCCTCGGTCATTCCAACCACCTCCTTGGACCAACTCACCTCTTCCCCCAGACTCCTTTGAACCCGACCAACCTCCTGCTTGATGGTATTGTCCCAGATCTCCAGTCGCTCCTGCATAAAATCACTCACCCTTTCATTATCCATTAGTGGCCCCCACAGGCCTTTCTCAATTAACCCTTGCTCCTGCTCTTTTATGCGGGTTTCCAACCCCCTCACCTCCTCGGCCAATTTGCCCCCTTGTCGGTTGAGCAATCCCCATTCCTCACTCTGCTGTAGCATTCTGGCATCCACCCGGCCCCGATAGCCTTCCAGGTCCCCATTTGCTTTATCAATTCGAGCATTTGTGGCACCAATCTGACCCTCCAACTTTTCCCCCATTTGGACAGCCTGCGTCACGCCCTCCTCTATTTTTGACATTAATTCTTCCCGTTTCAATTCAATTTCCACCCCTATGGCTTTTTCCATCTCCCCCATTTGAGTTTCTACTTTACCCTCAAATTTCCCCAGTCTGTCCGTAATTTGGTTTTGCACTCTCCCTTCTATGCCATCAATTCGTTCCCCCAGCTGCTGTGCCATTTCCCCAATTTTTCCTTCCAATTGTTCATTCCTTTCCTTTATTTCATTCCCTTGTTCATTCATTTGTTCATTCATCACCTCCATTTTTCCCTCCAATCCATCGATTTTGCTGACCATCCCTTTGATTTGTTCTTTCAATCCCTCCTTTAATCCTTCAATTTTATCACTCTGGGCATTCAGTTCCCCTTTTAACCCATCAATTTTATTTCCCAACCCACTTTTCATTTGTCCCATTTGTTCCTCCAATCGATCACTCATTCCCTTCATTCCTTCCCTACATTCCTTACTCATTTTATTTTCCAGCCCGTCAATTTTTCGAAGCAATTGACCCAACATCTGGTCGGTTGTCGGGGCCGTTCCTACTGCTCCCGACTCCCCGGTGGGGGAGGGGGATAAGTTGGTGCTCGGGACGAGGGAGGTTCCAAGGCTCACCTCTGCATCTAATTCCCCTATTTCCGGCTCACTCCCAACGCTGACGGAGGCCTCGCTGCGTACTTCCATCTCATCAATTTCCGACATCCGCTTTCCGGAAGATTGTTTCCCGCGCGCGTATTTATTTCAATTCCAAAAACACAATTTAAATTTGACGAAGACGCGATATCGCGCTCCGTATGCCCAATTGATTATTAAATTTCTCCGCCTCGCCTATCCAAATTTTGCGTTCGAACGTCGGACGCAATGTACGCCCGACCGTGTCGATGTCTCGCCGCGGACAAAAAAATTTGTCCGACGGATTCGAATCCTACACTCCTGACACCACTTGTTACGCAACTGTGATTAACACCACAGTTACGGATGACCGATTTGCGAGACTTTAACTCCCGAGGCGAACACTCAATGGCGGATTCAAGTTCAACACAAACGCGCGGAAGGGCAGACGCAGCGAAGCTCCGCAGCCTTATCTATTAAAATCAAACACCCAGGAAAACTGCGTTCAGATATTATGTACAAAAAGTAATATAAGGGTTTATTAGGAAAAGTAAAGCCAGTGAAAAAGCCCGCCGGTAAATCTAATAACTCTAATAAACCTAAATCGGGACGTCCCCACACGACTGACAGCAAACACAAACGAGGGAGATTAATCACGAAAATAACACGTCCCGTCGTTCAAAATATACGCGGAGATCGGGCTTATCTGTCTTTGTCGTCTTGTATTGTTGGTGTCCAGCACCGCTCCTTCCGGCCCGATCGCACACCACGAGGCCCCTCGCTCCAAGCACCACGCGTCCGACGCAGGCCAGCGGCTCCACTTGACCAGGGACAGGAAGGACTCCTTTCAACTCCACTCGACTCGACGCGGGAGTGCTGGCAGCCAAGTGCCAACGAACTGCTCAGTGCCAACTGGGTGTGCTCTCGTGTGTCTCCTGCGACTCCCTACAACCCGAACTGCACTCGAACTGCGACTGGAATGGCGTGTCCTCTCCAACTCTCCACCACCGCTCAACTCTCTGGTGCCTGCCTGCGTCTGCCAGTGCCTGCCACGAACTCAACTCAACTCAACTCCTCGAACTGGCGTCCGACCGTCGCCTATATTGGTGGCCGATGACGTCACATTGCGCACTCCTCAGCCAATCAAAGCCTCCCGCGACTCCTGACATCTCCCCCGTTACGCGACCCTGCGGTCCTGGCATAACACGTGCCGGCCAGGTTTGTAGGCCTTTGGAGGTGTACACGGTGGCGGCCAATTGTGGTGGTGTTTTTGACCTGGTTTCCTGTCAATTTAATACGAAGTCCTTGTCAGGGAAAGGGGATTATTTAATGTTGCGCTAAGGACCTAACTAATGTTTATGTGGTTTGCAGTGCCATAATGGACAAAGGTTTGATTACTAGGTGATACTCACAGGGGCGTTACCTTTAATCCCTCACTATTTAACACTCGGACCTCCAGGTAGATCCACACTCATACATCTTACCCCGACAACCGCCTGAACATCAATAACTTATTACATGTAGAGTCCCTGTCACGACAGCCGAATACCTACCTATTCAGATCTACCTAGCTCTAGATGTTGCATTACCAAATTCATAACAATATATTTTTCACCTCCTCTGTTCATTCAACTCCCTCATCCTTGCTGTTAGAAGGTATTATACAATTAATCTCCGAGGGTCTTCATGGTTTGGTGTAATATCAATTACGACTCTTGACGGACAGCTGGGTCTGGTTTCAGGCAACTAGTACACTCACTATGTACAGGAGCAGCAGGAAGGGTTATTTTATTATCTTCTGTGGAGTATATAGATTGCAGTAGATCTAGGCAGTAGATCCAATGCAAGTCGTGGCGAAATCTTCCCCGTTCTTCCTTGCTGCCCGGATTCGTCAGGGCAGCGCGGTCATGCTCAGAGTGCCGATTGGTCCCATGGAGCAGCCCTTTCCCTCTTGTCTATGTCTCTTCTCTCGCTCTCTCTCTCTATCTGTCTAACTCTGTCGTGGCTCTGACGTCGTGAAGGTGGGAGTACACCATCCTGGATGTGAGGAATCTCTGGGTTGCTCCTGTGAGATCGGTCAGCTGTCTCACTGCCGCATCCTTGTTCAAGAGAACTGTCCGGGGCTATACAACAACAATAACAATAATAATAACAACAACAACAATAACCATTCACGCACTCATTATTTAGACGCTTTGAATAATATATATAATTTGTAATTTATTATTACCTTTTAAAATGTGCTTTAATGGATTATTTGTTACTTTAAAATGTGTTTTGCTCCTATTTTTATTAAATCTCTCCCCATTCCCTTCAGGGCATGGCTTTCCTCCACAGTAGTGTCATTGGTTCACATGGCAACCTCAAGTCCAGTAATTGTGTAGTTGACAGCAGGTTTGTGCTGAAGATTACTGATTATGGACTCGCAAGCTTCCGTTCAGGTTCTGACAATGAGGATGCCCACTCAAACTACTCCAGTAAGTCACATTTCCAACATTCATTCCTTCGTCCTCATCGGTTTTGGGCACTTCATTGGTTCATCTTCTGACTGGCAAAACCATCTTAGTTAATAACGCTAATATTTGGAATTTTTAGTCATTATGTCATTTATTCTGGTGATGCCTTTGTTGATAGTCTAAGTAGATCACCTTCTAAAACTTTCAAATTGATGACCTTTGGGATATGCTGTGTGAGCATTTGCTTGTAAATGCATAAAAATGCACTGTGCAAGGTTACGTACACAAAATAAGGTGGATGTGAACAGGTAGACCAGGGATGTACAGACAAACATCAAAGTGAGTAGAGAAAGAAACAGACAGCAAATTAATCGAATTTTGTTTCCTTCTTATGAATATAAATGATTTTGGCAACTTTCCATCTCTTATATGAATAAGAGAAAATTGATATATGTGGAAACATTGCACACCCAGACCAGGAATCGAACCCAGGTCCATCTGGTGAGCCGAACCAGTGCTCTGCCATCTGAGTATTCTGGGCGATCCTGACCAAGCAAGCATCCACCAATGCTTCCGGGGCACTCCCTGCCAGCCATATGAGCACCAACAGCCTGATCACGAGAGGGCCTTCCTCCAATGAGGAGACAAATCCATGTTTTCTATTATAAACACCACTGGGGGCGTAGTGAAGCAATTAGATTCATGAACAGGATTAAATAATGAAATTGATATATGTGGGAAAATTACGTGTCCAGACCAGGAATCAAACCCAGGTCCTCTGGTGAGCCGTACCAGTGCTCTGCCATCTGAGGTATCTGGGCGACGCCATAAAGTGTTCATTTATTTAAAAGAGAAAAATACCAGAAGTTCATTGAGAGCAGTAGATTAGGAGGTGGTATAAGATTTTGTCGATGGTGAGTGAATATATTTGAAGAAAATTATTTGACACCCTATTTTTCATGATTTGACTGGTTTTAGGTGTGGAAGTGTTGTTTTCAAGTGTTCAACATTGTTGAACAAAATAATTTAGAATTTTGTAATTGGCTTGTTCTGGTGTTTGCCATCCTACTGTCACAAATGCACTGTTGCGTTGATCAGTGATAGCGATAAGCCGTGGAATGCCTAATTTCTTGGACAGGTGAGCAGGCGAGTCACAGTGAGTCCTGGATTGCAACTGGAGTCAGTTTTGTAAAATTGTCAAAGGCTCATGGAGGAATTTCGACATTCTTTTATATATCCTGGAAATATCCACTTCATTCTTAAGATAGGGAAACATCTCATGTTGAACTCATTGTTGATTAGTGTGGTATTGGCGACAATGACAATGACAATTAGCATAGACAATAAGGTTGACATTTCAAAAGCCTAAGAGGCCTGTCGCAGGATGGGTTAGTCAGGAACATTTGCAATTTAGAAAGCTGGTCAATATGGAGTGTATACCATGGTATAGGAATAAGATCAGTAATATGAATCTTGATTTGTTATTCAGGATTATTGTAAGCGATGCCTCTAATTTTATAACACTGTCTGAGGAAAGAGACAAATGAGGAGAATATCACAACAAATTGACCAACTTGCACAGTAAGGTCTTATAGCGTAAGGAGAGGTCACTGAGAACTGATGTTAATGGAGCACTCTGGATTGCAGCTGATGAAAACAACAACCTGAATTGTGCTTTACCCAAAGTTACTCATGCAAACAAAAAACATCCGAATCGGAAATCGGAAATGAGAACCATGATGTCATTGGCATCCAGCACATGGACTGGCTTATCCTATGAAGCTGTACCTGTACATACAATACAATGAGCATGAATAGTGCCACTAGATGTGGACATAGCATGACAATGATGGTCCACTAACCTTCTTCTCCCTCTGGATTTTTTTTTTTTTAGACACGGTATATTCAATATTGCTTAATTCCACCATGGTAATGTATGGAGATAATCAAAAATATAATCTGTAGTGTCCCTTTATACTCTGACACATGTAAAGATGGACAGGCGTTTGTTAATTTTAATCTCGTGGAGATATATGACGGTGTCACAGCTGGGGCCACCCATCCAGGCTGAGATCTCCCTCTCCACAGGTTTCTACGCTGAATAATATTAAAACAGAGCAGGATAGATTCCAGCCACATGGAATGAGCTGATGGAGTAGAAAGTAAATGTAATCATGGAAGTAAATTCCAAATTCGAGCTCCTGAGTGCTGCATTCCCTTTTTTCATACGAGAAGTCTATTCGGCACAACTGCGATTTACTTTTTAATAGTTTCAATTTCTCTGATGAACATTGATTATGACCAATGATTTTTGTCTTTTTATGTCTCTGAAGCTAAAGGTGTCTTAGGCATTACGTTTTTGGATTGTCTGTCTGCCTTTTTGTGTGTGTGTGTGTGTGTGTGTGTGTGTGTGTAGCGGACTTCCGTTACCCTGATAACTTGTGAACTGCTTGAGGGATTTTGTCCAACCTTGGTACAAGTATGCACTATGATGCAAAGATGAACTGATTCGATTTTGGGGTCCAAAGGTTAAAGGTCTATGATCATTTGACCTTTAATTAAAGATCTTTGTTACCACAATAACTGGTAATCCACAGAAGGGATTTCAACCAAACTTGGCACAAATATGGAATGCAATACAAAGATTAACTATTTCAATTTTGAGATCAACAGGTCAAAGGTCATGTGCCCTTTGAAAATCTTCTTTTTTTTTTGCTGCGCAAAGTTAAAGCTCGTGGAAGAGCTAGAACACATAACATGTCAGGATGCAACAGCACAAAAGGAACATCAGAAAGAAGGAGGAGAAACACCAACACCAGGGCCAAGGGGCAAAAGAGATGGAGACGGACAAACAAGGGATGTGGGTATGGATGAGCATTAGGGGAGAATGCAGGGGCTGGAGAAGATGGAAACAGAAGCAAAGTCGTAGGAAGGAAAAAATAGAAATTTGGGGGGAGAGGGGGAGGGAAGGTGGTATCACAGGGGTAGAGAATATTATGGTTTTGAATGGGGGCTGTTCAACTTAATCTGAGATGGTGGTGAACAGCTCTCTTGAAAACCTGGAGGGACGAATGATATTGAAGATAATGTGGAAGCAGGGGCGGACTGAGCAGTCGGGCATTTGGGCACCAACCGAGGGCCTGGGCCATCAATGGGCCCGTGCTCATAATATTTAATAAATAAGTAAATAAACAACTTTTAAAAGGTTTACGTTTTCAGAAATGGGAGAGGAAGGGGATTTTAGAAAGTACAGTATATTTAAACATAGTATTAAAGCGCGGCGTTACGCGCACTGCTTGCGAGCAAGGAGGAAGCGGACAAGCGGTAACTTATAAGCATCTTTATTTCAGGAGCTCACTGTAACACTGGCGCGCTCCGGGCTGCGCGCCCGGTGTATATCATGAGGCCACGCCTACCCCTCGGGCGTGGCCACCGCCCACTTGGTGCGCGGAATGATGTCACCACGCCAGTGGGCTTTTGTGTCCGCCACACGCGCCCCCCCAGAATTCCCGCGCACCTGGAGGGCCAGTTTGCGGGGCAGACGAATGACCCGGCCGAAGCGCCCCCTGGCGATCGGCGGCGTCCGGGGTGCAGGGATGCCAGGTGGGATGCCCCTGGCTGCCCCTGGGATGGGTGCAGGACCGGGGGGCGGCGTGGCGGCGGGGCTGGGCGGTGCCGGGGGTCCGCCCGCAGGGGGTCGGCCCCGACGTGCGGGTCGGGCCACTGGCAGTGGATGGTCCACGTCGAGGTGGGCCGGCTTGAGGCGGTCTACCGAAACGCGGTCAGGAGTACCGCCGATGTCCAGGGTGAAGTGCTTCGCCCCGGTCTCCAGCACGCGGAAAGGCCCATCGTACGGGGGCCGCAGTGGTGTCCGGTGGGCATCGTGGCGGACGAAGACGTACTCCGCCGTGCGAAGCTCCGGGGCGACGTGCGTCGGTGGGTGCCCGTGGCATGCCGTTGGCACCGGGGCGAACCTCTGGGCGGTCTCTTGCAGAGCGGAGCGCTTCTGTGCCGCGGACCATGGTGCCGTGGCGTCGGGGAGGAACTCGCCCGGCACCCGCAGCGGTTGCCCGAAGACCAACTCCGCCGCGGATGCGCGCAGGTCCTCCTTGGGCGCCGTCCGGAGGCCCAGCAGGACCCAGGGGAGCCTGTCGACCCAGCCGCCGTCGCGGAGGGTGGCCCGGAGCGCGGCCTTCAATGAGCGGTGAAATCGCTCACACAGGCCATTAGCCTGGGGGTGGTAGGCCGTGGTTCGGTGCAGCCGGACCCCGAGCCCCTGCGCGACCGCCCCCCAGAGCTCCGAGGTGAACTGGGGGCTGCGGTCGGACGAGATGTCTGAGGGGGCGCCGAACCGGGCGACCCAGGTGGCGATGAAAGCCTGTGCGACATCGGCCGCCGTTGTCGACGCCAAGGGCACGGC
Source organism: Myxine glutinosa (assembly GCF_964187855.1). Taxonomy (NCBI): domain Eukaryota; kingdom Metazoa; phylum Chordata; class Myxini; order Myxiniformes; family Myxinidae; genus Myxine; species Myxine glutinosa. The sequence continues at coordinate 233,924,678 of NC_136262.1, forward strand.
CTCCGGCCACCGGGTGGTGCGGTCCACCATGGTGAGGACGTAGGTGAAACCCCGCGAGGGGGGCAGAGGTCCCACCAGGTCCACGTGGACGTGGTCAAACCGGCGTTCCGGCAGCGTGAATGGGGCCAACGGGGCCTGGGTGTGCCGGTGCACCTTGGCGCGCTGGCACGCGAGGCACGTCCTGGCCCAGCCGCGGACGGCCTTCCGGAGGCCATGCCAGACGAACTTGTCGGCGATCAGCCTTTGGGAGGCCCTCGCGCCCGGGTGGGACAGGCTGTGGATGGCGTCAAACACCTGGCACTGCCAGCCCACGGGCACGATGGGGGCAAGGACGTCCGAGGGAGACGTCGCACAAGAGGGCTGTGCCTACGCCGTCAAACGCCACCTCGGTGACGCGGAGGCCCGTGACGGCGGTCCGCAAGGCCTGGACGTCGGGGTCAGCGGCCTGGTCCGCTGCCATCCGGGCATAGTCGATGCCGAGGTGGACTGCGTGGGCGACGGCCCGGGAAAGGCAATCCGCCACCGGGTTGTCCTTCCCCGCGACGTGCTGGATGTCCGTCGAGTACTCGGACACGGCCGAGAGGTGACGCTGCTGCCGGCCGACCACGGCTCGGTGACCTTGCCCATCGCGAAGATCAGCGGCTTGTGGTCGACGAAGGCAGTGAACGCACGGCCCTCGAGCAGATGGCAGAAGTGCCTGACCGCCAAGTGAAGCCCGAGCAACTCGCGGTCGAAGGTACTGTAACGGCGTTCGGGCGGGCGAAGCTGCCGGCTAAAGAACGCCAGCGGTTGCCAAGCTCCACGCACCCATTGCTCGTGCACCGCGCCCACCGCGTAGTCCGAGGCATCGGTGGTGAGGGCGATCGGTGCATCGGGCGCCGGGTGCGCGAGCATGGTGGCGTTAGCCAAGGCGAGCTTCGCGCCCGTGAACGCCGTGTCCATCTGCTCGGTCCAGGTAACGTCGCCTTTGCCCGGCTTACCTCGGAGAGCTTTGTGCAGGGGGCGCAGGAGCTGGGCGATACGGGGCAGGAACCGATGGTAAAAGTTCACCATGCCCAGGAACTCCTGCAGCCCTCTGATCGTGCGGGGGCGCGGAAACCCCTTCACCACCTCCACCTTGGCCGGCAGGGGGACGGCTCCGTGCCTGGTGACACGGTGCCCCAGAAAATCGATTATGGTGGCGCCGAACTGGCACTTTGCAGGGTTCACAATCAGGCCATGCTGGCCCAGGCGTTCGAAGAGCGTGCGGAGGTGGCGTAGGTGCTCTTCGCGGGACGCGCTGGCGACGAGGATATCGTCCAGGTAGACGTAGACAAAATCCAAGTCACGCAGGACGCTGTCCATCAGTCGCTGGAACGCCTGAGCCGCATTCTTCAGACCGAATGGCATGCGCAGGAACTCGACGAGTCCGAATGGCGTGATGACCGCTGTCTTCGGGACGTCCTCCGGCCTGACGGGGACCTGATGGTAGCCGCGTATGAGGTCCACCTTCGAGAAGAAGGACATGCCCGCCAAACGGGCGGAAAAGTCCTGAATGTGGGGGACGGGGTAGCGGTCGGGAGTCGTGGCGTCATTGAGACGGCGATAGTCCCCGCACGGTCGCCATCCCCCGCCGGGCTTCGGCACGATGTGCAGCGGCGAGGCCCAAGCGCTCTCTGAGCGCCGAACGATGCCGAGTCGCTCCAAGGTAGCGAACGCCGCTTTTGCCACCGCCAGCTTCGTCGGCTCGAGGCGGCGTGCCCGGGCGTAGACCGGTGGCCCGACGGTGGGGATGTGATGGGCCACCCCGTGCTTGACGGCTCCCGCCGAGAAGGTGGGCCGCGTGAGGGCCGGGAAGCCGGCGAGGAGGCGGGTGAATGCGTCCGCTGCCGGAAGCATACAGACCAACGTGGCCGGAACCGAACCGTTCGGCAAGCCACTTGGCAAGCCGCTCGTTGAGCTGGGCAACGCACAAGCGAGCGAGCTGAACGTCTCGGCCTGGACAAGACGTCTGCACTTGACGTCGACCAGGAGCCCATTAGCGCACAGGAAGTCCACGCCAAGCAGTGCCATGGGCACGTCGGCGGTGACGAACGTCCATCGCAAAACCTGCCCTCCGAACCGCAGAGAGAGGCAGCGTTTTCCGTACGTACGGATGGGCGTCCCGTTCGCGGCAAGCAGCGCGGGGCCCCCACCCGCGGCGTGCTTGTCTGACGTGCCGGCGGGAACGACATTCACTTGCGCTCCCGTGTCGCACAGGTAACGGCGCCCGGAGAAGGTGTCCGTTATGAACAGCAGGCTGCTCGAACGGCCGGCGCTCATCGCCACTATTGAGCGCCGGCCCAGGCGTTTCCCGACCTGTTGAAGGAGCATGGCGGATGACACTGCCGAGCTTCGTGGCCGAACTTGGCGTGGAACCAGCACCAGGTGGTGGAGCTGGAGGAGCGCGGCTGGCTCCGCCAGGCCGGTGGAGTTGGCGGGTTTCCCCGCGGTGGCGGTTTTCGCCGCGGCGGTGGGCGGGGCGTGGCGGCGGTCACGAGGTGCGTATCAGCATGCTGCGTATGCTGTATAAGCTGATGCTGTGGATCAGCAGCATCAGCAGCAGCATCAGCAGCATCAGCCACGAGGGCCGTGACGGCCACGCCGACTCTCGCCCGCGTGTCCGAAGCGGCGAAGTACTTGTCCGCCTCGGCTGCCAATGCTCGGGGTTCCGTTAGCCCGGTCCCGGCCAACACGAGGCGAACCTGCGCTGGAAGTTGGCGACGGAAAAGCGCCCGGAATAGAGAACCGGGGGCTTCGTCGCCCAACAGTGACAGCATATGGTCCATTCGGACCGACGGGCGCGTGTCACCAAGCTCGGGGAGATCCAGGAGGCGGTCGGCCCGTGCGTCGTCCGTGAGGCCGAACGTGGCTAGGAGTAGCCGCTTGAGTGCCTCGTACTTGTGGCCGTCCGGTGGGTGGCGAAGGACGGGCACAACTCGAGCGGTCGTGCCGGGCCCGAGGGAGGCGACGACGTGGCAATAGCGCGTGTCATCGCCGGTGAGGCGCCGAAGCTGAAATTGGGCTTCGGCCTGGACGAACCAGACTTCGGCCTGAGCCTCCCAAAATTCGGGAAGTTTGATGAAGTTGGCCATGGCAATGGCGTCGCGTGTGGGAGGATCGCTCCGGCAGATCCAACGTCAAGGGGGTCACCAGTAAAGCGCGGCGTTACGCGCGCTGCTTGCGAGCAAGGAGGAAGCGGACAAGCGGTAACTTATAAGCGTCTTTATTTCAGGAGCTCACTGTAACACTGGCGCGCTCCGGGCTGCGCGCCCGGTGTATATCATGAGGCCACGCCTACCCCTCGGGCGTGGCCACCGCCCACTTGGTGCGCGGAATGATGTCACCACGCCAGTGGGCTTTTGTGTCCGCCACAGTATATTAATTGAGGGTTGAAAGTCGATTTTGATTGATTCCCGAAAAAAAATGAAGCAATGTCATTTATTGCTGTTAATACATTTTACTTGCTTTAACCAAACAACATTTGCCGCTGTTATAGCTTCATTTCAAACTTTACAGAGAATGGTTGTCTACTATATAAGAGAGCCGTTGGTCTGTCTGTCTGTCTGTCTGTCAGTTGCCATTTTTCTCAGAGATGGCTGAACAGATCTTCGTCAAACTTTCAGAGGTTCATCAGTGAGTACCTGGGAGTGTTTTAGGCAAAAATAAAAAAGGATTTTAAAAAAACTTAGTTTTTTTGATTTTTTAAAAATATCACTCTATAGTGCTTAAGCCCTTTTGATTAATGACATTTATATACAAGTACACATTCGCATAAATAAATACAAAACAATCACCTGACAAAATCACCAAATAATCAAAGCAATTCCGGAAGCGGTCGAAGTTGGTGGTATGGCTTCTTCTTCCTCTTGAACGTCATCATACTGCACTCAGAAATGTGACCAATGCCGCCATATATTTAACGAAAAGGGAAAATGATGATTTGACATTTGTGATGGATTCTGATTTGGATGTAATTGCTTTTCCATTATATTTGCCCTCATTTCAAATACTAGGGCGTGCCCGTACGTGGGTGCAAAAAAACATGCGTGCAAACAACAACAACAAAAAAAAACTTTGAAACCACGTGGCAGTAACGACCACAGAACCCCCCCCCCCCCCTCTATTTACATGAAATGGTTTGGTCCATTCGCAAAGCCAAAGCGAACGGCTTGCGAGTACGGTAGAACCCCCCCCCCCCCTCTATTTACATGAAATGGTTTGGTCCATTCGCAAAGCCAAAGCGAACGGCGAACGGCTAAATCGCCATAGCTCGGTAACTACTTCTCCGATTAATATGAAACCTTGAAAAGGCACATCCTCAGGTCCCCAGCAATATACCTGGCAAGTTTCAAGTATATCGGACCCGTGGTTGTCGAGAAACAGCGGTCACAGACAAACACACACACAGACACACACACAGACACACACACAGACACACACACAGAGATTACTGGAATTATAGATAGATGTTAATGTTTCTTTTTCCTTTGAGCAACGCTGGGTACTCCAGCTATAAATACTTAGAAACTTTACTCGGGGTACAAATGCAAATACAACTTTGGCTGGGGAGGGGGGGGAGGGCGTAACATAGGCTATGTGGCCGCGGCCTCATGTAGGGGGACAGGGGTGTTGTTGGACCGGGAGAGGGGCATCAATTCTCTATGTAAATGTGTACCGTGTAGCACCACCTGGTGATGGTGGCAGAGGGTATTACAATTTCCTCTTTTACCTGGGCAACACTGAGGTTAAAGCACTCTTTGCACGGGTAAATTTTTCCTCCTTCCCTTCTCCCCCTCCCTCAAAACGGAGGGGCCTGTCAAAGCCACCCCCCACCCGAAAACATGTACATGTAGTATATCTTTCCACTCCCTCTCCTCTCTCCCCGTCCCCCTTCCACTCCCTTCCTCACCCCTCCCTCTCCTGCCTCCACCCCGGCAATGCTGGGTACTCCTGCTAGTTAACCATAAATGTGCATTACATAAAACTGGGTTTGTATCCTCTTTTCCAAAAAAATTATTCACCATCTTCACACGCATTTTTTACTAATCTTAGTTCCGCCATCAAACCCCTTCTAGGGAATCTCCCAAAATCCAGAATCGCTGCTCACTCCACTCATTTGTCCCTCTTTTTTCCTACCTGTGAAACCAACTTCCACACAGGGGTGGACTCACGGTATTCTGGGCCCTCAGACAAAAGGGCCATCTACATGAAATTTTAAAGCGACACTTAGAGGGATGTTGAAATGGTAGTGCCCTGCCGTACCCGGGGTTGGGGTGAGGACAAATAATGGAGAGGGCATAGTGTGCAATCCAGTGATGTATATACAGAGAGTCTGGCCACCTTCTTTTGATCTCGCTGCATGGCTACGTCATTGGCCAAGCCATGCCACGTGATTTTCAGGCGCCATTTTGTTACCCATCAAATTATTCTGCAAATTATCGTCGAATTTTCACGCATTAGTGCATTTTTTTCGCTTTTCATTGTGGTTGAAATGGTTTGTTGTACTTTCTGTTCATTTATACATCGCTGCCAAAAAAGAATATCGCATCAGAACAGCAAAGTCCAAATAAGTTAAAGTAGATGGACAACTCGGAAGCAAATCAATGGCTATGAGACTGACTGTATGGTTAAAAAATTGAAGTGAATTGAAAATTCATGATCTGCCAATGCTTGTGTGTTCACAATGTGCGCCTCTTTGTTTCAGGAATTTTCGGTTTTATTATACTTGACCAGGCAAAAGGGTGCTTAACTTGGCAAAGTAAATTCCAAGATAAGTATTATCCAATAATATGAATTTTGTCTCAAAACTACAAGGATGATATATCAGCCGAAAGCAAAGTGAAACACTTGCAAGTAAATGTCAAGTGTAAATCTGGTATCACAATCGATCCTGAAATTGACCATCATGTTCTTCACAGCCGAGAGGTTGCGTTTGATCACTGATCAAGGGAACATTAATCTCCGTAAATCCCAAAATTGATTTTGTGTCCTGCTCAGTATGCCATGTTTGATTCAGATCCATCATTAACTCAGGATCGATTTTCACCGAGTTCAAAATAATTCAGTTATTATTATTATTAATCATTAATCATAAAATATTATTCAGGGTTTGTATCTCTGGGACTGTTAGTGGTTTGTTTTGTGTTCTCTCCACTGAATCTCCTATCGCTGGCACATGGTTGAACTCTTGGTATCTTGAAATGTAATAATTAATTTATTCACAATTGACTCAGGTCTACAGGCCCACTTGTAATTCCAGAAAATATTCAATTCCTTTTTCGCAATGTCTCAAGATTATAATATTTCAATGATATCATTACGGAAGGCTTTCGCTCGCTCTCTCTCTCTCTCCCTCTCCCTTTCTCCCACTCTCTCTCCCTTTCTCCCTCCCTCTCTCTCCACCTCCCTCCCGCTCCATCCACCTCTCTCTCTTTCTGTATAGCAACATCGGTGAAAAGCACAGGTTATTCAAGTTCACAATGACATCATCATTCTGAAACATCAAGTGTTTCATTCATGACATGACATCATGTCATTCTGAAAGATGCAGTTACTTACAGTAAATGAATACACAATTGCATATGAAATCAAATACATGTACATTGGATGTGCTCACCATTCCAATTAAAACAAGGAGAAAAAAACATAAAATGTCACAGCCCCAGTGGTTTTAGGAATTTTGCTGTACGGAGTTAAGGGCCGCCAGTCAGCCATCTTTAGTCAGATTGCAAAACAAAATCTTCTGTATATGTATACTCTCATGTATTGTCTTTGTGCCGAGTTTGAACAAAATCGGTCAATGCATGTCCGAGAAATGGTTGGGGATACGTTTAATTAACGAAATGGCCACCAGTCGGCCATCTTGAATCTGATCTCGAAAAAAACTGGCGTGCATATGTAAGCCATCATTCATTTATCTATGTACCAAGTTTAAAAAGATCGGTAAATGCATGTCCGTGAAATGGTCGAGGACGTGTTCAATATCGGGTTTTTTTACGACTTCAATGGCCACCAGTCGGCCATCTTTGATTGCATCACGAAAAAAAATGCTGTGCTTATGTATACCATCAGGTGTTGCCTTTGTACCAAGTATGATCAAAATCGGTCCATACATCTCAGAGATATGGTTGCGGATGGACAGACGCAATCCATAAGCCCCCAATATGGACTAAGTCCAACGGCAGCTAATAATGTCATGATATTGAGATTCATTCATTCATTTATTCATTGGTCCTGAGTTCGAATCCCATTCAGCTGTTGAATTAATACCAGGGGGTGTTGACTCAGCCTGTCATCCTTCCAAGGTCGGCAAAATGAGTACCAGGGTACTGGGTCCTCCCCCAAGGAGGTTGGTGGCAGGATTTCTCAAGGAGGTTGCAGCACTCCGGCCACCGTTAAAACACCTCATTCCATAGCACACACATTGGTGTGTGTCGGGATGGTGCTGATGAGTCGTCCAAGGATGCAGCGACATGTTGATCCAGCGTACGCTCCCATATATATATATAAATATATTTATATACGTATTTATTTCTTTGAGTAGTTCCTGGGATTGAAAGGGTTGACCATTTCAGGGCCTGTTCCTCAGTCATTGGTCCTTTTTTTTTCTTACCCCAACCCCCATGCTACCAAGCTTTCTCCCTCAAACCCACCCTTGAACCTATCTTATCCTACCCCCCCCACCTCCACTAACCCCCCCCCCCGCCCCCCGAATTTCAATACCATCCGTCTCTCAAAAGGGTCAAAAATCAGTTCGGAATTTGTGTCTTTATAGCTACGATTGCATAGTGCTGGTGGCTGGTAGAGTAACTAAACGGCACCTATTATGACATAGTCGAGTTGGTGTCTCTCTATCTCTATCTCTATCTCTATCTCTATCTCTATGATATATACATATATATATATATATATATATATATACTATATATATATATATAGTATATATATATATATATATATAAATACAGTCACGTGAAAAAGTAAGTACACCCCCATGTAAAGTTTTGACTTTTTCAACATATTTCAACATACAGCTTTTTTTTTTTTTTCTTTTTTTTTTGTATACTGAATCGAGGCTCGTGAAAGAGCTAACATTAACTTCACAAACAAATCGACCAGACAAACAAAATACACAAAAAGAGGGAGCGGAAGACAAGATGGGGAGAAAAGGGGAAGCACACACACACAACATGGTACCAGATCTGATACCAGATCGTACCTGATACCAGATCTTTGATATTTGATCTTCATTTCAACAATATTGATCGATAAAGGTGATATAATATAACAAATATCATGAAACATTTACACTTTGGAGTCCATTATATAATTTAAATTAACATAAATGCAAATTTCGCATGTGGAAAAAATAAGTACACCCTTGGCTCTAATAGGTGGTATTGCCCCCTTTGGCAGAAACAACCTCAAGTAGGCGTTTCTTATAACTGTCTACACAGACTGACATCGACTGGGAGAATTTTTTGCCCACTCCTCCATGCAGAATTCTTTCAGCTGTGCGATGTTTGAGGGGGTTTCTTGCATGCACAGCTCATTTCAAATCCCCCCACAACATCTCGATGGGATTTAGATCCGAACTTTGACTTGGCCATTCCAGAACCCTCCATTTCTTTCTCTTCGGCCATTCCTTGGTGGATTTACTGGTATGTTTAGGGTTATTGTCATGTTGCAAGGTCCACCTTCAGTTGAGCTTCAACTTTCCGACAGATGGCCTCACATTATCCTCAAGCACCCTCTGGTACAATGAAGAATTCATAGTGGATTCTATGATGGTGAGCTGCCCAGGCCCTGATGCAGCAAAGCTGCCCCAAACCATAATATTTCCACCACCATGCCTTACAGTTGGTATCAGGATATTGTGGTCAAATGCTGTCTTTGGTTTTTGCCAAACATGTCTTCTGGTATTGTGGCCAAATAGCTCTACCTTTGACTCATCTGTCCAGGGCACATTGTTCCAGAAGTGCTGGTCTTTGCCTCGGTGTCCATTGGCAAACTTTAGTCTTGCCCTGATGTTCTTTCTGGACAGCAAAGGTTTCCTCCTGGCACACCTCCCATGTAGATCAAATTTGTGCAGCCTCTTTCTAATGGTAGACTCGTGCAATTTGACATCAACAGTGGCAAGAGCTACCTGTAGGTCCCGTGATGACATTCTGGGGTTCTTAGAGACTTCTTTCAGCATCTTGCGGTCTGCTCTCAGGTTGAACTTGCTGGAGCGGCCTGGCCTGAACAAGTTGGCAGTTGTTTAGAATCTTCTCCACTTGTAGATGATCTTCTGGACAGTTGATTGATTGATTTCAAATTGTTTGGAGATCTTTTTAAATCCCTTCCCAGACTCGTAGGCATCTATAACCTTCTTTCTGAAGGCCTCAGAGAGCTCTTTTGATCCAGGCATGGTGACGCCGCACACTTCAACAACAAAGAGCAAATCAAACTAAATGTCTGAGGTTTAAATAAGACAGGTTCCTCCAAGGTCCTCTCTAACGATGTTCTACTCATTTTCACCTGAGCTGGTGCACCTGATTCGAATTTTAGGTATTTGAAGTAGTGATAAATGTAGGGGTGTACTTCCTTTTTCTACATGCAAAATTTGCATTTATGTTTATTTAAATTATACAATGGACTACAAAATGTAAATGTTTCATGATATTTGTTATGTTATATCACCTTTATCTATCAATATTGTTGAAATGAAGATCAAATAGCTGTATGTTGAAATATGTTGAAAAAGTCAAAACTTTACATGGGGTGTACTTACTTTTTCACGTGACTGTATATGGCACTGGTCGGTGGTTAGCGGTTCAGGTGTGCCAAGGGAGGACTTTGTACGATGGAGGATGCTTCGTCCACAACTGGCGTTGGAGAAATGTGGTTTGCCCAAGAGAGAATAACTGGTGAGCACACCTGAACGTATCTCAACAGATCATAACTCGAGTTAGAAGCATCTGATGTTTTCTCTATTCTAATCATTTCTCTTTTCTCTGTCGCACTCCCTCTCTCTCTCTTTCTCACGTGACTTTTAATTTTTCATTCGTTTCAAATTATACTTTGAATTTTTTTTCATGTCCCATTCTTCTTTTCTATGTGTGTTTGAAGCACACTATCTTTGATTTCTTTTTTTAATTTTAAATAAATTTTCAGGGATGAGTTGGTTAGCTCAGGTGTTGGTTGCAGTGTGTATGGAGATATTCTATAAGTTGTCATTCTCGTGATATGTAGACAGGGATTTGCATCAAAGAGTTATGTTGTCCTACAGAGGAGGGTTTAAGCTAGTTGTTCTTTCTGCTGGAATTTGCTTGTGAATGTTAAAGATCCCATAATACTATTTGAATTGGTTGGGTATTGTGTGCAAATACCAGGTCCAAATTTTTAATTTTGGCCTGAATTAGGGCTGCTCCCTTTACAACGGAGTATCCGCTGGTCCAAAGTCAAATCTGAGTTGTGTAAATCATCGACCAGTTCATGAACAGTTGTTGGCAGTCTGATATCCCCAAGAAGGGTATGAAAGTAACAACAGAAGTGGAAAACTATGACATTGTCTTTACACCAAAACATTTAACACTAGCCCTCTGATGTAAAAAAACATTCTTCCCTTTCTATCAACATACAGAGAAATTGTGGCGAGCGCCGGAGTTGCTTCGGCTGGAAAGGCCTCCTCCTCTGGGGACACAAAGGGCAGATGTGTACAGCTTCGGTATCATTCTGCAAGAGATCGCATTGCGCCGTGGCGTATTCTATGTGGAAGGCATGGACCTCATCCCAAACGGTGTGTGAATGATCACAGCACAACGTTTGATTCATAGACAGCAACAACACTAACTCTTTATTGGTTGTAATTTATCTTAACAGCTGTCAGAATGCAGAACGCAGCCTTTACCTTCAAGACAACAAAGTATCCACCATCTTTGTATTCACATCATGTTTTAAGGACTAAGTTGTGATTATTTGACGTTTTAGTCCTGGAGCATGCTCTGTTCTCCTAGCTTTGTTGCAATGGCTCTTTTCTAGATTATCAAGGAACCACAGACAGCCTCAAATGGCTATTTGTTTCTATCTTTCCACATAATATTGAGGCTCAAGGAAAAGTGAGGTGACTGGGTAAGATGGCAAGGAAATGTCAGTGGGGCATTGAGGCCATATTTGCAAATTATAAGCAAAGGAATTATCAAACAGGAAAACAGGAAACAACGGTGGGAATGAAAAGATTGCAGGTAGGGATGGGATGACATGAGATGGTAGTGCACCAGCTGTTTGAAGCCCTGGAGGGAATAGTTGGTTTGAACAGACCTGGAAAGGTGAATCCACATGTCGACGGGAAAAGGAGAACAAAAGAGCGGAGATGTACATTAAGCCAGAATTTTTGGAGTTTAACCAGGAGTGGGTTTACTGGAAGAATTCATGCATACTGGAGAAGTGCATGGGAGCTGAGAGAGAGCATAGGGAAACAGACGATGAGAAGTGGTTGAAAAAAACAGATGACACTGACCTGTCCAAGATGTGAGAGTAACGTACAGGTCATGCGCTTCGGCCTTATCTTGGGAAATGCCATCAACGTTTAGAGATTCAGATTACACAGATACTCCGTTGAGGCCTACTCTACAGTATTGAGCTTGTAGGTTGTGAGTACCGGTAGTTCTGATTTTTCAAGAAATTATTTGCAATGAAGGAGCATGCCCATTCTGCAGTTGACATTGGAGGCCAGCTTTGTGATGTGGTTGAGCCAGTAGGAGTCATGAATGATGGTGAGACTGAGAAGTTCAATAGATTGAACATCTTCCAATGGCTGACCATGGGAATAGATAGATGGGTTCATTTGACAATCCTCCTTAGTGACAGGGTGAGAATGTGATATTGGCAATGATTGAAATAATGTTCCATATTTCAGATCAAGATCTAATCAATTCCAAATCAGCAGAGAGTGATCCAGCTGCGGTCTTCCTGGTATTGGTATGGGGTACTGTACAATATAATGGGAAGTCATCTGTTAGAAGGAAGAGAGGGTTTTCCAAAGCATCACAGAGGGTAATTCTGTAGATGAGGAAAATACTGGATGCCAGACATGCTGCCTTGGGGCACTCCAGCCTTCAATGGGAAAGGAGAGGAGAATGTTGCATTGATAGCAACACGTTGATTGCACGAATGGATGAAGTCAGAGGGCCAAGTATGGCGGCAGCCCTGTATGCCGTAGGCAGTGAGTTTGGAAATCAGGGCAGGATGCCAGACTGTTTCAAAAGCATGATATGTGTTCAGGGACATGGTCTGCCCATTTATTTGAGATATTGGGCTTCCAACCATTACTAAGACAGGAGCAGCAGTCTAGAATTGCGTTCCAATATTGTGTGACCAGAGCAGACTCCAAAATCATGGTGAGAGTTCAGGCTGCTTGAAAAGAGGAAAGACTGAATGTCCACAGCAATATTAGCTGGATTCCATGATTGCCCTTACAATTGGAACCAAGTTCACTGGTCTCTAGTTGAGAGGATCCGTTTTTGTACTCTTCTTATGAATGGGAGTGACATTAGAAGACTTCTAGAGGGATGTTGTCAGAGGAGGACAGGATGAAGAGCACATATAGAAGAGAACCAAGAGCGGCAGCACAATATTTGAGAGCATTGGCTCTGATGCAATTTGGTGACGATTAACAGAATTTATCAAAATGAGAGAGCTGGATGACAAAGGGCAGGGGAGTTAACAGACTAATAGAGTTGTGGAGAGCAATGGGTGGACAATAATTCCAGATGTAATACATTAAGTAAATGGGAGCAGTCAACAGAAAGGGGTGCAGTTTGTCAAGAAAAGGAAAAAAAACCCAGGGATGTGTATGGGAGACGATAAGGTGGTGGCGTCTAGCATTCTCCAGGGACAAGAGAGAAAAGTGTGAAACAATAAACTTGGAGTGCAACAGCTCAAGGGATGAGAAAGTGAGGCTCGAAAGAATGTAGGTGGGTTTAAAGAGGATTCAATCCACGGACGTGTTTCTGGCTCCCTGGCCATCATCAGCATGAAGTGGATTGATTTCCCCAGGTGGTTGGCTCACAATTCTGCAAAAAAGGGCTTCTAAAGCCGATATAAGCTGATTGACACTGTATTTAGCAGTGTAGCAGATAACGCTCGTGCATTAGGCAGTGGGTTGTTCTGTGTTTTTTACAGACTGCAACTGAACTGATTTTTCCATGATATTGATACTTATCCTGCTGGCTACAACCTATTAACTGGTAATGGGTACCAAAAAGCGAAATTTAGTGGTTTTATTTAATTACTAGATTTGTGTCCACTTGATGTGTTGTTCTGTGTAGCATGAATGAACAACCTGAGAACAAGACATTTTTCTTCACATGAAGCAATCAAACCAACCTTGTTTACAGCAGTAAGAACACTTCAGGATGTTTTTGCTGCTAGCACGAAGAAGCTGCTCTGCTAATGTGATTATGTTTGCACCATGCCTTCAGAAAGTATTCACATCCCTTGACTTTTTCACGTTTGGTTGCGTTACAGCCTGAATTTTAAATGGATTGAATTTAGATTTTTTTTTGTCACTGATCTACACATAGTGTGACATTATTGTCAAAGTGGATTTGGTTTTTTTAGAATGTTTTTAAAAAATAATTAAAAATGAAAATCTGAAATGCTCTGAGTGAATAAGTATTGAACATCTTTGCTATGACACTCCAAATTGAGCTCAGGTGCATCCAATTTCCTTTGATAATCCTTGAGATGTTTCTACAACTTGATTGGAGTCCACTTGTGGCAAATTAAATAATTGACTGGACATGATTAGAAAGAAACCTTTCTATAAAAGGGCCCACAGCCGACTGCATGTAAGAGTAGAAACTCTACCATGAAGTCCAATGAACTGTCCGTAGAACTCTGAGATCGATTTGTGAGGAGGCATAGATCTGTGGAAGGGTATAAAACAATTTCTAGAGTGTTGAAAGATTCCAAGAGTACAGGGAACTCCATCATTAGGAAATGGAAAGAATACAGAACTACCCAGACTTTTCGTAGAGCTACCGTCCAACCAAACTGAGCAACCGGACAAGAAGGACCTTTGACAGGGAGGTGACCAATAATCCAATGACCACTCTGCCAGAACTACAGAGTTCCTCGGCTGAGATGGGAGAACCGACCGGAAGAACAACAGTCTCTGCAGCATTTCACAAATCTAGCTTCATGGGAGTGTGTCCAGACAGAAGCCACCCCTGCGAAGAAGGCACATGACAGCACACCTGGAGTTTGGAAAAAGGCACAGGAAAGACTTTGAAAGCAAGAGGCAAAATATTATGTGCTCTGATGAGATTAAAATTGAACTCTTTGGCCAGAATGCAAAGCGCTACGTCTGGCAGAAACCAAGCACAGCTCATCACCCATCAATCACCATCCCTACCGTGAAGCATGGTGGTGGCAGAATAATGCTATGGGGATGATTTTCAGTGGGAGGAATTGGGAGACTTGTAAGGATGGAGGGAACAATGAATGGAACCAAATACAGGCAAATCCTTGTGGTTAACCTGCTTCAAAGTGCAAAAGACCTTCGACTGCAGCAAAGATTTATGTTCCAACAGGACAATGACCCCCACGCATACAGCCAAAGCAACACTGGAAAGGCTTCAGAACAAGAATGTGAAAGTCCTTGAGTGGCCCAGCCAAAGCCCAGACTTGAATCCCATTGAGAATGTGTGGAAAGACTTGAAGATTGCTGTTCACTGATGCTCCCCATCCAACATGACAGAGCTTGAGCAAATCTGCAAGGAAGAATGGGAGAAACTCCCCAAATCCTGATGTGCAAAGTTGATACAGACATACCCAAGAAGACTCGAAGTTGTAATCACTGTCAAAGACGCTTCTCCAAAGTATTGACTCGGGGTTGAATACTTATGTGAATTAGGTCTTTCTATATTTTATTCTTAATTATTTTGTAAAAAATAAATAAATAAATTCCACTTTGACATTACAAGGTATTATGTGTAGATCAGTGACAAAAATATCTCAATTTAATCCATTTTAAAGTCATGCTGTAACACAACAAAATGTGATAAAGTCAAGGCATCTGAATACTTACTGAAGGCACTGTATACTAATGTTCAGAATCACTATTTTGTTAGAGAGGTTCACATGATATTTGAAATTATGCTTGGGACATTAACACTTAGACCATGCATCCTCCATAGCCAACAAGGAAAGCCACATTGTGACCTGATTTGTCCCACTTGAGCCTCCATTTCTAAACATTGTTAGCATTTCCTATGATGAAGCTGAAGCACAAGACCCGTTACTTCCACATCGCAGATGGCTGGTGGCTTTTGTTTTTTAGCATCTCTCCTCTTTTTTAGCTTACTTTGCAGTCTTGGCCAACGGACCCTCTCCAGCTCCTACAGGGCATGCACATTCTTTCATTGATCATAACCCCAATCCTGGTTAAAATCCCAAAATCCAAGGTTACCTCACACCTCCACTCTTTTGCTCCACTTTTCTCCCAATTGCGGAACTATCTTCTAGAGGCAGTTCAATCACATCCTTACATCCAGGGTGTCAAACAGACGATTTACACTACCATTTAATGTGATCCCCTACATGTAATCTTATCTACCCCCATTAACCCTACCTAACCCAACCCTCTGACCCTCCTTTTACTGTATTTCCTTCCCTGTTCCTCCTCTTTTTCTGGTTGTTCATTCCCTTGTTTGTGTCCAAATGTGGCCCCACTGCCCCATTGTCAGTACGTTATCTTTTTACTCTTCATAACCTCGATATTCTCTGAACTTGCATATTATTTAAAAATACAGTATACTCAAAAATGCAAGGCCACAACAAATTAGGTGGTGTGGTGCATCTGCATTCCAACAGGTTTTTTTGTTTAAAAAATAGAAAAATAACAAGAATTTAAAAAAGATTCAATAAAATGTAACTGCCAACTTCAGCACAATTTGACCTTCATCTTGGATTCAGTCCATCCATACCACAATTTGACCTTCATCTTCCTTGGCAGAGATTGTCCAAAAGGTAGCAAATGGACAACGCCCATACTTTCGCCCATCGACTGATGAGACTTGCCATTCGGAAGAGTTGGGACTGCTGATGCGACGCTGCTGGGTGGAGGATCCCGTTGAAAGGCCCGACTTTGGACAAATCAAACTGCTCATCCGCAAGTACAACAAGTAGGTGGAAACAACGCAGACATTAATTCAACTTTAAGATATTTTTATTTGGGATATTATTGATAAATGCAAGCCATTTACTGTAATAGGTTATTTCACACCTTGCAAAATACAAATGCCCTCCTCATCTCGTGTGTGCATTAGAATCCTACATTGTACTTTTTGATGACAGTCGGTTTTTTTGTGCAAAGAGAGTGGCCAGATTTTTTTTTCCTGGATAATATAATTTGGGGAATCCTGATTGACTGTGATGGGCATATCTATGTCATGTGCTATTCACAAAAAAAATCAGAGATCCCCAAAGGCAAGACATTACTGTGACAAACTTACTTTACTGTTACTGTGACATTTTTACTCATTGTGTTACATTGTGTTACAGTAATGACAAACATTACTGTGACATTACTGTTACAAGACAAAGGCAGTAGCCTCAGCAGAAATTACTGTGAAATTCATGGAGTTGTATTTGCTGATTCAGATAAATTTTTCGAAAGAGTCCATCATGGTCATTTCTCGTTATTTTCAGTTTGGAATACTTTTTTCATTTCTCTTCAATATTTCCCTTTGGACCTCAGAAGGACAGCACAACATTAGCTACTTCTGCCACCAAAAGTGGACGGAGGTTAAGTTTTCACCCATGTTTGTTACTTTTTTTTCATCCATGAAAATTTTTTTTTGCCAAGTATGTTGATCACTCCTGTTTGTGTGTGTGTTTGTGTGTGTTTGTTTGTCTGTCCGCTCACTTATACTTGCCTACAGGTCACAATTTTAAACTGATCTTCACGAAACTTCATCAAATGGTAGAGTTGGTGGTCCGACAAAATCATATATATTTTTGATGTCAAAAAGTCAATGAGTCAACATAGGCCAAAGGTCAACCACTTTTTTCAAATTTCCAAAAATCCTCAATTTTCATCCGATTGACTTTAAATTTGAATAGGATTTACATATCAGCAAACTGAATTCAACCACCAACTATTTTTGAAATCCTTATTGGCCACAAAGTCACGTGCTATTCACAAAAAAAATCAGAGATCCCCAAAGGCAAGACATTGCTGCCTCAGCAGAAATTACTGTGAAATTCATGGAGTTGTATTTGCTGATTCAGATATTATTTTTTTCAAAAGATTCCATCATGGTCATTTCTGGTTATTTTCAGTTTGGAATACTTTTTTTTATTTCTCTTCAATATTTCCCTTTGGACCTCAGAAGGACAGCACAACATTAGCTACTTCTGCCACCAAAAGTGGACGGAGGTTAAGTTTTCACCCAGGTTTGTTACTTTTTTTTCATCCATGATTCATGTTGAATTTCGCCTTTTAAGAGGTGAAAAGGTCAACCACTTTTTTTCAAATTTCTAAAATCCTCAATTTTCTTCCGATTGACTTGAAATCTGATAAGGATTTTCATATGTGTTTACTCATTTCAACCACCAATTACTGAATTCAACCACCAATTATTTTTGAGGTCAAAAGGATGCACTACTGAGTGCCATTCTACTTTGTTCTCTTTTGTCAAGTGTCGCTCAATTAGTGATTTTTCATTTGTTTGTTTGTCTGTAAGCAGGATATCTCAAATTTTTAGGGACAGATTCGGATGAAACTTAATGGATGAGTTGGTTAGAGGTGACAATAATAAGTTGATTCGATTTTGGTTCAGGTCCAGATCCAGATCCGCCCTATCAGTGGGATACAAAGCGTAAACTGTTTAGCCTGGCAAAGGTATTTTCTCTATCTATCGCGTGCCGTTATAGTTTGTTGTTGTTGTTGTTATTCAATTCGATTCGGCCAATCATAGAATCTAGGAATATAGTTGGACAGATTGACTTTCCGTTTTATTAACACACATTCACAAAATGAACTGCTCCAAGTAATTATTTGTTATTCGCACTGATGTCTTTCTTTCTTCTCTGACATTGAATATTATTGTGCTGATGAGTGAACACATTAAAAATAGTGATATACTGATATTATTACAGCAGGGTGTTGTCTGCATTTGTTAAGGGGTTTTCTTTATTGATGGTATTTTAAGTGTATTCATGGCAGTTGTATATCATTCTGGGTATGGCCTGGCAATAGAACAAGGGCGTTGAATTGGCAGGAATATATAAGTTTACAGCTGTGTTCTTTTGGAGGTTTACTTTTGCAGCTTTTGTCCAATCCACATGACAGTGATAATAAAATATATGGGGGTAGGGGCATCAAATATCCCCCCTCCCTATAAAAATACATTTGTCTTCAAAACATGATTTTTCCATTTCTATTGGCATCAGGAACCCGCCCACCACTGGGAAAGATGTTTTACACTGCCTGGAAACTACAAAGAAAGGACTTGGCATCTGTGGTGAATTTTGTTGACCCAGGGTTGGGGTCGGGGGTGAGGGAGACTTTTCAACTCCCCTCATACATATATATTTCTTCTCAACCCCATTTCATTTTTAATTACCTCTGTTTTGTGTTTCACTTGAGAGGTCTGGACCATTCTTCTCAATTCAGTTCAACGAGTATGGTGAACAGTTCGCACTCCAAGAATAATCTCCATGTGTCTTTGTTCGTTCACATCCACTTCTTGTCTATATAATTTGCTTCAAATAATATCAAATAGAGTTTTGAATCTATCAAAGTGCACAACTAATCATTAGGAACCAAATAGACTCCCTGGGGACCCTGGCATGGTCCATATCATAATTGTCGATGAACAAGAAAACAAAATAAGACTGATTCAAGACATCACTTGTTTATGTTGCTTTTAAACATCATGGAACATGTAAGAGAACTGCATATTATTAATGGAAACTTTATCTGAGAGGTAATCCTCTATACATGATGACTGCCGTTTTCAGGGAATATATTTGGCATACCAAACAAAAAACATTCAGTCATATACAAAATTGCGGCAGCAGATTAAATATGCCCTATTCCTATTGCATTGATGTTGCTTCCAAGAATCTAAAATAGTGGATTTGTTGAAGATTGATCTGCTGGTATCCTCCATAATTGGGAACTCACATAAACCATGAGCCTTCGCCTTGCGAACAATGCTTTAAAAAGCATCCAAAATCTAGAATAACAAGAAAGAGCAATCAGAGATTGCAAACCCTCGCCAGGATGTGTTTTAGTGGATTTTAAGACTTTTGTGTTAAAACGCAATATGGCGGCTGAACCACGGGACCAATGACATCGTCGTTATTTTTTTTTTCCAACCAATTTAACCATAGATGACGCTCAAGAAATTTCATCCTGATCGGATGAAGTTTTGTACTTGTCAAATTATGACGTCATAATGGAGGCACCTATGACATCATCATTAACATATGTTATTCCACATGGAGAGTTCTTTACAATGAGATATGTCTCCATTTTTGCTATGCGGCGCTTTCGGGGATATAGAGGTGCAAAGTTTTTTGGTTTTTCCAAGATGGCGCCCATACCACGCGACCTATGATGTCATAATTATCATTAAAAAATTCTACAGGAGGAGGTGCACCGATGGTGTAAATTTCCTGTCAATCAGACCAACGGTTGCAGAGAAAATCATATTTATTCTGTGCAGACAAACAAACAGACAGACAAACAGATAAACAAACGGACTCAAATGCAATATAATACCCTCTCTTCTGGGTAACTAGAGAGTTCATTGAACACCTTTACCCCATGCAGTCTTGAGAAAAAGGACATGCGAAGGGTCTTTTTTAACTCTTGCTTTGCATTGCTGAGCACAATCTATATTAGCTTTGTTCATGAACTTTGAATAACAGACGCATTGGCAACCATGTGAAGCAGATGGGTCAAATGGAACAGTCCAGAGCTGAACCTCCTGCCAACTCTTTTCAGAAAAACTGACGATTTTGGAACGATGTTTGATTTTTTTTAATGCACTTTTTTAAAATAACATTTTAAAAAATGTAAAGATTAAAAAAATCCAGTTTCTCGGCAATCGTTGGTCCGATTGACACAAAATTTTACCATAGTCATATACAAAAGTGCCTGTAGATTTTTTTATTCGTAATTATGATGTCATAGGTCACGTGGAACGGACACCATCTTGGAGAAACGTTACACCTCTATATCTCCAAAAACGCTCAATGGGAAAAAATTGAAACAAGGCTCATTGTCAAGTACTCCCCATGGGGAATGAGATATGTTAATGATCTGTTTGAAATTTATTGAGCATGATCTACCCAACATTTATATTGGAGAATATAAACTGATGATGTCATCACTCATGTGGTCTGGCAGCCATATTGGATCAAATAAAAAACCCTTCAAAAACAGAAGAGATGGCTCGCACCAGGTTGACTGCGCAGGGTAAGTATTCCATGAATACCATCTAGTTCAGAGTTGAGCTCATTGCTAGACAGCTTATAGCAACAGTGTTTTGTGGCCTTAAAATTAAACCCAACCAAAAAATTCGTTTCAATAAAAAGGTTGTGAAAATTACTCCTAATGTCATGCTTTGATAGCAAAAATAAAATGAAAAAACATTGTGTGGTGACTGCGAAATTCTAGTGAAAGAGAAGACTTCCAGCATTAAACGGAATATATATATTTAATTTTTGACTTTGAGTAAACCATACCAGCCAACATTGAAATACATACACTGCATGACCAAATGTATGTTGACACCTGAACATCACACATCTCATTCCAAAATCATGGGCCTTTGTATGGAGTTGGTCCCCCATTTGCTGATATAACAGCTTCCACTCTTCTGGGAAGGCTTTCCACTAGATGTTGGAACATTGCTGTGGGGATTTCCTTCCATTCAGCCACAAGAGCATTAGTGAGTTTGGGCACTGATGTTGAACGATTAAGCCTGGCTCGCAGTCAGCGTTCAAATTCAACCCATAGGTGTTCGATGGTGTTGCGGTCAGGGCTCTGTGCAGACCAGTCAAGTTCTTCCACACCGATATTGACAAACCATTTCTCTATGGACCTCGCTTTGTGCATGGGGGCATTGTAATGCTGAAACAGGAAAGGGCCTTCTCCAAACTGTTGCCACAAAGTAGGAAGCACACAATCGTCTAGAATGTCATTGTATGCTGTAGCGTTAAGATTTCCCTTCCCTGGAACTAAGGGGCCTAGCCCGAACCATGAAAAACAGCCCCAGACCATTATTCCTCCTCCACCAAACTTTACAGTTGGCAATATGCATTCCGGCAGGTAGCGTTCTCCTGGAATCGGCCAAACCCAGATTTGTCCGTCAGACTGCCAGATTGTGAAACGTGATTCATCACTCCAGAAAACGCGTTTCCACTGCTCCAGAGTCCAATGACGGCGAGCGTTACGCCACTCCAGCCGACGCTTGGCATTACGCATGGTGATCTTAGGTTTGTGTGCGCTGCTCGGCCATGGAAACCCATTTAATGAAGCTACCAACAAACAGTTATTGTGCTGACGTTGCTTCCAGAGGCAGTTTGGAACTTGGTCGTGAGTGTTGCAACCGAGAGCAGATGATTTTTACGCGATACGTGCTTCAGCACTCTGCGATCCCGTCCTGTGAGCTTGTGTGGCCTACCACTTCGCAGCTGAGCTGTTTTTTCTCCTAGACGTTTCCATTTCACAATAACAGCACTTACAGTTGACCAGGGCAGCTCTGGCAGGGCAGAAATATGACAAACTGACTTGTTGGAAAGGTGGCATATGATGATGGTGCCACGTTTGAAGTCACTGAGCTCTTCAGTAAGGCCCGTTCTACTGCCAATGTTTGTCTATGGAGATTGCATGGCTGTGTGCTTGATTATATATACCTGTCAGCAATGGGTGTGGCTGAAACAGCCGAATCCACTAATTAGAAGGGGTGTCCGCATACTTTTGGGCATGTAGTGTATATAATGTGATGCAACCTCTGATTCAGGTTTTCATTCCACCAATAGTCTTGTGTCAAAAGTGTTCCAATGTATGGAAATTGGTGAATGTTTAGGTCAGCAGTCGAGGTGAAAATCCAGAACTAAATGGTTCAGGTAGTCCTTTGGAGCTGTGTCAATTTGACCAATATCTCAGTGAAATGGACCAAAATCAAATTAACACGGATAGTGATCAAGACAACCTCAGCGATCATTTACACAATGCAGATTGACAAGTTATTTTGCTTGTTATCTGTCTGCAGACCATTGGAGAAGCATTGACTCTTGCAATGACAAAGGCCCCATGCCACCGATGTGCCGTTAATACAACCATCCCATGCCACAGAGCCCAGGCTCACCTCCGAATTATGGATCTCAAGCCATAGCTTAGGGAATATACTTTTTTATTTTTTTGCATAAACAGAAGGCACCTTTGCCACATGGATGTTTAAACTTGTTTTTTCCTTGAAGCATGCTGAAAAAAAACTTCGCTTGGGACCAAA
The DNA here is from genome assembly GCF_964187855.1 of Myxine glutinosa. Taxonomy (NCBI): domain Eukaryota; kingdom Metazoa; phylum Chordata; class Myxini; order Myxiniformes; family Myxinidae; genus Myxine; species Myxine glutinosa. The sequence goes on from NC_136262.1 coordinate 233,947,216, forward strand.
CAGCCAATATTCATTTCGATGAAACTTCACCTATTTCTGCCTCATGCAATAGAGAGGTCCCACACTGTGGAATCTGAGCCTTCCTGAAAACCCATTTCCCTGAGTCCTGGGCACTGGACCATCTCCCTGAACCATGCCAGAGTCCACACCTCACAATGCAGAGGCCCTATACCATAGAACCAAGGCCTGCCTCCGAGCCCCAGGGCCTGGGCCCCTCAACCCGCCCAACATCAATGAGCTGGTCCATCCCTTATTTTGTGGAGGCCCCAAAATTGTATTTGTTTACATTACTGCAATCGCCTAAGAGAAATTGACTCATAGTACACATGGAAATTTGAAAATTATTTGCAGATCGATTCATCTGAGGCACTGCAGGGAAAAGCAATAATTACAGATTGCCAATTTCTCCACCTCCCTCCCCGCAGTGATGTTATTGCCTGGAGGTCGTGGAAATAAAGTACGATCACAAAAACGAGATCACAAAACGAGTTTTGCTGGATAAATTTACTATTTTACAAATCAAAGATGAAGTAAACACACATAATATCTAATTTCTGTGTTATCAAAAGATAGTTTATGGTGAACATGGTGTATAGGTGTTGTCTGAGTTTAAACTATGTGTAATTTCTTCAACATGGGAAGACCGTCGTTACACAGTGTACCAATGACCTGTTACACAATGAATTGAGACCATTTTGGTCCAGGTGACAGCCAGGTATGCTGTGTCGAGGAGTGACCAAACGACACAATCATACTCTCATGGTGTGACAATTTTGACATTGCACATTGTAACCACTATTCCACAGCAGTGATTGATTTGGAATTTATAAATCATCTCCCATAAATTGCAGACTCGCAGCCTTGTTTGTGGTTTACATCTCTTGGACCTTAAAAGGACAAATTTACAAAAGATGAAGACAACAAACGCACCTGAACCGAAATAGCTGTGGGGGCACTGTCTGGCATGAACCATGCAAGTCTAAGTTGGTTTGGAGACAGTAGTTGAGTGAGATCAGTGTGGAATCGGTGCAAGACCTTGCAGTACCACTCGCCATCTTACCATTGACGTCCTCGAACCAATACGGTCCCAGCATACCCCATCTGGCATTCAATGCACAGAAACAGGGGTGGACTTTGTGTCCTTGAGAGACATCTCAGACACCTCCTGAGGAGGCTCATCACCCCAGAAGATGTTGTTGTGTTTGTTGATAGCCCCATTCGAATTGAAGTGCGTTTCATCAATTCAGTTCATTTCATTTCAGTCACTGAACCAATCACACATTGTTACTCATCTTGCCATGTCATTCAGTGTTAGTTTATGCCTTACGTATATGATGTAGGGGTAGAGCTTGAGTTCAGAAGTGAGAATGTGCCACACAGATGAGGCTGAGGTCACCAGTTCTCGGAAACGCCGACAGTGGGGTTTCTTAGGACTTTCGATTGCAGAATCTCTCACAAGATCAATGTTCCCTTGGTCCCTGGTAACACTTGGTGGGCGGCCACTGTTGCCTTTAATTTGATTTTCCACGCTTCCATGTGCTTGGAAGTGCTCCACAAACTGCTGAATGCTCCTATTGGAAGGTCCATTACAGGTGTGAACATTGTAATACTGACAGTGCCGTTGGCGCACCTGCACGTATAATTTTGTCTCAAACCACAAAGTCACGATTTTCACTTTTTGTTCCACTGTGAACACCATAGTTGATGTAGGGTCCCACTGACTACTTGGTAGAAATGGCCACCACCACCACCATAACCTGCAAGAAAGAAGAGTATAGCACTACAAACGACAGAATATCAGGCTGTTTGAATCGTCCAATTTTTTGAAACACCCGATATATATACATATCCTGTTTCTTTTTTTGTTGACAAATCAAATTCAATTTTGCAGGAATGGGTCACTGATCCTTTTGCTCATTTTATCCATATTTGTTTTCTTGGGTGTTCATTTGGACAATACTGTACTTCAATATAATTAATATGTTTGTTGCTAAATAAATAGTTGAGATGTTATTTTTCTTGAAACAAACGGGATTTCTCATTTGGGATTTTCCCATGATTTTCTTTTCAGGGGAAACAGCACAAACATTTTGGACAACCTGCTGTCTCGGATGGAGCAATATGCCAACAACTTGGAAGAGCTCGTGGAGGAGAGAACACAGGCATACTTAGAGGAAAAACGCAAGGCTGAGGCCTTGCTTTACCAAATACTCCCTCAGTAAGCAAGTTACTTTGCTCATAACCATACACTATATTCAGTAATCTTTTCATTTTTTTCCTCATATTGTCCTTGCAAATGACTTGTATTTATCTAGTCCTCTTTGTTGGTCATTGCAGCTTCACATTCACATTTGCCCATTGTGACATTTCAATGGACCTTGCAACCCTGGTGGTTCCATTGTCCTCTGAGTTCCACCGAGGCACAAATAAATAAAGAGATTTGTCAGGGTACCAGCACACAGTGGTCTACTCCTTTTGATAGACACCTTGGGATTTTTACAATCCACAATCAAATGTGAGCAGATGAGACAGCTGGCTTACCACCCCGTTCAAAGGACGACATACCCTATGATGCGAGGCTCCACCACCAAAATGCGAGGATGAAAGTTTGCGTTCAGATCCTGTTTTCTGATGAATAAGGCCATAAAATCTGGAGCATCGTGCAAAAAGCATACTTTGTTATTCTTGAGCAGTTTTTGTTTCTCTCTACGAGAGCAAGAGTCATGGAAAAACAAGGCTACATTGAGTGAGCGATAGCGCGGCAACAATTGGGCGTAACCGGCAAGGGGGATAAATGTGGAGGAAGTGAGAGAGTGCGAGAAAACTCTCAAATGAACAAGTAAGAGGGTTGGGTTGTAAACGATTAATGGGGGTAATCAAGATTATGCATCAGGATGAGGGATGGTATGTTGTGGTGCAATGTCTGCTTGAAGCTCTGGAGGGAAGAGTGGGAAAACACGGTCTATGAAAGATGGTTTCATAGGACAGGACAAGTGAGAAACAAAGTTGTTGAGATATACAGTCAGCCTGGATTTTGGAACTTTCACCAGAACCAGATAACTGGAAGAACACATGTAATCTTAGAATTGCTGGGGATGGTTGGAGGACAGAGAGTAGAGGGAGCAATATAGGAGAATAGGCGGTGGAAAACAGACACCACTGACCTGCATGCGATGAGAAAGAAACATACCTTGTGCTTTTGCTTCATCGCAGGAGATTCCAATAATCTTGAGAGCTATAGAATCTACAGCATCTAGGAGAGATATGTGATGCTGGGGCACGAATCCATAGGGGAGTAGTCCATTGAGCCACAAACAAAAACCTTGTAGACTTTGATTTTCCAAGGAATGATGGAGGATCAGCAGTCTGCGGCTGGCTTTGGGGGGGGGGCAGTTTTGCTCTGTGGTCGACCCAGGAAAGGTCACGCCTGATGATGAGGCTGAGAAGTTCAGGAGACTAAACCTCTTACAGTGGCTGGCCATGGAAACAAACAGGTGGGTTAGTTTGACGATCCTTCCAGAGCAATATGGTGGGACAGTGAGATTTTCAGGATTGAAGGGCATGTTCCATTTATCAGATCAGCATCTAATGAATTCCAGATCAGCAGAAAGAGACCCAGCAGCAGTCTACTGAGCAGCGTGATGGAATACTGCACAATGTGGAATTTTGTTCGAAAAGGAAGAGAGGGTTTTCCAGAGAATTTGTGATCGAATTTTGGGACAGTTGGATGAATTTTGATATTGTACAATTCATACAAATTTGCACTCGATAAATTCAGACCATTTTCCCATTGCTTTTTTTGCAATGGAATTTTGTTGGAACAATGCATTCTAACTTCCAAGACAGTTCTACCATTAATGAAGACCTTGGAATTTTATTCTGAAAAGTTTCAAATTGTGTGGACGTTTTCTGAAAAATGACTAATCTCAGGGGAATATAGGTATACCTAAATTTCAGATACATCAAACAGTGATTTGTTGGGATCGTTTTCACCACTTTATTTATTTTCCAGAAACAAGTTGTATCTTCAGAAAAAGAAGCATCGAGAGGCATTTTGGGGTAAAAGTCTGGACCAATGCTTTTTAACCTAATTTGGACATGTAGAATCCAAAAATTCATGTTACCAAGCAGAATTCTGGATAGTTAACCCTTTTATTTCCATTTCGAAATGCTCCTGGTGGTGGTGGTGGTTTGTGTGCAGCTTCACATCCCAAGCCCACTGCCCTAACCATTAGGCCAACACCAGGTATTTCTGCTAAGTAACTTGATTCTAATTAAAACTATGTGAATATCATGTTTTTCATAACTGAGCTGCAAGGAAAAGCACATATTATATTTCCTTTCTCCAGTTAGCATCGATTAAACAAAAACTTGCCATATTCAAAGTAAAATTTGATTATCGACCAATTAAAAAGAAGATGAAATATGCAGGCATGTTGCGATGTGATGTAAGTGGCTCCATATAGGATTTTGATAAATGGAAATTATCTTGCCAGTGCAAATTTCCCTAATTATTTATCAATAACAATCCAGGTCTATCACAGCCTTTCATGTTAGGATTATGGCAAAGAACTGTATATACTGTAGGACCATCCTCCTATAGTACTTTATCATTGCACAATTGAAAAAAAAATTGACAGCAATAATAAAGCTAATTATCCAAACAAATTATTAATTTTCTTATTATTTCAGATCGCACAGTATATCCTGAGGTTGGCTTAGCGGTTAGGGTGCTGGCTTGGCGATCCTAGGATCCTGGGTTTGAATCCCGGTCGATCGCTAAATTAACACCAGGGGGGTTGACTCAGCCTGTCATACCTTCCGAGGTCGGCAAATTGAGTACCATCTTGCTGGGATGAATGATCCCGGTGTGTACCCCGGTTTAGAATAGGTACACCGTATCCCTGCGCATCCCTGCACATCGTAAGAGTGCAACAAAGGGTTGGCGTCAGGAAGGGCATCCGGACCATAAAACATAGCCTCAAACAGGGAACCATGATTGTCATGGGGCCCGCAAGGCTAAACCCCCGCTCCAGCGGGGAAAATGGCCTTAAAACGATCATTCATTCATTCATTTTTGCACAGTATATTTGGCTGAAATGAAGCAGCTTCCCCATGCTGTTCAGAGTTTGAGAATGGAAACTTTGTGGTTAAGAAAACAGATCGTCCATTCATCAACATAAAACTCTCAGAAAGAATGCAAACGCAGCAGCCAGTTTCTGCAAACACAAGAGATACACTAATTTAAACCAAACCTTAATGGGAGGCACTGCATCACGGAGTATGCTGTCCTTCACATAGCGATGTAAAGCTGGTAGTCACCTAATTATTGAACGAAATCACTTTTTTTTTAAAGTTTGAAATCACATAATTATTGAACGAAATCACTTTTTTTTTAAAGTTTGAAATCACCTAATTATTGAATGAAATCACACGTTTTTAAAAAATTTGAAATCACATAATTATAGAACGAAATCACATGTTTTTTTTAAAGTTTGAAATCACATAATTATTGAACGAAATCACATGTTTTTTTAAAACTTTGAAATCACATCATTATAGAACGAAATCACATGTTTTTAAAAAAGTTTGAAATCACCTAATTATTGAATGAAATCACATGTTTTTTTTTAAAGTTTGAAATCACCTAATTATTGAACGAAATCACATGTTTTTTTTAAACTTTGAAATCACATAATTATAGAACGAAATCACATGTTTTTTTTAAAGTTTGAAATCACCTAATTAATTATTGAATGAAATCACATGTTTTTTTTTAAAGTTTGAAATCACCTAATTATTGAACGAAATCACTTTTTTTTTTTAAGTTTGAAATCACCTAATTATTGAACGAAATCACGTGTTTTTTTAACGTTTGAAATCACTTAAATATTTAACGAAATTACACTTTTTAAAAAAGCTTGAAGTCACATAATTATTTAACAAAATCACGTGTTTTTATGCCTCCGCCGACAAAGTTGCCACAGGAATTATGTTTTTGGGTTACCCGTCTGTCAGTCCTTCTGTCCGTCCTTCTGTACGGGCTAAACCTCGTTTTTCTCAGCAACCATATGTCCGATTGAGATGAAACTTTCAGGGTAGAAGTGACACCCATGCAGAATGTTTTTATAATAATTGTGACATGATAGGTCACGTGGTATGGCAGCCATCTTGGATTAAAAGCAAATAATGTAAAAATTATTTCTTGGAAACCGCTAATGGAAAAATTTGAAACTTGCCAAATTGTCAAGTACTCCCAATGCGGAACAAAAGCATGATAATGATGACATCATCGGTGAAGTGGTATACCAGTCAAAAATGTTTTAATCGAATTCCTTATCCTAAAAATCTTAAATTGCATGCACATGATCTATGACACATTTGTATTGAAATATTAAATTTATGACGTCATAGGTCACATGGTTTGGCAGCCATTTTGGATTGAAGGAAAATATTAAATAATTATATCTCTGAAACCGCTCACCCTATCGATGCGAAATTTTACAAATACCATCTAACAGCACTGCTGCATGTGGTTTGAAAATGATGATGTCATAGGTCATGTGGTTTGGCAGCCATCTTGGATAGAAAAACGAACCTTATCCGATCAAAACGAAACTTCACAAACGTGATCCCCAACCCATACATATGAAGAGTGATGGCATCTACCTGTTGTGGGACTATGCAGAGGCATATTGGCGACACAGTTTTTAAAGTTTTTTTAAGTGTTCTAGTTTTTTAAGTTTGAAATCACTTAAATATTTAACGAAATCACTTTTTTTTAAGCTTGAAGTCACATAATTATTTAACGAAATCACATGGTTTTTTTTGAAAGTTTGAAATCACCTAATTATTGAACGAAATCGTTTTTTAAAAGTTTGAAATCACCTAATTATTTAAAGAAAGCACGTGTTTTTAAAGTTTGAAATCACCTAATTATTTAACGAAATCATGTGTTTTTTAAGTTTGTAGCAGTAGCAGACTATTGTAGCACGAGTTTTAGTAATAATTACCATGTAACCTTGTTATTTCTTTTGTGTGATAGATAAGTAATCCAATGATCATCTTCCTTTCAGCTCTGTGGCAGAGCAGCTGAAGAAGGGTGAAACGGTGCAGGCTGAGGCCTTCGATAGTGTCACAATCTACTTCAGCGACATCGTGGGATTTACTGCCATGTCAGCTGAGTGCACACCTATGCAGGTACCCCAAATATGGAGAGTGTATGTTTACATTGAGTGGAAATAATATAATTATTTCCAATCTGAAAAAAGTTAAGGGTTGTGACCTCAGTCCATATCGACAATTAAAACCTCAAATTGAGATTTGTATTTTGAAATGAAATTGGATGAATAGATAGATGAGTGGTTAACATTTTAAAATATATCAAAACGGTCTCATGCCAATTATGTTGTATTTACATTAAATACAATTTAAAAAACTAGAACGACAATTGGTAGAGCGCATACCTCCGCCAGGCTGAACAGTTTATGTTATCCCACTGATAGGCTGGATCTGGATTCGGACCTGAACCAAAATCTAATCGGCTTGTTCTTGCCGCCGATGCAACTCATCCACCTAGTTTTGTCATTATCCGTCCACAACTTTTTGAGAGATCATGATATATATCGCTGTTGGACCAATCTCTCAATTATGAAGAATCGTTTGCAAGTTTTATAAATCCTCAGATCCAGATCCGGATCTTTCCCAAATTCTAATAATTTAGTCTTTGTCACACACCCAACCTCTTGACCAAATTTCCAAATCTGTCCACAACTTTTTTGAGGTATCCTGTTCACAGACAAACATACAGACAACCAGACAGCGGTGAAAACATAACCTCCTTCCACCTTAGGTGGCTGAGGTAATAAAAAATACATATTTGTATCCTCTTAATAATTATTTATATTTGTATGTGGAAGAATAGAAAAAACATTGTTGCATTTTGGACAATTCGGCCGGCAAGTTGCATCATCATTGAAGTGCTGCTGTTCTGCGGATGCAGTGCCCCTGCACCTTAGGGCTGGAATTTATTGGTTGAACAGGGTGCTGGCAATTTGGGCAGCATGACGAATTTGGTCAAGATACATCAGAAATTTGGAAATTCCTACCCTTCACCGAAAGACACCATGGGATGTTTAACGTCCACCAGTAATCAATATTGGCACGCGGGTCTGAACGGTGGTGAATCCACCAGACCACATGTTCTCAATTGTCCTAATCTCAATTTAGCTTTGGTCCACAGGCTGAGTGGTGTCCCTCCCAAATTATGATCTGAATCACTATGATTGAATTTTAGCAAACTGATCCGACATTTTTATTACTTTTGTCCTCTGCAATCAGTTCCTCTCCACTGCATGTTGTTAGCTCACTCTCCCCATCTGAACATTGCATATTCGAGCTAGACTCATCACCGTACATCATTCCAAGAAAGGCTCGTTTGGAACGTCTCACATACTTTATTACACCCGTTTTCATGTTGAAATTTCATATAAATCTTTACCAGTATGAACTTAAATAGGACACTTTTGAATATTACTCAATCAGACAAATGATTAGCAATGTGATACAAATCAGCATTCACAAGTGGCCTATTTCATGACAAATGCCCTTTAGGGTGCAGAATAAAAACCTTCACCAGATATAAAATGTAATTTTAATTGTGTTTGTAATATAATAATCAAGTTTTCAACTGGCTTTTTTTTCACTGTAAATTTACTATTTATTCAGAGGACGCAATGGCCTGCTACTTGATGTGTCTCTGAATGAATGAATGATCGTTTTAAGGCCATTTTCCCCGCTAGAGCGGGGGGTTAGCCTTGCGGGCCCCATGACAATCATGGTTCCCTGTTTGAGGCAATGTTTTTATGGCCGGATTCCCCTCCTGACGCCATCCCTTAGTCGCCTCTTACGATGCGCAGGGATACGGTGTACCTATTCTAAATCGGGGTACACACCGGGATAATTCATCCCAGCAAGCTGGTACTCAATTTGCCGACCTCGGAAGGATGACAGGCTGAGTCAACCCCCCTGCTGATGACAGGCTGAGTCAATTTAGCAATCGACCGGGATTCGAACTCAGGATCCTAGGATCCCAAGCCACGCCCTAACCGCTAAGCCAACACTAGGCTGATGTGTCTCTGCGTGACGTTTACAAATCGTCAGATGCATTCATTCGTTTATATTTCTACATCTCTTGGGTGAATAAATATCCCATTCACCTGATACACAAATTTATATAAAAAAGAGTAAGTTGTGTCTGTGTGAAGCCTTTTCTTTGATTCCAGAACCTATTCCATACTCCTGGGACAATTGCCCCAAATTTGCTCTACCGCATTATTGTAACAGGTTAGTGTTGGGTCAACGTCACAATAAAAACTGCAATTCTTAATAAAGTCGATGTTAAAAACCAAAAAAGAGAAAATCACTCTGGCTGATTGAGTGTCCCATTGGTCAGAGAGTGGCGGCGCTTGGCTTACGCCTTGGCCTTTCCTCGTCGCATTTGAAGATGAATTTTGTCAGGAATAAAACCAATTACATTTAAGTATTTATATTCTGTTTTAGAATGGAAATTAATATACAGTGCGTATCAAAAAAACGGTAATCCCAATTCAAGGGGTTAATATGCAAAGGTTATTTAGTTTGACAATTTACATGTGGTTTACCAATTATGAGGAGATCCTCAGCTTTCCATTTATGCCTTTCATGCATCATTGCTGTCACACATGACCAAGTACATGTTCATTGAAAATGACAAGTTCAAATCGCATTTTTACAAGTTTGGCTAATCGGTGCAAGTCAGGATAATTGGTGCAAAATGAACGTCAGATGTGAACTTTTCTCAGGAATGATTGACCTTTATGCACCCACATCTACAACATGTCCACCTCCCCTTTCAACACAAAGCTCACAGGCGCGGAGCATGCCCTGAACTGCTCGTCTCACCATAGCCGGGTCATTGCGCAAAGCATCCACTTCATGTCGAATACGGCCCTGCAATTCATCAAGATCACTGGGAGGAGTTACGAACACCTTGTTCTTTAAATGTCCCCAAAGGAAATAATCACATGGTGTGAGGTCAGGTGATCTTGACGGCCATTCCACTGCATGGTTGAGGGTGATGACTCGGTCTCCAAAGAGTTCCCTCCGTCGATCTCGGACAGTGATAAGACAATGTGCTTGGGCGCCATCTTGGTCTCACCAGAGATATCTGAAGACACCACGAACCTGTCGCTCAAAGTTCTCCTCCAGCTGTGGTAAAACTTCATCATTGATCATCTGCAGATACCTGTTACCATTGACATTCCTTTGAAAGAAAAATGGTCCGTTCACCTGACCACTTCCACAAAGTCCCAACCAAACAGTCCACTTTTGTCGATTCATATTGGTGTCAAAATTAAATTCGGGGGGTTGTCCTGTTGGTGCATATTCAAGAACATTATGGGTATTGACCTTGCCATCCATGACAAAAGCAGCTTCGTCGCCGATAATGAGATACATCAGGAAATTGACATCTGCTTCGCAACGTGCTATCAACCATCTGCCAAGCACCAGCCTCCTGGCAAAATCCCCTGGCGTAAGTTGATGCCGGATGTGAATCCGATATGGATGTTGGTGGAGGTCCAGTCTTGTGATTTGGTTGAATGCTGCCTAAAGGCAATCCCGTCCCATTTCGTCTTGCGCTGTTATCCCTAGGATGCTCCAAAACTTGCTGCCTTACTGCTGCAATGTTCATTTCCGATCGCCCAGTGTGCCTCCTACCAGAATTCTCCTTGTTGCGGTTGAGGCTAGTGCCATGCTCTTGGTATTTTCTAACATTCGCCCAGATGGTTTTGGCTGCTGGAGGCTCCCGTTCTAGGAAACGTTCCCTGAACGCATCACAAGTTCGCTGCAAACTTCCAGTTTGGTGAAAGGTTGTAACCACGAAGGTCCGCTGTTCAGTCATAAGTTGAACCATCTTTTCAATGACTCAGACTGTCTATAAACCCATACACTGTAGGCCCATCTTAAATACCCATCTTAAACAAAGGATGATGCAACCGACGATTACCAGACCAGCTTAACAATTTTACATAATCAACTTGGCAGTCGACAAGTAATGCGTCCATTTCAAACTGTCTTGCGCCGATTAGCCAAACTTGTAAAAATGCGATTTGAACTTCTCATTTTCAATGAACATGTACTCCGTCATGTGTGACAGCAATGATGCATGAAAGGCATCAATGGAAAGCTGAGGATTTCCTCATAATTTGTAAACCACATGTAAATTGTCAAACTAAATAACCTTTGCATATTAACCCCTTGAATTCGGATTACCTTTTTTTTGATACGCACTGTATAAAGGGTCCACAGTGCGGCTACAGTGAGTGCAAGTAGTCGTCACACTATCCTGTATGACTGAAAACTAGAAAATGAGGCCATTTACCCCATTACTGCCATGGTCAACTCCTGAGGTAGTCTTTGCTACAGCTTTAGACATCAATCTTGAGGGAACCACATCTAGATCAGGTAAACCAGCTTGTTGATTATAATACTGGTGGGGTAATTGTGTAAGCAATAATGAACTGTGCTTAGTATGTAGGTACATAATAAATAGAAGCTTTATGACTATATGCAAGCATCACCGACCTGCTGCTAGATATCAATTTAAGTTTATTTATTTATTTTACTGCTGCGTTTACTGTTTTTAACGTAAATTTTCCATTGAGATTTTTATTTCAGCGTTTACAGTTATAGAAATTACAATTTTCAAATGCTACAAATTGATTGAGATTTTATTTTTATTTATTTGTTTATTCTATGTGTTTGCGTTTTTTAATGTAAATTTTAATTTACGAAATCTTTCCAACGGTTCTCGGATTTTTTCCGTTGTACCGGATTCAATGTCTGTCGGCACGCCAAATTTCAGCCTATTTGGACCATCATCGCTAACTAACCCCTAACTTGCCAAGAAACTGTAAATCATACACATCACCTGCACTACCTGTGATTGAATTGAATACATTGTAAAGTGACAAGTATGACCTTTTATCAAAACGAACAACATGATCCAACCATAATCTGAAACAAAAGGTAATCCTTGGTGTTAAACAAACGGAGGTCACCAACAGTATTCACCTTTCCCATGAATTAACTGGAGTTTGTAGAACACCTTACCCTGTTCCGATTCATGTTCAAAAACCAAACACCAAACAAGGCGATTTGTGTTCCACAGTATTCAAGTATAAAATTCAGTTGCAATAAAATAAAAGTTTTAAAGTGCAGTCTTGATTAAAAGGGAATAGGAAAGCTCTGTTCAACTCTTTACCGCCGCCACTGAAGGTGGTCACCCCTGTCTGTTTGTCTGTCTGTCTGTGAACAGGATATCTCAAAAGATTGTGGACGGATTCGGACGACATTTGGTGGATAGGTTGGGTATCTGACAAGGACGAAATAATTAGATTTTGGTGAAGATCCCGATCCGGATCAGAGAATTTTTTAAAAGTGGCTCTTCACCATTGAGTGATGGGGCTAAAACCGATACATAGCACGATATCTCAAAAAGTTGTTGACAAATTCAGACGAAACTTGGTGGACAGGATGGTATGTGGCAAGGAAGAAATGATTCGATTTTGGTGAAGATCCAGATCTGGATATGAGAATTTTAAAGTGATTCTTCACTATTGAGTGATGGGGCTAAAACCGATACATAGCACGATATCTCAAAACGTTGTTGACGAATTTGGACGAAACTTGGTGGACAGGTTGGGTGTGTGACAAAGACGAGTTGATTCGATTTTGGTGAAGATCCGAATTCAGTTCTGGATACGAGTATTTTTTAATTTTCAAATGATTCTTTACCATTGAGGGATAGGCCAAAAACGATATTTATTATGATATTTCAAAATGTTGTGGACGGATTTTGACAAAATTGGTCGACAAGTTGGTTAGGCAACAAGAACAAGCGGATTAGATTTTGGTTCAAGTCCGAATCCAGATCTAGCCTATCAGTGGGATACAAAACATAAACTGTTCAGCCTGGTGGAGGTACGCGCTCTACCGAGTGCTGTTCTAGTGCTTTGTGTTTCTGATCACCATATACGTATATTAGGTTTGTTCATGAACTTTGAATGGCAGGAGTGTTGACAACTACACAAAGCCGATGGGTCAAATGGAACAGGCCAGAGCTGATCCTTCTGGCACCTTTGCCCTCAGACCGAGCGACAAATTTCATCGATCAAGGCGGCGTACATTTTTACCCTGCGCGAAGCGAAGCGAAAATCAGGGTTAGGCGATCGGTGGCGTACATGTGGCGTACGTGCGTGTCTGCATTTTAAAACTTCATTTCCTCGGCAATCATTGCTAATTGGGTCCGATTGACACGAAAATTTACCAAAGGAGCCCCTCCACCTGTATCATTTTTTTATTCATAATTATGGCATCATAGGTCAGGTGGTTTTATTCATATGACGCCATCTTGGAAAAACTTCACACTTCTTTATCTCCGAAACCCCTGAATGGGAAAAAATGAAACAAGGCTCATTGCAAAGTACTCTCCGTGGGGAATAAGATATGTTAATGATGATGTCATCGGTGCCTTCATTATGACGCCATAATTTGTACAACGCTTGTTCTGTTCGGTATGAAAAAAAAATTCTTTGCAACTGTTAGTCCAATGGACATGAAGTTTTTACTAGAGGAGTGCCTCATCCTGTAAAATTTTTTTAATGTTAACTACCTTAATTATGACGTCATAATTTGACAAGTACAACGCTTGATCCAGTCAGTATGAATTTGGTTTTCTCTGCATTTTCTGATCATTTTTCCTCAGTATGAATTTTTTTTTGTTGGTCGGATTGGCACGAAATTTTCACCATAGGAGCGATTCCTCCTGTAGAATATTTTAATGGTAATTATGACGTAATTGGTCACATGGCACAGGCGCCATCTTCGAAAAACCGAAAAACGTTGCTCCTCTATATCTCCGAAACCACTCCATAGAAAAAAATTAAAACATGGCTCATTGTAAAGAACTCCATATGGCGAATAAGTGTTGTTAACGATGACATCATTGATGCCTTAATTATGACGTCATAATTCGACAGGGAAAACCCTTAATCTGATCAGTTTGAAATTTATTGAGTGTGATCTACGCAACAATTATATTAGAGAATATAAATTAATGATGTCATCGCTAATGTGGTCTGGCAGCCATATTGGATCAAAGAAAAAACCCCTTCAGAAACGGAAGAGTTGGCTCACAACAAGTTGACTACACAGGGTAATTATTCTATGAATTCCATCTAGTTGGTTGAGTACTGCTAAACTGAGGGTTTTTGGAACTGGAAACAAGGCTATTTGTGTATTACAGTATTCAAGTGTATAATTCAATTGTAATAGAATAAAAGTTTTAAAGGCTGTGGAAAAAAAACCAGGCTGAAGAATTTACGTTTTATATCCCACTGATAGCTGCATCACCTAAACCAAACTCTAATCGGCTTGTTCTTGTCACCTTCCCAACTCGTCCACCTTGTTTTATCATAATCCATCCACAAATTTTGGATATGTCATGCTATATATATACGTATATCGTTTTTAGTTCAGCTGGACTTTAGTCCAGTGAGCTTATGCGATCGAGCAGTGTCCGTAGGTCAGTGAGTGCGTGAGTCTGTAAACTGTAAACATATCAGTCATTGTCGCTTGAACGAAACACACAATTTTGATGAAGCTTGGACACAAGCTTCATATTTGATACTTAACGAAGATGCATTGACCTCATCAAAATCTGCGCTCATTTAGGTGCACTGAGGGAATTTGCGGGGGCAGGGGGAGGAAGGGGGGTTTGACTCCCCCCAAAATTTTGCTTTCTTCTCCAAAACTACTCACACAATTTCAATGAAATTTGACCACAACCATCATCACCCGTGATGTACCTAAGTTTGTTCACGGCAAAAAAAAACAGGATCTGAAGGGGTTTTTTAACTGTTCCTATCTATGCCAACTGTTCCTATAATTGCAAACCTATCTATGCCAACCCCCGCTTTGTGGGGAAAAATGGCCTCTAAAGGTGGTTCTTCTTCTTCTTCTTCTGAAGGGGTTTGCAGGGGGCGCCCCAAAATAGGTATGTGCTTTCCTATCTGTAACTACTGTATATATACAATTTTGATGGAACTTGATCACAACCTTCATCACCCATGATGTACTAAAGTTTGTTTACGGCATTAAAAAAACATCAGGGGTTTGCCCCCCAAAATAGGTATTTAACCTGTGGTTTTCCAGACTTTCCGCTCTTACCTTTTAAAATATTCATTGGTACATCAAACTTGGTACAAGGCTTTATAATGATAAGTTACAGAACAACTTCGAGTTTCAGAGTGTTTCATCAATTTTTCAGAGTTACACCCTTTTTGGATTTAGAAAACATCACATCGGTAGGGGACATATATTGCAAAGCAATTCTTCCTCTTTTTTAATATGTTACATTAGTTCTTCGTACCTGTTGTTAGTTACCTCCGCTACCGAATGTGGACAGACGTTATGCTTTCACCCCTGTTTGTCTGTCTATCCATCAGTCTGGGGATTTTGATGTTGGGTTGAGAAAATAATTTGATGCACACAGGTAATCTCATATTGATTTAACCGATGTTTTTAGGTTGTGACGCTGCTGAATGATCTTTACACCTGCTTCGATGCCATCATTGACAATTTTGACGTTTACAAGGTAATGTATTTTTTTCTCAAATAAATGTTTCCATTTATATTGTGATTACATTGATGACCTCTTTGCTGATGACTCCACCCTCTGCTGTAGCATCCTTAATCCTTCAGGTAGGCAGGCAGCAGCTTCTTCCCTCCCTGCAGACCTTGATATAAATCATGAGGTGGTCCTCCCCTTCTACACTTGGAATATTTCATTCAATCCTGACAAATCTCACACTCTCAATGTGTTTCTCTGAAAATGTTGTCTGTTGATTCCTCCCATCTAACTCCTTAAAAATCCTCTTGAAGAAGTTCACATTTCTAGATTGGCCTCCAAAGCCAATCACCATAACTGGGCATCCCCTTTTGTGCAAAAGTCTGTGCTGGGCACACCTGAACTCCTATCCACCTGTAAGGCCTTCATTTGCAGCTAGATGGAGTACTGCTCTCTCCTTTGGGCTGGCAACCCTGCCTCACATCTTGCTCAGCTCAACACCATGGTACAAGGCTTTGGCTTTCTCTTTCTCTTTCTCCTTGTTCGGAGGGAGCAATGCTCCCTCCGAACTCTCAGTCCTCCAAGCTTCCCCAGCAACTCCAGGATGCACGTGTTCTAACCAGTAACCCACTTCTGGTTAAATTTCCAAAATCCATGCTGACGGCACACCTCAACTCTTTTATACCTTGCTTCTCCGGTCAACTCTTTTATACCTTGCTTCTCCGGTCAATGGAACCACCTTCCAGAGAGAGGCTCTTATATCTCATTTTTTTCCCTACAGGGTTTTGAGCAAACATTGCACCATCACCTTGTGTCATCCCTCATCCTAACCCATGATCTTTATGAGGCCCATTAACTCTTCCTGACCCAACCTTCTTTCTTGCTGATTCCATCATTCTCTCTCGCTCTCCCTTCCTTTGCTGACTGTGCCAATTGCTTCCTTGCTATCCCATTGTCAATTTATCCATGCTCTTCCATTAGCCTCGGTCTTGTAATCAGTGGTCTAATGCCGAGTGGAGAGCATTCCACGTTGTAGTTCTGGGATCTGATGAATTGCAATATAGAATTTATTACTACGGTCACGTGAAAAATTTAGTACACCGCATGTAAAGTTTTGACTTTTTCAACATATTTCAACATACAGCTATTTGATCTTCATTTCAACAATATTGACAGATAAAGGTGATATAATATAACAAATATCATGAAACATTTACGTGTTGTAGTCCATTGCATAATTTCAATAAACACAAATGCAAATTTCGCATGTGGAAAAAGTAAGTACACCCATGGCTCTAATAGGTGGTATTGCCCCTTTGGCAGAAACAACCTCAAGTAGGCGTTTCTTATAACTATCTACCAGTCTCTGACATCGACTGGGAGAAATTTTTGCCCACTCCTCCATGCAGAATTCTTTCAGCTGTGCGATGTTTGAGGGGTTTCTTGCATGCACAGCTCGTTTCAAATCCCCCCACAACATCTCGATTGGATTTAGATCCGGGCTTTGACTTGGCCATTCCAGAACGCTCCATTTCTTTCTTTTCAGCCATTCCTTGGTGGATTTACTGGTATGTTTAGGGTCATTGTCATGTTGCAAGGTCCACCTTCGGTTGAGCTTCAACTTTCTGACAGATGGCTTCACATTATCCTCAAGCACCCTCTGGTACAATGAAGAATTCATAATGGATTCTATGATGGTGAGCTGCCCAGGCCCTGATGCAGCAAAGCTGCCCCAAACCATAATATTTCCACCACCATGCTTTACAGTTGGTATCAGGTTCTTGTGGTCAAATGCTGTCTTTGGTTTTTGCCAAACATGTCTCTTGGTACTGTGGCCAAATAGCTCCACCTTTGACTCATTTGTCCAGAGCACATTGTTCCAGAAGTGCTGGTCTTTGCCTCGGTGTTCATTGGCAAACTTTAGTCTTGCCCTGATGTTCTTTCTGGACAGCAAAGGTTTCCTCCTGGCACACCTCCCATGTAGATCAAATTTGTGCAGTCTCTTTTGAATGGTAGGAGGAAATGTTGAGTTGGATCTTGGAGACGGCGTGAAGCTGGAAGGTGTGAAAACATTTTGCTACCTCGGAGACATGCTGAATGGAGAAGGTGGATCAGACTCGGCAACGGTTGCTAGAGTGAGATGTGCATGGAAGAAGTTTCGGGAACTGAGTGGCGTGCTGATGAGGAGGGGAGTGTCGTTGAAGCTGAAGGGAAAGGTGTATGCTGCATGTGTGAGAAGTGTTATGATTTATGGGAGCGAGACATGGGTAATGAATGTAGAGCAGCAACGAAGGTTGGAAAGGGTGGAAATGTGAATGGTTCGATAGATGTGCGGAGTATCGTTGAGAGAGAGGAAGACAAATGATCAATTGCGAAAGATGATGGGAATAGAGCCTGTGATTGATGCTGTGAAGAGGAACAGGTTGAGATGGTTTGGTCATGTGTTGAGGAAGGATGAAAGTGACTGGTTGAGAAGAGTGATGGAAATGAATGTAGAAGGAAGTAGAGGACGGGGAAGACCGAGAAAGACTTGGCTAAAGATTGTGGAAGAAGAAATGCGGGCAAGGGGGTTAACCAGGAGAGATTCAGAAAATAGGGCAAAATGGAGAACATGGTCATGGGGACCGCAAGGCTAACCCCCGCTCTAGCAGGGAAAATGGCCCTAAAATGCATGTTGTTGTTGTTTGTTTCTAATGGTAGACTCGTGCACTTTGACATCAACAGTGGCAAGAGCTACCTGTAGGTACCGTGATGACATTCTGGGGTTCTTCGAGACTTCTTTCAGCATCTTGCGGTCTGCTCTCGGGCTGAACTTGCTGGGGCGGCCTGGCTTGAACAAGTTGGCAGTTGTTTGGAATCTTCTCCACTTGTAGATGATCTTCCGGACAGTCGAATGATTGATTTCAAATTGTTTGGAGATCTTTTTAAATCCCTTCCCAGACTCGTAGGCATCTATAACCTTCTTTCTGAAGGCCTCAGGGAGCTCTTTTGATCTAGGCATGGTGACGCCACACACTTCAACAACAAAGAGCAAACCAAACTAAATGTCTGAGGTTTAAATAAGACAGGTTCCTCCAAGATCCTCTCTAACGATGTTCTAATCATTTGCACCTGAGCTGGTGCACCTGATTCTAATTTTAGGTATTTGAAGTAGTGATAAATGTAGGGGTGTACTTACTTTTTCCACATGCGAAATTTGCATTTATGTTTATTTAAATTATACAATGAACTACAAAATGTAAATGTTTCATGATATTTGTTATATTATATCACCTTTATCTGTAGATACTGTTTAAATGAAGATAAAATAGCTGTATGTTGAAATATGTTGAAAAAGTCAAAACTTTACATGGGGTGTACTTACTTTTTCACGTGACTGTATGTCGCTTCGCGCAATCGACAACAGATGTTTTCTTAATTTCATTTTTCCATGGGGTATGTTTTCCAGGTGGAGACCATTGGTGATGCATACATGGTCGTGTCTGGCTTGCCTGTGCATAATGGGAACGTGCATGCACGGGAAATTGCACGCATGTCACTCGCTCTTCTGGATGCTGTACGCACCTTCAAGATACGACAATGTCCTGAAGATCAACTGAAACTTCGCATTGGCATTCACACTGGTACGCGACATTGGGGACTGTGTAGTCAGGGGTGTCAATAGCCAGCACGGGCCCTGAGGCAAACAACCTCGGAGCCCCCACCCTACCCTTTCTCTCTTTTATAACTTTTAAAGGAATTATTTAATGAATATCCTAAATTAGAGTAAAATGAGCTTATAAATAAAGCAAAATCACAGCAGCAGCCTTTTTAGCTCACAGTGCAAGTGTTGTAAAGTAAATATATAAAATACTAACATATCTATTATACAAGTTGAAGTTGGTGCACTTCGTACGTGTTGCAGAGTACAGAACATACAGTACAGTCCAATTGTCCAAAGCACCATGGTAGTGGCAGAAACGGCCATGTTATCAACCCAACATTTGTGGGTTATATAGAGTACAGTAGATCTTCGCTCAGTTCTGTAAGTAAACCTTACTTCACGGATGTTGGGATGCCTCCAAATTTCTTAATTTAGTGTTATAAAGAGCATTAGCGTCTGTTTAAAAAGCTAAGCATACGTGTTTGTGGTTTATTATATATTTACTTCCTGTAGAAGCCGTTGCTCCCACAGAAATGCCATTCGAACTATAAGCTATTTATACATGTTATCACTGCAGGAAAAACGTCTTGGGGAAGTGGGACATTATTAGTATTAATATTGTTTTGTAATAACATTAACAATACGTGATTATCATTAATTTTGTTATTAAAAGCGTCTTTGGAAAAACGCCACAATAAATCTTCTTTGGAAAAACGCCACGATAAAGCTAATTTAACATTTATATACACCTCAACGTGCAACCCCATTGACGGCAATGGCGGGGAAAACTCGCTCGGGGGGAGAAAACCCCCTTGGGGAGGGGGGCAAATGAATGCGCTACAACCTTCATTGTGTAACCCTTCGTCATCCTGTCAAGTTTGGTTGAGATTGGATAAGTAACGACAGAATGTATTGGCATCAAAAATTCATCAGACAGACACAAATGGCGTATTTTAGTATGATGATTGTTCAAATCATGATAGAAGCATGAAATTTGGTTGAAATTTACTTTATTATATGTAGAATTAGAAATGATTAGTACCCAGCATAGCGACCAATGAGAACTCAATCAAAATGGCCACCATTTCCAAGATCGCCACCAAATGTATAACGACTATCCAATTTACAATCTTTATGGAGTTTTGTTCTCATTGTGACAGAACCATGCAATGTGATGGACATGTAACTTATTATATGTTCAATATAAATGATTGGTAACCCAAGTTCATAAGCAACAGTTTGAGTTCCAGAACCATTACCCAGTATTTAAATTGTGAATGCTGTTCACATTTTTATTCACGCCGTGCCTGGAATCCAACCATATCCACATGTTCATCATTTTCATCACCCTCACTGCTTTGGTAAGCCATCTTTTGCAAGATGTACAATGCAGCAGCAGTGACCTGGTGTAAATATCCTGAACGAGTGACGTGGCTGCCTCTCAACATTGCATTGGCATGTGATTGTGCACTTTTGTGATCATCACAGGTGTCTGGAAAAAAAGAACATTACATAGCATGCACATTCATATATACAGTAGCTATATCACTGCATATCAGAAGGGTTGACCTCTGCTGAAACTCACATATAATGATATAATGTATTGGACACATCTCATTTGCAATTTAAAATTAAAGATAGGTTCACAACAATAACTAAAACAAACTAAAACTCCAAACTAGCTATCCGAGTGCCTCAAAAGCCAAAACAATATATAAACGAAAGTCGGTTGTTGTAGTTTGTTGCTATGCACTATTTCATAACATATGGTTTCCATGTTCCTTTGCTATGGATTTCCGGAATAAATTGGAGTATGTGTGAACACAGCACCGTATAACTGGATTTCTCTAAGTGATATAAGTGGTATAAGTATGGTGGTTTCATATGATAAGTTAACTATAACAAGTATATAATTTATATAATTATATAATTCCAATAAGTCTATAACAAGTGCAGGAGTTTCAAAAGATTGGTTGCTCGGCAAAGTGCCTTCTCCATTGCTAGGAAACATCAGTGTTGTCATGAAGCACCACAACCATGCCATTTTAAGTCCCCAAACTTGGTTTACTCTGTCCATATAATCATTGCCATTTCTAATTGGCTTGAAATGGCTGTTACTATGAAAAGCATGGTTGCTAGGCAACATATGGCTGGTTACTAAGGAAGATGACATTTTATGTGATGGGTACCAATATCAAACGTTTCATCATATCTTTTTCAGTGTATACCAAAAGTCTTATGCTTCTATCAAAAAGTGAGCAATCTTTTTACCTTAACCAATGCGCAAGTGGTCCAGCATACAACTTATTACATGACAATATCATTGACAGCAACTCTTGTCTTTCTCTCATTTCCTAACAAATTCAACTTAAAAGAAATTAAAAAGAATGTACGATTACATGCACATCAGGGAGGAATTTGAGCGTTGGGCTGTGAAAATATTTATGATTTATACCCTTGAAAAGTTTACGTTTCTTGATCTTTACCCTGAAAAAATTTGCATTTTTTTTCATTTCAATAACAACTTAATGAGACCTCTATTATAACGAAACCTTAGAATTTGTTGTTGAGCTTCACCCTATATAGGATATTGGTAGGCTCATACCTGTTGTAGGATTTATTTATACATTTAGTGACCCAAATATTTAATGGTGCTCAGAGTTTATTAGCCCCCTCCCCCACCCCCGACTCAGGAGTACTGATCCACCAGTGGGGTTTTTATATGTTTTTCTTTTTCTGCCAATTTCCGAGCTACATCTTGAGCTACAAAAGCCGGATGGGTCTTTTGGGATTAAATTTCGCATCAATAATGGGAATGCAAATTTTGTGGGGTTGACATATTTTTTTGTACTTGACCTAATTTTAAGGTCATGACCTAATTATTATCCATTTTACCATTTTCACCATAACTCAACTAAGATTTGTCTGATCAGAATGACATGCCTTCTCTAGATACCCGATAGCAAGTCGCATTTATGCTTCATTTACATCATACCCCTCCGGGTTAAAGGTCAAGGTCAAATGTCGGTCTGAAAAAACAATGCGGTTTTTTTGTCATCGCTCAATTTTGCCAATGCGCAATCTCAAAGACCACTCAAAGATGTTCTTGTATCATAATAGTGCACCTGCACTGAAGTTGTGCACCTGATATTTGATTTGTGTCCTTGTCACACTTTTTTGGGATTGTGAGCTAATTAACAAAAAATATCTTTTTGATCATAACTTGAATAATTTTCCTCAGATTTTCATGATGTTCAGTTTTATGGATAGAATGCATATGAGAACACGTTTTCTTAATTTACATTCCATCCCAAAATGTTGAAGGTCAATATCATATTGGTCTGAACAAAATACTGTCAGACCCCGCTATTTGTGGTTCCACTATTCGTGGGTGATAAAATGCGACCTGTTTCTCTATTCGTGGAAAAGAAAAGTGTCCTGCAAATTCACTTTTTTTTTTCCTATTTGCAGCCGTGTTCCGCGAAATCGCGGTTTTTGTTTCCCTATTCGCGGCAGTGTTCCATGAATTCACGGAGTTTTGTTTTCCTATTCGCAACCGTGTTCCGTGGATTCTCAGGGGTTTTTTCCTATTTGTGGCCGTGGTCCGCGAATTAGCGGATTTTTGTCGACATTTACGGGTTTTGCCTCACCATTTGTGGATTTTGCCTCGCCATTCGCGGTTTGTTCCTCTCTATTCACGGATTTTCGTGACTCGGGAACATCTCTCCCCTTTTTCCATTGAGACAATGCCCCGCTATTCGTGGTTTCGCAATTCACAGATTTTCCAGGAATGTATCCCCCGTGAATAGCAGGGTCTGAGGGTATGCCATAATTGGATCGCGCGCACCGCGGAAGGTTCATCCTTGGCGATTGCTTTGTGATTGCAGATATCTAGTTTTGTTTGTACTTTCAATTCAAAATGAAGATCCTGTTTTATTGGCATGGTCCTGTTTCTCCAGGTCCTGTTTGTGCAGGAGTCGTTGGGTTGAAAATGCCACGATACTGTCTATTTGGTGATACAGTCAATACGGCTTCCCGTATGGAATCCAATGGGGAAGGTTTGTCATCTCCCCCTCCCCTTTTCGTGAATGATATTTCTGTTTGAAAAGGAGAGACGGTGGATTTGATCACCTCATTTATGACTAATCTAATGCCAGCCCAATCTTTGGCACAACATTTGGTCATCTGTAATACTGTTTCAATGTGTTGCACAGCTCTTAGGATCCACGTATCCTCTACTACAAAGGAAGTTCTGGATCATTTTTGTTGTTTTGAATTGGAACTGCGAGGAGATGTGGAGATGAAGGTAACTAGTTTACTTCGTAAATTTGTGAAATAACATTTGTTCCATAATGTGCCCTCACATTTGTGCCACAATAATGGTGAAGGCCGATATTTAGTCTACTCAAAAACCGTGTTCCTTTCCCGGTGCTTCAGAGAGAACTCCATGGCAGTAATACCAGTTTTGTGCTTGGCATACTCCATGGGTATTGAAGATCTGGTGCTGCATGTGGATCAAGCAGAGTTTCATTGGGCAGAATTGCCTTTATGTAATATAAATATTAATAATTATGTTTCCTAGAATTCCTTTCTTTTTCCTGACCCACCGCAACGGACTTTACTCTGGAATGATACAATTTTTGTGACACTTTATCAACATGAAGTACTATGATACGAGATGGGATTTATCTGTTCATAAGAGGGCAGGTCTCTGTGGAAGAATTCCCAGGATGAGTTAATATCCTGAGCAGGAGATATGGGAGACCAGTCCTGAAGGGAGATGGCTGCTTTCAGTCCCTGACAATCTGCTTGAGTGAAATGTCAGACTTGCCAGTGCTGAGGCAGCTTTCTGAAAATAGCCAGAAAGATGTGACTTCCACAAGCACATGATCAGATGAACCAATTGGTGCAGAAGAAGCGCAGCAGACATTTGTGGGATATCCATTTAATTTATCCATTTATCATCACCTAGTTAAGAAAGGAGGATTTGCCATTGGGAGAAATCTGGGTTGGAATGTTCACAGATTGAGTCAGGCCATGGAGTCACAGAAGTCGTGCGCTGAAGTTC
The DNA here is from genome assembly GCF_964187855.1 of Myxine glutinosa. Taxonomy (NCBI): domain Eukaryota; kingdom Metazoa; phylum Chordata; class Myxini; order Myxiniformes; family Myxinidae; genus Myxine; species Myxine glutinosa. The sequence continues at coordinate 233,971,597 of NC_136262.1, forward strand.
AATGGCTGGTGAGAGAGAGGTATCAACACCGATCCAATTTCATGGTGACAACTGAAATCACCACATATGAGGAAGAGGGAGTTGGGATGAGTGGTTAAAAGGTGGTCCATGTTGTTTGAAAGATATATGGAGATGGAGTTGTCACTTGTTGGTGGACCGTACAACACACAGATGAACAAGAGGTTGGAGCAGAGGGGAAGTCACAGCCAAAGGTACTCTTGAGGGTTGGGAGGTGTGAGATCAGTACATGGACATTGAGAAATTGAGTTATTGATGTAAATAACAACTCTGCCGCCAAGGTGGAGTTTAGGCCTAACAAATTGAAGGAGACAATAACCGGGGAGAGACACTTAGGAGTCAGGGACGTCCTGTGGGAGGAAGATTCTGTTAAACGGAAGATATCTGGGCTGTCAGCAGCAGCCTGGATTGAGAGATCTGTCAAGTGGAAGCGGAGGCCTCGGACGTTTGAGGTTCACACAGTGAGAGACAGGGGAGGAGGCGTTGGGAAGGCACTGGATATGTGGGAGGGTCAGAGGATGAAGGACCGGGGGTGTCAGGGGGTGGGGGGGGGGGGGTTAGGAGGCTGGGAAGGTGCGGGATGAAGGGGAGATGGGAAGGGGTGCGACAGAGGGGATGGGAGGGGCGAGATGGGAGTGGCGGGATAGGCAGATTATTTTATCCTTTATTTAAGGAATCAAAAGTACTGTATTTGATTGTTAAAACAAATTTCAAAATTGCCATGTACAGCATTGGGGTGAGTGTTTAAAGACTTTCTCTTCACTCGAAGAATGTCTGTTTGAATCCCATCGCTGTTCCTTCAGCGTTGGGTCCTGCACTTCTACTTTAGTTAGCTCTTTCACCTGCTCTTTAATTTAAGGGGATTGTGAGAGGGTGGAATGGGAAGGGCTCGCTCCCTGGCCTGGTTGGCTCAGGGGTTTGAAGTTGGGTGTGGGTGGGGTAGGGATTAATAAAAGTAAATAAAAGGTATAGGAACAGGTTAGAGATGGAGGAAAGGGACTCCGTTTAATTAAAAATCAATTTAATAATTAAATAAAATTTAATAAGATGGATACATTACAAAGTCATGTTACAATAACCCCCTTTTTTATATAAAAGTGTCCCAACCCTAACTGGGATTCAAACCATAAACTCAGAGAAGGAGCAGGTAAGAGTCTCAACCATTCATCCATTCGAGCAGAACAGAATATTTAAAAGATTTCCGGTCTCAAGTAGATTAACCTTCAAATTACCAAACAAGCAGATGGCTCCATTTTCCAGGGACAGATTTCATTGTGACTTTTTTACACGAGTGCAAAATAAACCCAGAAAGCATCTCAAAATGCAAAGCCCATCTGCATTCGCTTTTTCCTTGAACTTCAATTCGCGAAAACAACAACGGAAACAATTTTTATTAATCAGTGTTTTCCATATTCTCATAATAAAAGTTTGTTCGGTGGCGGAAAGTTATGTTTTCACCCGTGTTTGTCTGTGAACAGGATATCTCAAATAGGTTTGGACAGATTCAGATGAAACTTGGTGGACAGGTTTGGTGTATGACAAGAAATAATTGATCCAATTTCCGTGAAGATCCGAATCCGGATCAGGATGAGATGAATTTTTTTTTTTAAGTGATTCTTCACCATTGAGAGATGAGGCCAAAAAACGATATAACATTATATTTAAAAAAAAGTTGTGGACGACTTGTGACCAAACTAGAAGGATAAGTTGGTTAGGGACAAGAACAAGCTGATTATATTTTGGTTCAGGTGCGGATGCAGATCCGGCCTATCAGTGCGACACAACAATAAACTGTTCGGCCTAGCTGAGGTAAGTGCTCTACCCAGTGCCGTTCTAGTTGAAAATTTGAAAAGTTATGTAATTGACACACACACACTTGCAAAACCCCATCTTTTGCTGGGCAGTCAACGGGCAAACAAAAAAAAAGGAAATTTCAGTTCCTAATTGTAAGTCTACGACCACTTTTATGGCACGAAAATAGACAACCCAAAGGCAAGTGTGTTGCATTTTCTCCATCCTGTTCCGCTGAACTTCCGCAATATTGATGATCGTAATTTGAATATTTTCCCTTTTTATTTTACGGTCAAGGCCCATTAAATAACAGGTTGGCAGAGAGGGAGAGGCCAATGCACAAACAAAAGAGGAATAGGTGGACAAGAGACATAGACAAACAGGCAAAGAACATATAGACATGGATGGAAACAAAAGGGACGACAGATCAATTTTCCAATAAAGCGTGGAGCACACAAATAGTTGAGACCAGCAACAGCGAGGTAACCGAAAAGAGAAAGAGTTACAGCTGGACAGAGGAGAGAATGATCATGGGTAAGCATGGCAGGTGACATGAGATGGTAGCGGATCGCTACCTTAAAGACAGATTCGATGCACTCTGGGAGTCAACTCTACGGATGGAAGAAAAGGGAGACAAAGAAATGAAGGTGATCAGTGAGACTAGATTTGGGAAGGGTTATCGGATGTGTATTGCTCGGTGTGCTCCTGAGCCAGCAGTTGGGGAGGGATGAAAAAGAAAGCTTGATTTGAGTGTGGTACATAGGGACCACACGTCCACCAATCGGTCAGTGGGATGACAGAATCAGTCTCGACATTTAACCTTGAGGTAAGCAATGCCAAGTACCCTAAGGGCCTTGTGCTGTACTACTTTCCGTTGCGCAAGATGCGATCCAGGAGCACCAGGCCATAGTGGCAAGCAATCCACCAAGTTACTGCAGACAAATGATATATGAACAGGTTCACTTTGGATGTTGTTTTTTTTTTTTCTATTTACATATACAATTTGATCCCAGAAGCTCTCACTATATGTGAATGTACTTTGAATATGTTTTTCCACTTGCAGGGAAAGGGCAGAGTGAGAACCTACTGGCTACTCGGGGAGCATGAAAGCTGTCCTGAATCATGAACTCGGCCACGTGGAGTGAAGGGTTCAGCGAACGTGGCTCCAAGTCGTGCATCACTTTGAAGTCAGAATTAAATGTCGTGGCAAAGATGATGAAGACAGCCATTCCGTGACTCTGCGGCAGGATCAGTGTTGCTTCACTATCTAAGTGCACCCGCCCGTGTGCGACATTCAATAATCAACATTGTATTCGACACACAATGTCAATACTGTATATAATGTTTAAAAATCAAATATTTTCTTTAAAACTGTGAAATAGGTTTTCGTGTTTGGCTAAGTACTGTCTAGTTGTTGGTTTTTATCATTTAGTGACGCTTGCATTCATTTTAATGTTGTATTAAAGTTGCCGTTACATTCTGCACGGGCGATGTGACCGATACCTTGCGGCAGGTCACCAATGCTTTTCGTGATGGATTTTTGCTGAAATGGTGTTTTGTTTCTGAAATGGTGTATCTGTTATTTTAAATGAGATTACTCATAATGCATAAATAAATGTTTGATTTTAGATGTATTTGGCGGTTTTCTGTCAAAAGTAAAATGACATAATAGATGTATGCTGTGAAAGTGTATTAATGCAAACAAAGTGAAAAACAATTAAATTGTATGCAGTCTGACTTATACACACTGAAATATTTATGATATGTTGGTCAAGTGTGTGTGTGTGTGTGTGTGTTTTGACTTACTTTCCACCTCCCAAGATGTGTTGCTTACACATCACAGACAGGTTAGTCGTCTCTGGTTTTTAGTGCTTTTCCGGTATTGCTCCTACTCTGTTATCCAGTCCTCCCCAGCAATTCCAGGTAGCATCTGTTCTTCCAGTAACACTCTTGGTTAAACTTTCCAAAATCCAGGCTAACTACACTCCTCAACCCATTTCTTTGTTCCTCACTTCTCCCGCCTGTGCTTCCAGGAACACTCGTGGTTAAACTTCCACAAATCCAGGTTAACTACACATCTCAACGTACTCTTTGTTCCTCACTTCTCCCATCTCTTCTTCCAGGAACACTCTCCTGGTTAAACTTCCATTATCCAGGCTAACTACACACCTCAACGTACTCTTTGTTCCTCACTTCTCTCATTTGTTCTTCCAGGAACACTCTCCTGGTTAAACTTCCATTATCCAGGCTAACTACACACCTCAACGTACTCTTTGTTCCTCACTTCTCTCATTTGTTCTTCCAGGAACACTCTCCTGGTTAAACTTCCATTATCCAGGCTAACTACACACCGCAACGTTCTCCTTTGTTCCTCGCTTCTCCCATTTGTTTTTCCAGTTAAAGAAGTTGTTCTTTCCCACTCATCCCTCCATGGCTTCAAGTAGACAGTGCACCGCCACCTCGTGTCATTTCCCATCTTTTCCCATCATCCTCATTAACCATTTATATCCCAACCCTTTTACTTGATGGTTCCAGTGTCCTCTCACTCTCTCATTCCCTCATCCTTTCCTGTTCATTCATTCATTTCATTGCCCGTTCTGCTCAACTGTTTCCCAATACTCCCCACTATCAGTTCAACCTTGCTCTTCCATGAGTCTCATTCTTATAGAAACTAAAAATTCTTAGAAATATACTTAATGAAACCTGAAAGCAGGTGCTGACTGCAGCCTTTATTAGTCAGACATTGGTCTGCTTTCTAAATTTAAAACAACCTTGCTTTGCTGTAAGCTCAACTACTCAGACAAACAAGCTCTGATAGTAAATGCAATCATTCATTACATCTTTCGCCTGTGATGGCAGATGCATGAAACAACTCACTATTTTACTGTAGTCGCATATCTACCCGATGTGACACTTTGGTCATGATTGGTATTCAGCGAAAATAGCAATCAGTGGTATGGTGGTCGAAACGGCAGATTGTACCAAATGCTAAGCCTAAATGAGAAAGTAAACTCGTAAAATAGGAATATTCATGACAAAAACAGGATTTAAATGTATTGTATGAAAAAAATTATATAATGTTACTGAAATGCTGCACACGATGACATGCAAGTGTTGCAAATTAATAAATTGACACACATTTGGATGATGGTACACATCCCAAGAGAAACACTGATCTTAACTTAAATATTACCTGTTGCTGCAAGCTTGGCAATGAGCCAGAGGAATGGTTGGGCAAGTAGTGATTTACAAATTAAGAAAGGAAATTTAAGCCAGAGATAGATAAACTAGAGCTTCCAGGGAAGCAGAACTCAACTGAACTGACTGGACAACTTTAAAGTAGGTCAGTTGTCTGTACTAGATTTGACTTAAATGAAAAGCCAACAACCTTTCGGAGCTGAAAACAATATGGCGGCCATTTTGTGACGGATCGGGTTGGAATGCAATAGCAACCTACCTTGTGTGGTAAGGGTTAAACATTCTAAGTTTGATCAAAATCTGTTAATATTTGTGGACGCTAGAGTGTTAACGTCGATTTCATAACCAAAAACAAAATGGTCGCCTAAGTCCGCCATTTTTCAACGGATCGGGCTGTAATGTAATACCAACCTGGTCCTTTGGGTAGGGATGCTGCATGTCAAGTTTGATCAGAATCGGTCAATATTTGTGGACGCTGGAGTGTTAACGTCGAAAAGTTGACGGACGCCGGAGGGTTCAGTATGTGATGAACTCAACTGGACGGTAGTCCAGTTGAGTTAAAAATACAAAGGAGGTAAAATAAAGGGTCGGAGATGTGGTCGTAAATGGTGACTGCCGTCACGTCCATTGAAGGTACAGGCAGGTTGGAGCGGGCATGCTGGTGCAGAATAGTATTGGCCAGGTCACATCACTCCAATGGCCAGTCCAGCACTGTTCTCTGGAATGATGCTTCTTCACGAAGTTTGGATTCAGACCAGGTCACTCTACCATGGAGATGTTGCTCCTACTCCCCCAAAAATGGATGGAGGCCCTCATTGCCAGACATGAGATCAGGGCCATCTCTCTTGAAATGTCTCAAACCTTTGATACAGTCTGGCATCCTGCCTTGCTCTCCAAACTCTCTGCCCATGGCACCAAAGCAATGCCAACTCCACTCATGGTTTACTGACTTCCTCTACTCTCGTAGCCAGTGTGTGGCACTCACGGAATCTTTTCATCGCTTCTCCCTGTCAAGACAGGAGTGGACCAAGGCAGTGTTCCTGGCCCAGTCCTATTCCTGATATTCATCAATGATCTCACTGACGCTCTGGAAAACCCCCTTTGTTTATTTGCTGATGACCCCACCCTCTGCCATGACATCCCTCATCCTTTACACAGGAAGGTTGCAGCCTATTCCCTTTCTTCAGACTTTGATAAAATTAGAAGTTGATCCAAACACTTGGATTATGTCTTTCAATCCAGATAAATCCCACACTCTCACTCGCTCTCTCTGAAAGGATGTATGGCAATCCCTCCCATTGATTTCCTTAACAATCCTCTTGAAGATGTTAAGTCATTCAAACTCCTGGGTTTCACTATCAGCCATGATCTTCCTTGGGCAAACCACATTTCAAAGTTGGCCACCAAAGGTAGATTGCTGACTGGGCAATGCCCAGTGGGCATCCTCTGTTGTATATAGTCCTTCTTTGGCACACCTAAACTCCAATCCACCTTCAAGGCCTTCATCTGCAGCTTGATGGAGTGCTGTTCTCCTCTCTGGGCTGGCTCCCCTGCCTCCCATCTTGCTCAGTTTGATGCCGTGGAAACCAAGGCCTTCAAGATGATTGGAATCTCCCATGATGGTTCCAGTTTTTCCTTCCTGAGTTTGTTTCAGCATCCACCTTTTCCACCCCCTGCACCCACCCTGTCCCTCATTTCCTCAATTCACCCAATGTTTGTTCAAATCCCCTTATTTTGTCCTTCAACTCTGCTGTTGGTGTGTTCTTCCCTCTCCCCTCTTTACTGTTCCTGTTGTTCTCTGTATACAAAATATCGGCTTCTCTCTCAAGCAGTCTAACTCCCATGTTTTGTTATTTTTTTGTATACAAGATGGAGGCTCGTGTAAGAGCTAACTTGAATCACACAAAAAAAAAAACGACACATAAAACATACAATAAAGGGAGCGGGAGACAAGATGGGGAGAGAGAGGGAAGCACGCAAGTACAACAGCAGAGAACAAGGACATCGGGAGATCTGTGGGAGGGAGAGGTATAAAACACATGGACTGCATCTGTGCATCTTTCACAATGCAGGGGAACAACAATGTGGACCTTTTTAGCACACCAGACTCTGACTGAGAGACCAAAAAAACTGTGCATTGAAAAGGAGTCTTTGCATTGACCCCCCAATCATGTGTCCTTGCATGCACCAATCTTGTGTGCCCCTACCAGTCCCACATTAGGTAAACCAAACCCCAGCAGCAAGGAACCTTGTGTGGATGTAAAGTGGGGTATAAGTCAGGGGAGTTGTAAGCATAAGTAGGTGAGGGGCAGGAGAGTGAGGACTAGTTGAGACTTCCAGGACGACCTGTGGCTCTAAATTAAACACAGAGCCCCACCCTCTAAGGAGGAGCGACAGAATGAACAAGAACAGGAGCATTTTATATTTCACTTAAACCCCAATGGGGAGCTGCACTGGTTTTCCATGAAAGTAACAATATCTGTGCACAAAAAGTTGACACTGAAATATTAATCTTACAAATTCTACAAAAATAAGTCCTTATCAACATTGAACTGTCTTCATCGCATGGGATGTGAACTCCAGAATAACACCAATACACTACAAATGAACTGTCCCTGTTGGCTGTGTTCAATCCAGGCCTATACCTGGTGTTGGCCTAATGGTTAGGGTGACGGGCTTGGGATCCTGAGTTTGAATCCCGTTGAATTAACGCCAGGTAGAGTTGACTCAGCCTGTCATCATTCTGAGGTCGGCAAGATGAGTACCAGATAACTGGTTATAGAGAGGCATTGCATCAGCGGCAGATGCGCCCATAGAAATATGATGCAACCAGCAGCCGGGTGGCTGCACACGAACCACCCACCACCCAATCGAGGCCTACATCACATGTTGAGACATTGCAAATATGATAAGACAAAGGATGGAAGCCAATTTTGGTTGGGGGGGGGGGAGAAGGGAGGGGGTGGGTGGGTACAGAAGAAGGGAGATGCTTATGACAACATAAATATTCATAGAGAGTTGGAATGGAAAGGGAGAAACGTCCAAGATGTCTCTGGTGCACACATATGGTGATCAATTGGAATGAGACAGAAAGGGAGGGAAAGACTGACACTGTACGTGAGAGGTAAGGAAAACCCAATCTGCTACATTAAATAGAGTTTGTGTGGCTGTAGCTATGTCAGCATTATTCACTCATCGATTGGTCATAGCACTAACCAATCTTGTGTGCCGTTTTCCCTTCACTCATAGATTGGCCATGGCCCCGATTGGTCGCGGTCTATTGGTCATGGTGGCAGTGCCCGCTACTAATATAAACAGAGAAAAGACGGACAGCGTTTGGGATGATAGTCATGAAGTTCACACAGGTTGACCAGCTTGAGACGATGTAATGAAACACCAGCTGAAGTAGTACCCACAAACTCGTGAATGTGGTGCTTGAGATGAAGCAGACACCACAAGCTCATGAATCCATGACTTGTTTTGTTGCTTTATAATTGCAAACGGCAAAATAAATGGCAAACCATTCATTTCTGAATTTCATTCCACAAGAAACAGGTGTCCACTTTTATCCTCTAATTTGTTAGTAAAGCCATCGGCACAACTTCCAGGTAACCTCTTCAACAAGTGCCCAGCAAAAGCTTTGACCTAAGTCAAGCATGTGATGCAGTGGCATCAGCTGGCAAACCTTTAAATAGAAGGGCAACGTGGAAAGCATTGAGAGTCAGCCAATTGGATAATTAGAAAAGTAGCAATATGGAATGAGAGGATAAATTACGCCTTTTTCAAACGGTCAGCAAGACTCTAAATATGCTGGCAGTAAATAAATACTGCGATTTTGAGTGCAGGTTGATAAATTCACCAAAATGACGGCATTGGTCACAACCTGTGACAAACGGCTTAATGTTATTTATTCAAAAAAGGTAAAAAAACGAAAATCCACAATAAACAAAACAACAAGGAACCAAAAAACAAAGGTCAAAGTAGAAGAGATCAAAAGCAGGAAAACAAAGGCCATAATCCAATCTGAGTCAATAACAATAAATCAAAACATAATTAAAACAAGAAGCAGAAACAAAAGTAAAGAAAGGAGAATCAGAAGCAAATCAAGGAGGAATCAAAACCGGAGAACTAAGCAAGGAAAAACAAGTACAGATACATTCAAAGTACACCGTCCCCATGCAATACCGCAATGTAGCACATATAGAGACTGTATTGGGAGGGGAAGGGTGTGCAATAATTGATTGATTAATTGCAAAATTAAAATAAATAAATAACTCATAAAATAATTTCTTAATCAATTGGCTAATAGCATACCTCAACCACCAGTGTTTCATCCGAACCTGTAACTTTTTGAAAAATAATTAAATAAGCCATTAATTGGGAAAAAAAGTAATGGATTAATTGACTAAGAAATAAGTAACATCGATTAATTGCTTAATCAATAAATCAAAAATATCCTTTAAAGCCACATCACTTGGTCACTGTCATGTCCAAAAATCAGCTTCCTAGCTCAAAATGTGCCTGAGATATTGCCCAGATGAGAAAGGAAATGTGATTAATACCAAAAATAAATAAATGATAATCGTAAAATAATTAAGTTATTAATCGACTGGCTAACAGAATACCTAAACCACCACCGTTTCATCCGAATCTGTAACTTAAATTTTTTTTTATTAATGAAGTCATTAATCGAATAATTAAATAATTAATTGATTAATTGATTAATCAATTATTCAAAAATACCCTTTACAGCCAAATCACTTTGTCATTGTTATGTCCAAATGTTAGTTTCATCGCTCAAAAGGTGCCTGAGATAATACCCAGAAGAGATACCAGAGAAGATATCCCCCCCCCCCCTCCACCCTTCACACACCTCCTTCCCCCCAAGCCCTCTCCCTCCCACATTTCTCCCGATGTCCCTGCTCTCAAATGTTGTGTTTGTGTTCTTACCCCTATCTCCCCATCTTGTCTACCGCCCCCCTTATTATATGTTTTACGTGTCTGTTTGATTTTTTTTGTGTGAATAATGTTAGCTCTTTCACGAGCCTCGATCTTGTATACCAAAAAAAAAAAAAAAAGAGAAAGGAAATATGTAAGTACTTAATTAATGTAATGAATCAATTAATTGATTAATCAAAAAACAAAAAATATTGTTTTTGCCAAAGCACATGCGCACTATTGTGCCAAAACTTCAGCTTCCTAGCTCAAAGGATGGCTGAGATATCGCCCGGACAAACAACCAAACAAGAAAAAAAAAAAAAAAAAAAAAAAACAGAGTGAAAACTGAGTACTCCCTTTCAGCGCACGTCATCACAGGGGCCCCTTGCGGTGTCCTGTGATGACGTCATGCAGCACATGGGAATGGAATAGGAAAGGAGCGGTGTACAAAAAAAAATACTCATTTGCCCACCCTCTCAATCCCCATGGCCTCTCCTGCCTCAAGTGGGGGAATAAAAGTCAGGTGTGTGGAGCTTCTCCGAAGGGAGGGAGAGCGAGAGCAGAAATGGGAAGTAACAGAGGGGGAATGTCTGGGGGCACCCCATACCCCACAGTCCGACATGTCCCTTCCTGGGATTACTCCGCCCTGGATGGGCTCTACACCCCACAGATTTCTTCCCTATGATCGCTGCCGATAAATTCCCTGTTGGGCTTTGCCCAGGTGAGGTGGTCTTTAACACTGCCGGCTTCTCCTCCAGCACTTGTTCATTGTCGATTCACTAGTGTCTATAATGGCGTCCTTGAAGGAGGAGCCATTACTTGCAGCACCCTGCAGCGGAGTCTCTTGAATGGAGGTTGTTCTGGAGCAACCACCTCTGCTACTGGAACAACCACCTTTTCGACAGTGTTCTCCCCTCCCACCTCAGTGGGCCCGGATACCGACGTAACCACACCCAGGTCCTTCGCTGATGTGGGCGACGTTACTGCACTACTGCAGCCTCCTCCTTGCTCTCCTCTCCTCTTTCCTCTCCTCCTTCCTGTCCTCTAACTCCTCTGTGGGGAGGGGTACAACAAACCAGGTAAGGCAGATACCGCATCCGTATTCATCTCCGGTGCAACACCCCCACCCGCAGACGCATGCATCCTGCCTATAATCCTTTTTCAAAAATAAAAAATGCTTGTAATTTAAAAACCAATTTTAAAGAACTTTGAATCGGTCTTGTAATCATGTAAATAATAAATACATTTTTAAAAAACTTTTAATCGGTCGTGTGATCATGTAAATAATAATAAAAAAATTGTTAAAAACTTTGAATCGGTTGTGTAATCATGTAAATAATAAATACATTTGTTAAAAACTTTTAATCGGTTGTGTAATCATGTAAATAATAGATACATTTGTTAAAAACTTTTAATCAGTTGTGTCATCATGTAAATAATAAATAACTTTGTTAAAAACTTTTAATCGGTCGTGTGATCATGTAAATAATAAATAAATTTGCTAAAAACTTTTAATCGGTTGTGTAATCATGTAAATAATAAATACATTTGTTAAAAACTTTTAATCGGTCGTGTAATCATGTAAATAATAAATGTTTGTTAAAAACATTTAATCGGTCATGTAATCATGTAAATAATAAATAAATTTGTTAAAAACTTTTAATCGGTTGTGTAATCATGTAAATAATAAATACATTTGTTAAAAACTTTTAATCGGTCGTGTAATCATGTAAATAATAAATGTTTGTTAAAAACATTTAATCGGTCATGTAATCATGTAAATAATAGATAAATTTGTTTTAAAATTTTAATCGGTCGTGTGATCATGTAAATAATAAATAAATCTGTTAAAAACTTTTAATCGGTTGTGTAATCATGTAAATAATAAATACATTTGTTAAAAACTTTTAATCGGTCGTGTAATCATGTAAATAATAAATGTTTGTTAAAAACATTTAATCGGTCATGTAATCATGTAAATAATAAATAAATTTGTTAAAAACTTTTAATCGGTTGTGTAATCACGTAAATAATAAATACATTTGTTAAAAACTTTTAATCGGTCGTGTAATCATGTAAATAATAAATGTTTGTTAAAAACATTTAATCAGTCATGTAATCATGTAAATAATAGATAAATTTGTTTTAAAATTTTAATCGGTCGTGTGATCATGTAAATAATAAATAAATCTGTTAAAAACTTTTAATCGGTTGTGTAATCATGTAAATAATAAATACATTTGTTAAAAACTTTTAATCGGTCGTGTAATCATGTAAATAATAAATGTTTGTTAAAAACATTTAATCGGTCGTGTAATCATGTAAATAATAAATAAATTTGTTAAAAACTTTTAATCGGTCGTGTAATCATGGAAATAATAAATACATTTGTTAAAAACTTTTAATCGGTTGTGTAATCATGTAAATAATAAATACATTTGTTAAAAACTTTTAATCGGTCGTGTAATCATGTAAATAATAAATACATTTGTTAAAAACTTTTAATCGGTTGTGTAATCATGTAAATAATAAATACATTTGTTAAAAACTTTTAATCGGTCGTGTAATCATGTAAATAATAAATGTTTGTTAAAAACATTTAATTGGTCATGTAGTCATGTAAATAACAGATAAATTTGTTAAAAACATTTAATCGGTCGTGTGATCATGTAAATAATAAATACATTTGTTAAAAACTTTCAATCAGTCGTGTAATCATGTAAATAATAAATGTTTGTTAAAAACTTTTAATCGGTAGTGTAATCATGTAAATAATAACTAAATTTGTTAAAAACTTTTAATCGGTCGTGTAATCATGTAAATAATAACTAAATTTGTTAAAAAGTTTTAATCGGTTGTGTAATCATGTAAATAACAAATGCATTTGTTAAAAACGTTTAATCAGTCGTGTAATCATGTAAATAATAAATACATTTTAAAGAACTTTTACTGAGTCGTGTAATCATGTAAATAATAAATAAATTTGTTAAAAACTTTTAATCGGTCGTGTAATCATGTAAAGAATAAATACATTTGTTTAAAATTTTTAATCGGTCGCATAATCATGCAAATGATAAATACATTTGTTAAAAACTTTTAGTCGGTTGTGTAATCATGTAAATAATAAATACATTTGTTAAAAACTTTTCATCGGTCGTGTAATCATGTAAATAAAAAATAAATTTGTTTTAAAATTTTAATCGGTCGTGTAATCATGCAAATAATAAATACATTTGTTAAAAACTTTTAGTTGGTTGTGTAATCATGTAAATAATAAATAAATTTGTTAAAAACTTTTAATCGGTCGTGTAATCATGTAAATAATAAATAAATTTGTTTTAAAATTTTAATCGGGCATGTGATCATGTAAATAATAAATACATTTGTTAAAAACTTTTAGTCGGTTGTGTAATCATGTAAGTAATAAATAAATTTGTTAAAAACTTTTAATCGGTTGTGTAATCATGTAAATAATAAATAAATTTGTTAAAAACTTTTAATCGGTCGTGTAATCATGCAAATAATAAATAAATTTGTTAAAAACTTTTAATCGGTTGTGTAATCATGGAAATAATAAATAAATTTGTTAAAAACTTTTAATCGGTCGTGTAATCATGTAAATAATAAATAATGTTTTCTTTCTCTCCAATCCCGTTGGTTATCTTTTTTTTTTCTTCCATTCTCCTTAACCTCACCCACGTGACCCATGTGGGCATCTCACCATAATTATTTAATTTGTCTCCTCTGTGTGGATAACTGTTCTATCTACCTTAGATAGGTCTGACATGCTCTTAATGAAAAATGGCTTTCAAGATTATTACTCCCGCCAGGGAGTAATGCATTCGATCGTGTCCGTCCGTGTGTGTGTGTGTGTGTGTGATTTGTGTGTTTGGAACATGTGTGTTTGGAAATCACACATGTGTGTGATTTGTCTTTATCTTTTGGTGGAAAATCCACTATTAGTAGGGTCAATATACGAAAAAAACTCACCTAACCCTAAACAAATTGATACAAAAGGTTTTTCAATGGATTCTGGTACCATTGGGCATGCGAAATAACATACTAAAAATCTACTAACATCTGACTTCCGGAAAGGGGTCATTTTCAAGATGGCGTCCAAGATGGCTGCCGGGAGCTTAAAATGGCCATATCTCAATTATTATTCAACTTAGAAAGGTGGTTTTGGTGTCTAACCCTAAGTTTTAGGGCACAAGGAATCCAATTGAATCAATAAAATTACCATCAGTTAATTCTTTATTGACAAGTCCAAGATGGCATCCCAAGGTGACATCCTGATCCACTAAAATGGCTCTGTCGAATAGTAGTCAACCTAGAGAGATTTTTTCAGTGTGTATACCTAGGTTTAAGGCACCCAGGAAATCATCAAAATTACTTAAATAAGCACAAAGTAATCAGGTAATCCAGTAAGCCAGGTTTACCAGCCCATTAGGCATTTGTTGTCTTACACTGTTAGTCGCTATTCATCGTCATCCTCCGACTCCTCTGGAAGAAACTTGTTATGTGGATTGTCACATTCTTCAAGTTGGCACGGTCCACAGGCAGTAGTACATGGTAGTCCATATCGTCTACAAGAGCAGCGGAGTGTCTTGCAGGCAGTGGAGCAGTTACAATGAATGACCTTCAAGAGACTGTCTGGAGCAGCGTTCATTCTTGACATAAGTGGGACAAACTGATTATCCTGCAGGCTCCACCCCCATTTCATGGCATCCATACCCTCTTCTTTTCCCATCCACACCATGATCTGGTAGTACGCTCTACGACAGTGAAGTTTGGTAGCAGATTTAGTTGGGGGCAGACGTTCGGGTGTTACAAAAAACGAAGCAGAGACAACCTTCTTGCTGAAGGTGTTATATCGCATTGTTGCAAGGGAATCTTTGCACTTGCCACCAAAGAGGATAGCCGTTACTCGGCATCCAAGGTCATCGATCACCTCTGTGGTCTGGTTTGGGATGGTGAATGTGTTGGCACAAGACCGAAGGACAGGGTCTCCTTTTACAAGCTACTGGAAAGCAGTCTTTTTGCCAACACCAAAAATCCGAGTAGTCGTGTCACAACCAGTCATGGCATGGATGAATATCAACTGAGAACACATGTCATGTCCGAGGATTTCTTGTAGACGGTTGATGTCATACACTTTAAAACTGCCATCAGCTTTGGACTTGTCTGATCTGAAATAAAGGCTCTTACTGTCTCCCTGCGCATAGTAAAGGAGTAAGACAAGGAGATCAGTATCTTCTCCAATCAGTGTAGTGGTGTGTAGAAGAGATGCCTCCACTGCAGCCTTTACTATATCTACGTCAGCATCTCCAGGTGCATTGACCACAGTGCAATACCTTTCTCTCAGTTCATCACTTATCATCCCGATCAGTCTCTGTTTATTGATATCTCTTGACAGGACCTCCTCCTTCTTGCCTGAGAACTTTGTCTCCGCAGTGAAGCTGACAATGCGATGAATATTGTGTCCTCTTCTCTGATGCGTGTTGTCTTTAATGGACGGCCCTTCCTCATAGCCATCAAAGACAATGGTCGTAGCTGAACCATAATGCTGGATGGTGAAGTCAGCATACGACTGCGCTATTTCACCATAGCTTTCTCCACTCTTCCATGGTATTCTGTGAAGGAGTGAACCTCCATCAAGGACGTGGATCTCCGTTTCTGGTACAGAATCTAGGATGGCATCACTTGCATGATCACAGATCGCATGAGCAAGTTGTGGCTTATCAGCCTTTCGGAAGACGTTTCTGGCGGAGGATGGTGAGTTCTGGTGAGTCGGAGGATGACGATGAATAGCGACTAACTGTATAAGACAACAAATGCCTAATGGGCTGGTAAACCTGGCTTACTGGATTACCTGATTACTTTGTGCTTATTTAAGTAATTTTGATGATTTCCTGGGTGCCTTAAACCTAGGTATACACACTGAAAAAATCTCTCTAGGTTGACTACTATTCGACAGAGCCATTTTAGTGGATCAGGATGTCACCTTGGGATGCCATCTTGGACATGTCAATAAATAATTAACTGATGGTAATTTTATTGATTCATTTGGATTCCTTGGGCCCTAAAACTTAGGGTTAGACACCAAAACCACCTTTCTAGGTTGAATAATAATTGAGATATGGCCATTTTAAGCTCCCGGCGGCCATCTTGGACGCCATCTTGAAAATGACCCCTTTCCGGAAGTCAGATGTTACTAGATTTTTAGTATGTTATTTAGCATGCCCAATGGTACCAGAATCCATTGAAAAACCTTTTGTATCTATTTTTTGGGGGTTCAACCATATATTGACCTGAAGGAACTGCGCTCCAACGCGAGTCGAAAGAATTGACGCGACCAAAGACGGAATTCGTCCGAGTTGCTTTATTGAAACAAAACAGCTCAGGTATTCTGACAAGCCCGTTTTTCGGGCAACAATATATATACACATTTATGTCGGGATGTTTGCCCGCCAAAAGCTACACCGGGCATGCCCGGGTATCAAGGGCGAGCCTTGGAAAGGCGAGTCTGGACCTGCCCGGGCGTGTTTGGCTGCGGCCTGGCAAGTCGAGGCTGGGCGTGCCCGGGCGCTCTGGGCGAGCACTGGAAAGGCGATAGCGGGCATGCCCGGACGCTCTGGGCGAGCCCTGGAAAGGCGATAGCGGGCATGCCCGGACGCTCTGGGCGAGCCCTGGAAAGGCGATAGCGGGCATGCCCGGACGCTCTGGGCGAGCCCTGGAAAGGCGATAGCGGGCGTGCCCGGACGCTCTGGGCGAGCCCTGGAAAGGCGATAGCGGGCATGCCCGGACGCTCTGGGCGTGCCCTGGAAAGGCGATAGCGGGCATGCCCGGACGCTCTGGGCGAGCCCTGGAAAGGCGATAGCGGGCATGCCCGGACGCTCTGGGCGTGCCCTGGAAAGGCGATAGCGGGCATGCCCGGACGCTCTGGGCGTGCCCTGGAAAGGCGATAGCGGGCATGCCCGGACGCTCTGGGCGAGCCCTGGAAAGGCGATAGCGGGCGTGCCCGGACGCTCTGGGCGAGCCCTGGAAAGGCGATAGCGGGCATGCCCGGACGCTCTGGGCGTGCCCTGGAAAGGCGATAGCGGGCGTGCCCGGACGCTCTGGGCGTGCCCTGGAAAGGCGATAGCGGGCATGCCCGGACGCTCTGGGCGAGCCCTGGAAAGGCGATAGCGGGCGTGCCCGGACGCTCTGGGCGTGCCCTGGAAAGGCGATAGCGGGCATGCCCGGACGCTCTGGGCGAGCCCTGGAAAGGCGATAGCGGGCATGCCCGGACGCTCTGGGCGTGCCCTGGAAAGGCGATAGCGGGCATGCCCGGACGCTCTGGGCGAGCACTGGAAAGGCGATAGCGGGCATGCCCGGACGCTCTGGGCGAGCCCTGGAAAGGCGATAGCGGGCATGCCCGGACGCTCTGGGCGAGCCCTGGAAAGGCGATAGCGGGCGTGCCCGGACGCTCTGGGCGAGCCCTGGAAAGGCGATAGCGGGCATGCCCGGATGCTCTGGGCATGCCCTGGAAAGGCGATAGCGGGCATGCCCGGACGCTCTGGGCGAGCCCTGGAAAGGCGATAGCGGGCATGCCCGGACGCTCTGGGCGAGCCCTGGAAAGGCGATAGCGGGCATGCCCGGACGCTCTGGGCGTGCCCTGGAAAGGCGATAGCGGGCATGCCCGGACGCTCTGGGCGTGCCCTGGAAAGGCGATAGCGGGCATGCCCGGACGCTCTGGGCGTGCCCTGGAAAGGCGATAGCGGGCATGCCCGGACACTCTGGGCGTGCCCTGGAAAGGCGATAGCGGGCATGCCCGGACGCTCTGGGCGAGCCCTGGAAAGGCGATAGCGGGCATGCCCGGGAAAGACGAGACCGGGCGTGCCCGGGAGGTTCGGGCGTGCCCGGGAACAGTGAGTCCGGGCATGCCCGGGAGAGGCGCGTCTGGCCGTGTTCTGGCCGGTGCAAGGCGATTATGTACATCCAGCGGTAACCGCTACAGACCCCTCTATATACTGTTTCTCATATATTTATATGTTTATTCTTTGTTGATGTGATTTTAATGTGTTTGTTAAACTACATTTATATGATGTTTTATGTTTGTTCAACTACATTTCAAAGCATGAAAACCACAAACAATATAATTAATTGTACAGTAACGGCTAGATGTTACAAGTTAAAAGAAACTAAAGAATTAATTACATGTAAAACCTCAAATATAGTTTACCTATTGACCTGTAGCAAATGTGCGATGCAATATGTTGTTGCATTGATGGGTTGACTGACTGCCTGGACGCAACTGAGGTTGTGGATCTACTGATGTACCATCTATTGATGTGGATCCATGATCGAGGTTGTGGATCCGCCGTTTGGAGAGGTCCTGGGCTCAAAGGAACGAAACCTCGAGGAAGAACGGTGCCCAGCTGATGATCCATGCAGTCGGGAAACTAGTCAATTGCTTACGGGTTAAGGTTCTTGCTTTAGGTGGAGAAACTATGTTCGAGGTTTGCAATTTAAATAAAGTTGAATAATGAATATGGGATGTTGTGAAATTAACATCATTTACAACAATCCTTTAAATTATTTATATTTAAGTTTAGGAACAATCGATACTGTACAATTAAGTGTGTGTGTGTGTGTGTGTGTGTGTGTGTGTGTGTGTGTGTGTGTGTGTGTGTGTGTGTGTGTGTGTGTGTGTGTGTGTGTGTGTGTGAATAAAAGAGAGAGATAGAATTGTGAGGAACAGAAATGAAAAAACGAGATATGTGTGTGTGTTCGTATGTTCGTGTGTTTGTGAACAAGATATCTGGAAAAGTTCTGAACGGATTTGGATGAAGGTTGGTGGGATGATTGCCCTTGGGATAAGGAAGAATTGATTCGTTTTTGGTGAAGCTCAGGATATTATTCCGGATCCAGGAATTTTTTTGGAAATTTTTTTGGGAAAATTTTTTTTTTTGTTTTATGCATTAAAGCTTTTATTCTTATTTTTAAATGATGTTTTTCTCCTCCAATTCCGAGATATATCAAAATAAATTCTCTGACAGTTAGGGCTTACTTTCTTTTTCATTTATTGTTTTGGGGGAGAGGGGATGTTAAACAAAACGTATTATTCCAACTGAACCCACGGCGGGAGTATGCGCTCTACTGAGTGGCGTTCTAGTTTTTGTGTGTGATAAACGAATGAATATCAAAATCTGGAAGTAGAGACTAATAGTAACCTCAGACAATCCGATTGTTTTTAGCAGAGTGGAGTCGATGACACAAAATCACTTTTGTTGGCCAATCAATTAACAAGGGAATAAACCTGTTTGTAAGGTACACCTCCGATATGAAGGGGGTTCAAAAAGTTCTCATGATGAAATACTCCCAATCAATCCAATAAATGGCAGTTTTTATTTCCCAAAATATGAATATCGATAGTTAGTAAGAAAAAAAACATTCACTTACTCATTATAAATAAACATAGCATGTCTGATCACTTCAAAAGAGTTGGGCCTAATTTTGGAGTTTTTCCACATATCCCCCAGACTGATCTGGTCCGGCATGCTGAACTCGGACCAACCCATGTTTCTTTTCCATTAGGAAGAACGAATGATATCTCACCATGCTTGACTGAGTTGTGGAAAGTCGGTGAACGTGTAGGACATTCGAATACACACAACAGGATCTATAATGGAGGCAACATTGCTTTGGATTATTTTTGTCAACAAGGCTCCTTGTTTCCTTAATATCCCAGTTGGTTCTGCTATTCTCAGAATCCACGAAGTGAGAGTATCACATCATTTAAATCTTATTACTATATAAAGCGTTTTTTCTGATAAACGTGCATGATGCCTCCTCGTTCCCCTCATTACCTGACACATTCAGCGTTTTACAACAATAATCAGCCATAGTGGTGTAATGGAGCGGGACAGGGAAGCAGTGAAAATGTTCCAATATTCCACTAAATCAATCACCCGTACAATTCACGGCTCTGGAACGACGGAGCCCAATTCCACAACATCCCCCCTACTGGTCTTTAGGTCTAAATTTGGAATCACTGTTCGCGACCCTTGAAGCTCTTTTGCTTCCACCATGCAGAGCACAATGACAGCCATTCATGGTTTATTTTCTGCCCAAAAGGGGAGAAGGTGTGTGTTTCTGTGTGTGTGTTATGTACATGTGTGTATATATGTGTGTTTGTGTGTGTGTGTGTATGTATGTATGTGTGTGTGTATGTATGTATGTTTGTTTGTGTGTGTGTGTGTGTGTGTGTATGTATGTATGTTTATGTGTGTGTATGTATGTGTGTATGTATGTTTGTGTGTGTGTGTGTATATATGTGTGTGTGTGTGTGTGTGCGCGTGTGTGTGTGTGTATGTGTGCGTGTATGTGTGTGTGTGTGTGTGTATGTGTGCATGTATGTGTGTGTGTATGTATGTTTGTGTGTATGTATGTATGTTTGTGTGGGTGTGTATGTGTATGTGTGTATGTTTGTTTGTGTGTGTGTGTGTGTGTGTGGATGTATGTGTGTGTGTATGTATGTATGTTTGTTTGTGTGTGTGTGTGTGTGTGTGTATGTATGTATGTTTATGTGTGTGTATGTATGTGTGTATGTATGTTTGTGTGTGTGTGTGTATATATGTGTGTGTGTGTGTGTGTGCGCGTGTGTGTGTGTGTATGTGTGCGTGTATGTGTGTGTGTGTGTGTATGTGTGCATGTATGTGTGTGTGTATGTATGTTTGTGTGTATGTATGTATGTTTGTGTGGGTGTGTATGTGTATGTGTGTATGTTTGTTTGTGTGTGTGTGTGTGTGTGTGTGGATGTATGTGTGTGTGTGTGTGTACGTATGTTTGTGTGTGTATGTATGTTTGTGTGTATATGTGTGTATGTATGTTTGTGTGTATATGTGTGTGTGTGTGTATGTTTGTGTGTATGTATGTATGTTTGTGTGTATGTGTGTGTATGTGTGTGTATGTGTGTGTGTGTATATATGTGTGTGTGTGTGCGCGTGTGTGTGTGTGTATGTGTGCGTGTATGTGTGTGTGTGTGTGTATGTGTGCATGTATGTGTGTGTGTATGTATGTTTGTGTGTATGTATGTATGTTTGTGTGGGTGTGTATGTGTATGTGTGTATGTTTGTTTGTGTGTGTGTGTGTGTGTGTGGATGTATGTGTGTGTGTGTGTGTGTGTACGTATGTTTGTGTGTGTATGTATGTTTGTGTGTATGTGTGTGTATGTATGTTTGTGTGTATATGTGTGTGTGTGTGTATGTTTGTGTGTATGTATGTATGTTTGTGTGTATGTGTGTGTGTGTGTGTGTATGTGTGTGTATGTGTGTGTGTGTATGTTTGTGTGTGTGTGTGTGTGTGTTTGTTTGTATGTGTGTGTGTGTGTTTGTATGTGTGTGTGTGGCTGGCCAGGCGTCATAACTTTTTGTTACCATTTGAGTTTTGTCATTAAATGTTCACCAAGACTTTATCTATCTATAATTCCAGTAATCTCTGTGTGTGTGTGTGTCTGTGTGTGTGTGTGTGTGTGTGTGTGTGTTTGTCTGTGACCGCTGTTTCTCGACAACTACCGGTCCGATATACTTGAAACTTGCCAGGTATATTGCTGGGGACCTGAGGATGTGCCTTTTCAAGGTTTCATATTAATCGGACAAGTAGTTACCGAGCTATGGCGATTTAGCCGTTCGCCGTTCGCTTTGGCTTTGCGAATGGACCAAACCATTTCATGTAAATAGAGGGGGGGGTTCTGTGGTCGTTGCGAATGGACCAAACCATTTCATGTAAATAGAGGGGGGGGGGGGTTCTGTGGTCGTTACTGCCACGTGGTTTCAAAGTTTTTTTTTGTTGTTGTTGTTTGCACGCATGCTTTTTTGCACGCACGTACGGGCACCCACGTACGGGCACGTCCTAGTCTATCTATAATTCCAGTAATCTCTGTGTGTCTGTCTGTCTGTCTGTATGCGACCGCTGTTTCTCGACAACTACCGGTCCGATATACTTGAAACTTGCCAGGTATATTGCTGGGGACCCGAGGATGTGCCTTTTCAAGGTTTGAAATTAATTGGACAAGTGGTTCCCAAGGTATGGTCACCGTACTCGCAAGCCGTTCGCTTTGGCTTTGCGAATGGACCAAACCATTTCATGTAAATAGAGGGGGGGGGGGTTCTGTGGGCTTTGCGAATGGACCAAACCATTTCATGTAAATAGAGGGGGGGGGGGGTTCTGTGGTCGTTACTGCCACGTGGTTTCAAAGTTTTTTTTTGTTGTTGTTGTTTGCACGCATGTTTTTTTGCACGCACGTACGGGCAAGCACGTACGTGCGGGCACGCCCTAGTCTATCTATAATTCCAGTAATCTCTGTGTGTGTGTGTGTCTGTCTGTCTGTATGCGACCGCTGTTTCTCGACAACTACCGGTCCGATATACTTGAAACTTGCCAGGTATATTGCTGGGGACCCGAGGATGTGCCTTTTCAAGGTTTGAAATTAATCGGACAAGTGGTTCCCAAGGTATGGTCACCGTACTCGCAAGCCGTTTGCTTTGGCTTTGCGAATGGACCACACCATTTCATGTAAATAGAGGGGGGGGGTTCTGTGGTCGTTGCGAATGGACCAAACCATTTCATGTAAATAGAGGGGGGGGGTTCTGTGGTCGTTACTGCCACGTGGTTTCAAAGTTGTTTTTTTTTGTTGTTGTTGTTTGCACGCATGTTTTTTTGCACGCACGTACGGGCAAGCACGTACGGGCGTGCCCGCACCTAGTTATAATAATACGGAGAAGGTAAATTAATAATTTTTTGTCAAAAGGTCAAAGGTCAAGATTGCATAAAATCGTCAATTTTCAACCAATTTACATGAAATTTAAAGAATTTGCATATTGGATCACTGAATTGGTTCACCATTTAAAAACGTATTGTTTTTTTTAAATCAAACGGTCATAGGTAAAGATTGTGTTTAGCAATCACTTCTTTGTGTCTGTCTGTATGTGTGTTGTGTGCATCTGTCCAGGCCGTAACGTTTTTTTTACCATTTGAGCTACTAGGGCATTGCCCGTACGTGGGTGCCCGTTCCTTGCCAAAAAAAAAAAAAAACGCTACCCGTACGCTCTACCCCGCCCGTACGCCCGTAAACAAAAAATAACAACGCTCTTCGCTTCCGCCCTTCGCTCTGACTGAATTGGGAGAAATAATGCGCATAAGAAATCGAATTACGTACCGTAATGGCGGTCAGCTCGTAACGCGCACACTGTCCGGAAGTTCGCATATCGCATATCTATCTATCTATCTATTAATGCCCATTTATTCAATTATCGCCAACGTATTTTGGCTTTTTGCAATTTAATCGCAAGGAAAAGTAGAAAGAGAAGAGGGAAAAAAAGAAACGCCTTGCCTTGCTGCAAACAGCTGCTGCAAACAACAACAACATGGAAGGCTGCACTGTCCGGAAGTTGGCATATCGCAGTTACGATTATTTTAGTGTTAATGGCCAATTATTCAATTAGCGCCAACGTATTTTGGCTGTTTGCAATTTAATCGCAAGGAAAAGTAGAAAGAGAAGAGGGAAAAAAAGAAAAGCCTTGCATTAACGCATTAACGCTTGCATTGCATTAACGGTTCGGCACACGTGATAGCTCGCTGCTCTCTGATTGGTTGAAGCGTTTTTTGGACATAGCTCGGTAGGTACTTGTCCGATTAATTACAAACCTTGAAAAGGCACATCCTCGGGTCCCCAGCAATATACCTGGCAAGTTTCAAGTATATCGGACCCGTGGTTGTCGAGAAACAGCGGTCACAGACAAACACACAGACACACAGACACACAGACACACAGACACACAGACAGACACACAGAGATTGCTGGAATTATAGATAGACTAGGGCATGCCCGTACTATATATATATCTAAAATTATATCCCCCCCCCTATTTACATGAAATGGTTTGGTCCAAAGCGAACGGCTTGCGAGTGGTGACAATCCCCCCCCTCTATTTACATGCAATGGTTCGGTCCAAAGCGAACGGCTTCCGGAGTTTGGTAAAGAAATCGCCATCGCGTACACAAACGCGCAGGAAAGCGAATGAATCGCAAATTCGTTTTTATTAGTTGTAAAACATAATGCCCAATTATTCAATTAGCGCCAACGTATTTTGGCTGTTTGCAATTTAATCGCAAGGCAAAGTAGAAAGAGAAGAGGGAAAAAAAGAAAAGCCTTGCCTTGCTGCAAACAGCTGCTGCAAACAACAACAACAGGGAAGGCTGCACTGTCCGGAAGTTGGCATATCGCAGTTACGATTATTTTAGTGTTAATGGCCAATTATTCAATTAGCGCCAACGTATTTTGGCTGTTTGCAATTTAATCGCAAGGAAAAGTAGAAAGAGAAGAGGGAAAAAAAGAAAAGCCTTGCATTAACGCATTAACGCTTGCATTGCATTAACGGTTCGGCACACGTGATAGCTCGCTGCTCTCTGATTGGTTGAAGCGTTTTTTGGACATAGCTCGGTAGGTACTTGTCCGATTAATTTCAAACCTTGAAAAGGCACATCCTCGGGTCCCCAGCAATATACCTGGCAAGTTTCAAGTATATCGGACCCGTGGTTGTCGAGAAACAGCGGTCACAGACAAACACACAGACACACAGACACACAGACACACAGACACACAGACAGACACACAGAGATTGCTGGAATTATAGATAGATTATCATCAACGTTTCAACAAAGCTTTATTATGATTAAATATGGAGAAGGCAAATTAATATTTTGTCAAAAGGTCATAAGGATAAAGGTCAGCGTAACCTAAAATCATAAATTTTCATCCAAGTGCCCTGAAATTTAAATTAACCATTTGAGTTTTGTTATCAAATTTTCAACAAAGCTTTATTATGAGAATATGGAGAAGGTAAATTAATCATTTGGTCAAAAGGTCGAAAGTCAGCATCACAGAAAATCATCAATTTTCCTCCGATTGACCTGAAATTTAAAGAATTTGCATATTGGGTCACTGAATTGGTGAACTAATCAAAAGGGAGAAGTCGATTGTTTTTTTTTTAGATCAAAAGGTCAAATATCAAAGTTGCACAAAATCATCCATTTTCATTTTGCATTTTTAAAGCTGTTTTCGTTATTTTGAGCATATGGAAGAAGAAGAATACGTCTGAATACAAACAGATGTTGTCAGGCTTTGCATTTTCAGATGCTTTCTAGTTTTCTTTTCTTTTTCAATGGGACATTATTTTTTCAATGGGATCCATATGCTAGTATTTTGTGCATGTATGGGTCCCTAGACCATTCAAGGAGTGCACCAAAAAAAGCTTCCACATTCCTGCTCCGACTGCTATTGGAAGGCAATGGCAAACCATATTGAAATCTAGGGCCTTTTCAGGTTCTGACAATTTTAATGTCTCTTTTCTAAAAGGAAACGACTTCCGTGGTGATCATCCCTATAACTGCTATTTCCTCATCCATCACCATGGACCTCAATCTCTTTGCTTCGTTTATGAGGCAGATGAAAATATTGATTAATAATAATTATTATTAGTCCCCTACCGGTGTACACCGGAGGGGACTATAGGTTTGCACTCCGTCCCTCCGTCTGTCAGTCTGTCAGTCCGTCACACAAAGAACAGCTTTCCGGACTTTTTTTCTAAACTCTTAATGCTAATGATTTAAAACTTGGTACATGGTTTCCGCATGATAAGTTACAGATCAAGTTCAAAATTCACGACGTTTCGATCATTTTTGACAAAGGTATGGCACTTTGAACTTTGGTAATTTTCCCAACAGTTTTCCGGACTATAATTTGGAGTGCGGTAAGTCAAAGCTGTTAATATTCCTTGTTTTAACTCCAATTTACATTCTTTTTCCCCTTTTAGTGAGAAGTAGGGGTCTGTGCAACCATTCATGAACTTTATTTGGTGCAAATCGGATAATTTTTAGCTGAGTTACCTCAGACCGTGAGTTGGTAATTATATAATTCACACAGTGCAATACGTGCAGGCTGCTCCACGGAGCGACCTTGCTGGCTTATTTTAACTCTGATTTACATTCTTTTTCCCCTTTTAGTGAGAAGTAGGGGTCTGTGCAACCATTCATGAACTTTATTTGGTGCAAATCGGATAATTTTTAGCTGAGTTACCTCAGACCGTGAGTTGGTAATTATATAATTCACACAGTGCAATACATGCAGGCTGCTCCACGGAGCGACCTTGCTGGCTTATTTTAACTCTGATTTACATTCTTTTCCCCCTTTTAGTGAGAAGTAGGGGTCCGTGCAACCGTTCATGAACTTTATTTGGTGCAAATCGGATAATTTTTAGCCGAGTTACTTCAGACCGTGAGTTGGTAATTATATAATTCACACAGTGCAATACGTGCAGGCTGCTCCACGGAGCGACCTTGCAGGCTTATTTTAACTCTGATTTACATTCTTTTTCCCCTTTTAGTGAGAAGTAGGGGTCCGTGCAACCATTCATGAACTTTATTTGGTGCAAATCGGATAATTTTTAGCCGAGTTACCTCAGACCGTGAGTTGGTAATTATATAATTCACACAGTTTTCCGGACGACAGACTGCCGGTAGGGGACATGTATTGCAGCGCAATACTCAGAATGCTTGTTGGACTGCATTTACAGGTTGTTGTAGATTTCAATTGAATAATCTCCATGTTGTTCATATAATCGATTGAGCGTTATACTGTGGATATTTGTGACAATTGACATCCATCATAAGACAAAAAAAACAAACAAACCCAAAACACATCCATGGAATTAATCTTTCATTCTGCTAGAAACTGCAAATCCTTGATATGCTTTAATGAAAAGTGCAGCTGGTTGGTATAAGCTTCACTTAAATAATTCAGAGTTCATTTGTGTCCAAAGTCAATTGCAGGCTGGTCTTGATTGCCTACTTGATTGCAATAATTACACTTAAAATGGCTGAGACGTCATGGCGAAAACTTCACAAAATGCAATCTCGTTTTGGTTAAAAAGAAACAACAAAAGCAAACTGTCTGAAAGCTGAACCTGAACCCTTACGCATGTGGAAAACGGCTTTTCGGCCATTAATAAAAATAACAACAGTTTCCTAAATGCCACAACTTTTACTCTGCTCTGTAGAAAGGAGGTGTTGATATTGAAGGGTTTGCTTGCTGTTTCTGGGCATGTGCAGAGCCAAGTTATTTATCTTCTTGCAAACATATAGAGCAAGTCTGTGTGCAACAGGTCATGGGCTGCAAAGTTGGACAAACCCCTAAGTGAAACTTTTAGATTCAATGTGAAGGTTGGTTCATCTGTCAACTGCCAAAATGACTTCAATACAGTTGTTGATTCATCCAGTTTTAGGACTTTTATAGAAGGTATAGGATAGCTAGGGCCTCGGCTCATGGAGGAGCTAAACGGCAAAGGGCGGCAGGTATACACGTTGTGTGTCCCAAACTGCCAAAGCATCCACTGCTTTTATCAAAGCTTAGGCCAAACAAGTCCTGTATTTGTTTCAAATAAGAGAGCAGAGAATTTCTTTCCAATAGATTGGGAATTCGATAAAATATTTTTTTATAGAAAATTATGATTTAAGGAAAGAAAACCTTTCATCATCGGTCTCTATATTAATTTAACAACCTCATCAAATAAATTGGTGCAGGTTGTTAAGATTTATCAAGTCCAATTAAATCAGTAAATATTTATAATTGAAAGAGCTGGACTTACAAGTTGGTAGAACTGACGTTTTGGCCTAAATCCACTCGCCTTGTTCACGGCAGATGTTGAAGTGAAGAAGAAGCTGGAAAATCGTCACGGAACTTCTGTTGACCAATCCAGGCATCCCGTGACGATTGCAGACGACGTGGGTGATTCAACTCTTTCCCAAATGGATTCCATTACACCTTGAAGAACCCACTTTTTTCTTTGTCTAAGATGACCACTTGACTATATCAAAGCTGTGACCATGCAGGTTAAAAATAAATGTTTAGTGCGCATGTTTGTGTCCACCAGTGTGCATGCAGCTGTGATCCGAGAATGAAGATCCTGTATGTTTAACATCTTGGTGTTGTACACAACATCTTTGACAAATCCCTGCAGAAAAAAATCAAGGGGGGTTATGTCTGGTGATCGTGGGGGGCAGGCAGTTTGTCCGTCTCGGCCAATTCAGCGATCTGGAAATTTTTCATCCAGAATGGCTGGAACGACTAAGGCCCCATGAGCGGGAGTACCGACCTGTTGAAAAATGATATCGGGTTGCAGATCTTCAATCTGTGGGAAGACGAATCCTTCCAACATGTTTGTTCATGTAAATTGTTGAGGTAACTGTATCCTACGCAAAGAAAAACGGACCCACCAAGCAGTCATGGAGAAGGTCACACCACACATTGACCTTTGGACTGTCGCTTATGTGTTCAATGACCATGTGGCGGTTTTTAGAGCCCGAGATCCTCACATTGTGCCGGTTGACCTTCCCCGTTACATGAAAAATAGTTTTGTCTGTGAACATTACCTTTTTCAGGTAATCTTCGTCATCCTCTATGCGACTGAGAATTTTCAAGGCAAACACCTTGCATTTGGGTCCATCAATTGGTTTGAGTTCCTGCGGAATTTGCACCTCATTCACATAAATCTTCAATCTTTTATGCAAAGTCCTGTGTACAGTGGTGGTTGGAAGTCCCAGTTCTCTGGATGCGCGTTGGATTGATTTTCTGGGACTTTGTTCAAATGATTCACGCACTCGTTCAACGTCTGCTGCACTCGTGCTTGGTCGACCGGTACTTTTCTGTTTCTGACAACTTCCGGTCTCCTTAAACCTCTTGTATCACTGATACAAGTCAGCAATGGCGGATTCCTTCCATACCTTGCACAGAAATTACGCTGAACTTGCATGTCGGATCTCGTCTGGATGAACCATTCGACGCACTGAGCTTTCTCCTGTGGAGTCGCCATTTTCCTTTGCATTAAACCACCAGACTTGACAATAGAGAAAACTTTATGGGTTTCTGTATCATATAAGACAAAGGATATTATTGTATCATTTGTGGTACTAAATATATTATATTAACTTATATTATATTATTATTATATTATTATATTATATATATTATATTACTATTATATTATATATATTACTATTATTTTATATATATAATATATTATATATATTATATAATTACTATTATATTATATATATTATTATATTATATATATTATATATATTATATATTATTATATATATTATATTATATTATATATATTATATATTATTATATATATATTATATTACTTACATTATTATAACTAAATATATTATTATATTATATTAACTAAATAATATATAATATATAATATTATGTACTAAATATATTAACAAGCAAAGTTGTCCAAGTCTTTTTGTAACAGCCGTATTATCGGATTACCAATGACTGTGATGCTTGTGAATAATACAACACAGCACAATGTTAAGTGAAACAACACGCAGACCCAATTAGAAACGATATTGATGAACAGACATTAATTGTTTAGGTAATCCAGTACATAAGAAAAACAAGTTATCATCGGGGTAATGAAATGAATACAGTAATTAATTAAACACTGTTTTGACATCAAAACATGACATCTGTGACATTACAACGATGAGATTCGAGGCCAACAACTATATCAGTTGCGACACTATATCAGACTCACATCCTATTTCTGATGGAACACAGGGATCATGGCAAGGAGGTGATCTGTGCACCTTGACCAGGTTCAGCAGCTATAATGCTAAAGTCTACCTTACACACTCAGCCGAGATAATTTGGCCAATGGGAGGTCAGGTCAACATGGTCCAGGTTATCAGCGACCCTAAATTTGGAAGAACGTCACTGGATGCCATTTCTATATAAGAAAAGCTTAGCAGCAGGAAGTGCATCACCTTCATCTCCGATTAAAGAATGACAACGTGATTCTGCTCACCGAGACACCAAAATTGATGAGAAACGGTAGCAATTAAGTTGTTGACCTTTCGCAGATGGCTAAGAGCCCACCTCGCGTGTGCGCTCTGCTAATTGCATGCATTGGTGAAAATACCTGAACCATTTGGAACGCTGTTCACCTTTGAACAGTGTTACCTAATTGCCCTGCTATGTACACAAGAATAATGATCTTCAATACCCAAAATGCTTTGCACATGGAGAATTAACGTTTTCTCCTATAGCACTTGATGGTCAATTAGAGGCGTTATGCATTTACTGCATATTCACAACGTTTTCAGTGGACATCGTCTATTTATTCCATACGCAACAATATCGGGATTTAGGACCACTGCCTCCCTCCCCATCTCTTCAAAACCTTTTTAGTCTCACACCAATACTTGTTATACAGTATTTCGGTATTGGAAGCCATTGTGGATTAACTATTCCACTGTTGGGGCATAGCACATGAGTCCCTATATGGCCTACAGCCCTACACCATGAAAGGCCAAATCATGTGGAGAAGCATCTCCAGCTTAGTAAGCGTTTTGGTGCCATCTGCTGGAAATGATCACTGGTACTGCAAAATGATTGATGGTCAAGACACAAAAATCGCTCGAGTAGCGATTGCTTAAAGTACAGGGGAGTAGTGTTGTAATTATTGGCCATGTATCTTAATCCAAAGGGCTCTTCGTCATCACGTTCACTTCACAAAACCCATAATGGATTACTCCATATTGCTTTGCTGAGTCGAATCGACATGGCTATCCTGCAGGCCTTTATCTAAAAAAATCAATCTGTTTTTTATTATAAATCTCATCACTTTACATTAATATCCTCCTCCATAGTTGCTGCTTTGCTCTGACAATGAAACATATTATTGTCAATGTAAAATAGAATATCCCATGTGAAAATATTGCTGATTGTTGCAAATTCAAGAATTGGGTAACGGAACTAGAAAAAGCATATATTGCATCTTGAAAGAGAAAGATATTAACGACAAACAGATTTATTTCTAGAAATAGCATGCTGAACACAAAGCAGGCCAATATTAGGCTTAATGCACATTTAATATACCAGTAGGCCTATTTGGGAACATGATGTCACTCAGAAGGCCGAAACAGTCATTTTGGCTGTTTTGGGTTTTTGTATTCCTCTTGCTTCCTGTGTTTGAACAGTCAAAATGACTGCTCAGATGGTTTGAGGTTGGACCGGGTTATTGGGAAACTGGAAAGAAACACACCTTTCTATACAAGTCAATAGTCGGCCATCTTGGATGTGATCTCGAAAAGAAATGATGTGAATATGTAAGCCTTCATTCATTAAATTTCTGCCAGACAGTTCAATCTTGGTTTCATCAGACCACAGAATCTTGTTTCTCACAGTCTGAGAGTCGTTTAGGTGCTTTTTTGCAAACTCCAAGCAGGCTTTCATGTGTCTTTCACTGAGGAGAGGCTTCCGTCTGGCCACTCTGCCATAAAGCCCAGATCGGTGGAGTGTTGCAGTGATGGTTGTCCTTCTGGAAGTTTCTCGCATCTCCACACAGGATCTCTGGAACTCAGCCAGAGTGACCATCGGGTTCTTGGTCACCTCTCTTACCAAGGCCCTTCTCCCCCGATTGCTCAGTTTGGCCGGGCGGCCAGCTCTAGGAAGAGTCCTGGTTTGTTCCAAACTTCTTCCATTTAAGAATTATGGAGGCCACTGTGCTCTTGGGAACCTTCAATGCAGCAGAAATTCTTTTGTGGGCTTCCCCAGATCTGTGCCTCGACACAATCCTGTCCCTGAGCTCTGCAGACAGTTCCTTCGACCTCATGGCTTGGTTTTTGCTCTGATATGCATTGTCAGCTGTGAGACCTTATATAGACAGGTGTGTGCCTTTCCAAATCATGTCCAATCGATTGAATTTACCACAGGTGGACTCCAATCAAGGTGGAGAAACATCTCAAAGATGATCAAGAGAAATGGGAGGCACCTGAGCTAAATTTCAAGTGTCAGAGCAAAGGGTCTGAATACTTATGTAAATGTGATATTTCAGTTTTTTCTTTTTAATAAATTTGCAAAACGTTCTAAAGTCCTGTTTTCTCTTTGTCATTATGGGGTATTGAGTGTAGATTGATGAGGGAAAAAATGAATTTAAACGATTTCAGCATAAGGCTGCAACATAACAAAATGTGAAAAAGTGAAGGGGTCTGAATACTTTCTGAATGCACTGTAGATTCGATGAAATCTCTCATGTACAAACAAACAAACTGAGTAATTAGATTTAGGACAAATCATGCCAAAAACAAAATAAATTTTAATAAACGCCGCTTGTCACATTTAAACCAATCCAGACATCCAGTGACAATGAGATACAAGAGAGGTTAAGGTTATATTCGTGAACTTTATCATTTTGATTGAAACTAAACCTTCCAATCAGGTGTCACCACTTTATGAGCTCGGATTAGTTGCAGATTTCTTGACATTTTGCTGTGACTGTCGTGCCAAACCATTGCAGTCACAGCAGCAGCAGGTGGTGCTGCAATGCGATGCTCTTTATTTTTTTTGTATAATTTTTATTGGAACAGTACATAACCGTCTCACCCTACAGGGAATGCACACAACATGACGAACCATCATTCTTCCTTCTTTCAAGCTCCAGAGGTCTCCCATGTTTTTTTTCCAGTGTTGTTACTTAAAAATAAAGATTGCATGAATGTTTCACCAAAACGTCCAATCTAATGGAACAGAAATCAGTTTAGTGAATCAGTGACAGTTTGGAACAGTTTGTATCGTGATTTAAATTTTTAATTCTGTCTGTGATTTTTTTTCTAAATTCTGTACACATCTCCAAGTCTTTACAATGACATTTTTTTATAGATTTAAATATTATTGTTTTATTTTGAATACAAAATCTCGGCTCGAAGCAAAATCTAGACAAAATAAATAATCTAGAATAATAAAATAATAAAATATAAAACAATAAAAATAAAATTATATAATACTAATAATGACAATAATAAAATGAATTATAATAATAATATTATAATAATAAAATAAATAATAATAATGATTATAAAATAAATAATAAAAATAATAAAATAAAATAATAATAATATTATAATAATAAAAATGAAAAATCACTCATAGAGCGACACTTGGCAAAAAAGAACAAAGTAGAATGGCACTCATGGAGAATCCTTTTGACCTCAAAAATAATTGGTGGTTGAATTCAGTGATCATATATGCAAATCGTCTTCAAATTTTAAGTTAATCGGGTGAAAATTGACAATTTTAGAAACTTCAGTGAGGCACTATACAAATGCTGTTAAATTTTCAATCAACCGGGTGAAAATTGATGATTTTTCATTTTTCAAAACATCAAAAGTTTAACCTTGAGCTGACCTTTATTTTTTGTATACAAGATCGAGGCCCATGTAAGAGCTAGCACATAAAACACAAAAACATAAACGGACACATAAAACGATAAAGGGAGGGAGAGACAATATGGGGAGAGAGAGGGAGGCACAACAATAGAGAACAAGGACATCAGGAGATCTGTGGAAGGGAGAGGGCTGGCGGGGTAGGGGAGGGGGGGGGGCAGTATAACACAAATTGCATGAGAGAGAGCAACAAATTGACACTACTAGGAATTTCAGGAATGAAGTCGGAGATTGAAAGAGGTGGATTCGGGGTGGATTAACGGGGGTAGAAAAGATCAAGGTTTTGGATGGAGGAAGATGGGGGAAGAAAAAAATAAGAGACAGTGAAAGGACAAAAAGGTAACAAAGTGACAGTGGACGGATGTGTAGAGTCGGGGATAAACAAGGTAAGGTTCCTGGGGTAGAAAAGAATGGGGGGTAACATGAGATGACCAGGTCGAATCCTTGAGGGAAAATGATTGAATAGCCTCAGGAAAAGACAGTCGCACAAATGGAGAAGATGAGAACAAAAGAGTGCAGATAAATGAGCAGCAAGCCTATATTTTAGGAGTTTAACCAGGAGGGATTACTTGCAAAACATATGTGTCTTAGAGGAGCTATGAAGCAAGTCAAGAGGATAGACAATACTAAAAAAGAGAGGCAACAAACCATGAGTTTATGATGTGAGACCAAATGGCCCTGTGCCTCTGTCGCATCATGGGAGATACCAATAAGAGTTTTATATTCCACAGAATGCAGCAGAGTAATATTTGATGCAGAGGTGCGAGCCCATTAGGAGTAGTACTCCATTGAGCTACTCAATGAAGGATACAAAGTGGGTAGGTGGGTTACAAAGGTACAAAGCTCTGATTGAAGCTACAAAAGTCTTGAAGGCTGAGTAATCTTGGCAAGGTTTTAACAAGAGTCGATGTTCACACTTACCCCTTGCATCAATCACACTTACCTGCTAACAGGATATCATATATAACTAGAACGGAACTCGGTAGAGCATACACCTCCGCCAGGCTGAACAGTTTACATTTTGTATCCCACTGATAAGCCAGATCTGCATCCCGACCTGAACCAAAATCTAATCATTTTGTTCTTGTCACCTACCCAACTCATCCATCCACCTAGTTTTGTCATAATCCGTCCACAATGTTTGGAGATATCGTGCTATATATCGTTTTAGCCCTTTCTCTCAAATGTGAAGAATCACTTAAAATTATAGTATCCGGATCGGGATCTTCACCAAAATCGAAAAAAATCCGCTTTGTCACACACCCAATCTGTCCATCAAGTTTTGTCCAAATCCGTCCACAACCTTTTGAGATATCTTGCTCACAGATATCTTCCTCTTTCTGTCTTCTACCGACTCCTCTCTGGCCTTGCTCCCCCCGCTCTCTCTGTGCTCTGTCCCCCCAATATTCCTTCAGGTCGCACAAGATCTGCCTGCAACCCTCTTATGGTTAAACTGCCAAAATCTAGGCTCTCTGCTCACCTCACTCCTTCATTCCTCTTTTCTCCCGCCTCTGGAACAAACTCCCCCACTCCCTTCAATCCCACTCCTCCCTCCAGGTCTTTAAAACAGCTGTTCACCACCATCTCTTATCCTCCCCCATCCAAAACCGTGATCTTTTCTACCCCCGCTAATTTCACCCGAAATCCACTTTTTTTGGGGGAAATTCCAACTTCTTTCCTGGAAGTCCTTGCAGTGTTCATATGTTTTATACCTCTCCCACCTCCCCCCAAGCCCTCCCCCCTCCCACATTTCTCCCGATGTCCCTGCTCTCAAATGTTGTGTTTGTGTCCTTCCCCGTCTCTCCCCATCTTGTCTACCGCTCCCCTTATTTTGTGTTTTACGTGTCGGTTTGACTTTTTGTGTGATTAATGTTAGCGCTTTCACGAGCCTCGATCTTGTATACAAAAAAAAACCAAAAAAAAAACAGACAAACAGTGGTGAAAACGTATTTGGTGACAAAGGTAAACATAAAAATCTCACTATAATGTCTTGGATGGAGCATGTCTTCCATGTTCAGCTGCATGAAGACCAGGTTATTGCTATTTCACTTGGCCAGATATCAGGAAAACTAGAGGTTCACAAGATTCTTGTGTAACTCAAGGTTTATGTGAAAAGCACCATCAATTGTATTTCACCTGTAAAGATCTTGCATTATTCTGCAGGAGACGCTCAAGCACATTGTCATTGCAACCAACACTCAATGGAAACTCACTTAACCACTGAATGCAGTCCATATTTGTAGTGTTGGTGATACAGGCAAAAGACAAGCAGTCCTTATATAAAAGGAACAGAATATTATGTGCACACATAGTAAGTGCATTTGTGCACACAGAATAACAGAATATTATGTGCACACATAGTAAGTGCATTTGTGCACACAGAATAACAGAATATTATGTGCACACATAGTAAGTGCATTTGTGTACACAGAAGAACAGAATATTATGTGCACACATAGTAAGTGCATTTGTGTTCACAGAAGAACAGAATATTATGTGCACACATAGTAAGTGCATTTGTGCACACAGAAGAACAGAATATTATGTGCACACATAGTAAGTGCATTTGTGCACACAGAAGAACAGAATATTATGTGCACACATAGTAAGTGCATTTGTGTACACAGAAGAACAGAATATTATGTGCACACATAGTAAGTGCATTTGTGTTCACAGAAGAACAGAATATTATGTGCACACATAGTAAGTGCATTTGTGCACACAGAAGAACAGAATATTATGTGCACACATAGTAAGTGCATTTGTGTACACAGAAGAACAGAATATTATGTGCACAAATAGTAAGTGCATTTGTGTACACAGAACAGAATATTATGTGCACACATAGTAAGTGCATTTGTGCACACAGAAGAACAGAATATTATGTGCACACATAGTAAGTGCATTTGTGCACACAGAAGAACCGAATATTATGTGCACAAATAGGAAGTCACAGACAGAATATTATGTGCACACATAGAAATTGAGATTCATGATTCACTTCTATTGCATTGCTCGATCTTCTCGATCTGATCATCAATGATCAGTATTTCAATGTCATGTAATATGTGATTGTATTTGGCTATTCAGATGTGCAGATGGTTTAACGACCATCAGAGTAGAACCGATAGAAAAATTCTTATTTGAAAATGTTCAATTTCCGATGTTGATCATCAGACATTTATGTATGAATGTAACATATTGTAGAGAACTTTGTGAAGCCTATTTGTGATTCACATATTTGCTTTAAAAACATTCATAAACCTCGAGGACTGTGATCGCTGATGGTTCACAGTATAGCCAAGTCGTAATATTAGCCAACTGGTAGCATTTGAAATTCTGCCTCAGAATGAAAAGAAACATTATTTTCCACTGAAACAGCATCCATAACATAAGTGAAAAATGAACTTTTTTCTTTGATAGAGGTCATAATCGAATGGTAAAAGGTCATTGTAAATAGATCTTCCACAGGTTACAAATATGGGTGATAGAAAGTTTAACATTTATGGTCAAACAAAAATTTACAAAATGTGAACATTTATGTTTCAAACATAAATTGTCAAAAAGTGAACACTTATGTTCAAACAAAAAATTCACAAAAGATAGAACATTTCTTTATGTTCAAACAAAAATTTACAAAAGTGACCATTTATAGGCAAACAAAAATTTACCAAAAATTTAACATTTATGCTTAAACAAAAATTTACAAAAAGTGACCATTTATGGGCAAAACAAAATTTACCAAAAAAATTAACATTTATGTTTAAACAAAAATTTACAAAAGTGACAATTTATGGGCAGACAAAAATTTACAAAAAATGTAACATTCCTGTTTAAACAAAAATTTACAAAGAAGTGAACATTTGTGTTCAAGCTAAAATTTACAAAAAAGTGAACATTTATGGTCAAATAAATTTACATAAAAAAGAACATTTATGGTCAAACAAAAATACAAAAAGTGAACATTTATAGTCAAACAAATTTACAAGAAAAGAACATTTATGTTCAAACAAAAATACAAAAAGTGAACATTTATAGTCAAATAAATTTACATAAAAAAGAACATTTATGGTCAAACAAAAATACAAAAAGTGAACATTTATAGTCAAACAAATTTACAAGAAAAGAACATTTATGTTCAAACAAAAATACAAAAAGTGAACATTTATAGTCAAACAAAAATGTACAAAAAAGTGAACATTTATGGTCAAACAAATTTACAAAAAAAGAACATTTATGGTCACACAAAAATTTCAAAAAAGTGAACATTTATGGTCAAAGAAATTTACATAAAAAAGAACATTTATGGTCAAACAAAAATACAAAAAGTGAACATTTATAGTCAAACAAATTTACAAAAAAAGAACATTTATGGTCATACAAAAATTTACAAAAAAGTGAACATTTCTGGTCAAAGAAATTTACATAAAAAAGAACATTTATGGTCAAACAAAAATACAAAAAGTGAACATTTATGGTCAAAAAAGAAAGAAAGAAAAAGAACATTTATGCTCAAACAAAAATTTACAAAAAAGTTAACATTTATGGACAAACAAAAATTTACAAATATAGCTTGGAGCTCTAGGGATATGATACTCGCTCCAGCTGTGAGAGGTCCGAGGTTCGAATCCTGACCAAACCCAATGAAAAAAATCTGTCCTTGCCCTTCAAAAACGGGACATCACCGACATCAAGACGAAATAAACACTGAATGCCTCCTTCTGGGAAGCATAATAACAATGAAACATAATGAGTTCGGAATATGCTGCGTGTGGTTTATGTATATCTGTCACTCAGCATTTGTAGTGTCTACCTACATAAGTCTTAATAAATAATTCTTGCATGTTGCTTGTTTATTTGTAAAGAGGAAGGTCATCAGAGAGATGTATAATGATATTGTAGCGGCTACCGCTGGGTTTTCACAATCGCCTTGCACCTATCAAGGACGCGGAGCGATCACCATGCCGGGCTCGTCCAGGACGCCCGGGCAGGCCCGCGCTCAACTTGCCAGGCCTCGGTCGGGACGCCCGGGCATGCCCGGGCATGCCCGGGCAGGCTCGCCCTCAACTTGCCAGGCCGCAGCCAGGACGCTGGGCCACGCCCCCTCTCGCCTTTCCTGGGCAAACGTTCCGGGATAATATGTATATATATTGCTGCCCGATAAACGGGCTTTTCAGAGTGCCTGAGTGTTTGGTTTGATTAAAGCAACTCGGATGAATTCCAGCTTTTTGTCGCGTCCATTCTTCCGATCGACGTGGGAGCCCCAGCTCCTTCATTGGTGACCTACCGACATGGACACGGCAGTCGCCCTTAAACTGCCTACCTTCTGGGAGGCTCACGCGGCGGTTTGGTTCGCACAGGCGGATTCCCTGTTCGCCCTGCGAGGCATCACGGCCGACGACACCCGCTTCCACCATGTGGTAGCAGCGCTCGGTTCGGCCACCGCGGCCCGCGCCCTGAGCCTCCTCGAGAGCCCGCCAGCCGCGGACAAATACGGCGCGATTAAGAAGCTTCTCCTCGACGCTTTCGCCCTCCCAACGGCGGAACGCGCACGGCGCCTGCTCGACCTGCCCGAGCTCGGCGACACGCGCCTTTCCGAGCAAATGGACTACATGCTTTCACTGCTCGGCGAGCACTCTCCGGCATTCCTGTTCCGGGAGCTGTTCCTCCGTCAGCTGCCTAACCCGGTACGCCTCGCCCTGGCAAGCACGACGATCACAGATCCCCGGGCCCTTGCCAGAGAAGCCGACAAGATCTCCGCC
This sequence comes from Myxine glutinosa, assembly GCF_964187855.1. Classification (NCBI taxonomy): domain Eukaryota; kingdom Metazoa; phylum Chordata; class Myxini; order Myxiniformes; family Myxinidae; genus Myxine; species Myxine glutinosa. Next base: position 234,010,641 of record NC_136262.1, read on the forward strand.
GCAGGACAGCGCATCGCAGCGGTGACATGGAACCCACCGCCGTCCGACGCAACACCCATGGCGCCCGAGCACCCGGCACGGTCGACGACCGAACTGCCGACGCAATTGGCGGCCGCTACACCGAGCCGACCACCTCCAGCACGACGACCGGGGCCTCCACCTGACCAAGCGTGGTGTTACTATCATGCCAGGTTCGGACAGAAGGCCCGGACATGCCGACCCCCGTGCACCTTCGGCAGGCCGGGAAACGGCCGGGCCGGCGTTCATTACCAGCCATGAGCGCCGGCCACGCGGGCAACTTACTGTTCATCACGGATAAAGCGTCCGGACGGCGCTTCCTGTGCGACACCGGCGCCCAACTGAGCGTCATACCCGCCTCTGACCAGGACAGGCAATCAGCGGTTTGCGGCCCCTCCTTGGCTGTGGCCAACGGATCGACCATCCGCACCTTCGGCCCGCGCAACGTCACCCTCTGCTTCGGCGGCCAACGTTTTGCTTGGACGTTTGTAACCGCAAACGTGCCCATGGCTCTGCTAGGCGCCGACTTCCTCTGCACACACGGACTGCTGGTGGACGTCCAACGGTGTCGTTTAATCAACGCCGAAACCTTCAGCTCCCTGGTATGCACATTGAGCAGCTCCGCGCCGACCGAGCTGGCATGCGCCGTCCCGGCGGCGAACGAGTTTGCTCGCCTGCTCACGGAGTTCCCGGCCCTCACGCGGCCGACGTTTTCGGCCGTCGCAGTACGGCATGGGATCGAGCACCAGATACCAACCACGGGCCTGCCGGTCTACGCCAGGGCCCGCCGCCTCGACCCAGCCAAGCTCGCCGTGGCGAAGGCCGAATTCGACGCGTTGGAGCACCTCGGTATCGTGCGGCGCTCCGATAGCTCGTGGGCCTCGCCACTGCACATCGTGCCAAAGCCGGGGGGTGGATGGCGCCCGTGTGGCGACTACCGCCGTCTCAATGACGCTACCACCCCCGACAGGTACCCGATCCCGCATATCCAAGACTTCTCCGCCCGTCTGGCGGGACGGGTCATTTTTTCGAAAATTGATCTCATACGGGGATATCACCAGGTACCTGTCAGGGCGGCCGACGTCCCTAAAACGGCAGTCATCACGCCGTTCGGCTTATTCGAATTCTTGCGGATGCCGTTTGGTCTCAAGAACGCGGCTCAGGCGTTCCAGCGCTTGATGGACGGCGTGCTGCGTGACCTGCCGTTCCTTTTAGTTTACCTGGACGACATCCTCGTCGCCAGCACGTCCCGGGCCGAGCACCTCCTCCACCTCCGAACACTGTTCGGGCGCCTCAGCGAGCACGGCCTCATCATCAACCCGGCCAAATGCCACTTCGGCACGACGGCCGTTGATTTTTTGGGCCACCACATCACCAAGAACGGGGCCGTGCCGCTGCCAACCAAGGTCGAGGCCATCACCACGTTCCCGCGTCCCCGCACCATAAAGGCCCTGCAGGAATTCCTGGGAATGGTGAATTTTTATCACCGCTTCGTGCCCCGCGCTGCTCAACTCATGCGGCCCCTCTACGAAGCCCTCTGGGGCAAGCCGGCCAAGCACGACATCGCCTGGTCCGCAGCAATGGATGCAGCCTTCCAAAGCTCAAAGCGGACCCTCGCCGACGCAACACTGCTCGCTCATCCGGTGCTCAACGCTCCCATCGCCCTCACCACGGATGCCTCCGACTACGCGGTGGGCGCCGTACATGAGCAATGGGTGAACGGGGTTTGGCAGCCACTCGCATTTTTCAGCCGGCAGCTCCGGCCGAACGAGCTCAAATACAGCACGTTTGACCGGGAGCTCCTCGGTCTACACCTGGCCGTCCGCCATTTCCGCCACCTCCTGGAGGGCCGACCTTTCACGGCGTTCGTCGACCACAAGCCGTTGGTTTACGCCATGGCCAAGGTCACGGAGCCGTGGTCGGCCCGCCAACAGCGCCACCTCTCCGCCGTGTCGGAGTTTACCACGGACATCCGGCACGTCGCCGGCAAAAACAACGCCGTGGCCGACTGTCTTTCCCGGGCCAGCGCGAACGCGGTCCACCTGGGCGTGGACTTTGCGCTTATGGCGGCGGACCAAACCACCGACACCACGGTGCAAGCCCTCCGGGCGGCGGACACGGGCCTCCGCCTGGCCGACATCCCCTTCGCGGACACTGTCCTGCTCTGCGACGTCTCCCAAGGCCAGCCTCGCCCCATCGTGCCCGTCACCTGGCAACGCCGCATCTTCGCCTCCCTCCACGGCCTTTCCCACCCGGGCCGGAAAGCTTCCCAGAAGCTGGTGTCGGCGCGATTCGTCTGGCACGGCCTTCGTCGGGACGTCCGCGATTGGACCAGCACCTGCACGGCCTGCCAACGGGCCAAGGTCCACCGACACACCCAGGCCCCGCTGGCACCTTTCACCGTGCCCGAACGACGTTTCGACCACGTCAACGTGGATCTGGTGGGCCCGCTCCCCCCGTCACGGGGGTTCACACACCTGCTCACCATGGTGGACAGGACCACCAGGTGGCCGGAGGCCATTCCCCTCGTCTCCACCACCACCGCCGACGTGGCGCAGGCTTTCATCGCCACCTGGGTCGCCCGCTTCGGTGCACCGGCGGACATCTCGTCAGACCGCGGACCACAGTTCACCTCCGAGCTGTGGGGCGCGGTCGCCCGCAACCTGGGGGTCAAGCTCCACCGTACTACGGCCTACCACCCCCAAGCAAACGGGTTGTGCGAGCGATTCCACCGCTCCATGAACGCCGCGCTCATGGCCGGCCTTCAAGACGGCGGTTGGGCCGACCGGCTGCCGTGGGTCCTTTTGGGCCTCCGCACGGCCCCCAAGGAGGACCTCCAGGCATCCACCGCCGAGCTTGTCTATGGCCAGGCGCTACGCGTCCTGGGCGAATTCGTGCCCGACGCTACCAGTCCCTGGTCCGCAGCTCACCAGCGCTCGGACCTCCAGGAGGCCGCCCGACGGTTTGCCCCCGTGCCAACATCCCACCACGGTGACCCCCAGTCCTACGTCCCGCCAGCACTTCGCACAGCGGAGTATGTTTTTGTGCGTCACGACGCACATCGGGGGCCACTCCGGCCGCCGTACGACGGGCCCTTCTGGGTGCTGCGACGGGACGACAAGTCGTTTGTCATCGACATCGGCGGCAGGTCGGACCGGATTGCGGTGGACCGCCTCAAGCCGGCGCACGTGGACGTCGACCACCCACCACGGGTGGCCCTTCCGCCGCGGCGAGGCCGCCCCCCGTCCATGGTGCCCCCCACTCGACCGCCCACCACCACACCGGACCCCCTCCCACGACCCGCCAGGGGTCGCTTCGGCCGGGTCATTAGGACCCCCCTCAAATTGACCCTGCCGGTGCAAGTCGATTCTGGGGGGACGTGTGTAGCGGCTACCGCTGGGTTTTCACAATCGCCTTGCACCTATCAAGGACGCGGAGCGATCACCATGCCGGGCTCGTCCAGGACGCCCGGGCAGGCCCGCGCTCAACTTGCCAGGCCTCGGTCGGGACGCTGGGCCACGCCCCCTCTCGCCTTTCCTGGGCAAACGCTCCGGGATAATATGTATATATATTGCTGCCCGATAAACGGGCTTTTCAGAGTGCCTGAGTGTTTGGTTTGATTAAAGCAACTCGGATGAATTCCAGCATTTTGTCGCGTCCATTCTTCCGATCGACGTGGGAGCCCCAGCTCCTTCAATATATTTAATTATTTAGTTGTATGCAGCCGGTGGCTGGTGGCTGCATCATTCTCTGGGGGCATGGCAGTGCCAGTGTTGCGTTGCCACTGTTGCGTTGCCACTGTTGCGTTGCCACTGTTGCGTTGCCACTGTTGCGTTGCCACTGTTGCGTTGCCACTGTTGCAGTGCCCCCTTACCAGTTAGCTTGTACTTATTTTGCCGACCTCGGAAGGATGACAGGTTGAGTCGACATGCCTGGTGTTAATTCAGCAGCACGACAGAGGATTGAACTCAAGACCACTCAAGACCCTGGGATCTCAAGCAGCCACCTTAACTGTTAAGCCAACACCAGGCTTCATATATTTAATTTATAGATTTAAAAGGGAATGGAAATGTTGCTTGGTGGAATCGAATGTCGAATTTAATTGATGAATGTCACTAGGAAGAATGTCACTGAAACAACCAACAGCCTGTGATGTAAGAGCAATCTGGGCCTTGTGTCTCTATCTCATCATGAGAAATACCAATAATGTTGAAAGTTTTCTATTCCACAGCTGAATGGTCTAGGCGAATTTGAGAATGTCACTGAGGCTTTTTAAGTTTGATAATAGCTCGTTAAATGTCATTTTGACCATACTGTGAATGAGTTATCCTACATGATGGCGTTGAGCGAAGTCAGATGGGAGGGCTAGTGAGAGATGGAGACATTCCATTGAGAACATGGCTGAAAAAAGAGGCAGCAGCTGAGAAGGGAGACATGGCAACCGTTTACAAAATCACCAGCAGGCTGACCACAGACAGGAAGGGAGGGGACATATGCCAGGAAAAGACAAACAGGGAAATACACACACTTCAGAAAAGGAGCAGCTGGAAAGATTGGCAGAACACATCAAGGAAGTTTTGAATAGAGGGAGTAAAGAAGGACAAGATGAGATAGAAATGGATGTACCAATTGACACGGAACTGATCAAGCAGTCTGAATTATATAAGAGGTGCCATGAAAAGTTTGAATAACCGGAAGGCACCAGGGGGTGGATAACATAACGCAAAGCTGTGCAGATGCAATATACAGTGCCTTCAGAAAGTATTCAGACCCCTTGACTTTTTGACATTTTGTTGTATTACAACCTGAATTTAAAATGGATTAAATAGAAAAAAATTTTTCATTGATCTACATATCATACCTTATAATGTCAAAGTGGAATTCTTTAAAAGTGTATTTTACATTAGAAATTTTACATCAAAGTGTATTTTAATTTTTTTTACAAATCAATTAGAAATGAAAAGCTGAAATGTCTTGATTCAATAGGTATTCACTTTCCTTTGATCATCCTTTAGATGTCTCTACAACTTCATTGGTGTACACCTATGGCCAATTCAATTTATGGGACATGATTTAGAAAGAAACACACCTTTCTATATAAGATACCACAGTTGACAGTGCATGTCAGAGCAGAAACTCAACCATGAAGTCCAAGGAACTGTCCATACAACTCCGAGATAGAATTGTGAGGAGGCATAGATCTGTGGAAGGGTACAGAACAATTTCTGGTGTTGAAAGTTCCCAAGAGCACAGTGAGCATCATCATTAGGAAATGGAGAGAATATTGTTGCGGTTTTGAGAACCCACACAGGTAACATCATTAAAGGTTAACGGTTGCACTCCATAGTTAGGCCACATGCAACACGTAGGTCACCTTAGAACGTTAGTTATTTTATAGTATGTGTTTAGGATAAGGCCATTTCCAATAGTTGCATCTGCGTTGTGTAAAACAAATAAGAGTAGGCCCCGTTCATTTTGCACCCTCCCTCCAATCGACTCCATTGCACACCATCCTGTCTGCACCCCATTGCCCCTCGCAGTTTTTTACGCGTTGGGCCGGTAGCGTTCGCTGCCCTTGGGCTTTCACTCGAACTAGCCCAAATGCCACGAGGTAAGGCCCAAAAAGGGGGCGGAGCGGAAGGGTGGGGGTGTGGCCACGTCAGGCAGCCATCAAGGGCGGAGCCGGGTAAGACCCCAACAGCCAATCAGGGCTGAGGCGACATCGCCTGACGGGGTGTGGCTAGAGGTTCCAGAGGGTTCGCTGGGCGTGGCAATAAAACCCTTCGCGCGAGGCCCCCACCACAGTTATGAGGAGGGAGAGACGCTTGAATGAGTTATGAGGAGGGAGAGACGCTTGAATGAGTTACGAGATGGGAGAGACGCTTGCAGAGTTATGAGGAAAAACGCGTTGAGGACTCGAGTGTGAGCAGAGGTTTGAAGGACTGCGTTGAAAGGTCTGGCGCTAAAGGACTCGTTGGGGAAGGTTCATTGTGGCAGGACTCGAAGGGAGCGAGCGTGCTAAAGGACTTTGTTGGAGAGAGCGCATTGTGAGGACTCGTGGAGAAAGGCACCCGGTAAAGAAGGGCTTGTTGGAGATCGCTGGTTGGGAATTTGGCTTGGGCTTGCGGTGAGCGAATATCAAGCGCCAGCATTCCTATCACATACGCGGCCGTGAGCCAACATAACCGCTAACCGCTTACCGATCCCCCGATATATAATTGTCCGCCTCACGCCTACGCCACGCAGAGAGCTGCCTGCCGTCTTCCATCGCCTGCACGGTATGAGTCGGGGACCGGACGGGCTGTGGACGCCATCCTTGGACCCTCAACCCGACCATCTACATCCCCGTGTGAGTGAGTCTGAGTGCGAACGGGCCCGTGTCCAGGGAATAAGTATAAGACTGTATAAGGCTGCCCTGTGTATCTGCTTCTTCCTCTTCACTGTACTTTTTTTTTTTTTTTTTTTTTTTTTGTATACAAGATCGAGGCTCGTGAAAGAGCGAACATTAATCACACAGAAAGACAAACAGACACACAAAACAAATAACATCGGGAGCGGTAGACAAGATGGGGAGAGAGGGGGAAGGACACAAACACAACATTTGAGAGCAGGGACCGAGAGACATGGAGACATCGAGAGAACTGTGGGAGGGAGAGGGCTTTGGGGGGGAGGCATGGGAAGGGGGGGGGGTGGGAGAGGTATAAAACATATGGACACTGCCAAGACTTCCAGGAAAGAAGTTGGAATTTCAAACAAGGTGGATCTGGGGTGAATTAGTGGGGGTAGAAAAGATCAAGGTTTTGGATGGGGGAAGATAAGAGATGGTGGTGAACAGCTGTTTTGAAGACCTGGAGGGAGGAGTGTGATTGAAGTGAGTGTGGGAGTTTGTTCCAGAGGCGGGAGAAAAGAGGAATGAAAGAGTGAAGGTGAGCAGAGAGCCGAGATTTCGGCAGTTTAACCATCAGAGGGTGGCTGGCAGATCTTGTGCGACCTGTAGGAATATTTGGGGGACAGAGCACAGAGAGAGCTGGGGGAGCAAGGCCGGAGAGGAGTCGGTAGAAGACAGAAAGACCACCTACCTGCCTGCGGTGAGTGAGTGAAAGGCCCTCAGAGATAGCTTCATCGCGGGAGATTCCAATGATTCTGAAAGCGTTGGATTCAACAGCGTGAAGCCGAGCCAGGTGTGAGGCAGGAGCACCAGCCCATAGGGGAGAACAGTATTCCATTGAGCTGCGGATGAAAGCCTTGTATGTGGTGAGGAGCTCAGGTGTGCCTAGGAAGGACTTTGCACGACGGAGGATGCCCAGTCGGCGACTGGCTTTGGAGGCCAGCTTGGAAATGTGGTTTTCCCAAGAAAGATCATGGCAGATGGTGAGACCCAAAAGCTTGAGCGACAGAACTTCTTGGAGAGGATTGTTGAGAAAGTAGATGGGAGGGTTGTCCAGTCGATCTTTTCGGAGAGACATAGTAAGAGTGTGAGATTTGTCAGGATTGAAAGACATGTTCCACATGTTTGACCAGTCTGTGATTTTGTCCAGGTCTTCAGAGAGTGAGGAGGCTGCAGACTGCCGATCTGAGGGAAGAGGAATGGAGCGGCAGAGAGTGGAGTCATCAGCAAAGAGATACAGAGGATTTTCCAGAGAGTCGGAGAGATCATTGATAAAGACCAGAAAAAGCACAGGGCCCAGCACACTGCCTTGGGGAACTCCAGCCTGAACGGGAAGGGGAGATGAGAGAAATCCATTCAGGGCCACACGTTGACTACGACCAGAGAGGAAGTCCGCAAGCCATGCATGGAGATTTCCATGGATACCATAGGAGGAGAGTTTGGTGAGCAGAGCTGGGTGCCAGACCGTATCGAAGGCACGTGATATGTCAAGGGAGACAGCTCTGATTTCCTGTTTGGCATTGAGGACCTCCATCCATTGTTGAGACAGCAGAAGCAGCATGTCCAGAGTAGAGTGACCTGGTCTGAAACCAAATTGATGATCAGAGATCAAGCCATTGGAGAAGAGGAAAGATTTCATATCCGAAGCAATGATGGATTCCATGACTTTGCTGATAATTGGGAGCAGGCTGATTGGTCTGTAGTTGCAAGGATCTGTTTTTGCACCTTTTTTGTGTAAAGCGGTAATGTTTGCTGATTTCCAGGATGCTGGCAGATGACCTTGAGCAAAGGATAGGGTGAAAAGAACACAGAGAGGGTGAGATAGAGCGGCAGAGCAGGATTTTAGGACCCGTGGGCTGATGCCATCTGGTCCAGTTGCAGAATCAGAGTCGAGGTTTGACAAAAACTCCTCCACCTTGTCAGGAGAGAAGGTCACAGAGTCCAGGAGCAGTTTGGTTCGACTGGGAAAGGTGGGAACAGAGAGAGATGGGTTTGGGACTAAGGATTTTGAGGCAAACACAGAGTTGAGGCATTCGGCTTTGTCACGTGCGATGTCAACTGTGTGGCCATTTGAGGTAAGGGAGGGGATGGAGGGGGAACAAACACCAGAAACGGATTTGACCAGATGCCACCAGGATTTGGAGGAAGGAGACAGGTTTGAGAGTTCATTCTTGAGTGAGGAGAGATAGTGCTTCCTGGCACTCCTGAGGGTAGACACACACTTGTTCCGAGCTTGGTGGAAGGAACTGAGATTTCCTTCAGTTGGATTAGCCTTCCAAGAGGCAAAGGCAAGTTGTTTCAGGGCAACTGCCTCACCACAAGATTCAGTGTACCATGGACGGGAGGAAGGGTAAGACAAGTTAGCGGTACCAGTTAGCGGTACCTTGTGTTAGCGGTACCACACATTACTTTTCTTTCTCTTCTTCTTAGTGTACAAATTGTTAATAAATTCTTGTGTTATTCCTTTTCCTCTTGGTCCGACCGTTTTAGTCATTTCCTCCATTGGGTAAACGCGGCACGATTACAACCGCTTAGAATCGGGTTTAGTTTTTGGTTAACGGCCCGAATCGCGGCTCGCTTTGCTCGGCGTGTCCACTAACGCTGTGGTTCGGGTGGAGTTATTTCCTTGCTTCACGGCCGGTGTTAGTACTTAGGTAATAAGACTAATTCGGCTTACAACCCTATTTAACACCGACCGGAAGGAACGTGATAGCCCCGGGATCGCATCGGCTAGTAACAAGACAAGGGGATTAATCCCCCATTGATAAGGGGGAGGCCGACGTTTGAGATCCGCAACAATATGTAACTACCAAGACTCCTCCTCGAGCAAGTCGTCCGACCAAACAGAGCAACCGAGCAAGAAGGACCTTGGTTAGGGAGGTGACCAAGAACCCAATGACCACTCTGACAGAACTACAGAGTTCCTTGGCTGAGATGGGAGAACCTGCCAGAAGGACAACAGTCTCTGCAGCACTTTACAAATACAGAGTTTATGGGAGAGTGGCCAGACAGAAGCCACTCATGAGAAAAAGGCACATGACAGCACACCTGGAGTTTGCAAAAAAATATACGTGAAAGACTCAGCAAGAGGCGAACGATTCTGTGGTCTGATGAGACGAAAATTTAACTCTTTGACCTGAATGCAAAGTGCTACGTCTGGCGGAAACCAAGCACAGCTCAACACCCATCTGACACCAACCCTACCGTGAAGCATGGTGGTGGCAGCACCATGCTATGGGGATGCTTTTCAGTGGCAGGTACTGAAGATTTGTAAGGATATAGGGAACAAAGAATGGAGCCAAATGCAGGCAAGTCCTTGAGGAGAACCTGCTTCAGAGTACAAAAGACCTTCGACTGCGGTGAAGATTTCGGTTCCACCAGGACAATGACCGCAAGCACACAGCCAAAGCAACACTGCATTGGCTTCAGAAGAAGAATGTGAAAGCCCATGAGTAGCCCAGCCAAAGCCCAGACTTGAATCCCATTGAGAATCTGTGGAAAGACTTGAAGATTGCTGTTCACCAACGTTCCCCATCCAACTTGACAGAGCTTGAGCAAATCTGCAAGGAAAAATGGGAGAAACTCCAGATGTGCAAAGCTGATACAGACATAACCGAGAAGACTCGGAGATGTATTCACTGCCAAGGGCGCTTCTACGAATTATTGACCCAGGTGAATTAGATATTTCTGTATATCATTTTTAATTATTATTTTTAATCCGCAAAAAAATATTCCACTTTGACATTATGTATGATCTGTAGATCATTGACAAAAATCTCAATTTAAGCAATTTTAAATTCAGGCTGTACCCCAACAAAATGTGAAAAGGGCAAGTTGTGTGAATACTCTCTGAAGACACTGTACCTAAAATGAGTTTACTGAACATAAAAAGTGCTATTGTTCTACAATGGTAAAATATATATGCATAGAAATACCCAAAAAATAAACGCTGACCTTCTGTGCTCTGGAGGTTGCCTCATATTCATCTTTTAATATTAAGTATATAAGAGAGACGTCTGTCTGTCTGTCTGTGTGTCGCCATTTTTCTCAGAGATGGCTGAACGGATCTTCGTCAAACTTGCAGAGGTTCATCAGTGAGTGCCTGGGAGTGTTTTAGGCAAAAAATAAATTTTTTGGAAAAATAAAAGATAGTTTTTTTGGACTTAAAAAAAAAAAAATCGCTCGATAGTGCCTAAGCTTTTAAAAAGTAATGACAGTTATATACAAGTACACATTCACATAAATAAATACAAAACAATCACCAGACATTTGAACACAAATAAATCAAACAATTCCGGAAGTGCACGAAGTTGGTAGTACGGCTTCTTCTTCTTCCTGTTCGGCATCTCACTTAACGCCGAAACGGGATGAACGCCACATTCACCAGCATATATTTATCGAAAAGGTGATGAACCCCCTTCCTCCCCTTCCTCTCCTGCCTCCCCCCCCTCCCCCACCCCCTCCCCATTCCCCCTTCCCCCTTCCCCTTCCCCTCTCCCCCCCATTCCACGCACCTCCTCCCCTCCCCCTTCGCCCCTCCGCCTTCTCCCCTCCCCTTCCCCTCCTCCCCCCATCCCCCCCATTCTCGCCTCCCCCCTTCGCCCCTCCCCCCTTCTTACCTCCCCTCCCCCCTCCCCCCCTGAACCCCCTATTCCCATGCCCCCCCTATCTCCCCCTCCCCTACCCTCCCCCACCCGGCAACACCGGGTACTTCTGCTAGTACTTAATAATAACAAATTTGACTTCACTGTTTCTACTCATGGAGGGGACTGTATATATGCAATCGTGCAAGTTGAAGAAATGACATATATTTTCCTTTACTAAACATGCATGCATAGGCCTACTGTATATTTAGACAAAGATTTTTAAATGCTAGCGTTTCTTGGACTATTGTATCTCATTCCGATGAAATTTTAAACTCCGCTCATAATACCCGCCATATTTGTGTTTTGATGATTCCACAATAAAGTCAAGCGTTCATAGAACACCTTACCCAATGTAGTCTTGAGAAAAAGGACATGACATCGGTCTTTTAAACTCTTGCTCGAGCTATATTTCCAAGCATGAGCCGCTATTTTTTGTCTGAAACTTCCTGTTACTCCGAGTTCAGAGCGTGCGACAAATTTACCCAAGTACTGCTAAACTGAAGGTTTTTGGAATTGCAAACAAGGCGATTTGTGTTCTACCGTGTTCAAGTATGTAATTTAATGAAATAAAATAAATAATTATCCTCTTTATCTCTCTCCTGATGACTCCACTCTTTGCTGTGTCACCCCTCATCCTTCTGACAGACATGCAGCAAACTCTTCCCTCTACTCAGATCTTGACAAAATCACAAACTGTTCGATATCTCTTGCTTTCTCCCTTACCCCACATCGTTACCAGCATCCCCTGGTTGTCCGTCTCCATCGACGTTCTCCCTTTGCCCTGCTGTTGCCGTTTCACGTGTCTCCTGCTGTTCCATTTGTTATGTGGTGTCCCAATGTGTTCTGTGTCCTAGCTCTTCCACGAGCCTCGACCTTGATTTAAAAAAAAAAGTTTTGAAAGCTGCAGAAAAACAAAACAAAACAATGAATTGGATGTTTACCGCTGCTCTTTTACACCACCTTATTTAACACGTTAAATCAGCTCTTTGTGCCTGTTGTTTGTGTCCTTTACGACATCCCTAAAATTACAGTAAGTTTCTTGTTTGGAATGATTTTCAACTTTGTTTAACTGTCCGACAGGGGGACAGACTGAAACAATTGCATTACTCCTCTGTGCACATGGCTGCCTGGGATGAGATTCCATACAATTTGCCAAATTCTGAGCGAAAGTACTGCTAAACTACAGGTTCGTGTTCCGATTCATGTTCTACAGTTTTCAAAATACAAAACTCAATTCAAATGAAGTAGTTCCTCCATCATAGACTGTCGTCTGCCAGACAGACAGAGTGAACCCATTACTTATCCCTGCTTTGCGCAACCCGCACGGGCTAACCAACTAATGTAGATGAACAAAATCACTACATTTGTGTCGCACATCAGAACGTATAAGACTTCTCTCGATCCACGTTACTCACTAATCAGGAGAGGTTTGATGAAGGTGTTGTAGTCCTTTCCTCTCATCTGACCTGCTCGACTGAGCATCATGCCACATTTAAGAGAACAATGATTACAGAGGAACAACAGCAGAACAATTATAGGGGGACAGTCAGCAGAAGGATGACAATTCAGTGGAAGAGTGAGTGCTGGGTATGCTACTTGCAGGAACCAAAATATATAGATCCATTAGTGTTCCGTCAAGAAAAGTTGCCGAATGTCTACTTCAAGCTCTGTGCGTCCAACCTGTATCCCGGCGACTCTGGTGCTGGATGTTTGGATTTCTTTCTGCCAAACCGCAGACATTGGGCTATTGTCTTGCCCAAGCCAAACGAAACTTGCAGTTGCAGGGCACATCAGCCCTATACTGGTTACGATGCAACAAGTCTGCATACCAGACAGAAATGAAAGGGCACAGGCCAGTGAAAACATTCCACCTTTTACCAGCTGCTCATAGATGTCCTGCTGTTTGGAGATCTCTATAGACCTCTGCATCGCCCACATGGCTCTTGCCTCCCCCGCTCCACCCGCACAACCGTTCTACGTCCACCACTTTCCTTCCACTCCTCCCCCACATCCATCCATCAACTCTCTTCATGGTCTGATAGTGTATTTTGCCAGACATGGCAAGAAATGTCCACTTCAGCAAGAGGACTTCAACAAATGAATGTGTAAAAATGAAATATTCAGGATCAGACTTTGGCTTATTAGTCCCCTACCGGTGTACACCGGAGGGGACTATAGGTTTGCACTCCGTCCCTCCGTCTGTCAGTCTGTCCGTCTGTCTGTCAGTCCATCACACAAAGAACAGTTTTCCGGTCTTTTTTTCCAAACTCTTAATGCTAATGATTTCAAACTTGGTACATGGTTTCCTTATGATAAGTTAACAGATCAAGTTCGAACTTCACGACGGTTCGATCATTTTTGACAAAGTTATGGCGCTTCGAACTTTGGTAATTTCCCCAACAATTTTCCGGATGACAGACTGCCTGTAGGGGACATGTATTGCAGCGCAATACTCAGAATGCTTGTTCTATCTGATTCGATTGAGTGTTATTGCCATTCCATTCGAAATTTAATGAAACATTTCATAGGGGCCTACCCAAGCTTTTGTTTAAAATAACTCCTTTAAAAAATTTTTAAAAAGCAAACGTGATGGTCATGCTGATTGGTACAAAAATTGGATTGCATTGGCCAAGATTGCAGATGCAAAACAGAGACCAGATTTTTTTTTCAGAGGGACTGCATACTCCGCAAGGCTACAAACCTCGTACAAGTTGGCATCCATAATTTAACATCAGAGGAAAGTACTTGGACTCCAACATCAGTCCATTCCCTCTACTCGTGACGAGGAATTCAACTTTTGTCTTTCTCACCAACGGAGCTTCCAAATCAGGTATCAAATTATATTCTATACCAAAACACCAGGAGGGCAGTTTATAGCTGGGTCAGGATTCAAAGAGGTGAGTGAGTGTACCTCTAGGCCACCCTGCCAGCTCTACAGTCAGGTAAAAACAAGGCAAAGCAATAAGTAGAAGTTTGATTTGGTATTTGTCAGCAGATTTTTTTGAAACCCCAATATAACAAGCATTCTGAGTATTCATGTTTAGAGGGGAGGAGTGATGGGGAAGTTTTGGAGGGGAGGGGTGATGGGGAAGATTTGGAGGGGAGGGGCAAGGGGGAATATTTGAAAGAGATGGGTGATGGGGAAGATTTGGAGGGGAGGGGCCTACATGTCCCCTACCGGCAGTCTGTCGTCCGGAAGGTCTGAAAGCTGTCCATGCGCGCACGCTTTCGAAGTTTAATAATTTTTCACAATTGTGTTTTTGTCGAAACTGTATCTTTCCTTCGGTGTGTGTAAATATTGGTGTGTCTTTAACAGGATTCTCGGTGTTGGTTTTTCATACCTGTGTACAGAATCGTCGGTTAGTTCGTGTCGCGTATTCTGAGGCCAAGTAGTAGTGTATATATGTTGCTTCTGGGACACACTCATTTTCCCATTGACTTACATGTTAATTTTCCTCTTAACCTCATTGCCCATTAACACCTCTATTTCTCCCACCCTAATCTTTATGAACCTTTTGTCTATAGTACCTATCCTTAATGTTGTTCATTAGACCACTCAAAAACTACAAATATTTGTTTTCCCTTATAGACCTATAATCCTTCTTCTACATATCATCTGGCAGATTAATTATCTTTGACCCACTCAAACATCGACCCATTCACTTACATGTTAATTTTCCTCTCACCTCTTTACGAACCTTTTAGCCTTTTGACACCTATCCTTAATGTTGTTCATTAGACCACTCAAACAATGATTCCCCCTTGGTCTTATGGTACTCTTACTATCAATGATCCCGAGTAGACCACTCAAACATTGATCCTACAAATATTTGTTTATGCGTGGGAAATAATTTAATTCTCTTGCCACTCTCTTCACCATCTAATAAATTAACAAAGTATATGTTTGAGTGGTTCTTTATCAAGATATTTTAATTGAGAAAAAATAAAATGATAAACCTCCCTCAATGTCCTTGTCTGAGCGCCTCCAGTGCCACACACTTTTTGGTAGGCTCTGCCCACTTTTTGTTAAGCTCCGCCCCTTTTTGGTAAGCACACCCACTTTTTGTTAAGCCACGCCCACTTTCGCTAAGCTCCGCCCACTTATTCTAGGCCACACCCACTTTTATAAACTCTTCAGCATTGTATCATTTCCAGGTAATACATTACATCATTTTCAGGGAATTTCCATCACATCATTTCCAGTTAAGACATGCCCAGGTTTGCCCAGGGAATTTCCACAGGAAATGACACACACCCAGCCCTTCTTATAAAAGGCACCGACCACACAGGCTTTTTCAAACACGCTTTCTGCTTCACTTGAGAATGGACTACTATGCCGAAATGGAATGGGATAACTTTGCTATTCCTTGGAGTCCTACTACCTGTGTAGAACTCAACCTTCAGATTGATGAACTGGACTCGAACCTCTTATCAATGGAGGTAAGTTTGTTTATTTATTTATTTATTTATTTATTTAATTATTTATTTATTTAATTATTTATTTTGATTTTTTTTTTTTTTTTTTAGATGAGACTTGTGTAAGAGTTAACAAAGTTTATTTTAATATTCATAGAGCTTGATTTATACAAATAAAAATATTGTATTAAATTAATACATTGTTATTTTCTTTCACAGGAAATTGTATCTGAGATACGAAATGAAAATTCTGCTTTTAACACAACTTGGGATGAAGTTATTTTTTTGTTTGAAGACATTTTGAACAACCAAGACCCCCAGAACGAGTTCTACCTTGATGACCCAGCCAAAGAGTTATACCTTGGAGATCCACAAAATCCTGAAAAAGAGTTTTACCATGATGATACTTGTTGTGAGTTATCAAAACAAAACCCACTGAACAAGTTCTACCTTGATGAGCCAGAATACAAGTCATACATTGGAGACCCACAAATTTCTGAAAATTGGGAAAGGGGAGTTTTCCCTGATGGTCCGCAGTTATACTATGTGAGACACATCATAGAAACCCTAAAAAATTGTGAAACGGGAATTCTCCCTGATGGTCCGCAGTTATACTGTGAGACACATCACAGAAACCCTAAAAAATTGGGCAAGGAGAGTTCTCCCTGATGGTCCGCAGTTATACTATGTGAGACACATCATAGAAACCCTAAAAAATTGGGAAAGGGAAGTTTTCCTTGATGGTCCACAGTTATACTATGTGAGACTTATCACGGAAACCCCCAATATTTCTGAAAATTGTGGTTCTACCTTGGAGACTTGGAAAGATGGTTATATTTTTGGAGACTCGGAATGGGGGTTTTGTTTTGATGACTCGGAATGTGATACCTATCTTGGAGGCTCAACAGGAATGTGGTTATACCTTGGGAACTTGGAAAGTTGGTTTTATTTTGGAGACTCTACCTGTGGGGTCCATCTTGGAGACTTTGCATTCTAAAGCAATGAACAATGTTCTTTGTTTAATGACGCTTGATTTAAGCAATATCAAGAAAGTTCGAGGAAGAAAATGCTGGAAAATTCTTTCTTCCCATTTCTACTTCTTCAAACTTGAAAGCCTTGAAAGACAGAATTGGCAGAAGAGGAAAAAAAATAAATGATATACGTATTTTA
This sequence comes from Myxine glutinosa, assembly GCF_964187855.1. Classification (NCBI taxonomy): domain Eukaryota; kingdom Metazoa; phylum Chordata; class Myxini; order Myxiniformes; family Myxinidae; genus Myxine; species Myxine glutinosa. Next base: position 234,027,279 of record NC_136262.1, read on the forward strand.
AAAAGGAGAAAAAAAAAAGATTATGTTAGGGTTAGGGTGGGATTTTGAATGTGAGGGTTAGGGATGGGGTTTGGTTAGGGATGGGGTTGGGTTAGGGTGGGATTTTGAATGTGAGGGTTAGGGTTGGGGTTGGGTTAGGGATGGGGTTGGGTTAGGGTTGGGATTTTGAATGTGAGGGTTAGGGATGGGTTGGGTTAGGGATGGGGTTGGGTTGGGGATGGGGTTGGGTTAGGGATGGGGTTGGGTTAGGGATGGGGTTGGGTTAGGGATGGGGTTGGGTTAGGGATGGGGTTGGGTTAGGGATGGGGTTGGGTTAGGGATGGGGTTGGGTATGGGGTTGGGTTAGGGTTTGTATATTATTATGACTCACTCACACATACACACACACACACACAAAAGTTAAGCCCCAACTGAAAAGTTGAGGGATTCTGTGTTTGGGGTTCACAGATCTCAAGAACGTATCTCCATTGTACACACAAAAGTTAAGCCCCAACTGAAAAGTTGAGGGATTCTGTGTTTGGGGTTCACAGATTTAAAAACGTATCCCCATTATACACACACAAAAGTTAAGCCCCAACTGAAAAGTTGTGGGATTCTGTGTTTGGGGTTCACAGATTTAAAAACATATCCCCATTATACACACACAAAAGTTAAGCCCCAACTAAAAAGTTGTGGGATTCTGTGTTTGGGGTTCACAGATTTAAAAACGTATCCCCATTATACACACACAAAAGTTAAGCCCCAACTAAAAAGTTGTGGGATTCTGTGTTTGGGGTTCACAGATTTAAAAACGTATCCCCATTACATTTTATTTATTATTTTCAAGGGTATTATCTGCTTACTTGTGTTTTTTGTAATTCTTGCGAGTAAAATGAACCCAAGATTTCTTCTCCATTTAAATCATATAATTTGTAGGTCCAAGGGACTGCATCCATTACATCAATGATTTTAAATAATTCACGAGTCCATTTTTGTGTTTAACCTTTCTCAAAATGACTTTTCCATTTGTATATTCTTACAATATCACCAACTTTAAACTTGGGCTTTCTCAAATTAATCTCCTTTTCATATTCTAATTTTGTAAATGTTTCCGATGGTTTTGATTTTGTTGATGAATGAACTGTATTATTGTAATTATCTACAATATCCTGAATTAAATACACCCATTTTTGAGAACCGAGTTGTGTGAATTTTTTATATAGTCTCTCTTTCAAAGTACGATTAAAACGCTCAATAACAACTGCTTTTCCTTCATTAAAGGTGCTGTATAATTTAATACCCTCCCCCTTAAGAAATTTCATAAATATTTTGTTATAGAACTCTGTTCCCTCATCAGTCCATAACTTCTTTGGTTTCCTTTTATTCCTATCAAATATTAGCTTAAAGGCTAACATTAAAGTATTACCTCTCTTGTTTTTCAAAGGAACAACCCAGGCAAATCTACTCCTCAAATCAATAACGGTTAAAGCATACCTGTATCCCTTATCATTATTTAGTTCGATTAAATCAGCGGACCATATGTGGTCAGTGTATTTTGAATAAACTTTCCTTCTTTTAAACTTTGTGATTATAGGTTTATGTAATTCATTAGCCAAAAGCTCCTCAGTCTTGATAACATCATTGGAGTTTAATAGTTTTTTGGGGAATAACCAAGACCGAGTTTCAATTTAACACTTATCATTTTTTTCACAATAAACCTATCAACTTTCTCTCTCAATGTAGGATTTCGTATCAAGGACAAATTATGCAACATTTCTCTGTCTGCTTCATGTTTTTCATCCAATGTAGTGGTTTTCCCATAAGCAATATCATGCTTCATACACACTTAATCAACCCTATTTATAGGCTTGGACCAAGGTTTAGGATTGTCAGCCTCATCTAATCTTTTATCCAGGTTTGTTCCAGGACCACAGAAAGAATATCTAGGTAGATGTAGTTTCCCAGGAATTCCAGTTGTTGTAAATTTACTTCCTGACAGAAACTTTTGTATGTCTCCTCCACTTTTAGGAGAGATGAATTGGCACTTTTTAGAGCCACACACTTGACATATTCCTTTTTGATAAACTCTATTATTTTTAGCTTTAACATGAGATATTTTTAGATTTAGTTTTCTTTTTACATTTGAGACAATAACTCATATTTATTTATCAGAAAAAGTCCGACAGAGTATCAAAACCTTTTTGGTTTTCAACATATACATTTCTATCTTAATTTTTAAAACATAAAGAATCCTTAGGAATGCCTTCACTCTCTCCTCCATTTATTTACAAATAAAAACTAACTAAAGTCAATAACACCAACATCATCAACTATATGACCTTTGTCTTCTTCATGTAAATCTCCTCGCTGAACTCATCTCAACCATTTTTAAAATCATTATCTTAGTAAGAGTCGTTAATTCTTTATTTTCCTCTTCGGTGCGTTGAGATTGATTTATTTGCTGTAATACACTCAATCTTTTACGAATCTCACTGATTTCCATCTTTTTATATTTTTCCTCCCTCTCTCTTTGCTCCCTTTCCTCCCTCTCCTCCTTCTCCTTTTTCTCCCTCTCCTCCTTCTCCTTTTTCTCCCTCTCCTCCTTCTCCTTTTTCTCTCTTTCCTCCTTCTCCCTTTTCTCTCTTTCCTCCTTCTCCCTTTTCTCCCTCTCCTCCTTCTCCTTTTTCTCCCTCTCCTCCTTCTCCTTTTTCTCCCTCTCCTCCTTCTCCTTTTTCTCCCTCTCCTCCTTCTCCTTTTTCTCTCTTTCCTCCTTCTCCCTTTCCTCTCTTTCCTCCTTCTCCCTTTTCTCTCTTTCCTCCTTCTCCCTTTTCTCTCTTTCCTCCTTCTCCCTTTTCTCCCTCTCCTCCTTCTCCTTTTTCTCCCTTTCCTCCTTCTCCTTTTTCTCCCTTTCCTCCTTCTCTTCTTCAACTCCTTCCCTTGCTACCCTTGAGTTTGAGCCCCAAAGAATATTATACATATATTCATCTGGATTTTGAGATATTCTTGTATCTATAATAATTTTTCTCATAATAGGATACCAATAAGATTTGTTGATGATTTCTAAAAGGGTTTTATATTTCATAACTTTGAGAAGTTCATTTTTATTTAATATTTTAAACAAGTCTCTATTTGTGGGTTTAACAATATCAGTATAAGGCCAGTTTTTAATGACAAAATTCCCATGTATATGCTCCACATCATAAGGTATGTAATACCGAGCACCCTTTTCTTGTAGGTATCCTTGAATACAAAAATTATAATTCTCTTGTAGTCTTCTTCCTGCCATTTATGTATCAGAAATATATGTGAGATTAATATTATGACAGGTAATACCACCCCATCTTCCCACTACCAAATCGGTTTGTATTCCTCGGCTTTCTATCCTTATCTCATTACCTTCCTTCTTTGTCATGCTAACCATCGCTATACTATCATATATTTTTCTTTTCTTAAAACCATGTATTTGTTGTTTATTAATTGTACTTCCACATAAATCCTTATCCTCACCAAGTGGATAATATTCTTCTTTACGAGACTGATTAAAATCATGTAGGTCTTCTATGTTTATTGAAAAAGACCAATTATACCCTAAATCAGGCATATCATACCCCCATTTATTAATTCGCATATTAACTATATGTCCTTCTTTATAAAATTCAATTGTAAGCAGGTAGTTCAATTCAATGAGGAAAGGTGTATGGTCAGAAAAACCAGGTGTTGTGGTTGTAAATTTTACTTGTTTAACAAAACGTGCTGTTTTCTTTAAAAAATATATATTGTGATAAATCACTGTATCTAATTAAGTCATTCGCATCTGTAGGGTTTGGATAATTGATTAATTTATAAGTATTCTTCATATTAATATTTTTACTTATACTATATTTTTGTCGTTCAGCCTGTGCCTTTGTATAATAATTTGATAAATCAATATCCTGAGAGGATTCTCCAAAGATAGAACCATCTTTTCCAACATGTCATTTATATTAGATTTAAAATGATATCATAAAAATTTTCATTATTGTTGAGTTGAAATAATACATATAAACATAATTGACCACAACATTTAGATTTATTTCTTGAACTTGAAATGTTTGATAAACACCATTCTGTAAGAATTGTATTACTTCAACAGGCGGTGGCATACCATAACTATCAAAATAATATTTATCCTGACTATTATGAATACAAACCCAATGAGAACCATTCTGTGCGTCTAAATTCATAATAATATTCTTTGTATTCTTATTTATATGTATTAATTCATCTCTCATACAAATAACCACATGATCAATTTTTAGTATTTTACAATACTTAGCTAGTTCTATATTTGACGTTGTATTCTTTCCAAATTGTTTAAACTATTTATCCATTTATTTATGAGAAAGATACAATCCATTACCCCGTTTAGTTAGTTTAACACCCGCTTGAGCGATAGAGGCAAGCATATCTCCAACCAACAATCTAGCTTTATCAGGTAGACTTTCAAGTTTTTGAGCAAAATCTACAATTACACCACTTCCACTAATTTGTTTCTCCAACTCCTTGTTATGTCTTTCCAATTCTTTTTGAGCTTTTAGTTGTGCCTTCCTTTCGTTAGAAGTTTTTACCGCTGCTGAAATACCACCAGTCAATGCTCCCGCCGCACTTAAACCAGCAAATAAAGGAATTAGAAACGGGAGAAATCCTCCCTCTTGTATTGAATATTTCTTTAACATAGGTTTTGTCATTTTAATTTTAAGTGATCCAGCATCATTTAGTGTTTTTACCTGCTCTCTTGTGAGTAAAACATCAATTCTTACTGCTCCTTTTCTTTGAATTGTATTGTTACGGATACGGAGTACGGCTCTTCCCTCTTAGCAAGGGGTGGTTAGTCCCTTGTCTTGTTAAGCTGACCGTCTCCGCTCCTGGCACTTGTAACGCTATCCCGCGGGATGGAACGGATCAGGGTTATGGGCCCAGGGTTTATCCCAAATACCTTTATCCGTCCCTCCGCAGACTAGGGAGACAAGTACCGCTCGAACCCCGGTTTGGATGGTCTCGTTAGTTGCCGAGCGGTTTTTAGCAACCCGACGTTCGAGCCATTACCAAAGACTAACCCGATTCTCAAACGTTGGCCGAATCGCGCCACGTACACTCAACATGGAAACCTCTAAAGCGACCGAAAGAGCATGAAGAAGTAAAGACAAAGTAGGGAATAACAAGATTTATTACTATTTATACACACTAAGCAGAAAGGAAAAGAAAGATGATTTATAAGGCAATTGAAGGAGCAGGAGACATAGGGCAATGATTAGCTTATATATATGGCAGTCTTAATTAATACCCCAAGACAACATGAAAGACGGACAAACGGGCACACTTACACGGGGGAAATGATGGCAGGAATCACTGGAGGGAGGAGAAGGTCCAAGCCGATGGCAGGGCAGGAAGGTCCGGGCAATTCCACACCATCGAGATCCACGTTCCGTGCTCGAAGCGAACAGCAGCTGGCAGCTCCGCGTCTCCACAACCGGCAATAGGGCCTAGACTAGAGGGTCTCGGCGTATGGCTGCAGTATCAGCACCCCCTCACGTCTTGTTCTCGCTTGGCTGCTTTAGCTGGATCGCGCATCTGCCGCACCTCTCTCTCAATCTTGTCCGGACCTCAATCTTCTCCAAAAAGCTCATCTGCGTGGGGAGCGTCACGCTGCGGGTTATATAGGCCCCGCCCTTCAACCTTTGCGAACCTCCCCCAAGTGTTCTCTCTCCGCCCTCTCAAGCCAAACCCCTCGCTCTGGGTTGGATGAGCGGGGCCGACTTACTCCTCCCCTCTATGATGAGGTGGAGACCCGCCTTTCTTCTTCGTCGTTACCTCATGCGTAATGGAGTCAAATGCAGCAAAGTGGATGGGAGATGAAAATGCAGCAAAGTGCCTAAAGAGTCAATTGCAGCAAACCTGGCAAACCTGGCACCTGGAAGCTGCCATGGGGCGTCGGAGGGGCCTACTCTTATTTAATTCGTTGCAATGAAGAGTCAAACTATTGGGAAACACATCCTTAGCCTACATAGAATAAGGGACTAACTATTTAAAAGGATATATGGTGTCCTGTGTGTAGGTTGTTGGAATTAACTAAGAGGACGAGCTTCAACCTTTCTTTACATTACGAGGGTCAGTTACACACAACAAAACATAATTCTCACATTCTTTACACTTTCTCAAATTCGTAACACTGCACCCTCCTTCCTTCAGGCCCGTGCTCGGGCCTATAAAACTTTACTTTTAGTGTGACACGTAGGTGTAATTCCCTCTACAATTAACCTGACCCTGAGTGCGACAATTTTAAAACACAAATAAATATGTCCCCCTGCTGCATTGCACCCTGCCTAACAGATTTTCACCCACAGGATAACCGAATTACGGAATTGTTTTCAAGCTATACATTTATGGTGGGGAGCATTATTTACAGTGACGTTATTTCTTATTTACAACGCAACCCAGGACCTGTGTTTTTTTTCTTTTTAGGGAAACAAAGAGAAGGAAATTCCTGTTGGGAGGGAGGAGACAGCATGCATTGCATCGATGCACCAGTACCAATAACACCAAAGCACCCAAAAGCACCCAAAAGCACCAACCAGTGCACAGTCATTACTGTTTGTAATAAACACAAAAAAAACAACTGGTGGTGGTCTTCTCCTTCTCTGCTGGGCCGATGTTCTTCCCGATGTCTTCTTGCTTCATGCGGCCTACTTGGAAATATAAAAAGCACAAAGTGTCCATTTTTTTAATTTAGGGCCACAGGGGCCAACTAAGGATGGTCCACCTGTTTGGCATAGGTGCCACCTTACCGAGGTCCACAAGCAAGATTCCCTGGCCACTATGGCCGGTCTCCAACAGAGGTGCCCTGCCCCAGAACCTGGGGTCCATCAAGTGGTGCTTGGCCGCAGAACAGCGGTCCATAAAGTGGTACATCAATGCAATGCATGCTGGTTGCGAGGGTCCTGGCACACAAGATGACCTCCGCACGCTCCCCTCAACGCCCAGTGGCGCACAGTCCTCGGTTGGGAGACAAAGGGGGGAAAAGACAGGTGAGCGAGGGGTAAGGTCACAAGGGTACACATCAAACAAGGCAATGCAAGGCGAAGTGCGTATGGAGAGCGAAGTGAGAAAAGCTCGTCCCTACCGTACGTCACCCCCACTGTCACCTACTCTACCCTTGCCTTTACCCCATATTTACAACAATCTACACATTTACAAATTCGTCACTACTGTCACGTCTCCCCATATCTCTCCTATACCAAATTCGTCACCACAATCCCTCTAACCAAAATTTGCCATCACCCAATTCATCATCAATCCTCATAAGGAGGAAGAGATGGAACATCAGCACAATGTCACACCCACGTCATGATGCGTCTCACAATCCAAAACATTTGCACCAAAAATAATAAAATAACAAAACATCCATGGCATGGTGTGGAGTAGCGTCACCTTAGGTGAGTGGATGCAGATGGTGCAAGGAGATTCTTAATCCTAACTATCTTCTAAATGACATTAACACACTTTACACTACCCGGGGTCTTTCCCTGCCAATCCATTGGCCAACTTACACTATGGGTTCTAAAAACCAATTCCGATTGACCAAACTGTGGTGCTTCTCAATTTGGGGTCTCACTCCCCCGATGCCATTGCACAATTTCTGGGCTGAGACGTGTAGCTCTCCCAGCAGGTCTACCCACCTGCACACCTCCACCACTGTAGTTGCCCCCGAGCTTACCTGCTCCTCACCTAACCTATCTAACTGGGGAAGGCCCCTCCTGGCTCTGTCACCCCTCGGTGCCCTCTGGCACTGGGTTCCCGGGTCCGTCCTCCGGATCCTCGGGCCCCATCCACAACAACTCTACCGGCTCCCAGAGCCCACCTGCGGCCTCACCTGGCCGACATCCTAACAGTGGCGGAGTGTCAACCAACTACACACACTAACAGGCTACACGCCCAGCCATTTCCACAACACTAATGCACCCATCCAAGTACCATTCTTCCACACGCACCACAGATGCCAATATCCAACCACAATTTACCTGTACCCTCTACCTAACACTTACACTACCCTCCCCGGGTATTCGTGATGGGGTCCATCCTCCTTTCCCCCATCCACACCTTCGCACCATCCACTCCACTCCACAGTTTCCACCATACTCACTCCACGACCATCCATTCCAATACTCCATATACTCCAGACCATTTATTCCATACACCTGTTCTCCATTCACCTGTTGTTGCACATCTGTGCAATCACACCTGGTGCCACCTGCACCCTCCTTCCTTCCTGTACCATTTGGTCAGCACAATACACATCACTATCACTCACTCAAACACTGCTCCATACACCTGTTCAGTTGCACACCTGTGCAATCACAATACAACTCACAATCACAATCATTTACTCATACCCTGCTCATACACCTGTCCAGTTGCACACCTGTGCAATCACACCTTTTAACCATACACACGGCATCATCTGAACTACCTGTTGCCCTGCTAACTTAGTGCTCCCCGTCTTCCCTTTAAACTAAGCACATACCACGTCATTATCATCCAAACTAATCTACCTGCGTCCCCACTACAGGTATCATTGTCACTACCTAACCTTAACGTTACCTAAGGTCATCTTCTCTAGGTCCCTACACACAATATCCTAACCCTCCCGGGCTAGTTTTCACTGCCAAACCCCATAAGTCTATTGCTCCTTTGACCCCGCTGTGAGAGATGGCAAAGTTGCCATCCCATCACATCGGGTATCTCTCACTATAAATTTTGCTCACCAAATTTCAACCAATCAAAAATTTTCCAATTACTGCCAATTCTATTCACTTTGCTAAATTTCAGATCAAAAACACTATCCTATCATCACAGTCTACTCACTAGTGCCTCTCGGTGCGCCAATTCACTTCTACAGCCCGGCTTCGCACAGCCAAGCAATGAATGCGGGTTGCTTGGTGCCGGCGGCTGGATGCGTCCGGCACTCGGTGCAGGGAAGGAGGTTTACCCGGGCCGAGATCCCACGCACCATCCCGGCACAGAGCCGTCCAATGGCCCGATCTCGCCCTGCCGGAACGCCTCAATAAAAATGGGTCGCCATGACGACCCTTCCTACCGGGCCGCCCGTTCCGCATAGCGGAGCACGGACGCGGCCGGTCAGAGCGCAGCCCGGCGTGAATCCCGCACGGCGGTTCTTTCGAAACCGCCGCGGATCCCCGCGGCATGCAAAGCTGCCCGGCACGCCCCGAGGGCCCGCTTTGGCTATAAGTCGCTCTAACCGCTAACCCGGTTAGCGTCGATGCTCCACTCGCATGCTTACACCCCGCAGCCCGTTCCTTGCTCATACATCCAGCCGTTCCCATGGTCCTAGTCATTGCACCTTTCCTTACACACCCAGGTACACTCATTCTGCTCACAGACTTGGTCACACACCTGACCACCGCACACCTTTGCACACACTCGTCGTTCGCACACCTCACCAACACACCTCTTCGCGCCCCCCCCTCGGTCACCTCCTCTGTGACAACCACAGGTGTGCTCTCACTTGCACACCCAACCACGTGCCTCACTACCAACTCCAGCGTGCATTCCCATACGCATTCTACCATTCCAGGTGTGCATCCCTCCATTCCAGGTGTACATCGTCTCCCACCTGCCACAACCAACTCACGCTCCGTGTCACTCTCACTACTCTCACCTCCACACTCGGTCGCGCACTCACCCTTACTTTTGACAGCGCACTCTTTCCTCATGCACCCATCCATTACACACCTTTCTCGCACATCCTCTTGCGCACACTCTCCCGTTACACCCTCCATAACACTCACCACAGGTGTGCATTCTCTCGTTACATCCCCTGTAACACTCCCCATCCCGCGCTTCCATGTGCCCCCTCGCACACGCGCTACGACCAACTCACTCTCGACAGCACACTCACTCCTCGGCACGCACTTTTTCCTCACACACCCCAGAGTCGGACATTCTCGCACACCTCCTCTTTCGCACACCGTACCTGTCACACACTTCACCAGCGGCCTCTCACGAACACCCGGGTCTACACCAACCCCCAAGCCGACTGAAGCTCCCCTCACATCATATACATTTCCGAATATATCGCCACTCACCTCGGCACCTCGTCTCCGCACCTCCTTCGCCACCTGCAAACTCTTTATCTGGTTAGCAAGCACAACATCACGATTTGAGCACCGACCTTGTACATATTCCATTACCTCCTCCTTTATCTCTTTTTTAGTTTCCCTCCGTCTCTTCTTAATTTCACTCACCCCCTCTTCCACCTCCTCTAATTTTTCCTTTACCTCCCTCATTTCCCGGTGCGCCCCTTCAATTTCGTCCTCTAAGGCCACCTTGACAGTTTCTATGTGCGTCCTCACCTCCCGGTCCTTCGTCTCCATTGCCTCCGTCACTTCGTCCAACCTCGTTGTCAGTCCCTCACGTACCATCTGACATTCCCTCTTCGTCGCTATCAAGTCGTTTCTTAGTTCTTTTTGTGTTGCCTTTAACCCTCCTAGTACCGCAGTGTTCTTTTGTACCTGCTCCACTAACTCCGTCTGTCCCACCGTCAGCTGTTCCACCTCCTGCGTCAGGTCCTCTATGCCCCCTTGTAATTTTGCCGTCCCATTTCTCACCTGTTTCTCCATACGCTTCTCTCGCTTGCGAGCGAGCGATTGTCTCGCTTTACCTCCTCGCGTACCCCCGAGACCTCCTCGCTTACACCTCGTCTTATTTCCTCTTTCATTTTTCCCATCTCTTTAGTAGATGCCGCCTTCATCTGTCCCAATTCATCCCTCTGAGCATCCAGTTTACTTTCTAACCCGATTTTCACCTCCTCTATCTGGTTCCCCATCCGTTTGATTTCCTGGGCGGATTGCTCCCCTATTGCCCGCAATTTGTCTTCCATCCTATCTTCTAGCCCTGTTAACCCATTCTTCACCTCTTTAATCCCGTTGTCTAACCCCTCAAATTTGTTGTCTAACCCTGCAAATTTACTGTCTAACCCCGCAAATTTATTGTCTAATTTCTCAAATTTATTGTCTAACTTTCCAATTTGGGCATTGGTACTCCTCACTTCGTCCCTCATTGCCCCCATCATTCTGTTTTCCATTTTTTCCATTTCCCTGCTTCTTTTTCGTTGTCGCACTTCGACTCCGCCATATATTCGCCGAACCGTGCCATGAACTGCTGCATGTTAAAGCCCGCTGGTTCAGCGGGCTCGGCTACCGCGCGCTCGTACGAGGCACCATTTTGCGTCTGTCCAACCACGTGCGCGAGGGCGCCATTTTGTGCGCCTGATACTCCCTCAACCACCTCCTCATTGCTCTCCTCCATTTCTTCCCTGTGGTCCTGTGTTACCCCTAACCCCTCTTCTAGCTCACCCACCTGCATCCGATCGCCTTGATTGTCCATGGCACGACTCAATTTGGGATGTTAAACAAAATTTCGGCCGCTCCAAATTTTGACCAAATTTTTTTTGATGTTATAAAAAATTTGGTTCGGGTCTCGAATCTCACTCCCAGACACCAATTGTTACGGCCTATAGTACAATTGGTGTCCCAAAATTTGGGCTAAATAAATTTAGTCCCAGGTTCGAATCCCAACTCCTGACTACCAATTGTTACGGATACGGAGTACGGCTCTTCCCTCTTAGCAAGGGGTGGTTAGTCCCTTGTCTTGTTAAGCTGACCGTCTCCGCTCCCGGCACTTGTAACGCTATCCCGCGGGATGGAACGGATCAGGGTTATGGGCCCAGGCTTTATCCCAAATACCTTTATCCGTCCCTCCGCAGACTAGGGAGACAAGTACCGCTCGAACCCCGGTTTGGATGGTCTAGTTAGTTGCCGAGCGGTTTTTAGCAACCCGACGTTCGAGCCATTACCAAAGACTAACCCGATTCTCAAACGTTGGCCGAATTGCGCCACGTACACTCAATATGGAAACCTCTAAAGCGACCGAAAGAGCATGAAGAAGTAAAGACAAAGTAGGGAATAACAAGATTTATTACTATTTATACACACTAAGCAGAAAGGAAAAGAAAGATGATTTATAAGGCAATTGAAGGAGCAGGAGACATAGGGCAATGATTAGCTTATATATATGGCAGTCTTAATTAATACCCCAAGACAACATGAAAGACGGACAAACGGGCACACTTACACGGGGGAAATGATGGCAGGAATCACTGGAGGGAGGAGAAGGTCCAAGCCGATGGCAGGGCAGGAAGGTCCGGGCAATTCCACACCGTCGAGATCCACGTTCCGTGCTCGAAGCGAACAGCAGCTGGCAGCTCTGCATCTCCACAACCGGCAATATGGCCTAGACTAGAGGGTCTCGGCATATGGCTGCAGTATCAGCACCCCCTCACGTGTTGTTCTCGCTTGGCTGCTTTAGCTGGATCGCGCATCTGCCGCACCTCTCTCTCAATCCTGTCCGGACCTCAATCTTCTCCAAAAAGCTCATCTGTGTGGGGAGCGTCGCGCTGCGGGTTATATAGGCCCCGCCCTTCAACCTTTGCGAACCTCCCCCAAGTGTTCTCTCTCCGCCCTCTCAAGCCAAACCCCTCGTTCTGGGTTGGATGAGCGGGGCCGACTTACTCCTCCCCTCTATGACGAGGTGGAGACCCGCCTTTCTTCTTCGTCGTTACCTCATGCGTAATGGAGTCAAATGCAGCAAAGTGGACGGGAGATGAAAATGCAGCAAAGTGCCTAAAGAGTCAATTGCAGCAAACCTGGCAAACCTGGCACTTGGAAGCTGCCATGGGGCGTCGGAGGGGCCTACTCTTATTTAATTCGGTGCAATGAAGAGTCAAACTATTGGGAAACACATCCTTAGCCTACATAGAATAAGGGACTAACTATTTAAAAGGATATATGGTGTCCTGTGTGTAGGTTTATGGAATTAACTAAGAGGACGAGCTTCGACCTTTCTTTACATTACGAGGGTCAGTTACACACAACAAAACCATAATTCTCACATTCTTTACACTTTCTCAAATTCGTAACAGTATTAACATTAATAATACAAGGCTTTTGATTTTGAATACAAGATGTTAATTTATTAAGATTGATTTGATTAACATATACCGGTTCTTTCCGACTCATTTATTTATGAGAAAAAACCTATGTGATATTAATCATAACACCATTATCTGTATTAATCTGTAATTCTGTTTCCTCCAAAAGCAAACAATGAGCATCAACTTCTTCATTCTCTCCTCTTTCAATGTATAGAGAAGTATCCACTCTATTAGACTTTATAGTTTCCTTTTGAGAACTCAGGTCAATTGTGTAGATTGTATAAAGGTTTTGAAACGCAACCATCCAAAATAGGATCATTATTACCGTTGCTTTCACACACCTTTTGGTAAGACTTGTAGGCTTCCGCATAATCATTTTTTCCCCAATCAATTTCCAATCTATCTCGCGGATAAAATGTACCATCAAGAGAAACCCGAAGTTGTTTCACCTTAGCATTATCACTCAGCGCATTATTCTTATCAGTACCTTCATCTCCATCTGGTTTCTTAAAAATGAGCCATAGGTATCGTGGCTTTCCTTGAAGAACACCTAAATTCCAAGTGTAGGTAGTGTGTTCCAGTTTAACGTGTTGACATCTTCTTTTAAGGTATGATACATTTAGTGTTTTTTTTAAGTTAAGTCTTCTATTTAACATCTCTTCCGTTTTAAGATTAGGAGTATATTCACTAATATACCAACACAAATCATTAATAACAAATTTATTATTATCACCAAAAGCATTTTGAGCCCCAAAAAGCAATCTATTTACATTATCATTCCTTTGTAGTTGAAATCTAATTTTAAGCCCATACAAAACTTTATCAGAATCACAAAATCCAAATATACCTTTAAGAGGTCCTGCTACGGTAAAACTATTCTCTGCTTTTGTATCATCATTATACATTGACTTCCTTTGACTATAACCAGGGTCAGCATTTGTTCCCGTTGACATATCAGGAATAAAACCTTCAACAGCTCCCTTACCCATTCTATCACTAAACGAATATAGTGTAAATTTCATCATTTCAGATGTAGCAGAGACATAATCAACCGCTTCAACCTCTTGTGTTCCAATATACAGGCGGACACTATCAAACATTTTCCAGAAGAAATCATTCACGAGTGTAGCATTAGTATTATTCGCAGCCTTAGTGAATTTAAATTTACACAGCAAGAAACTATCAGCTATATTCAAGTAAGTTTGTTGATTATTTATTTCAAAACTTTTTGTTCCATTTGAATTCCAGTCTGTTCCTGTTATAGCATTTACCTTGAAAGTCTTCCTTTTTAGTGGAGTTTGAAATGATAATCGTATCATCCAAATCATAGATACTATCAATCGCTTCCATACCTGTATTTATATAGCATTAAAATTGTTGAAACCCTGACCCAAGTATTTTAATGATTTTTTGTCATTCTTGTGAAGATAGTTGAGTTTTACCTTTTTTAATTTCTTTGATTGCTTGTAATTTATGAGACTCCTTTTGAGCATCTTTTATACTCTTTATAGCACCCGCAACTGAACCCACGGCAGAAGCAGTTGAACCAATTAGGTCTTTATGTTTAAGGATGGTTGAACCAATACCCATTAGAGTATCAATTATCCCATCTCCTTTATTTCTGAATTGATGTCCCACACCCCGTTGTCTCTTTGGTTTATAGTATCCTCTACCAAGAAACATACCTTCACCCTTATAGTATGGTGAAAGGAACATCCCATCCCCTGTAATTACTTTATATTTTCCCAACTCGTGTTTTCTCACAATAACCATTATTTATTTATTGAAAAACTTCACGTAGGTGAATTCTGATGGATATAATTTCTTCATTAAAGGAGATCATACGATTGTCTTGATCGGTTATCCTAAAATTTACTCTGTATATGGTTTTTCCTGACACAGGTAAATAGACGAGATTTTTTGGTTCCATATTAAATTTATAACCAATTGGGGTTGAGTATGCGCTGAATGAAAATATTGTATTTGTTCTTATTCCATCGTTATAAGCACCATCAATCAAATCACAATGAGTTAATACTGAATTTATACCGGAGGATATTTGAATGACATTATCACTGTAAAACATTCCGTTAGTTTCAATCTTTTTTGAAGAGAAACCCAATAGCTCTCGAAACGATTTTTCAATCGTGAAATCAACGTTATAATTATTTTTAAGTTTAATAGTTGATTTTGAAGTGTGTTTTTGAATATCTATTACAATATTTTTTGGTTCATCACCTTTTTCTTTCATAAGGCGAGAGACTTCAGAAGATATTTGAGAAATCTTGTAAGCTCCGGGTGAAACTGTTATAGTTTTGTACCCACTTCCTGGATTATAACTAAACTTGTTGTTTTTCTCTGTGATATTAAAAAGTGTATTGTAAGTCTCCATTGACAACAAAGAAGCCTCATATTCTTTTGTGGGGTCAAGTTGTAGTGGGTAAGGGAATGAAGCTGTGTAATCACTCATTGTGAAATTAAAACTAAGAATTGTGCTTCTCATCTTATTTAATATCTAATAAAATATCTTTGTATTGACATTTATTAATTATTTTCATATTCATCAACTGATCTAAAATGGCGGATGCTTCATTAAAACAATTGTTGTTTCCAGCCTTCTTACTACCTAACAACAATAATAACCTATTAACTAATTGTGATGGGTCATTTGGAAGAAAGCTAACACCCGAACCAAGCTTACTTAAAGCATCAATAATATGTTTCTCCTTCTCATTCTTCTTACTTTTACCGGCAACAGAAACTCCATAATCAAGTGAGTTTAGTAAATCAATATATACCCTATCTTCCGCATTTTCCATATCAAGTGGTTCATCAAAATATTTTGAACCGCTGAATCCGGAGTTTGTTAGAAGAAACATTAATCTTGGAGTTAATTCAACATTTGGTTGAGCAGAACTTAAGAACACCAATTTATCATTAAATATCAATAACTTTTCTTTCACAAGATGGAACTGTGCTGGTTCTTCTGTTGGAATGAGACCTGCTCTGGTTTTTGAACCCGCCGAATATTCATTGTTTTGAAGAGCTTCCACAACATAATTAGGTGGTTGATTTACCTCCTCAAGTTTCCGAAATAATCCTTCATCATCATATTCTAATTCTCCAAGTTCTTTCTCTGTCATTTGACTAAAATCTTTGAGCATTTGAAGTTTTTTCGGAGTAAATTCTACCGTGGGAACTGAAGGTGAAATCGTTTGTTGAGTTTTTAAAAGTGGTTTAAAAAATTTATCTTGCCTTCTTTCAAAGGCTTCTTCACCAGTTAGTTTCTGTCTCCATTTCTTCTTTATCTCTTCCTGTTGCTTTACAACTTTTGAAAGCAACTCTTGATGTTCTTTAAACTTTCTTGCTCTTTCTTCGGTATTCATCTTCTGTATTTATTTATTGAACAAGTACAAAAAGTTTTAATTAAAACAAAAGCCACGTCGATGTTACACAATGCCTAGATGCAGCTGTGCCGAAAACGTCGATGTTATAGCCACAGGACATTCCTATTGATTCGATTACTTGATGTTATTTTTGTGCAAAGTGAAAATATATCTCGGCAATTTCCCGTGTGTGGCGACGAATTTTTAATATATCTCGGCATTTTCCCGTCTGTTATTTCAGGCGGTGTATGACTGACCATGCCGCGATTGAAAAAAATATATATCTCGGCAATTTCCCGTGTGTGGCGACACGTGAACGAAGCTATGCTCCTCTCTCCACATTATTGTGACGACGTATAAATTAAATATTTCATCGTGACGATTGTCATCAAATGGACGAATTTTTAATATATCTCGGCATTTTCCCGTCTGTTATTTCGGGCGGTGTATGACTGAGCATGCCGCGATTTAAACAAAATATATATATCTCGGCATTTTCCCGTCTCTTATTTCGGGCGGTGTATGACTGAGCATGCCGCGATTTAAAAAAAATATGTCAATGGACTTGAAGTTACAGGCCTTTGAGAATTCATTTCGTTCTATAAAGGGCAACTTTCATCGGATTTTCTTCCCGTTTTTTTTCAACCGAGTCTAAAACTATGTTGGCGACTGTAAAAAATGAAATGATATATCGAATTTGATTTGAAAGAAAACTGTGTGAGAGGAAGACATCACGGGCCTACAAAACAGGCCTCAAAGCTATGCGAGTTAATAAAATGGTGGATATTTGTTTATATAAAGGCTCTCCCAGAATGGGTGGAGCTATGGTTCCCAGAATGGGTGGAGCTTTGAGGTTTTGTCTTCTCTGCAAGAACAACAACAAGAAGAAGAAGAAGAAGAGGTGGTAACAACAACAACAGCAGAGTGCACTCTATGAGCAGCGTCTGCGACGCGGCTAAAAATATCATTTAATGAATTGTAAAGGTCAATGGGAAAATTTTCCTTTTCTTCGTCATTATAGTAAATGTGTTGAAATAAAAGCTTTTCTTTAAATATTTCATCAAATTCTTTATTGGTATTAATACGAGTTGTTATTTCTTCTTCACTAATACTTGTATCTCTGCTTTTCATACGTTTGCGTTGAGTCTCCTCATCGATATCAAAACCGAATGATAAAATCTTAACTCCATCACCACACAAATGTTTAATAATTTGTCTCATTCCTTCAGGATTAGTTTCTAAAATCCCAAGACCATTAGATTTTACTTTATTTAACTCACTCTTACAATGTGAATATTTTGTAGAACCAAGAGAGACCTCCTCAAATATTTGACCTTCGTTCCTCAATCGCATATGTTCCTCCATTGAAATGTAGTAATAATCTTTCCCTTCTATTTCTCCTGGTCGCATTGCTCTGGTTGTAGTACCCACAAAACGAATCATAGGGTGTTTTAAAAAAAAACTTACAATCTTTTCGTTTTTACTATTCAAGAGTTTAGATTTATGAAAGTTCTTTCCTGAAGCAGATTTACCCACAAGATTAATAATAGTTGTCATTTATGTGTGTAAAATATCAGTTAGTATCTCATCTTGTTTCACAACAATATATTTATATTTTCCAATCGTGTGTTTCATATAATTTTCAAATTCTTTTTTACTACATAACGTAGAGCAATTATCTCTCCAAAAATTATTTACATCTATTGAATTTAACTTAAATAAAATAAAAGTATTAGCATTGTTTCTTATTGAGCGACGAGGGAGTTGAAAATATGACTGACTAAGATAAATACAATTACAAGAAGAATGTCTCCCTCTTGTATAGTAACTATCCATTACTGTTTGGTTTCTCTCATTAACACAATCATCAAAGATAACGAGGTTCTTTTTTGATTTATCTAAATCTTGAGGTGAAGGTATATCATCCGTATTATCACTGAGAATACAAGTTATGGGTTTTGATTTTGATTTCTGTGTATCACAAAATAGTTGTATTATATCCTCAATCATTTAGTTTGTTTTGAAGTTTAAATAAACCGATAATGTCTTCCTTTTTAAGACCCGCATTAAAACCTTGTGATAGTAGTTGATACTCGGGTTGAAAACTTGACTTCATAAAAATTATTAAATTATCATAATCTAAAAAGTTGGGGGTAAGGAGCATCTTTAAAAGCAAACAGGTTTTTCCACATCCGCTTGATCTGACTATTAGACATCTTAATGAATTTGGAAGATTTTTATGGTTGTTAAATTTTATCTTGTTTTCCCAAACGGGTAAAAAATCATTCATTCATATATTTGGAAAACAAGTCATCTAACTTTTTTTGAGCTATTTTAGAAACTCTATATTTTATCCTGAGTTCAGGTTTAATTTCAAAATAATTCATTATTTTATTTATATAGGATCTTGTATTAACATTTCCATTAAAATTATTTTGAATAATAAATATCATTAAACCC
Source organism: Myxine glutinosa (assembly GCF_964187855.1). NCBI lineage: Eukaryota > Metazoa > Chordata > Myxini > Myxiniformes > Myxinidae > Myxine > Myxine glutinosa. The sequence continues at coordinate 234,046,152 of NC_136262.1, forward strand.
TTATACATTTCCTCAATACAAAGAGTCTCTTCCCTTGAAAGAAATGGTGTATTATCATCATAATACTTAACATTCATCTCTCTTATTAATCTTGTAAAGTAATTCATTTTTGGTTCTAATTTAAAAGAGTTATATATTTTTTGATATTTTTTATTATCATTAATTAGAAGATAATCACAGAAAATACATTGTTTATATGAACCCTCATTATTAAGCCCTATTCTATCACAAGCCGGACAATTCTTTAATTTATCATATGGAGAGTCTGGAAATTCTAAATATCCTTCTATCATATTTATATAGTAAATTTTTACTTCAACTAAACGCAAGTTTATTAGCTAATAAATACAATGTTTCAAAGCACAAAAGACAAATTTCAATCAATCTCTACTTCGGTGGAAGATATAGAAAAATATGTCAAAGATGTTAAATTGAACAAAGATAAATATGGAAATTTTTGGGTAAAACCAGTTATGGAAAATAATATGAGCCCCTCTATTTCATTTCAAGGAAGAGCTCTAACTATACCTGGAAAGACATCCATTAAAGTAAATCTAACAAAAGTTTCTCCTCTACTCTTGGCAATTTATTCAAAGCTTGAAAAAGTGATCGATCGTGATACTTTGAAAAAGAATGACAAGACCATTAATAATTCTAGAGGAGACATTTGTATTTTCTTTAATAATCCAAAGGGTGTAGATCTAAGTAAAATGAATGATGTTAATATTTCTGGTGAAATGTCATTTCGTTCTATGATAGTTAGAGATTATTTAAAGATAACTTTTGATATTAAAAATGTAGAGATTGAATCTGTTAATGAAAGAAAGTATATAGATATTGATGGGAATATTTTCCCTGCTAATTAAATATGAGTCATTACAGCAGTGAAGATTTTACTATTTTATTGAACTCGGACGATAGTGATGATAGTATTTCATTGAACTCGGACGATGGTGATGATAGTATTTCATTGAACTCAGATGATAGTTATGATGCTAATAGTTTGTGCTCAAATGATAGTTATGACTTATGAGAGTAGCTTTATTGATGACTCTGAGTATGATTCTGAGTATTCATGTGATAGTTATGACTCAGATGATTCTGAGTGAAAAAGTGTTTTAGTTTAAGTATAGTTTCATATGTAAAAAGCCTGTAAAAAGGCACTTTCTTCTATAAGTGTTTTACTTTAAGCACAGTTTCATCTTTTAAAAAGCCTCTAAAAAGGTGTTTTACTTTAAGTATAATTTTGCTATATAAATATGATCAAAGCAACGTATTGCGACGTTTGTGAACAAGAATATAAACAATACAAAAGACACCTTAAAACTAACAAACACACATTTAATCTACTTCACCTACTATCTCCTATTCAGAAGGAAACAAAACACTGTTCTGCCTGTAATAAAAATATCCTCAAGAAAGGCTTCGAAATACATCTTAAAACAAATCAACATTTATCAAATTTTATCACAACTAAAAACTCTGATGGCGCATTCAAAGGACATATTAAAATAAGAGTCTTTAACTTCAAACCTCCTGAACCAGAGTCTATAGTTGATGCTGTAGAAATAGTTAAACCTGCTGTTCAAACGTTGATTGAAAAAACACTAAAAGAAATGAAACCACTTAAATTTTATATGGGAGTAAAATTAGAAATGACAAAGGACGAAGGAGTTATAGATACACCATACATGAGAACTGAGCCACACTTTATATCTTCATATCAAGATTTTAAAACATCAGGAGTCTATGATGAACTTATTAAACAAGAGCAAGATGTGGATAATTCAATCGTAGGAAGTGGATTCAATATAGGAAAAATTATTTACATAGACATTCATATTCTTAAATCAGATCCTCTAAAAGCTTCTTCTTACATTGATTTACCCAGTGTTATCAAAAATAGAAAAGCAGTTATCAATATCAAAAATAAAGACAATAAATGTTTTCTCTGGTCTATTCTAGCACACTTACATCCTCCACATTTTCATGATGAAAGCGTATCTCATTATAAAAAATATGAGAATACATTAAATACGAAAGATCTGAAGTTTCCGATGACTTTAAATGATATTCCTAAATTTGAAAAGTTGAATAATTTATCAGTTAATGTTTATGGTCTAACAGAAACAAACAACATTCAGGTTTTAAAGCTTTCTGACAATTGTAAACAAACTCATATTAATCTTCTATATTTTATTTCAGATGAAAATTCACATTATACATCCATCAAAGATATTACAAAATTAATAAAACCACAAGTATGTAAAATAACAAATAAAATATATATTTGTATGCGTTGTCTTAACTTCTTCCATACACAAGAAAGATGAGATAAACATTCAAATTATTGTGGTGAACATAAATCAACGGTAATCAACATGCCTAAAAAAGGCTCAAAGATCACATTCAAAGATGAAAAGAAAACAATAAAACATCCATTTGTTATATATGCTGATTTTGAAAGTATTTTAGAAAAAATTGATACTGCTTCTCCAGATCCAAAAGAATCATACACAAATAAATATCAAAAACATACTCCTTGTGGTTTTTGTTATTATATCAAATCATCCGTTGGTGATGAATATAACAAGTTAGAGGTGTATAGAGGCTCAAATACCCCAGAGGAGTTTGTGAAACGACTAGAAAAAGACTGTGTTCGATTAACCAAGATAATGAGAGAAACCAATAAACCAATGTCCTTAACAAGTAAAGAAAAAAGAGAATTTAGACAGCCAAAGGTTGCCTGTCATATTTGTGAGAAGAAAATTGGTAAAGGTCTAAAGGTTAGAGACCATTGTCATCTCACTGGTAAATATAGAGGTCCGGCTCATCAAAGTTGTAATATTAATTATCAACTCCCCTCTTTCATTCCTGTTTTTCTTCATAACAACGCTCATTATGATACACATCTATTTATCAAGGAACTCTCAAAGACTTCTGGAAGTATCTCAGCAATTCCAAACACGGATCAGAAATACATTTCATTCACAAAAACAATTCACACATCTCCTATTACTCATATCAGATTTCCTGATACATTTAAATTCATGGCAAGTCCATTGGCTAACTTGGTTCAAAATCTAAAAGAGTTTCCATGTCTTTCAGAGTATTTTTTAGATAAAGATTTTCGAACACAAAAGGGAATTTACCCCTATGACTATATGGACTCATTTGAGAGATTCAATGAAACACAACTTCCTTCAAAAGAAAATTTCTATAACAAATTAAACAACAGTCATATATCTGATAAAGATTATGTACACGCACAAAATGTTTGGGAAAAATATAACATCAAGAATCTTGGCGAGTATCACGATTTGTATCTCAAAACTGATGTGCTTTTATTGGCCGATGTATTTGAAGCCTTTAGATCTGTTTGTCGCACTGGATATGGATTGGATCCTGCTCACTACTACACAGCACCTGGATTGGCCTGGAGTGCGATGTTGAAAATGACAAAACAAGCTTTGGATTTGATCACCGATGTTGATATGCTTTTGATGATTGAAAAGGCAAAGAGAGGAGGAATTTCACAAGTCTGTTCAAAGAGATATGCTAAAGCAAATAACAAGTACATTCCAAATTATGATCCATCGGTAGAGAGCTCCTACTTGATGTATTATGATGCGGACAACCTGTATGGCTGGGCAATGTCTCAGGCTCTTCCTTATGGAAAACTTAGATGGGTAAAGGAAAAAGATTACAAAAAGGTTTTACAAGATGTATGTATCTCTACACAAAAAGAATTGGATGATTCAAAGGTTGGTTATTATTTTGAGGTCGATTTGAAATATCCAGAGGAACTTCATAACCTCCACAAAGATCTCCCATTTGCTTGTGAAAAGGAAAGTCCAAAGAAGGAGTGGTTAAGTGATTATCAACAATCATTTAATATAGGTGAATCAACAGAAAAATTACTTACTACATTATATAACAAGAAAAATTATGTTCCACACCAAAGAAATTTGCGACAATATTTATCAAAAGGTCTAAGAGTAGAGAAGATCCATAGGGTTCTAAAGTTCAATCAAAGTCATTGGCTAAAGGAGTACATTGATTTTAATACACAAAGAAGAACAGAGTCAAAAACAGATTTTGAGAAAGACTTTTATAAAATGATGAATAATGCGGTCTTTGGTAAGACCATGGAAAATGTGAGGAAAAGACAAAATATCAGACTATCAACATCTTGGAAACAAGCATCAAAATTAATTAATAGACCGAGTTTTACTAGAGCTGAGGTCTTTACTGAGAACTTTTGTGCGATCCATTTGATTAAAGAGAGTATTGAAATGGACAAAGCTATTTATATTGGAACATCAATTCTTGATTTATCAAAGTCATTAATGTATGATTACTTTTATAATAATTTGAGGAAGAAATATCAAAATGATGTTAATCTACTTTATATGGATACAGATAGTTTTATTTTGAAAATTAATACTGATGATGTTTATTCAGACATGAAAAAGGACATTAATATCTATGACACTAGTAATTACAGTCCAGAGAGTGAGTTGTTCTCTTCTAAAAATAAAAAGGTGATTGGAAAGTTTAAGGATGAATTAGGAGGAAATGTCATGAGAGAATTTGTGGGATTGAGGTCTAAGGCTTATGCTTATAAATACATTGTGAATAACGTTGAAAAGACTGATAAGAAGTTAAAAGGTGTAAAGAAAAATGTTATTAAAGAAACAATAAACTTTAAGGATTATTATAACTGTTTAACAACAAAGAAAGAAGAGTTTAGAAAGATTAATGGAATAAGAAGTTATAAACATAAATTATATTCAGAAGAGGTGAATAAGAAAGCATTGGGGGCTTTTGATGATAAGAGGTTTATTTTAGAAAATGGAATTGATAGTCTCCCTTATGGTTATATAAGTATATAAGTGATAAGTTTAAAAAAGGGGGGGGGGGGGTTAGGGATTTTAACGGGCTACCGCCACCTTTTTACTATTATATAAATGATAGAACCAAGTACCAACCAGACTAAAGAGTGGAGGTGTAATCAACCTTGGTATATAAATGGTAAACATAACGAATGTGAAAAATATCAAAGAGGTATAATTGAAAAGACAACTGGTAAAAAAAATTACAAAACAAATAAGAGAATTAATTTAAATACCGGTGAATTGGGTAAAAAAGATGGAAATATTTTTGAGCGGACGGAAAACTTTGATGGTTTTCAGGAAAATATATACTTTAATTAAAAAATGGTATGTGGCACTGGAGGCGCTCAAACAAGAACACTGAGGGAGGTTTATCATTTTATCTCAGCTCAGTTAAAATATCTTAATAAAGAACCAAACTCAAACATCTTTTTTGTTAATATATTAGATGGTGAAGGGAGTGGCAAGAGAATTAAATTATTTCCCACGCATAAACAAATATTTGTAGGATCGATGTTTGAGTGGTCTACTCGGGATCATTGATAGTAAGAGTACCATAAGACCAAGGGGGAATCATTGTTTGAGTGGTCTAATGCACAACATTAAGGATAGGTGTCAAAAGGCTAAAAGGTTCATAAAGAGGTGAGAGGAAAATTAACATGTAAGTGAATGGGTCGATGTTTGAGTGGGTCAAAAATAATCTGCCAGATGATATGTAGAAGAAGGATTATAGGTCTATAAGGGAAAACAAATATTTGTAGTGTTTGAGTGGTCTAATGAACAACATTAAGGATAGGTACTATAGACAAAAGGTTCATAAAGATTAGGGTGGGAGAAATAGAGGTGTTAATGGGCAATGAGGTTAAGAGGAAAATTAACATGTAAGTCAATGGGAAAATGAGAGTGTCCCAGAAGCAACATATATACACTACTCCGAGTGTAGTAGGCTACCGTGTCCGACCTTGGCTTGAGGCTTTGTTTTTGTCTCAGCGGTTCTTCGATCGCGCTGCAAATTACTTTCGGTCTCTGTTTTTCACGGTCTTTTCACCCCATACTTCCTTGTTTTAAAATCTCAAAAAAAAAAACCAAAAAATAGATTTTCCTTCCCTGTCCTTATCCGTTTGTTCGTTCTTATTTGTTCGCTCGTTCTTCGACCACGTTGTTCGTGATCACGTGATCACGTTGTTAAAAAAATGTTTCAACTGTCCCCTGAAGAACTTTATTTTGTCATATTCTATAACACCTTTTTCTTCTTCTTCTATAAAAGGATGCTTTCGACTTGCTCACCAAATATATTCATTCCAAAAAAAAAATTCCATCTCTTACAGTTACAGTGCCTCTTTCATTCATTCCCTAAACTCTCCAGAACTCCACCCATCCTTCAGCGTCCTCAAATGTATTTTTGACTCGAATGTCTCAAGAAACTCATTTTGCAATAAATGTTTGTTTCCCATTAATCGTACACTTTTCAAAATCCAATCTCACCCCTTCCCTCCAAATCTTCCCCATCACCCATCTCTTTCAAATCTTCCCCCTTGCCCCTCCCCCCCAAATCTTCCCCATCACCCATCCCTTTCAAATCTCCCCCCCTGCCCCTTCCCTCCTAAACTCCCCCCCATTCCCCTCCCCTCCGAGACTCTCCCTCACTCCTCCCCTCCTAGACTCCCCTCTCACCCCTCCTCCTCAAAGGGTCCTCCCCGCTTCTTCCCCCTTCCAACTTTCACCTTCTTCTCCCTCAACCTTCTGCCTCACTCCTCCCCCTCCTCAAATAACACCTCACTGCACCTCACCCAATCACCATCAAACCTTTTGTCTGCCCCATTCTTCCCTTTCTCCAAGCTATTCTGTAATCTCTGACACACCTTCAACAGCTCTCCCTACCTCTTCCCCCTCTTCCACATCTTACCCTACCGCTCCCCCCCCCCCCCTGTTCTGTATCCGATGCACCCCCTTCCTCTTCCTTAACAGTATGGACCTCAAACATCCGGGGCCTTCGCTCAAACTTAACTGATCTCTCCATACAGGTTGCTTCTGACAAACCAGACGTGATCTGCTTAACAGAAACTTTCCTCCTTCATGATGTCTCTGATTCCTTGGTATCTTTCCCAGGTTACTCCCTCCTCCGGTATGATAGACCTGAGCCTCGTCCTGGAGGTGGGGTTGCTATCTTTATAAAAAACTCTCTTCCTCACTCGCCCTGCACTGCCCTCTCTCCACATCACCCCCAGGAATACCTTTGGCTACGGCTTCCCCTTCGCTCCCACCTTTTGTTCATATGTGTGTTGTACCATCCACCAAACAGTGATGACTCCATCTACATCTCGCTGTCTGATAATATGGACCAACTTCTATCTACCCATCCCAACTCTCTCTTCCTCATATGTGGTGATTTCACTGTCACCATGCCAGTTGGCTGGGGGTGAGTACCTCTCTCACCAGCCATGGCTCTTCAGCAAAGGACTTCTGTGACTCATTGGGACTGACACAATCTGTCAATTTCCCAACCCGGATCTCAGTCAACGGAGCATCTTCTCCTCTGGACTTGGTTATGACTAACTTCCCTGAAAATGTCTGCTGCTCTTCTTCTGCTCCAATCGGCTCTTCTGATCATGTGCTTGTTAAAGTGGACATCTCTCTGACCATTCTCAGAGAGCCTCCTCAGCGTCGACGAGTCTGGCATTTCACTCAGGCCAACTGGCACGGTCTTCAAGCAGCCATCAATCATCTGGACTGGTCTCCCATCTCTACTGCCTCTGACATCAACTCATCCTGGGAATTCTTCCAAAGTAAATTGCTCTCTCTCATGCACAGATTTATCCCATCTCGTCTTCAGTTGTCATACCCTTCCTCCCGTCCATGGTACACGGAATCTTGTGGTGAGGCTATTGCCCAGAAACAACTTGCTTTCGTCTCCTGGAAAGCAAATCCAATGGAATGAAATCTCATTTCCTTTCACAAAGCCCGAAACAAGTGTGTGTCCACCCTCAGGAGAGCCAGGAAACAATATCTCTCCGTTCTCAGGACCGAACTCTCTTATCTGTCTCCCTCTTCCAAATCCTGGTGGCGTCTGGTCAAATCTGTTTCTGGTGTTTGTTCCCCCTCCATCCCCTCCCTCACCTCAAATGGCCACACGGCTGACTCCGCACGTGAAAAAGCTGAATGCCTCAACTCTGTGTTTGCCTCTAAATCTTGTGTCCCAAACCCATCCCTCTCCATACCCACCGTACCCAGTCGTACCCAGCTGCTCCTGGACTCTGTGTCCTTTCCTCCTGACAAGGTGGAAAAGTTTCTGTCAACCCTCGACTCTGATACTGCAACTGGACCTGACGGCATCAGCCCACGGGTCCTAAAATCATGTTCTTCCGCTCTTTCACTCCCTCTCTCTGTTCTCTTCACCCTCTCTTTTGCTCAAGGTCATCTTCCATCTGCTTGGAAATCTGCCAACATCACCACCTTGCACAAAAAAGGTGCAAAAACAGATCCCAGCAACTACAGACCAATCAGCCTTCTCCCAATTATCAGCAAAGTCAGGGAATCCATCATTGCTTCAGATATGAAATCTTTCCTCTTCTCCAATGGCTTGATCTCTGATCATCAATTTGGTTTCAGACCTGGACACTCCACTCTGGACATGCTACTTCTGCTTTCTCAACAATGGATGGAGGTCCTCAATGCCAAACAGGAAATTAGAGCAGTCTCCCTTGACATATCACGTGCCTTCGATACGGTCTGGCACCCCGCTCTGCTCACCAAACTCTCCTCTTTTGGTATCCATGGAAATCTCCACGCATGGCTGGCGGACTTCCTTTCTAGTCGTAGTCAACGTGTGGCCCTGAATGGGTTTCTCTCATCTCCTCTTCCTGTTCAGGCTGGAGTTCCCCAAGGCAGTGTTCTGGACCCTGTGCTTTTTCTGGTCTTCATCAATGATCTCTCTGACTCTCTTGAAAATCCTCTCTATCTCTTTGCTGACGACTCTACACTCTGTCGTTCCATTCTTCATCCCTCAGATCGGCAGTCTGCAGCCTCCTCACTCTCTGCAGACCTTGACAAAATCACAGACTGGGCAAACAAGTGGAACATGTCTTTCAATCCTGACAAATCTCACACTCTTACGATGTCTCTCCGAAAAGACCGACTGGACAACCCTCCCATCCACTTTCTGAATAATCCTCTCCAAGAAGTTCTGTCACTCAAGCTTTTGGGTCTCACTATCTGCCATGATCTTTCCTGGGAAAACCACATTTCAAATCTGGCCTCCAAAGCCAGTCGCCGACTGGGCATCCTCCGTCGTGCGAAGTCCTTCCTTGGCACACCTGAGCTCCTCACCACATACAAGGCTTTCATCCGCAGCCCAATGGAATACTGCTCTCCCCTCTGGGCTGGTGCTCCTGCCTCACACCTAGCTCGCCTTCACGCTGTTGAAACCAAAGCATTCAGAATCATTGGAATCTCCCGCGATGAAGCTAACTCAAGGGCCTCTCCACTCACTCACCGCAGGCAGGTTGGTGGTCTTTCCGTCTTCTACCGACCCCTCTCTGGCCTTGCCCCCCCAGCTCTCTCTGGGCTCTGTCCCGCAAATATTCCTACAGGTCGCACAAGATCTGCCTGCAACCCTCTATGGTTAAGCTGCCAAAATCAAGACTCTCTGCTCACCTTCACTCCTTCATTCCTCTTTTCTCCCGCCTCTGGAACAAACTCCCTAACTCTCTTCAATCCCACTCCACCCTCCAAGTCTTTAAAACAGCTGTTCACCACCATCTCTTATCTTCCCCCATCTAAAACCTTGATCTTTTCTACCCCCGCTAATTTCACCCCAATTCCACTTTTTTTGAAATACCAACTTCTGTCCAGGAAGTCCTTGGTGTCCTTGTGTTTCATACTTTCCCCCCCCCCCCCACTTCCATGCCTCCTCCCCCCGGGCCCTCTCCCTTCCACACATCTCCCTGCTATCGGATGTTGTGTTTGTGTGCTTCCCCTTCTCTCCCCATCTTGTCTTCCGCTCCCTCTTTTTGGGTATTTTGTTTGTCTGGTTGATTTGTTTGTGAAGTAAATGTTAGCTCTTTCACGAGCCTCGATTCAGTATACAAAAAAAAAGAAAAAAAAGTGTGTGTCCACCCTCAGGGGAGCCAGGAAACAATATCTCTCCATTCTCTGGACCTAACTCTCTTATCTGTCTCCCTCTTCCAAATCCTGGTGGCGTCTGGTCAAATCTGTTTCTGGTGTTTGTTCCCCCCTCCATCCCCTCCCTCACCTCAAACGACCACACGGCTGACTTCGCACGTCAAAAAGCTGAATGCCTCAACTCTGTGTTTGCCTCTAAATCTTGTGTCCCAAACCCATCCCTCTCTGTACCCACCGTACCCAGTCGTACCCAGCTGCTCCTGGACTCTGTGTCCTTTCCTCCTGACAAGGTGGAAAAGTTTCTGTCAACCCTCGACTCTGATTCTGCAACTGGACCTGACGGCATCAGCCCACGGGTCCTAAAATCCTGTTCTTCCGCTCTTTCACTCCCTCTCTCTGTTCTCTTCACCCTCTCTTTTGCTCAAGGTCATCTGCCATCTGCTTGGAAATCTGCCAACACCACCGCTTTGCACAAAAAAGGTGCAAAAACAGATCCCAGCAACTACAGACCAATCAGCCTTCTCCCAATTATCAGCAAAGTCATGGAATCCATCATTGCTTCAGATATGAAATCTTTCCTCTTCTCCAATGGCTTGATCTCTGATCATCAATTTGGTTTCAGACCTGGTCACTCTACTCTGGACATGCTGCTTCTGCTTTCTCAACAATGGATGGAGGTAATCAATGCCAAACAGGATATTAGAGCTGTCTCCCTTGACATATCATGTGCCTTCGATACGGTCTGGCACCCCGCTCTGCTCACCAAACTCTCCTCTTTTGGTATCCATGGAAATCTCCACGCATGGCTGGCGGACTTCCTCTCTAGTCGTAGTCAACGTGTGGCCCTGAATGGGTTTCTCTCATCTCCTCTTCCTGTTTAGGCTGGAGTTCCCCAAGGCAGTGTTCTGGGCCCTGTGCTTTTTCTGGTCTTCATCAATGATCTCTCTGACTCTCTTGAAAATCCTCTCTATCTCTTTGCTGATGACTCTACTCTGTGTCGCTCCATTCTTCATCCCTCAGATCGGCAGTCTGCAGCCTCCTCACTCTCTGCAGACCTGGACAAAATCACAGACTGGGCAAACAAGTGGAACATGTCTTTCAATCCTGACAAATCTCACACTCTTCCGATGTCTCTCCGAAAAGACCGACTGGCAACCCTCCCATCCACTTTCTGAATAATCCTCTCCAAGAAGTTCTGTCACTCAAGCTTTTGGGTCTCACTATCTGCCATGATCTTTCCTGGGAAAACCACATTTCAAATCTCGTCTCCAAAGCCAGTCGCCGACTGGGCATCCTCCGTCGTGCGAAGTCCTTCCTTGGCACACCTGAGCTCCTCACCACATACAAGGCTTTCATCCACAGCTCAATGGAATACTGCTCTCCCCTCTGGGCTGATGCTCCTGCCTCACACCTAGCTCGTCTTCACGCTGTTGAAACCAAGCATTCAGAATCATTGGAATCTCCCGCGATGAAGCGAACTCCAAGGGCCTCTCACTCTCTCACCACAGGCAGGTTGGTGGTCTTTCCGTATTCTACCGACTCCTCTCTGGCCTTGCCCCCCCCCCCCCCCAGCTCTCTCTGGGCTCTGTCCCGCAAATATTCCGACAGGTCGCACAAGATCTGCCTGCAACCCTCTTATGGTTAAACTGCCAAAATCAAGACTCTCTGCTCACCTTCACTCCTTCATTCCTCTTTTCTCCCGCCTCTGGAACAAACTCCCCCACTCTCTTCAATCCCACTCCACCCTCCAGGTCTTTAAAACAGCTGTTCACCACCATCTCTTGTCTTCCCCCATCCAAAACCTTGATCTTTTCTACCCCCACTAATTTCACCCCAATTCCAATTTTTTGAAATACCAACTTCTGTCCTGGAAGTCCCTGGTGTCCTTGTGTTTTATACTTCTCCCACACCCCCCCCCCCCTTCCCACGCCTCCTCCCCCCAAGCCCTCTCCCTCCCACACATCTCCCTGCTCTCAAATGTTGTGTTTGTGTGCTTCCCCTTCTCTCCCCATCTTGTCTTCCGCTCCCTCTTTTTATATATTTTGTTTGTCTGGTTGATTTGTTTGTGAAGTAAATGTTAGCTCTTTCACGAGCCTCGATTCAGTCTCCAAAAAAAAAAAAAAAAACTGTTGGGGAAATTACCAAGGGTTATTTATCCACAGGTTCTGAATCGTTCCCAATCGCTAATTACCTCAGGACGGGCTCACCTGTGATTCGCACTCGGGACTTTGATTTATACACCTTGCAGACAGATCAGCAGAAGCACGAGAAAATAAGCTGTTGATAAAGAACCTTTCGAGTCGCTAAATATCAGTAATTTATTATATTTTCCGGTTCACGATCAATGATCGATGTGTATATATATGTTGCTCGGCTTGGCTCCGCCTCTCCCGAAAGCGCGCGCTGTGTCGCGCTGTTAACGTTTGCGCGACGAAGCTGAGGGCGCGCGGTGCGGCTTGAGGAGAACTCTAGAATAAACAAGAGATATCCATTTTTAAAAATATTTTCGTTTAATTAAAGATATCTGCCAAACCACGTGCCGTATCGCAAATTCCAAAAGGACATTTTAGTACACTGACATGCTGAACAGATCTGTGAAGTTTCCCCTCATTGGATCAAAAATGAGGGAGGAGCTCGGTTTTAAAGGTTCATGCTTAAAAACGTCATAACTCTGAAACCATGTGACGCATGACGTCATGCTCGCTGAATTTTTTTGTTCATCATGGGTATGCGATTCTGCCTGCAAAGTTTGGCCTCGATCTGTTCAGCCGTTGCAGAGAAAAAGGGGTTTTTGTGTTTTCACGAAAAACAATATGGCGGCCGAACCACATAACCTGTGACGTCATAATTACCATTAGAATATTCTCCAGACCGAGTCGCCCCTACGGTGAAAATTTGATCTCAATTGGTCCAATTATTGCAGAGAAAATCTTTTTTAAAGGAAATTAAAACTTAAAATGGCACTGAGTTAAGGATCATCAGAATTATCAGAATTCCCAAAGTTCAAAGTGCCATAACTTTGTCAAAAATGATCGAAACGTCGTGAAGTTCGAACTTGATCTGTACCTTATCATAAGGAAACGATGTGCCAAGTTTGAAATAATTAGCATTGAGCGTTTAGAAAAAAGGTCCGGAAAACTGTTCTTTGCGTGACCGACTGACGGACTGACTGACAGACTGACGGACGGACTGACGGACGGACTGACGGACTGACAGACGGAGGGACGGCGTGCAAACCTATAGTCCCCTCCGGTGTACACCGGTAGGGGACTAATAACGAGTAGGATGCTCTGAGTGCTGTATACAAGGTGTTCGCAATGCAGAGAAAAAGCATTATTCAGCTGGAAAAACGTACAACTAGTTTCATACGAGTTCAGTGAAAATAAACAGACTCGCCAAGAAAAACTTTTAACAGGTCCTTCAAATACTTGTGCAGAGTAAAAAGACTGTTTGTCTGGGCACTAGCCTCATGTCAAGTCAAGCATCATCTTCATTTGTGCTGTGATGTAAGTATCATTTGTATGATGAAAACGTGTGAGTATACTGAATGTTGGCAAAGAGAGTTGCTTACTCGACTTTTATTTCAAGGAAAAGCTCAGCGTGACATTTTCCCACAAAACGCATATTCGCTGTCAGTGCATCGGATCAGAGCATTTGGCAAGCCTTATGAGACTTTCTGAGTTATATGGATCTGCATCTGTGTGGGCGATCGTAAAATATAGTCTTGGCTTGTTCTGCAGGCAAGGGATGTGTAAACAAACGTTTTGTCTCAAAATTGTCTCATGTAAGTGAGTATACGATACTGAGATGAACTTACATTTACAGGGACTTTTCAATGAAGATGTAACTTTTCAAGAAAATAAATATCTTTAACAAGTAGAGCTACATTCAAAGTACACCGCCCCCCCAAGCCAAATAAATAAATAACATATCCTCTAGTGCACGACATAGCCGGGGCGCCTTCAGCAGCACACGGACATGGAATTGGGAGGGAGCAGTGTACAAGAATTGATTGATTAATTTATTGATTTAAATAAATAAATAATGATCGTAAAATAATAAATTTCTTAATCAATTGCCTAATAGCATACCTAAACCACCACCGTTTCATCGGAATCTGTAACTTTTCGAAAATTAATTAATGAGGTAATTAATTGAAAAGTTAAATAATTAATCGATTAATTGATGAATGAATAAATTCAAAAATACCCTTTTCAGCCAAACCACTTGGTCATTGTCGTGTTCAAATATCAGCTTCTTAGCTCAAAAGGTGCATGCGATATTGCCCAGATAAGTAAGAAAATAAATAAGTACTTAATAAATCGATAAAAATTTAGTAATTCATCAATTAATTGATTAATCAAAAATAAGAAATACTGTTTTTGTCAAAGCACTTGTTGACTCTTGTGCCCAAATTTCAGGATCCTAGCTCAAAGGATGATATATCACCTGTACAGACATTAAGATTAAAATTGACGATCTTAATCAAAGCTCAGGTCGATCGGATTAAAATAGATTATTTTTCAGATGAAAATTGATAATAGCTGAAGTGTGACCTTGAGTTGACCTTTGACCTTTTGACCTCAAAAATAGTTTGTTTGCCAATTCAATGAGACACTAATTGCTGTTAAATTTTCAAGCTCATAGGATGAAAAGTGACGTTTTTTTTCAGATGAAAATTTATGATTTTAAAAGTTTGCCCTAGAGTTGACCTTTGACCTTAAAATAGTTGTTTTCCCAATTCAGTGATGCACTATGCATTTGCTGTTTAATTATCAAGTTAATAGGATGAAAATGGAGAATTTTTCAGATTAAAATTTATGATTTTAGAAGTTTGACCTTGAGTTGACCTTTGACCTCTTGGCCTTAAAAATAGCTGTTTTCCCAATTCAGTGATGCACTATGCATTTGCTGTTTAATTATCAAGTTAATAGGATGAAAATGGAGAATTTTTCAGATTAAAATTTATGATTTTAAAAGTTTGCCCTAGAGTTGACCTTTGACCTTAAAATAGTTGTTTTCCCAATTCAGTGATGCACTATGCATTTGCTGTTTAATTATCAAGTTAATAGGATGAAAATGGAGAATCTTTCAGATTAAAATTTATGATTTTAGAAGTTTGACCTTGAGTTGACCTTTGACCTCTTGGCCTTAAAAATAGTTGTTTTCCCAATTCAGTGATGCACTATGCATTTGCTGTTTAATTATCAAGTTAATAGGATGAAAATGGAGAATTTTTCAGATTAAAATTTATGATTTTAAAAGTTTGCCCTAGAGTTGACCTTTGACCTTAAAATAGTTGTTTTCCCAATTCAGTGATGCACTATGCATTTGCTGTTTAATTATCAAGTTAATAGGATGAAAATGGAGAATCTTTCAGATTAAAATTTATGATTTTAGAAGTTTGACCTTGAGTTGACCTTTGACCTCTTGGCCTTAAAAATAGTTGTTTTCCCAATTCAGTGATGCACTATGCAAATGCTGTTTAATTATCAAGTTAATAGGATGAAAATGGAGAATTTTTCAAATTGAAATTTATGATTTTAGAAGTTTGACCTTGAGTTGTCCTTTGACCTTTTGACCTCAACATAGTTCGTTTCCCAATTTAGAGACTCAATATGCAAATGCTGTTCAACTTTCAAGTCAATCAAATGAAAAATGACAATTTTAGAAATTCAACCTCAAGATGACCTCAAAATAAATAGGCTTCTTCCTTATGACCAACTCTACCATTTGTTGAAGTTTCGTGATGATCGGTTTAAAATTGTGACCTGTAGGTGGTTGGCAGACAAACAGAATAACGCACAAGACCAATCAATATGCTTGAAAAATCTTCGATTTTGCAAGTAACAACAAAAAGCAAGAAAACAAACGGAGTGCAAACTGAGTACGCCCTTTTGGCGCACGTCATCGCCGGGCCCCCTTTGGCACCCGGAAATGACGTCATGCAGTGCTTGGAGATGGAATAGCAAGGGCCAGAGTACAAAAAACGTAGGCCTATGGTAAACAATTGTAGATTACGCAAGTTCCCATATTGTTGTTTCATACTGTATGCAGCCTATGGCTGCTGGTTGCATCATTTTTCTGGAAGCACAGCTGTGCCGCTGATGCAGTGCCCCCTGTTTCCAGTGAGCTGGGTACCCATTTCGCCAACCTCGGAAGGATGACAGGCTGATGCAACCAACCTGGAGTTAATTCAACGACATGACAGGGGCTCAAACTCAACAACCTAAGATCTTAAGCCAGCCACCTTAATTGTTAAGCGAACACGAGAAATGCAAGTTTTTATAAACTAGAGGAAACTACTTTCATTCTCACGCTGTCATTGTCACTGCACCCAACGGTGTCATCAATATTGCAATGGAGGAGGGTACGGGTTAAGCCCTCAAACATGTCCCAGTGCAGGTACGCTCGATGTAAATTGTATACGTCCAGGTTCACCATAATGAATGCCGTCACTTGCTGGAGTCAAGGTGGTCCTCCACACCGGATCCTATCTTATGGGGGTCGATCAAACTCTACCCCGAGCAAGTGATGCTACCCATAGCAATTTGCTGCACATAAAATAAGGAAAAAGCAAGAAGGAAGAGAGACGAGAAGAAAAAACATTTGATCAAAAAGTCAGTCGTACCGGATTTGAAATCGGTGGCTGAAATTGGTGTATGGTGTGAACTTTTACTTTCATCCTTCAAGTGTATTGGACACTTTACTTGTCCGATACTTTAAACACTCTTGAAGTGCAGTTCTTGCGCGGAAAGCCTTTCATCTTCCTCTGTCAGGCACTTACAGCCCAAAAAAAATTACATTACCTGCAAGTGATTGTTTAATTTTGTAAAAGTGCAAATTTACAGCCCACAGAACTTTCCTTTACCTCCAACTGATTGTTTAATTTTTTTTGAACGTGGAAACTTACAGCTCACAGAAATTTACCACCAAAAGTAAGGTCTGGAAGGATGGAGAAAGGGGAGAGCGTGGGAAGCATGGTCAATAAAATGAATCAATTCAAATCAGGCATTGAAAGTGATGGGCCGGTGGCAACAAAACGTGTATAAACTCGAGCGTTGCTGTGTGTGTGTGTGTGTGTGTGTGTGTGTGTGTAGGCCTATGTGTATGTATGTGTATCTGTATGTGTGTGTGTGTGTGTGTGTGTGTGTGTGTGTGTGTGTGTGTGTGTGTGTGTGTGTGTGTGTCAAGGCGACTCCTTGGTGTTCCTTGGTGTGCCAAGGAAGGACTTCGCATGACGGAGGATGCCCAGTCGGCGACTGGCTTTGTAAGCCAGCTTGGAAATGTGGTTTTCCCAGGAAAGATCATGGCAGATAGTGAGACCCAAAAGCCTGAGTGACAGAACTTCTTGGAGAGGATTATTCAGAAAGTAGATGGGAGGGTTGTCCAGTCGGTCTTTTCGGAGAGACATCATAAGAGTGTGAGATTTGTCAGGTTTGAAAGACATGTTCCACTTGTTTGCTCAGTCTGTGATTTTGTCCAGGTCTGCAGAGAGTGAGGAGCCTGCAGATTGCCGATCTGAGGGATGAGGAATGGAGCGGCAGAGAGTGGAGTCATCAGCAAAGAGATAGAGAGGATTTTCAAGAGAGTCAGAGAGATCATTGATGAAGACCAGAAAAAGCACAGGGCCCAGAACACTGCCTTGGGGAACTCCAGCCTGAACAGGAAGAGGAGATGAGAGAAATCCATTCAGGGCCACACGTTGACTATGACTAGAGAGGAAGTCCGCCAGCCATGCGTGGAGATTTCCATGGATACCAAAGGAGGAGAGTTTGGTGAGCAGAGCGGGGTGCCAGACCGTATCGAAGACACGTGATATGTCGAGGGAGACAGCTCTAATTTCCTGTTTGGCATTGAGGACCTCCATCCATTGTTGAGACAGCAGAAGCAGCATGTCCAGAATAGAGTGACCTGGTCTGAAACCAAATTGATGATCAAAGATCAAGCCATTGGAGAAGAGGAAAGATTTCATATCCGAAGCAATGATGGATTCCATGACTTTGCTGATAATTGGGAGAAGGCTGATTGGTCTGTAGCTGCTAGGATCTGTTTTTGCACCTTTTTGTGTAAAGCGGTGATGTTGGCTGATTTCCAAGCAGATGGCAGTTGACCTTGAGCAAAAGAGGGTGAAGAGAACAGAGAGAGGGAGTGAAAGAGCGGAAGAACAGGATTTTAGGACCCGTGGGCTGATGCCGTCAGGTCCAGTTGCAGAATCAGATTCGAGGGTTGACAATGAATTTATCCAATGAAGAACACTTGTTCATGGTTATTTTATAATCTCCACATATGCGGATGGACTGGTCCGATTTTATGACCGGAACGTTGGGCGCTGCCCATTCGGCATACTGGATTTGCTCAATGATGCCCAGATTTTCAAGATGATCCAGTTCCTTGTCAATCCACTTACGCAGGGCAAAAGGGACTGGGCGAGCTCTGCAAAATATAGGATTGGCATCCCGGTCAACACTGAGTTTAGCCGTATGTCTTTTCAAGGTTCCATTCTCATCCTCGAAGACATCCGGGTACATAGCCAGCACATTTTTGAGTGTGTATGCTGCGGTAGGAGAAACGTTGGCTGCCCGGAGTTGATGAATGCTTTTCCACTTCAGTCGAATTATGCTCAACCAGTTCCTGCCGAGTAAGGAAGGGCCCTTTCCGATCAGGGGTAGGTGAAACTCACGGTTATCGTAGCCCACCGTGACGTCACATGTACCGCAGGGAACAATCTTCTCACCTGTATAGGTGGAGAGTCCATAGGTAGTAGGTTTCAGATGTGGTCGGTCAGCATCACTCCACAGGTTTGTGAAAACAGCATGGCTGATGAGCGAGACGGCTGCACCAGTGTGGACCTCCATTTGCAATGGTCAATTGTTGACGACAACAGTGGCAAGAAGAGGGTCCCGCTTATGGTGAGAATCAATATGAAGCAGGTCATACGATTCTGAGTTGTCGGAAACAGAGCTCACCTGGTCAAACTCAGGTTCCTCCGAACCGATAAACTGATGAATCTTCTTGTCAGCAGCTTTCCCTTTTCCCGATTTGCGAGTGATGCAAGCAGGAGCAATACGGCCAGTTTTCGAACAGAAATGGCAGGTTGCATCTTTGAACCGACACGTCTCCGGAGGGTGCTTTCCGTTGCACCGAAAACATTTGTTGTGGGTTTGAGACTGCACTGGGGTCTGACGAGGAGCCTTGTTCCAACGTTTTGGCTGATCATGATCCAACCGATTCACAGCAGGCCTGGTACTAGACGAGCGAGTGGCACCGATGCTTGTGGCGTTGCATTCAGCACTTTCCATGGAAATGGCGGTGTCTGGCATTTTGGAACGTCAGTCTTCTCTCAGCAAGCAGGCGTCTACGAGTGCGGTCATCGGACATGCCAACCACCAGCAAATCACGGAGCATGTCATCAATCGTGTCCCCAAACTCACACAGATGTGACAGTTTTTTGAGGTGTGCAATGAAGTCTGCGATCGACTGACCTTGCTGCTGTCTGCACATGTAAAAATTAAACCGACACAGGATGACTGAAGGAGATGGATTACAATGTTCCTTCAAAGCGGCCTTGAGCTCTGCATACGTGAGCTCCTGGATTGTCCAAGGCCGAATCAGGTTTTTAACGAGTGTGAACGTCTCACCCCCGCAAATGGACAGGAAGACGGCCTTCATCCAGGCTTCGGTCGCGATGCCGTTCGCCTCGAAGTAAAAAGACAACCGCTCAGAATATGTGTCAAAATCTCCCTCATGAGGGTCGAATTCATCGATATGGCCGAAAGAAGTCATGGTCTAGATGTTTATCCTCGTCGCCATGCAAGGTATCTCGACAGACTACGATTGATTGTAGCACACGTTTATTGACTCTGCCGATACAGGCCCGATTAACTGCAGCGCCATCCGAGCTGGAGCGTAGGGATACCATGCGGTCATGGTGTAGGGATACAACGGTGAATATTTGCAGCTTCATACATGACAGTTGGAAAACGAAATAAGGGAAATGAGAGAAAGGAGGTGTGAAAGGGAAAAGATGAGTGGAAAAATGGACACCGAACTAATCGAATCAAGGTGTAACATGGAAGAGTTGGAAAGCACAATGGGTGGCCAAATGAAAGAATTGGGGGACAAATCTACCCGGGAAATGGAAAAAAAGATAGAAGAGTCAAGAAGGGAGGAATACAGAAGGGACATGGAAAAGGAAGGGGAGGAGATAGGGTGCATGTTGAGCGGGAAGGTCACGGTGGCGCGTGACGAGGTGAAGCGATGTGAGGAACGGGTGGGGAGCGAGCTTGAGTGAGGGACGGCTAAGCTGACCGGGGCTATGGAAATCGCAACGCAGGGTGTAGAAGAGCCGACGGTCGCCGAATTGGACAAATACATTTTATGGGCGCCGACGATTGTCGAGCTAGAAAAAGAAATGATTGAAATTGGGGCCGAAGAGACGGTAGAAGCTGAAAATAAATCATGGGAGAAGGTAATGGAATGCACACAAGGTTTGTATTCACACCGTGATGCCGTGCTTGCTAACCCCAATAAAGGTTTGCAGGTGCTGGCAAAGAAGCCAGGGAAGAAGGACCCCAAGGTGAGAAATAATGGCGTGAATGTGTTTGGCGCGAACGGGTTTTTGGCGCGCTTGGGACAGAGGCGAGACCCGGGCGTTCGTGGAAGGTCCATTGTGCGGTGTACGAGAGAGTGTGGTACACGGTACGAGAGAGAGTGTGCGCCGAAGCGTGAGTGAGAAAATTGTGTGCCGGAGTGTGCCGGAGAAGAGTGTGTTACGGAGTGTGTAACGGGAGAATGTGTTATAGAGTGGGTGCAGGAGTGCACACCAGAGCGTGTTGCAGAGTGTGTGCAGGAGTGCACACCCAAGCATGCTACAGAGTGTGAGGGAGAATGCACACCGGTCAGTGTGAGGGAAGAGTGTGCGATAATGAAGTGTGTGAAAGGCGTGAGTGCGCCAAGGTGTGCGGGTACGAGTACGGAGTGTGAGGGAGAATGCGCACCAGAGAATGTGGAAGGAGAGTGTGCAGTAACAGGATGTGTGGGAGGCGCGGGGACGCCTGGGTGTGCGAGTGCAGAGTGGGTCGCGAGTGGTGAGGATGCGGCTCAAGCATAGACACCGACTGGGGTAGCGTTTAGCAGGATGGATAGCAGACGCGAGCCCCCGGTGAGTGGTGTGCAGCAGGGACCGGCGGGGATCGGTGCCGCAGCGGTCTCACAAGGACCGGCCTGCACGATTCGTGCCGGCCCCCGCACTGTATGGTTGGTGCCGTGCCGTGGCGGCAAAAGCAATCGGTGAGGTTCAAGGGGAGGTAGGAGATATCGGAGCCGCGCGCCCTGGCGGGTGCGGTGCTCCGACCGTGGTCGGTTGGGTCACCGTGCGTGGTACCGCGAGGCCCCGCAAAGGGATGGAGCCCTGCACCTCGGCCCATCCATACCTCTCCCCCCTTGGATCGAAAATGCCGGACGGACACCCCATACAGGAGACCAACCACCTGCATGGATCGCTCGGTCCCTCGAGGCCGAGCCGTGATGGCATACATCCACAGGAAGAGGCTCGTAGAGCAGCGGACTGTGAGAGTAATGTACCCCACGTGGGGGAATGGTGGTGTCACCATTCCTCACACGACAGGGCTCATGATCATTAGTTTAGGGGGATGGCAGTGATAGGCAAATGGAGGTGCCAGCAATGGTTACCTCCATGGGGCACCGAAGCTAGCCGAGGGAGGACTAGGATAATGGTAGGGAATTAGCAGACTGTAGGGACAAGATTTATGTAGTGGCACTGTACTGTAGATGGGACGTAGGTAGCTCAGGTGGATGATAATGACAAGGGAGTGCATAGTTTAAAGGGATGACGGGGAAGCACGAGTATTAGTGGAAGTAGTTAGATTGATGATGCTGTGTGTTTGAGGAATTGTGTGGGTGAGAAAATAAAAGGAATTGTGTTTGAGGTGTATGGAAAAAGGTGTGTGAGCACAAAAGGTGTGTGAGCACAAAAGGTGTGTGAGATCAATGGTGTGCGAATAAGTGGTGTGGAATGCTTGGTGTGGAATAGAAGGTGTGGAATGCATGGTGCGAAGGAGTGAATGGGGGGAGGTGGAACCCATTCACGGACGCCCGGGGTGGGTAGTGTAAAGCCAGGTAGTGGGCATAGGCAAAATTTGTATGGATATTGACACCTGTGGTGCAGGTAGTGGAAAGAAGTGTTTTGTTGGGTGCATGAGTATGTGGAATGGCTAGGCGTGTGGTTTAATTGGTGCATGTGGTTATTGGGGCACTCTGCCACTGGTAGTTTGTCGGCCAGGTGAGGCCGCAGGTAGGCTCTGGGAGCCGGTTAGTTGTAGTGTGAGTGGGGCCCGAGGATCCAAGGGAAGGACCCGGGTTGCCCAATGCCAAGGTAGGCATCAGGGGGTAAAGTGCCAGGAGGGGCCTTCCCCAGTTAGGGTAGGTGAGTTGTTGAGTGGGGCCCAAGGATCCCAGGAGAGGATCCGGGTTGCCCAATGCCAAGGTGGGCATCAGGGGGGTGAAGTGCCAGGAGGGGCCTTCCCCAGTTTAGGGAGTCGCAGGAGCAGGTAAGCTCGGGTGGCAACTTCAGTGGCGGAGGTGCACAGGTAGGTAGACCTGCTGGTAGAACCACATGACCCAGCCCCGAAATTGTGCAAGGGCACAGTAAGAAAATTTGCGGGAGTGAGACCCAAATTCGAAGGGCACCAGGTGGGCAATGGGAATTCGGGTTTTTAGAACCACATAGTTTAAAGAGGCCGATTGGCAGAGTACGACCCCGGGTAGGTTAAAAGTAAATGTCAGTAGTGTAGTTAGGAGATGAGAAATCCCTTCGCACCATCCACAGCCAGTCACCAAGGAAGACAAAACTCCACACCAGGGCTTTGTCGACTGATTGAGTTGTGAGACGCGTCATGATGTGATGTGACATTGTGTCTGTTCCATTCTTTCCTTCCTGGGAGGGATTGGGAGACGAATTTGGATTAGAGGGGGATATGGGAGACAAGACATAGAGACTGATTGTAAATACAAGGAGGGCTATGGTAGTGTAAGCCGATGGTGGGGGGGTACGGAAGGCTAGGGATGAGCCTGCTCTGCTCTCTCTTCCGCGCCCCTCGCGCTGCATTATGTGCCTTGTTTTCTATGTGCCATTGCGTCTTTTCCGCTTTGCTTGTTGTGCCTTGTCTCTCCCCCCACCCCAGGACCATTTTGGAGGTGGAACTGTGCAGCACCATCGACCTGTGCAGCATCCCTTCTGCACCTTGCTACATCTGTGCAGCCGAACTGCGCAGCACTTTGCTGCCGTATCCTTTCGCTGCACACTTGCTGCACCTGTGCAGCACTTTGCTGCCACAAACCCTTTGCTGCACCTTAAACACTATGGACCACAAGCTTTGTGGCCTTGCACCTCTGCTGTGCAGCACCTTGCTGCAAAATCATCTTGCATCTTCGGACCACTTGTTGAGTGGTGTTAATGCCACGCAGTTGGACCACATGGGAGTGGCCCTGCCTGGCAAAGAAATAAAATAAAAGCATTTTTGTGCATTTTATTATGGTGCGCTAGGGATGAGAAGATGTGTAAGTTTAGGTAGCCCTGAAGATTAAAAATGACCTGTATGCCGGTCCGGGGGCTAGCCGGTTTGATATATGCACACAGAAGAGGCAAGCAGCAAGTGTCATGATTTTTGAGTGTGTTTTGTGTTTTTGCTGTGCTTTCTCTCCCCTCCAATCTTTTCTTCCCAAAAAGGACAGGTCCTGGGTCATAGAATTGTAAATAAGGTTAAGTTTTTGTGTTTGTAAATATAAAAATGCTGCCCACCGGCTGTGTGTTTAGTTTGACGAATTCCGGAATTTCGGTTAGTTGTGAGTGGGAATCTGATATGTGGCTACTCAACGCAACAGGAGGGACATATTTAGTGTTTTAAAACTGTCGCATACACGGGTCAGAGTAAATGTTAGGGGGAACCACATCTATATGTCACATGTAAAAGTAAAAGTTAATTTTGCATGTCATTCTCTAACCGGTCGTTTCATTTGTTGGTTTCGACTCGGGGACGAGTCTGACGAGGGAGGGATGTATTGTTGCAGTGTTGTGTTTTTACAATAAAAGGTTAATTTCTCCTCATAGTTTAGTTACACTACAACATGTAGCCTCGTTTAAGCTCAGTTATTTCGTAGTAAATGTAAGCGTAGACCTTTCCTGTGTTTAGTTTTGCGTTGAGTAGAATAATGAGAGTTAGGTCCTTTACGATGCTTATGATGTCTCGATGCTTTGGGTTTTGGTGCAAAATACCACAAGGCCGGCCTGAACAAGTCGATCAAGGCCGAAGGAAGGCCGGGCAGGAGGAGTGGGAGTGACTGGTAAGCACGAGCCGCCAATCAGGGCTCGAGGGGAGTGACTTACCACTGCGGCAAAAGGCGGGGGTTTGGAACATTCGATGCGGGCTAGGACGAGGGTAATATAACCCTGTGCCCAGAGCCCCCACCTCAGTTATGAGAAGGGAGGCAGACGAGTTATGAGCCGGGGTCCTCTGTTGAGTTACAAGTTATGAGAGGGAAAGCGCTCCATTGAGTTATGAGTTATGAGATGTGCGCAGGGCAAGCCAGCGAGTTATGAGTTCGGAGCGCTCAGATGTGAGTTGAGCTGGAGGCAGATCCCCGCCTAAGTTGAGTTCTCAGTTGAGCTGGAGTCAGATCCCCGAGGAGTGCAGACGAGTTGCGCTGTGTCAGTTACGAGAGTGAAAGCATGCAGTTGTATTAATCGCGCTGTGATAGACAGCCGTGCTGTAAGTTTAGGTAGCCCTGAAGATTAAAAATGGCCTGTATGCCGGTCCGGGGGCTAGCCGGTTTGATATATGCACACAGAAGAGGCAAGCAGCAAGTGTCATGATTTTTGAGTGTGTTTTGTGTTTTTGCTGTCTTTTCTCCCCTCCAATCAATCCACAGACACGTGCATATTTTCCTGCCTGCCTGCCTTTGCTGAGATACGCGCCGCGAGAATTTTCCCGCCTGCCTGCCTGTCTTTGCCGGGATACGTGCAGTGACCACCAGAGGGCCACAGCGGGTGAGCTGTTCCTGGAGGACCAAAGCAGAAGCGGAGGGGTAGTGTCGGAACTTCCCCCGCCATAGAGGCGGCCCCCATAGGCAGCCATGCCTCAATGAAATTTATGAGGGAATTGATAAACGACAAACTGGGAGGTTTGAATGACAGTATGAATGCTCAGAGGAAAGAATTGAAGGGATAAATTCGGGGAATAAATGGAAAAATGGGAGAAATGAAAAACAAAATGGATGCCCAAAAGGACGATATGAAGGCTCAGGGTGAGCGATTGGGAAATCAAATTGAGGGATTGAATAACAAAATGGAGTCCCAGGGGAATTAATTAAAAGGAGAAATGATGAGATTTGGCACCGTTGGGGCCCAGGAGAAGCCAAGGGTGGCAGAATTTTCATTCGGAACGGGGGGGAAGCCAAATTGGGAATGGGAGAGAGTGCGGCCCATGCAGATGTGCACGAGGCTCAGGAGCAAGGAATGACAATTGTGGAATGCGCACAGGTAAACATGGAGTGCCCACAGGTAAATGGGGAAGATTTGATTGTGGCATGTGAAGAGGTGAATGAGGAATGCCTTCAGGTAAACGGGGAGTGCTCACAGGTGAGCGTGGAGTGCCAGGAGGTGAAGGGAGAATTGAATGGTAATGGAGAATGTTTCCCACCTGCTGGCCTGGTTGTTTATCGGGACCAGGTGGATGCCACAACACCCCAACCGGGGGATGGAATTGAATCATTGCTGTATCAGGGCGGTGGTTCAGAGCAAGAGGGGATAACAATAGGGCGGTCCGGGTAATGGAGCCGGACCGGGTATTTATTGGGGATGTTGGGGAAGACCTGTCGGAGCCGGAATTGATGGGGGATGCTGATGAGGATGATGTGATTCAGCGGCTGGGGACCTGGGACAGTCCCATGGAGGACAAGGTTGACGAGGCCCAAAGGAGCCTGGGGGATGAGGTGAGTCGGTCCGAGGAGGTATTTGGGGTGACCGTGGGAACACTCACCGTGCACTCTGATTGGGCAACGGAGGCTCCAAAATTACAGAACCAGTTGGGGGAGTATTTTGACTCCAGGCTGGATTTGGACCTCGGGGAGGCGGGAGATCAAGCCTCCGACGATTTAGTCCCCGTGGGGAATGTGGACCAGCTGCAGGGAGGGGCAGAACAACCCGAGGGAGTTGTTACCTGCAGCTGCGGTTTGGGACAGGAGATAAAATTTAAAAAAAGAAAATCTGAAAGAAAATTAAAATGGGAAATTAATTTGGAGCAGCCTTGGTTGGAGTTGGTCCCTGGGCTGCGGGATTTGGACATGGCGAGGTCATTGGTGATGGCCTCGGGCAAAAGTTGCCCCTTTCAAAATTTGGTGATGACAGCCAGCTGGGGGGCTCCGCTGGCGAGATTTGGACGTGGGGTTCAGCCATGGGTGGCATGGTACGACCTGGGCCCCAAGGGGGGTCTGGTGGAGTGTGGCGTCCCTTGTCCAATGGGGCGCTGTCCGGGCGTATGGCTCGGACCGGCAGGGTCACCGGACCATGGTGGGGGTTAAGACCTTCAGGGGGTCCGAGGTGGTTTCTCAAGCCTGGGATGGCATTCATTGAGGACCACTAGGGGGAGGTGTTGTTGGTCGTGCTTTGGTGGTGGCACTGCGGATGGCCAACTTGGGCCTGATGTGGTGACCAGCCGGGCATGCGGCCTGACACCCTCTCCCTGAGACTCTGGGACAGCCAGCATGTGGTGACCTGACATGCTGTGCTGGGCTATGGACGTGGGTCGTACCGAATGGACAGGGATGGAGATAGCCTGCCGGACAACCATTCGGGCATCTGTGGAACATGATGGTGTGAGAGTGACCTTCCACAGATGTTCCGTTATGATTTATGGACTCTCGGTTTGGGAAGAGAGCCATGGGGTTTGTTGAATTTGGAATGTGTAACGAGCCGAGCATATGGGCCATGCTCGGCTGGCATGTGTATGGCAAAGCATCTTTCTTTGGTGAATTTAGCAAAATGTGAAAAATGTTTGGCATGGGTAATCTGGTTAGATGCAAATTTAAGGGTGAATTTTGTGAAGAGAAATGGTGGGCACTGTTTTGTGACACCATTATTGATCCAGGTGTGTCGACCAAAGTGTTGGAGGCTGTGATGAAATTGATAGGGCAGCAGGACACAGCTTTCAACTTGTTGCGGGGGCGACTGTGCTGATATTTGGGACGCGGAGTCATGAGGATGTAGTTGTGTAGTTGAGGGTCCACGTGGTGCTGTGCATGTCCGAGGTGTGTGGACCATGTCTTCTGGGTGGGTCTCCTGGTGGAGCATGGCTGTCGACTGGACCTTGTTGTGGTCAAGTGTGGGTGAGCACTGGGGGGCTGCAGTTCTGTGGACTGGGGGATGAGAGGGCGGCGTAGGTGACGTGAGGGGAATGCCACGCACTGCGACCGTCTCGCCCAGGGCCGAGGTTGTGCGTGCCGTAGTGTGTGCGGTCGTATGTTTTTGGCAGCAGGTGCTCGCCACATTGGCCAGCTGGGGCTGGTGCAGCCGTGTTCCTCGCAGGGGGGCTGAAGGATGGATGGTGGGTCGCACCCTCATGGACGCTCATGGGCCATGTTGGCATTTTGACTGCTCACCTTGTCCCGATGACCCTTGCACGGTAGAGGTGCAGAGCTGTCGTGGCCACAGGTAGTTGTGCCGTGATGATCACCATTGGAGGCGGATCCACATACCTG
This sequence comes from Myxine glutinosa, assembly GCF_964187855.1. Classification (NCBI taxonomy): domain Eukaryota; kingdom Metazoa; phylum Chordata; class Myxini; order Myxiniformes; family Myxinidae; genus Myxine; species Myxine glutinosa. The sequence goes on from NC_136262.1 coordinate 234,073,943, forward strand.
CCAGTGTAGTGGGGACAAAAGGGAAATTTGGAGAAATTTGATTGGCCCAATGGTAAATTTTGGGATTGTGATGGGTGGATGGCACCTTTGGACTTGACCAACTGGAAGTTACCTATACATCAAGGTTGGGGTAAGGCCTTGATGATTACTGTCCCAGGCTTCAGGACTTGCTTGGTAAATTGAGGGACATGTAATTTGGAGTTGGGAGGCGGGTGAGAATGATGACATGGTCGGTGAGGGAATGGAATGGGGGCCACACAGAGACTTGTGGGGGGCGTTTGTGTTGGTGTTGTGGTTATGTGTTTTTATGTGGTCGTGAGGTTGGAGGAAATGGATGAGTGATGATTATTGGAAACAGAGGATGAGTGGTGATTATTGTGATTATTGTGCTTCTGGAAATATGTGATTGAAATGTGAACTGGGATTTCACATGCAGCAGGCCATGGCAACCCTCGTAACATCTTTTACACCATCTTTGGAATTGCGCTGAGTTGTGTGAGAATTGAATGGCAGCGGGGGAGGAAGTGTGTATTGGGATCTTGTGGGTGGGGAAGGTGTGTGTGTCCGCAGGTATGGATTAAGCTCTGAGGAGCGATGCCTGCCGCCCCCTCTGCGTCAATTACCTCTGGCAGCCAGTGGTATCTGGAAATTGGAGCTAGTCGGTGGAGGGTCTGGTTGGGCGCCCTGGGGTAAAGGAGACCCCCGGCGACCCGTGGAGCTGCGCGGCAGCAGGAGGCAACGGAGACTGGTGTGTGGAGACCCTCACCAGCGAGGTAACGGCGAAAAGGGGCTGTTGGGTTGTCACGGGGCCAAGAGGTAAAGGGGGGGGGGGGCAATGAACCTGTGAGTCGCTTGACTTGTTTTTGGGACTGCAGGCACCACAGCCTGAGGTGCCCCCACCATCTTACTTGTGCGATACCTCCCCACTGCCGAGTTGAGGAATGCACACATGTGAATGACATCAATGCCATGGTCCTGCAGGGGGGGTGAAATAAGTGCTTGAAATGATTTTGTAGTGTGATGAGTTTTGGAATGAGAATGAGTGGATAAGGGGTTTGTGTTGCATGAATGTGGGCGAAATCCACCGAGCCATGTCACTCACCTGTAACACCTGGACAGGGCCCGTGGAAATTTAGGGGTGCATTTGGGATGGCCCCGCAGGTAAGGTTGTGTCTTGTGGCATCCACCAGGGGACGCGGTCTGTAGACCGGGGTATGTACAAATGTTTAGAGTTTTGGAATTTCGTAAGTGGTAAGCTTTGTGGTTAAGTTAGATTTTTGTGTGTTGTTTGTTCGTCCCACCACAGGAGCGATGGAATGAAGACCATTGTACATAATTGATTGCATGATTGTTAAGGGGATTAGCATGTTAAGAAGCACAGGCAGGAAGTCCGACTCGCTACCCACAGCCCTCCTGATTTATTTCATCGGTTAATTAAGTGTGTGACAGTAAGTGTTAAGACTGGAATGGTAGCGCCTGCAGTGAACCTTGCAGGAGCTATGGTTCCGGGGGTGGGGGGTGGGGGGGGGGCTGTGTTATGTCTGGTGGGGTAGTGATATGTAGAGCAGATAGATCTGAATAGGTAGCGTGCTTCGTCTGTCGCGGTAAGGAATCTGACTTGTAATAAGTTTCATGTGTCGGCGTTTTGTCGGGTAAGGAGTATACTTGTGAACCTACCAGGAGGTTCGTGTGTTAAGTCGAGTTAGGGATTAAAGAGTAGCGCCCCTGTGTGTCTCACCTGGTTAGCCAAACCTTTGTCCCTTTTGGCACTGCAGACCAACATCGACATTCTGACAGATCCTTTGCAGAACACTAAATAAGTAATTCCCTTCCCTGACGAGACTCTGGAAAAGAACCGCAAAAGGAAACCAGGCCGGGACACCGCCGATAATGGCCGTCGCCACCTACACCTCCGGCAGGCCTATCCACCTCGAATAGCACGCGCTATGACCATGGAGTAGTTAGCGAGGTTGGGAGGCGCGGTGGGCGTGGGCGTGGGCCTGAGCGAAGCTGGGAGGTTCGGTGGAAGGGACTGATTGGTTGGCAGCGCGCCAAGGCTGACGTCACCGGCCAGGAAATATTAGCAAGCGCCGAACGCCTTTGTGAGTGCTGGTGAGAGTTGGTTTGAGAGAGTTGAGTTGGTTCGAGAGGGAGAGCACGAGAGTTGGTCGAGTTGGTCTGGAAAAAGAAGCGAGTTTGAAGGACGGAGAGAGACTTGGCAGTGAGTGAGAGAGTTGCCTGAGTTGAGGAGCGCGGAAGTTTTCCCAGCCAAAGCAGTTGGCAAGCGGTTCGGACAGAGATCCCGGCCCTGGCAGTTGCGAGCAGTTGACCAGCTCGGTTCACAGTTCACGGTTTGAGTTGGCTTGTCGACCGAGTGCGAGGGTCGGCCTCGTGGTGCTCGGTGCTCGGTGCTTTGGAGCGAGTTGTGCCACTGGACGAAAGGAGCCGTGTGTGGGCAACGGAGATTGAAGACGACGGACAGATAAGACCGAGTTGCGCGTACACAATTGCATGACGAGACATTAATTTTGGTATTCCTTTCCCTCGTCTGTGTTTGAGATCTGTCGTTTGGGGACGTCCCGATTAGGATATTCATTACCGGCACGTGCTTTTCCTGTCCTTGCCTTTTTACTTTAATAAACCCTTGTATTATTTTACATCCCCTGTTAAACCTGTGCCCGCTTGAATTAATTTCCTTACAGGACCGGAGCTATGTCAGTGCGCTGAAGGTAAGCTTTTGCCGCAGCCTCCATTTTCCTTCTTCCTCCCGCACTTATTACAGCACAATCCGTGTTTGGTTATCGCCTCAATTAAAGCCGGTCCAGTCTTCCCCGGCTTCTGGTGTTAACCGGGAGTCGCGCGACAATATATATATTGAATTTAATCACCAGGTGAAAATAATTTATCGGTCACGCCAGACCAAAGCAAGATCACGTGAGCAAGATGGCGGATCATGGAAGGGACAAGATGGCGGATCATGGAAGGGACATTTCAAATGACAACATGAAATTTTGTTCGCAGGGGAATGGAGAAAAATTGGAATTTTTTTTTTGGTGAAATTTGAAATTTTTTCTTTGTGAAATTTGAAATGAAAATGAAATTTTGAATGGATTTACATAAACATGCAATTGGCATAAAGGTTCGCTTACGAAGCTCTCTATGAACTGTATCTCCTGTCACCTGTTGGAATGACCCGGTCGCATAAAAACGTGAGGCTGCGAGTAGTTTCAGTTCAGTTGGAAGAGCGTCGTTACGAAATGTCCTTGGTTCGAGGTCAATGCGAATAATATCAGCAAGATCCAGTATTTTCTGTCGATCCAAACGATACCTTTGATAAAGCTGAACAGGTCATTGTAAATTTTCCAATGGGTGAACTCTGTGACGAAAAACACGTTTGCAACGCATTGCCCGCCTTCGGTCGATATCAAAATGCACTGCTAACATCAGAGCTGCTATATCCCTTGAGCGAACTGAACCAAATGACAGAATATTCAATCTCGTAACCACCCACCCTAAAGTTAAGACTGCTTCGGAGGTGTCTTAAATTTAGGGGCCGATTTAAGTGAGTTCCATGAGATAAGTAGCATGTTGAATTCCACTTGTTCTGTCCGCTTAAGTAAGATGGTACTTAGTGGACCCACTTTGACTTAAGTAGCTTCATGAATACCGGCCCAGGACTCTTCCTAGAGCTGGCCGCCCGGCCAAACTGAGCAATCGGGAGAGAAGTGCCTGGGTAATAGATGTGACCAAGAACCCGATGGTCGCTCTGGCTGAGCGCCAGAGATCCTGTGTGGAGATAGGAGAAACTTCCAGAAGGACAACCATCACTGCAACACTCTACTGATCTGGGATTTATGGCAGTGTGGCCAGACGGAAGCCTCTCCTCAGTGAAAGACACATGAAAGCCCGATTGGAATTTGCAAAAAAGCACCTAAAGGACTCTCAGACTGTGAGAAACAAGATTCTGTGGTCTGATGAAACCAAGATTGAACGGTTTGGCCTCAATTCTAAGCATCATGTCTGGAGGAAACCAGGCACCGCTCATCACCTGCCCTATGCCATCCCAACGGTGAAGCATGGTGGTGGCAGCATCATGTCGTGGGGGTGATTTTCAGCAGCATGTACTGGCGGACTGGTCAGGGTTGAGGGAGCAATGAACGAAGCAAAGTACAGAGATATACTTAATGAAAACCTGAAACAGAGCGCTCAGGACTTCGGACTGGGCCGAAGGTTCACCTTCCAACAGGACAATGACTATAAGCACACAGCCAAGACAACGCAGGAGTGGCTTAGGGACAACTCTGTGAAGGTCCTTGAGTGGCCCAGTCAGAGCCCTGACTTGAACCCAATCGGACATCTCTGGAGAGACCTGAAAATGGCTGTCCACCAACGATCCCCATCCCACCTGACAGAGCTTGAGAGGATCTGCAGAGAAGAATGGCAGAAAATCCCCAAATCCAGGTGTGCAAAGCTTGTCACGTCACACCCAAGAAGACTCGAGGATGTAATCGCGGCCAAAGGTGCTTCAACTAACTACTGAGTTGGGGGTCTGAATACTTATGTCAATGTGATATTTCAGTTTTTTCTTTTTAATGAATTTGCAAAACTTTCTAAAAGCCTATTTTGTCTTTGTCAGTACACGGTATTGAGTGTAGATTGATGAGGGAAAAAATGAATTTAAACGATTTCAGCATGAGGCTGCAACATAACAAAATGTGAAAAAAGTGAAGGGGTCTGAATACTTTCTGAATGCACTGTATCTATTAATACATATACCAACCCATATCGAATATCACAACTACATCTCCTCACGCTTACTCTTATACATTTATTGAGGGGCCCTAAATTTACCCTAACTAACCCTAACTTTACCAAGCAATGTTAACCCCGAGATGTCTCATCTTCAAAAATATATGCACAAATTAGTAAAATGATAATCCCTGCGCTAATCCATCATCAAATTGAGTCCTTACATAAGCAAGTCTTGTGAACTGAATAATTTACCCTCTGTGGACATCTGTGAACACTCCACAAATTACCACAACAGTAATTTACTCCTTCAGTTTTTACAGTGTTGGAGGATCTAAAAACAGAATCTTTTCGTGGGAAGAAGACAACCGCTCACACACCCCATCCTCTCTCCGCTGTTCATCCTTCCTCCTTCCCCCACCAATCCTTCCTTGGCCCTCCCCCACATTCAGCAACTCAGCACGTTTCACTAATACCACTCTCACCCACTGTTTCCTAATCAAACGAAATATAATGCCCAGGTGTAAGGTAGTCGGGAAGCGGAGGAATGGGAAGAGGAAAGAGTAGCTGGCTAGGAGAGAGGAAGAATCCACAGTACATGATTCCACTGTGTCTGAAGTGTCTTGTGTTCCTCCCAGATTCGAGGGAGCATTCCTTGGCGCCCACATCGTTTGTGTGGATCATTTTCCGGCCTTAACCTTTGCGAGTGCAGAGGTGCTGCCATCTTGCGATTTTCTCGGACAATCCTGTATCTCGTGGCTGGTGCGTCTTCTGCGATGTGGCGCTAAGTACCTCCCTAATGCAATTAAATAAATTATTATACCTTAGAGTGCAATCGACGGCGAGATATTTGAAAATGAAAAAATGCCACATGGGGTGAACGCAGACCACATGAGGGCGTTTGATGAACTTTTTTGGAAGAAAAATATAATGCCCAGACACCTTGATCTTGAAATTGGAGGATCAATGTTTTTCTGGAGCTTACGGGAAATAATCTTAAACACACAGACACACACACACACATACATACATATACGCACACACACAAACATACACACACACACACCTGTAGTGTCCATGTTGTTTATCCTGTGTATCCCTCCCCAGCCCTCTCCCTTCCACAGATCTCCTGATTTACCTGTTCTCTGCTGTTGTTGTGCTTTTCTCTGTCACCCCCACTTGTCTCCCGCACCCTTTATTATATGTTCTATGTGTTCGCTCTTATACGAACCTCGACTAAGGATACAACAAGGAGGGAATGGGCCGGCCCATGGGCCCTCTGACCACTCTGACCCCCATTATACTCCGGGATCGGCACTCTAACCTGACAAATCCGGGCAGCAGGGAAGAATGAGGAAGATTCCTCTCTTCTTCCCTGTCTTGCGTTGGGGAGTAAAACCATCGCGAAGAGGCATCCCGAATAGTTGTCCCCTTGGTAGTTTGCGAACATGCTGCCCATTGTTGTTCAGCTCCTCCATCAGCCAAGACCCTTCTATAAAGAAATTCCTCCCTCCTCCTCTCCTCCCCTCCTCACCCCCCCCCCCCCCCCACCCTCCATGGGAGGAAGAGAAGGAAATGAATTCCTTTACATTTCCGACTTAAACATAACGGTATAAAGAATGAGGGCAATTATAACGACTGTATAAACATCATAACATTTACCATATTGAGAAATTTGGGTTGATCTACATGACACACGGGTTCAGGGTCTTTCATGGCATTTGGACTCAACAGGGACAGAAAATGTATTTACCATAAACGAAATAAACAATATACAACAACAACAACAACAGGCATTTTAAGGCCATTTTCCCTGCTAGAGCGGGGGTTAGCCTTGCGGTCCCCATGACAATCTTCTCCATATTGCCATATTTTCTACATCTCCCCTTGTTAACACCCTTGCCTGCATTTCTTCTTCGACCATCTTCAGCCAAGTCTTTCTCGGTCTTCGCCGTCCTCGACTTCCTTCTACATTCATTTCCATCACTCTTCTCAACCAGTCACTTTCATCCTTCCTCAACACATGACCAAACCATCTCAACCTGTTTCTCTTCACAGCATCCATCACAGGCTCTATTCCCATCATCTTTCGCAATTCATCATTTGTCTTCCTCTCTCTCAACGATACTCCGCACATCCACCGAACCATTCGCATTTCCACCCTTTCCAGCCTTCGTTGCTGCTCTACGTTCATTACCCATGTCTCGCTCCCATAAATCATAACACTTCTCACACATGCAGCATACAGCTTTCCCTTCAGCTTCAACGACACTCCCCTCCTCGTCAGCACGCCACTCAGTTCCCGAAGCTTCTTCCATGCACGTCTCACTCGAGCAACCGCTGCCGAGTCTGATCCACCTTCTCCATTCAGCATGTCTCCTAGGTAACAAAATGTTTTCACACCTTCCAGCTTCACGCCGTCTCCAAGATCCAACTCAACATTTCCTCCATCTGCAGCTCCCTCTGTGCACACCTTACACTTGAATGTAGCTGCCACACTGGTTAATGACCCTCTCAGACCACTACATTTTTGATGAACCCACTCAGCGCACATTGTACATTGAATGGAATTCACTCCGACACCCTTCCTGCACACAGCACACGGCCACTTCCCAGTTCTTTCCACCTCACCACATGCTTTACCACTTGCCATCACCTTCGTTTTTCCGATATTCACCTTCAGACCTTTTGTCTCCATACATTCCTTCCACTTGTTCATCTTCTCCTTCAGTTCATCCATACTTTCTGCAATCAACACCAGATCATCTGCATACAACAACTCCCACGGTAAACCCTCCTTTACGTTCCGAGCCAGCACCTCCATCACAGCTACAAATAGTAGTGGACTTAGTACCGACCCCTGATGCACTCCCACCTTCACCTCAAACTCACCACTGTTCCCGTCCTTCGTCCTTACAGCTGTGCGTGCTCTTTTGTACATTGCCATCACCACTCTGATCAACCATTCCTCCACTCCTAACTTCCTCAATGCCCATGTCACTACTTCACGTGGAACCCTATCGAATGCTTTCTCCAGATCAACAAACCCAAGAAACAACTTCTTCCTCTTCTCCATGTACTTCTCCTGCAACTGCCTCACAATAAAAAGCGTGTCTGTCGTTCCTCTTCCTGGCATAAATCCAAACTGCATTTCGTCAATCTTCACTTTCTTCCTTATCCTCCTCTCCAACACCCTTTCTAAAACCTTCATTTCATGCTCCAATAACTTTATCGCTCGATACGAGCCACAGTCCAGCGGGTCACCTTTCCCCTTGTATAGAGGGACGAGGGTACTCAGTTCCCAATCCACTGGAATGCGGCCTTCTTTCACCACCAGATTGCAGATCTCTGTCATTCTCTTCACACCCCAATTTCCCGCTGCCTTCAACATATCTCCCACAACTCCCGTCGGCCCTCCCGCTTTTCTACTCTTCATTGCTTTTATCGCTTCCTCAACTTCCTTCTCGGTTATCTTCTCTGCCGGTCCTAAAACTGGGTTACTCTCTATGTTGCCATCCCATTCATTCTCTGTATTCAACAGTATTTCCATATATCTCTTCCATCTTCCTTTAATTCCATCTGGGTCCACAACGATTTGTCCCACTTCATCCTTCAAGCAACTCACCCCCATCACATCGCACCTCTCTTTCGCTATCTGCTTTGCAATCCTGATTACCGCTCTCTGACCCTCTTCCGAATCCAAGCGTTCTCCGAACATTTTCCTACATGCCTCCTGTGCCTTTGCGACCTCTTTCTTTGCAGCCTTCTTGGCTGCCTTATAACTTTCATGCTCTGCCTTTTCTGCCCCCGTACCCTTTGCCTTCTGCCACTCCTTGAACGTCTTCCTCTTCTCGTCAATCTTCTTTCCAACTTCTTCATCCCACCACCATGTTTCCGAGTGCCTCGGTGGTCCTTTTGTCCATCCACATACCTCACCAACGGCTCCCAACAGACTATCTTTCATTGACATCCAACCACTTTGAAGCTCAACCACATCATCCTCGACCATACTCAGCCTCTCTTTTAATGCCTCCCTCACTGTCACCTCTTTCAACCTCCACACCTTCATTCACGGTTGGTACTTCACCCGCCGAGCTCTCCTCGCACCTTTCACCCTTATGTCACAGACAACCACGTGGTGCTGTGAAACAGCCTCTTTCCCCGGGATCACCTTTGTGTCCTGCAGGTGCCCCCTATCTCGCCTACGCACCATCAGGTAGTCAACGGTTGTCGTCGACCCACCTGACGTGTATGTAACAAGCTTATTATCCTCTTTCTGGAACTGAGTATTACAAATCAACAAATCAGCTCCATCAGCAAACTCCAAAATCCTTTCACCTTCTCCATTTCTCACACCATATCCGTAACCCCCATGAACTCCCTCAAAACCGTCCATACTCATTCCCACATGTCCATTTAGGTCTCCTCCAACCACAACAACTTCATCTTTCACGTTTTCCATCAGCTTCTCTATCGCACTCCAGAAGTTGTCTTTATCTTCATCACTCCGACCAACCTGCAGAGCATATCCCGAGATGATGTTCACCACGAGCTTTCCAATCATCATTTTCACCATCATCAACCTTTCACTCACTCTCGTTACACTCACCACACTGTGTACAAACTCCTCAGAAAAAAGAGGACACCAACACCATTCACGCCCTCGGGGCACCCTTGCCACACAAACTTGTATTTCTGTCCCAGCCTACCCTTCACCATTCTCACACCACTTCCCTTCCATCTCGTCTCTTGCACACAACATATGTCCACTCTTCTTGTGACAAATACTTCCACCACTTCTCCTGATCTCCCTGTCATTGTCCCTACATTCCATGTCCCAAACCTCAGAAACCGATCTCCACGTCGGGCATCAGACTTTTCGTCGTCATAAATGGAATGATTTCCACCCTTGCTTCGATCGGGTTCCCCACGTTGACTTTTGACGAGAGGGAGTGGGGTCCCCCATGGGGTACTTCGGGCTGCACCCTGCCCATATGTAGTTGTAATTGTCATGGTTCTCTTTTTGAGGCAATGTTTTTATGGCCGGATGCCCTCCCTGACGCCTACCCTTTTCGTCGCCTCTTACCACACGCAGGGATACGGTGTACCTATTCTAAACCGGGGTACACACCGGGTTCAGAAATAAACGATATAATAAAGGAAATAACTTATTTAACTTTCAATTTAGTGTCGGATCAAACACACCCTCAGGCGATAACCAGAACTTCTCATTCGGCTTATTTTCAAGTACTGACTCAAAGAAAATAGCTGTTTTCAACCCTAAAGTCGGTTTATGGGCTCGGTTGTGATGGAATAATCTGGCATTCCCTGTAAAATGAAGCTCGATTGCTTCTCACATAAACATTTATTATACAATTAAAATGAGGTGCAGCACAGAAAAAACTAGAACGGCACTCAGCAGAGAGCATACCTCCGCTAGGTGAACACTTTACGTTTTGTATCCGAGAGTAGACCAGAAAATCACAATACAGAATCACATTTAATCAAAATCATCCGTCCATAACTTTTTGAGATATTATCGTTTTTGGCCCCGACCTCTCTCCCAATGATGAAGAATCACTTTAAAAATTCTACGAGCCGGATCAGGATCCGGATCTTCACCAAAATTGAATTGATTCTTCCTTGTCACACACACCCAACCTGTCCACCAAGGTTCGTCCAAATGCGTCCATAACGTTTTGAGATGTCCTGCTACATGTTAGTTTTAGCCTTATCACTAAATGGTGAAGAATCACTTAAAAAATTAAATAATTCTCATGTCCGAATCCATTTTCAGATCTTCACTAAAATGAAATAGAATCGTCCTTGTCAGACACACAACCTGTCCACCAAGTTTCGTCCAAATGCGTCCATAACGTTTTGAGATATCCTGCTGTGTATCGTTTCTGGCCCTGTCTCCCAATGGTGAAGAATCACTTTTAAAATTCCAGTAGCCGGATCTTTATACAGTATAAAGGGCTTTATACAGTGCAGAGTCATGGAGATGAGCGTGGGCGTTCTATCTGACGTCATGACGCCCACGCGTTCCGTTACGAATGTCCCACTCAGTGCGCGCGATCTGCAGATCAGATCTGCACCGTGCAACAATAAAGAAACACGTTGTAACATTGCTTCTGTAACATCACAGCTTTATACGTTACTAATCTGTTTTGTTGGTATTCGAATTTCTTGTGTTTATAGCATTTATTGATAAAAACCTTGCATTGGGTTAACGGTTGAGATGGTCGGCTTGAGATCTTTGGGGTCTTCAATTTGAGCCCATGTGGCACCGTTGAATTAACCCCAGGTGGGTTGACTCAGCCTGTTCATCCTTCAGAGGTCGGCAAAATGAGTACCAGGTGACTGGTAATGGGGGCAACTGCTTCAGAGTGCAAGCGCATGTCCAGAAAATGATACAACCAGCAGCCACAGGCTGCACACGAAACCCCCACCGTTTATCGATCAATTTGATTATAGTTGTGCAATGTGCATAATATAGTTTTGCAGAAATTATCATCGACGAACGATATTAACGATGAGGCAACGGTGAAGTTTAAAGGGCATGATTAAGGGTTAGGATTTGTGAGCACCTTTACACATTTAAATCGTGAAATTCAACATTAGCGTTTACACACATACACGTACATACACATACAAACACGTACATACACATACTTACACAAACACATACCTACACAAACACAAACACGTACATACACAAACACATACCTACACAAACATACATACACAAACACATACATCACAAACACATACATACACAAACACACACACACACAAACACATACACACACATACACAAACACATACACATACATACACAAACACATACATACACAAACACATACACTTACACATACATACACACACACACACATACACACACAAACACACACACACACACACACACACGTACACATACTGTTACGGATTCGGCACTTATTATTATTATTATTATTGTTATTATTATTATTGTGGGTTCTAAGTATTATGGGTATTGTTGTTTAAGGGCAATGGTTATTGTGGTTAAAAGCGCTCATGGTAAAAATGAGACAGGTAATCGGATCGTGACACGGTAGAAAAAGGGTGGAAGAAGAAGAAGACATAAGGACAGTGAAAGACTTGCCTTCAAGCTGTGTACGGAGCGTGGTTGAGCGAACGTTGCGAGTGGACTTTGGGTCCTTGAAAGGAAGTTCGAGCGATAGGTGATATCGCTGGAGTATGGTGAAGCCTGTGTAGACGGGTATCGGCATTGAGATTCCGGAGAATCATTGCCTAGAAGCTCTGGCTCGAGTGAGGGCCGTCCGCCATTTCGCCCCGCGCGCTACCTTCCTTGGAAAAGGTTTTGGTCGCGTCGGCTGGGCTTATCCTCCGGTGGTTTGCCGGGGACAGCTGTGCAATAAAGCGGCGTCTGAAGATTGCACTGCGGTTCACTGATTGAACGGTGCAGGTGCACGTCTGGATCGCGTCTTTGGGAGTTGCCTTTCTACCGCGGGTTTGCTGGGTGTTGGACCACGTGACTTCTGTGTCGCTTCGACCGTCTACGCCTCGGTTGCTCTTGATCGGACATTGTTCCAACGATCGCCAGAGCGAATCAACTTCGCCTTGAAGGTAAAAGAGACATTGAAGAGGTTCTTTCCATGTACTGGGAACAGTGAGTTCGATTACTTTAACAGAGGGTACCATCCGAAGATTGATTGTATGGTGGCTGGCTATCATGGTTGTATCATTATTCCAGTGTGATTTTTAATATATTCTTTTTGTTGGTAACCATTGGTGTGGTTTCGATCTTGATTTTGACACGGAGTAATATATATTTTTCTGCCGTGATTCCTCCCGGGGTTCGGAGGTATAACGAGACAAGGAGGTCGGGGAGGAACACGTAACAGAAATTGGGGGCTCGTCCAATTGAAACTCGTGGGCTCGAAATTGGGTCTGCGTCCGGGATCTAAAATTCCCTAAATTTAGTCCGGGAAAGAATTCCCCAACATTCCCAGAATTCTCAAATTTGGAACTTGTTCCAACATTCCCAATTTTTTCCAAAAACAAACAATTTTTTTTTTAAAATTTCTTGTGTGAAGGTTAACAGGTGTTAACAATAGTCACCACGGAGTTTGACGCAGAGAAGTTTGCAGTGACCCCAGTGAAGCACAGTTCAGAGCGTTAGTAAAATCGGACCTCTTGAAATTGGCCAAACATTTTAGCTTGGAGGTCCGAACTAATATGAGGAAGGCAGAGACGCAGACAGTGGTGATACAATCTATGGTGGGATTAGGAACATGGGACGAGGTAGCCTGGGATTGGTTACCCAAGGAACAAGAAAATGTGTGAGCTCCAAAAAATGGAGATGCAATTGCAGAGCGAGGAAAGAAGAGCAACACAGGAAAGAGAACTCCAGGAAAGGTTAAAAGCAGAGGAAAGGAAAGCAGAAGAGAGAAGAGAAGAGAAACAAGCAGAGGAAAGGAGAGTTGAAAGAGAACTCCAGGAAAGGTTAGAAGAGAAAAAAGTACAAGAAAGAGCAGTGGAAAGGAGAGTTGAAAGAGAACTCCAGGAAAGGTTAGAAGAGAAAAAAAGCAGAGGAAAGGAGAGCTGCAAGGGAACTCGAAGCAGAGGAGAGAAAAGCCGACAGGGAGTTAAAGGACCGTGAAATGGCGCTTCAGCAGGAACTTAAACTCAAGGAGCTGGATTTAATGAAAGAACGGGGAGAGGTACCGTCCATGCCGACTGGTTCGACACCAAGTCAGAACACCTGGGATGTTGGCAGACATGTAAGGCTGGTTCCACCCTTCAATGAAAAGGAGGTAGCCAATTTTTTTTCACACTTTGAGAAGGTGGCTCAACTGCTAAACTGGCCTGAGGAGTCCTGGACCATATTAGTGCAAAGTGTTCTGGTGGGTAAAGCTCAAGATATTTATTCGGCTTTACCGATTGACCAATGTGTAGATTATGAGGTATTGCAGAAAAACATTCTCAAAGCCTATGAATTGGTCCCTGAAGCTTACTGGCAAAAATTCCGGAATGCCAGGAAGAGGGAGAGTGAGACCCATGTAGAGTTCGCCAGAATGCAAGAAACCATGTTTGATAGGTGGTGTGATTCCAAAGGGGTTGGGAAAGACTTCGAACTATTGCGACAATTGATCCTGGTGGAGGAATTCCAGCAGTGTGTCCACGAGGACATTAAAGTACATCTAGAGGAAAGGAAAGTACCCAAGTTGTATGAGGCAGCAACCATGGCAGATGACTATGCCTTAACTCACAGGATGGGGTTCCACCAGCCTAACTTCTCGCCTAGACCTAGCCAGGGGAGCTATGGAACCTCAGGGGCAGAGAACGAAAATTCATGGGGGCGGCCTCGAGGTGACTATGAGGACCACTCTGATACCACGACTTCTAGAAATCAGAAGACAACAGTTCCAAGGCAGACGTATCCTCCGGGGGGCTCGAGGCAGACCACGAGGTTCTCCTCCGGGCCTACTTGCGCTTTTTGCCATAAACCTGGACACTTGATGTCACAGTGTTACACCATGAAAAGGGAAAATCCGGAGCGGAGTTCGACTAGTACAACTCCAAATGCAATGGCCATTGTGAGAAATCGCCCTCAAAAGGGTTACCAACCATTTATTTCAGAGGGGTTTGTGTCACTGGATGGAGCCTCGACTAATCGGAGACCTGTGAGGGTATTGAGGGACACAGGAGCACATCAATCTTGAATGCTTGAATGCATCTTGCCATTGTCAGAGGAGACAGCAACTGGTGATAGTGTTCGTTTACAGGGGATTGGTGGCTGTGTTAGTGCTAAACTTCATGTCATCCATTTGGAGTCCGATTTGGTGTCAGGACAGGTCACCGTCGGTTTACAAGCCACGCTTCCTGTAGAGGGAGTATCTGTTGTTATCGGGAATGATTTGGCCGGTGGTCAAGTTTATGGTAACCCGATGGTTGTTAAAAAGCCCAGTAGGGAAAATAACACCACACCAGTTAGGGATGGCGACAAATTTAGCAAGTTATTTGAAGGTGGACTGAACTTCAAAACAAAGGAAGAGGTTCTGGAGTCTGCCTTCAGCAAATGTCGACCGCTTTTGGAAGTGCTGCTGATAAAAGACAGGGAGACACAAAGGTCAAGAGGGTTTGGCTTTGTCACGTTTGAAAACTCAAAGGACGCCAGAGAGGCAGAAAAGGATCTGAATAGCAAGGAGTTGGAGCGTCGGACCATAACAGTAGGGAAGGCATTTCATAGGTGCCGTGGGATCTACAGAAGAGGACCACGGAGTCGTAGTTTTGGTGGTGGCCACAATCGATATTATTATGGAGGCTCCCAGAGTTACGGCAGCCCCCGAAGGAAGGATTATCCGAGCAGTGGCCGAGAAGGAGACCGCTATTCATGTGACTACAGTGACAAGTGGTCCAACCGTGATTGTTAGGAAAGTTAGAAAGAGTTGAAGCACTGAATGCTGCGGAGCAGCCGAGCCAAGATTCCTACACGGATTAACCGTGAACGCCACGTTCCTAAAGGCGTCCATGTAGTGAACTTCCCTACACGGATTCATTGTGAACTCCACGTTCCTAAAGACGTCCATGTAGTGAACTTTACTGCACGGACTAACCGTGAACTCCACGTTCCTAAAGGCGTCCATGTAGTGAATACTTCCGGGCCTCACCACCCAACCACCATGGAACCTGGCTTTCAGCTCGGCTTCCCGGGGAAAAGTGCTGTAGATTTGCTTGACTTTGGGTTTTTGAGTACTACCCCTTAACCTTCATTCAAAAGAAACGAAAAGTAAAGTCAGAGGGTAATGAGATGGAGTTTGGCTTTGCAGGAGTCCAACGGGGAAATTGAACATGTAAAGGGCAGGGACAATGTCGTGGCTGACGCTTTGTCCAGAGTCAGTTAATGTTGGAAAGCTCTGTGGGTTGGTTGAAGTTTGTTGCTTTATTTTTGGGAGATATTAATTGCTACTCATGGGAATTGGTGATTTGGGGTTGTGAGTTTACTTTTGTTTGTTTAAAGAGTTTGCTGGCAAAGAAAGTTTTCGCTGTGTTCAAACTTTCTTTCTTGAGGGGGGAAGTGTTACGGATTCGGCACTTATTATTATTATTATTATTATTATTATTGTGGATTCTAAGTATTATGGGTATTGTTGATTAAGGGAAATGGTTATTGTGGTTAAAAGGTTAAAAGCGCTCATGGTAAAAATGAGACAGGAAATCAGATCGTGACCCGGAAGAAAAAGGGTGGAAGAAGAAGAAGACGTAAGGAGAGTGAAAGACTTGCCTTGAAGCTCTGTCCGGAGCGTGGTTGAGCGAACGTTGCGAGTGGACTTTGGGTCCTTGAAAGGAAGTTCGAGCGATAGGTGATATCGCCAGAGTATGGTGAAGCCTGCGTAGACGGGTATCGGCATTGAGATTCCGGAGAATCCTTGCCTAGAAGCTCTGGCTCGAGTGAGGGCCGGCCGCCATTTCGCCCCGCGCGCTACCTTCCTTGGAAAAGGTTTTGGTCGCGTCGGCTGGGCTTATCCTCCGGTGGTTTGCCGGGGACAGCTGTGCAATAAAGCGGCGTCTGAAGATTGCACTGCGGTTCGCTGATTGAACGGAGCAGGTGCACGTCTGGATCACATCTTTGGGAGTTGCCTTTCTACCGCGAGTTTGCTGGGTGTTGGACCACGTGACTTCTGTGTCACTTCGACCGTCTACGCCTCGGTTGCTCTTGATCGGACATTGTTCTAACGATCGCCGGAGCGAATCACCTTCGCCTTGAAGGTTATAGAGACATTGAAGAGGATCTTTCCATGTACTGGGAACAGTGAGTTCGATTACTTTAACAGAGGGTACCATCCTAAGATTGGTTGTATGGTGGCTGGCTATCATGGTTGTATCATTATTCCAGTGTGATTTTTAATATATTGTTACGGACGCGGTTTGGATGTTATTTTTGACCGAGCGGTTGGTATGACCGCGACCGAACAGTTATTCCCCGACTAGACCCCGATTCCACCCAGACGTTGACCAAATCGCGCTATGCTAAATCAATGATGGAAAGGACACAACGACTGGGATAGATGAAACGACGCAAGGGTACAGTTCTCAAGACCTCCGGAGGAGGGTATAATTACAGTGGTGGAGAAAAGGGGGTAGATTACAAGGTAGTGAGGTAAAGACACAGAAGCGATGGGCACTTAATTACAGTCTTATCTTATCCCAGATAGACCACAGACAAACGGAACAAGGCTGACTTACACAGGGATTGATGGCAGGAAGGGACAGGTAGTCGATAGCACAAGGTGCACCTTGGCTCGGGGACAGGATAAAGCACGGTCCAGTCCAGAGATGCGGGGAGGCCTCACAGCGCTCGGAGGGTACGTCTTGCTTGCTCCAAGCTCAGCGCGCATCTGACGTCACCTCCCTCTTCCTGCGCATGCTCAGCGGGGAGTGACACGCCCTCGGCTGGTTGGCTCCGCCCCCCTGGGGCCGGTCCGCCGCTTCCATTGGGTGCGGGGGTTACCGGGCTCCGCCCTTGACGAGGAGCTGACAGGGAGCCCCTATTTGGTAACCCCGTCGAGCACATGTTCGATGGCGGCTCGTTGGGAAGGCCTCATGCCCTCCCAACACCCCCTACCAACCAAGCCGGAGTGAGGACGCGCACTCCCTGTGCACGCCACCGCCGTTGCTGTTGTTGCTGAACCGTGAGGAAGAGCTGCGGGGAGGTATTGGGAGGTCCTAAACTTCCTAACGGTGTCATACAATCACATTCTGGTGCAACGAAGGGTCAGAATTAATGGAAACGAGTCCTTAACTGACATAGACTAAGAATAACTAGCAAGATGTCCTATAGTTGTCTTACATGAGATGCGGTGAACCTGGGCACGACATTTAATGGGGGAAATAGGGGGAGGTCGGGTCTACAGAGTGTTGTTTACAGAAAATGGGACTAGGGAATGGGGGATTGGGGATAGTTGGGAAGTATTGAGGAAATAGGGGAATATTTACAAGCGGATATGGATGGATGCAAATCCCATATCCGCAACATTGCACCCTTCTCTACCTCGGGAGGCGTCCCGACCCGATAAATTTTTACCTACTTTAGTGTGGCACTCAGATGTAGTTCCCTCTACTATTAACTCAACCCTGAGTGCGACAGTTTTACAGATGTTCACAAATGAGTAAATATGTCCCCCTGCGACGTTGCACCCTTCTCCTAACAGAAACACACCCACAGGATAACCGAATCGCGGAAAGCATCCTCAAACTAAACATACAGCCGGTAGGGAGCATTATTTATACAACACTGATATTTACACTACGATCCAGGACCTGTTCTTTGAGGAACACATGCAGATGTTATGCATAGGGAGAGCACGCATGCCAGCATCGATACACCAACCCACAAGTGCCCTGTGGCCCTACGGCCTTTAATAATGTGCAGAGCACCCCGTCCAAGCACCAAAAGCACCACCCCATACGCACAGTCAGCAACATCCGGTGCACCAATAAAGTGTTCATAAAAATGCACAATTAAGTGTCCATGGTCACCGGTGGTGTCGCAGCCGGCCGATGTTCTGCCGCTGGTCTTGCCTTCATGGAGTGCACTTAGCCTTCTGGCTTCTTTAGAAATAAAGAAAGGCGCCAACCGCGTCCATTTCTGAATTGTGGCCGTCAGGGGGGCCAACTAAAAGTGGTTCACCTGTATGGCATAGGTGCCACGTTGACCCAGAGGTACATCCACGGGTGGTGCTTGACCGCAAAAGAACTGCGGTCCATTGTGGGCGGCCACAAAAATTGCGGTCCATATGGTGTATCGATCCAGGCAGCAAGCAGCGGAAGTACAGGCCCACAACTGCGGAGCCAGCACCTCTCTCTCCTCTCTCTCTGCCCCAAAGCCAGATCCTCGGAGGTGGGAGACAAAAGAATACAAGTGAGTAAGGTGGTAAGGGCGCAAAAGTGCACGCAATTCAAGGTAATGCACACTGGGGGCACATGGGAACCAGGTGAGACAGGTACGTTCCTACCGTACGCCCCCCCCCCCCCCCACCAGGTAACCTACATTGCCCCTCCCTTACCCCTTACTGTATCCACAAAACACAACACTACCCATAAACATCTACTTTACACATCAACAAACGTCCCTACTGTCTTCCCCATTCCTCCCATAAACCAAATTCGTCTTCTCTCCCTCCTAACCAATCAAATTTGCCATTTCCAACTCTCATCAAAATTTGCCATCTCCAACTCCACATCAAAATTTGCCATCACCAATTCATCATCAGTCCCTCCTAAGGAGGGAGAGATGGAATCACCCCAAAGTCTCATCCACGCCGTGATGCGTCTCACAAATCCACACAGCAATTCTCCTTTCCTGCAACACAAAACAAAGAAAACACAGGTGTGGAGTCATCATCATCACCTCAGGTAAATGGCTGCGTATGGTGCGACAGGTTCATCAATCCTAACTATTTCCTAAATGACTTTAACAACTTTACATTACCCGGGGTCTTTCCCTGCCAATCCATTGGCCAACTTACATTATGGGTTCTAAAAACCAATTCCCATTGACCAAACTGTGGTGCTTCTCAAGTTGGGGTCTCACTCCCCCGATTCATCACTCGGTGCCCCCGCACAATTTCGGTGGCTGGGTCGTGTGACGCTCCCAGCTGGTCCGCCCACCTGCACACCTCCACCACTGTTGTTGCCTACCGAGCTCACCTGCTCCTCACCCTAACCTAACTAACTGGGGAAGGCCCTCTCGCACTCTCACCCCCTCAGTGCCCTCTCTGGCACGGCCTGCCCGATCCACACCCGGGATCCTCAGGCACCCACTGACACTAACGGCTCCCGGAGCCCACCTGCGGCCTCACCTGGCCGACATCTAACAGTGGCGGAGTGCCCAACCATTCACACTCATACTAACAGGCCACACGACCAGCCAATTTCACCACACCAATGCACCCATCCACAATACCATTCTGCAACCGCACCACAAATGCCAATATCCAACCACAATTTACTTATACCTTCTAACTATTCTTTAAACTACCCTCCCCGGGTACTCGTGAAAAGGGGTCCACTCTTCCCCCATCCACACCTTCGCACCATGCACACCACTCCGTACCACTTACTCCAACTCTCTCCACACCACTCATTCTCTGCTCCATATATTCCACACACCTGCACTTGCATACCTATGCTCTCATACTTGGTGCCGCCTGCACCCTTCTCTCTCCCAAGCGCATTCGCGCTGATCCACAACACTCACTACTCATACACTGCTCCACACACCTGTCCAGTTCTCACACAGCATCATCTCATCTAACTACTCCCCTCTGAAACTTGCGCTTCCCAGTCGTCCCTTTAACTACTGCGCTCCCTCGTCATTATCATCCACTCTAATCTACCTGCGTCCCCTCTACAGGTATCCTTGTCACTAACTAACCTTAACGTTACCTAATGTCATCTTCTAGGTCCCTACACACAATGTCCTAACCCACCCGGGCTAGTTTTCACTGCCATACTCCCCATAAACTAGTGCTCCTTTGCCCCCCCAGTTTGTGAGGGATGACAGAGTTGCCATCCCACCACATCGGGCATCTCCCACTACCAATTTTGAACATCAAATTTCAACAAATCAAAAATTGGCCAATCACTACCCATCATCTGCCAATTATTACTGCCAATCCTTTGCCAATCATCAAATTTTGTTTTTCTAATTTCGGGGCCAAAACACTATCCTCGTCATTACAGTCTACTTACTAATGCCTCTCGGTGCGCCAATTCACTTCCACAGCCCGGCTTCGTACAGCCAAGCCATGAATGCGGGTTGTTTGGTGCCAGCGGCTGGATACGTCCTGCATTCGGTGCAGGGAAGGAGGTTTACCCGGGCCGAGGTCCCACGCACCATCTTGGCATGGAGCCATCCCATGGCCCGATCTCGACCTGCCGGAATGCCTCAACAAAAAGTGGTCGCCATGACGACCCTTCCTATCGGGCTGCCCGCTCCGCCTAGTGGAGCACGGACGCGGCCGTTCAAAGCGAGGCCCAGCATGGATCGCGTACGGCGGTCCTTTCGAACCCGCCGTGGCTCGGATCCCCGCTGATTTTCGCGGCACGCGAAGCCCGGCACGCACCGAGGGCCCGATTCGGCTAAAAGTCGCTCTAACCGCTAACCCGGTTACCGTCGATGCCTCACCTGCATGCTTACACGCATACGCTACCCCTTTCTTGCTCATACATCCAGCCGTTTCCCTGCTCTTGGTCATTGCACCTTCTCTTACACACCCAGGTACACTCATTCCACTCACAGACTTGGTCACACACCTGACCACCGAACACCTTGGCACACATTTGTCGCTCGCACACCTCACCAACACACCTCTTCGCGCCCCCTCCTCGGTCACCTCCTCTGTGACGATCACAGGTGTGCTCTCACTCGCACACCCAACCACGTGCCTCACTACCAATTCCAGCGTGCATTCCCACACACGCTCTACCATCCCAGGTGTGCTTCCTTTCTCACCTGTCACAACCAACTCACGCTCCGTGTCACTCTTACTACTCTCACCTCCACTCTTGACAGCGCACTCACCCTTACTCTCGACAGCGCACTCTTTCCTCATGCACCCGTCCGTTACACACCTTTCTCGCGCACACTCTCCCGTTACATCCTCTGTAACACTCACCACAGGCGTGCATTCTTCCGTTACATCCTCTGTAACACTCCTCACTACGCGCTTCCATGTGCTTGCTCGCACACGCGCTACGACCGACTCACTCTCGACAGCACACCCACTCCTTGGCGCGCAGTTTTTCCTCACACACCCCAGAGTCGGACTTTCTCACACACCTCCTTTTTCGCACACCAGACCTGTCGCACACTTCACCAACGGCCTCTCACGAACACCCGGGTCCATCTCGAACCCCAAGCTTATTAAATCACCTGGCGCATCATACGCACGACCATACTGGTCACCACTTACACCGGGTCCTCTTTCTCTTCGCTTCTCCTCCATCACCTGCGAATCCCTCATCCGGTTAATGAGCACATCATCACGATCCGATCACAGACTTTGGACCAATTCTTTTACTTCCTCCTTTATCTCTTTCTTATCCTCTCTCCGTCGCTTCTTAATTTCGCTCACCCCTTCTTCCACTTCTTCTAATTTCTGCTTCACCTCCTTCATCTCCTCGTGCGCCACCTTAAGTTCTTCCTCTAACTCCACCTTATTTTTTTCTATGTGCTCCCGCACCTCCCGCTCTTTAACCTCCATCACCTCTACCACCTTGTTCATTTTCCTCGTCAGGTCCTCATGTACCGTCTGACACTCTTTTTTAATTACCCCTACGTCCTTTTTCATCTCCTTCTGTGTCTATTTTAAACCCTCTATTACCGCTGTGTTCTTCTTTACCTGGTCCCCCAACTCCTTTTGTCCCACTGTCAGTTGTTCTACTCCCAGCGTCAACTCCTCTATACCACCTTGCAATTTTACAGTCCCCTTTCTCACCTCCTTCTCCATGCGCTCCTTACAGTGCCTCACCTCCTCGCGCACTCCTCCGACCTCCTCACTCACACCTCTTCTGATCTCCTCTCCCATCACTTGCATCTCCTGCCCAGATGCCACCCTCATCTGCTCCATTTCCTCCCTGTGAGCATCCAATTTAGTTTCTACCCCCATTCTGACCCCCTCTATCTGCTGCCCCATTTTTTAAACTTCCCTTTCCGCTTGGTCCCTCATATCCCTCAATTTGCCTTCCATACTGTTTTCTAACCCCTCTAACCCCTTTTTCATCCCTTCCATTTGATTCTCTTGAGCGGCCATTCTGTTTTCTACCCCCATTAACCCATGTTTCACCCCTTCTATTTGATTCTCTTGAGCGGCCATTCTGTTTTCTACCCCCATTAACCCATGTTTCACCCCTTCTATCCCATTGTCTAACCCCTCAAATTTCTTGTCTAATCCCTCAAATTTCTTGTCTAATCCCTCACCGGTACCCCTCGCTTCGTCCCTCATTACCCCCATTTGGCCCTCCAATCGCTCACCCAGTCGCTCAATTTGGCTCCCCATACTCATCTGTACAGCTGCCTGTAGCTGCGCAATGAGGGCCTGCATGTCAATCCCTCCCACTTGTGCAGCGGGCGCGGCCGCCGTAGCCATCTGCGAGGCGCCATTTTGCGCGCCAGTAACCTCGTGCGTGAGGACGCCATTTTGCGAACCTGCCGTCCTCACTGCTTCGTTCTCCTCATGTCCCTCAATTTGGTCCTGGATCGACCCTGCCTCACTCTCCTCTACCGGAACCCAGCCGTCTTGATCTCCCATAGCGCGACTTTCAAAATTCGGGTTTTTTGTAAAACAAAATCAAATTTCGGTGTCTTTATAATTTTGACCAAATTTTTTCCTAGATGTTTTTTTTTAAAATTTGGTTCGGGCCTCGAATCCGACTCCTGACACCAATTGTTACGGACGCGGTTTGGATGTTATTTTTGACCGAGCGATTGGTATGACCGCGACCGAACAGTTATTCCCCGACTAGACCCCGATTCCACCCAGACGTTGACCAAATCGCGCTATGCTAAATCAATGATGGAAAGGACACAACGACTGGGATAGATGAAACGACGCAAGGGTACAGTTCTCAAGACCTCCGGAGGAGGGTATAATTACAGTGGTGGAGAAAAGGGGGTAGATTACAAGGTAGTGAGGTAAAGACACAGAAGAGATGGGCACTTAATTACAGTCTTATCTTATCCCAGACAGACCACACACAAACGGAACAAGGCTGACTTACACAGGGATTGATGGCAGGAAGGGACAGGTAGTCGATAGCACAAGGTGCACCTTGGCTCGGGGACAGGATAAAGCACGGTCCAGTCCAGAGATGCGGGGAGGCCTCACAGCGCTCGGAGGGTACGTCTTGCTTGCTCCAAGCTCAGCGCGCATCTGACGTCACCTCCCTCTTCCTGCGCATGCTCAGCAGGGAGTGACACGCCCTTGGCTGGTTGGCTCCGCCCCCCTGGGGCCGGTCCGCCGCTTCCATTGGGTGCGGGGGTTACCGGGCTCCGCCCTTGACGAGGAGCTGACAGGGAGCCCCTATTTGGTAACCCCGTCGAGCACATGTTCGATGGCGGCTCGTTGGGAAGGCCTCGTGCCCTCCCAACACCCCCTACCAACCAAGCCGGAGTGAGGACGCGCACTCCCTGTGCACGCCACCGCCGTTGCTGTTGTTGCTGAACCGTGAGGAAGAGCTGCGGGGAGGTATTGGGAGGTCCTAAACTTCCTAACGGTGTCATACAATCACATTCTGGTGCAACGAAGGGTCAGAATTAATGGAAACGAGTCCTTAACTGACATAGACTAAGAATAACTAGCAAGATGTCCTATAGTTGTCTTACATGAGATGCGGTGAACCTGGGCACGACATTTAATGGGGGAAATAGGGGGAGGTCGGGTCTACAGAGTGTTGTTTACAGAAAATGGGACTAGGGAATGGGGGATTGGGGATAGTTGGGAAGTATTGAGGAAATAGGGGAATATTTACAAGCGGATATGGATGGATGCAAATCCCATATCCGCAACAATATTCTTTTTGTTGGTAACCATTGGTGTGGTTTCGATCTTGATTTTGACACGGAGTAATATATATTTTTCTGCCGTGATTCCTCCCGGGGTTCGGAGGTATACCGAGACAAGGAGATCAGGGAGGAACACGTAACAATACACATACATACACAAACACATATACATACGTACACAAACACATACATACACAAACACATACATACACAAACACATACATACACATACACATCCATATCCATACACAAACACATACATACACAAACACATACATACACAAACACATACATACTTTTTTTTCAAATCTCTAAAATCCTCAATTTTAATCCGATTGACTTGAAATTTGAATAGGATTTACATATCCGCTAACTGAATTCAACCACCAACTATTTTTGAGATCAGCGTTGGCCAAAAGGTGGTGGAGTGGGGTGAGGGGTGTAGGTTGGTCATGGGTATTGTTAGCCAGGGTGATGGTTGAAGGGGAATTGTGAGAGGATGGCAGAGAAGTGGAAAGAGGTGGGTGTGGGTTGGTTGTGGTTATTGTTAGCTAGGGTGACGTTTGATGTTTTTTTTTTTTTTCTGGAAAATTGAGATGCCTCAAAAATGAAGGACACCTAAGTTGAACAGAAATCAGTAATTTCAATATTATCAAAGGAAATCAGCAAGAAATCCAAGTTAAAGTAGTTGTCAGCAGAAAATATCCGATGGCAGAAAAATGTGTTGCACGCTTGGAACAACATCACCCGTGGGGTCGCCCGTGGGGCGGGTACTCTGCAAGTTCATCATAATGTGCCATTCCATATTCACAATAACACAGACTGCATTTGTGCTTTGTGGACCTCTCTTTATTGCAAAAGGCCTGACAAATTCAAGTTTCATGAAAAACATGGGCAGGAGTCTTCCTCGGATAAACAATTTTACAACAAGGGTGTTCTCCCCATATCATACATGGCAAAGAAATACAGACAACAGCAAAGAATGAGTAGAAATTGATGTTCAAACTGCCATGGAAAGATGCCATCTGAGAATAACCAAAAAGGGACACGAAAAACAACTAAATCATACAGAAAGGAAAATTCCTAAACACTGGTCACAATCAAAAAACTCAAATGCTGGTTCGGGGGTGCTGGCTGGTTGTCGGGGTTACAGATGGTACTCTGAGGACTTGTGCTGACAAGATATATGCCCAAAGGGCTGTACGCTCTCACAATAGCTTTCTCCTTACTGGTTCACTGAATACCTTGTCGACTGCTGAGGATCGCTTACAAGGGGGAAAGGGGAGGGGGGAAGGGGGCACGTACAACCCAGTATGGGTACTGTGATGTGAATTTAACAAACAATTAACAGCAAAACTCTTCCCACAGTCAGAGCACTTTTTATGCGAGCACTCCAGCGTGGGCTGCACGATGGAAGTTCAAGCTCCGTTTAGAAATAAAATCCTTGTCACAAGTAGAACATTTGTAAGGACGCCCTCATTGGTTGTTATCTCCACAGGCGTGTTTAAGGAGATGGGAGGAAGTTCCCCCAGAACTCAAAATCTCCACCTCCTTTTTCGGTAAAGGATTATTATTCATGAACCAGTTTGTGAAACTACATTATCGTAGCTTTGTTCAAGGGGCTCATTTTACAATCCTCACTGAACCTCTGACAGCCTCCACCTGCAGCTTGTTTGCTGTGATATTCCCCGGAATGCATTTTAAGTTCTCAGTTATGCTTTTCTTGATCATCCGGATTCCCTGTTGCTCCGACGATCACTGGTGCAATTTCAGGTTTCTTCAATCTTGAAATCCTCTCAACCTCATTTTTCCTATCCTGGTGTTTCAGATTTCAGCTCTCCTGTATGGATCCTCATATGCAATTTCAAATGGCATTTTCGAGAGAAAGCTTCATCACATATCGAGCATTTGTGCGGTCGCTCTCCTGTATGGCTCATCATATGTAATTTCAAATGGCCTTTTGGGGGGAAACCTTTGTCACATATCGAGCATTTGTGAGGTCGTCTCCTGTATGGTTCCTCAAATGTAATTTCAAATTGAAGCTATGAGAGAAACCTTTATCACATATCGAGCATTTGTGCATTTGTGCATATCGAGCATTTGATCCCAGTGTGTACCCTGGATAAGAATAGGTACGCCGTATCCATGCGTGTCGTAAGAGGCGACTAAGAGGGTTGGCGTCAGGAAGGGCATCCGGCCATAAAAACATTGTCTCAAAAAGAGAACCATGACAATTACAACTACATGTGGGCAGGGTACAGCCCGAAGTGGAGATCGGTTTCTGAGGTTTGGGACATGGAATGTAGGGACAATGACAGGGAGATCAGGAGAAGTGGTGGAAGTATTGGTCAGAAGAAGAGTGGACATATGTTGTGTGCAAGAGACGAGATGGAAGGGAAGTGGTGTGAGAATGGTGAAGGGTAGGCAGGGACAGAAATACAAGTTTGTGTGGCAAGGGTGCCTGGAGGGCGTGAATGGTGTTGGTGTCCTGTTTTCTGAGGAGTTTGTAGACAGTGTGGTGAGTGTGACTAGAGTGAGTGATAGGTTGATGATGGTGAAAATGATGATTGGAAAGCTCTTGGTGAACGTCATCTCGGGCTATGCTCCGCAGGTTGGTCGAAGCGATGAAGAGAAGGACAAGTTCTGGTGTGCAATAGAGAAGCTGATGGAAAACGTGAAAGATGAGGAAGTTGTTGTGGTAGGAGGAGACCTAAATGGACATGTGGGAAGGAGTATGGATGGTTTTGACGGAGTTCATGGGGGTTACGGATATGGTGTGAGAAATGGAGAAGGTGAAAGGATTTTGGAGTTTGCTGATGGAGCTGATTTGTTGATTTGTAATACTCAGTTCCAGAAAGAGGATAATAAGCTTGTTACATACACGTCAGGTGGGTCGACGACAACCGTTGACTACCTGATGGTGCGTAGGCGAGATAGGGGGCACCTCCGGGACACAAAGGTGATCCCGGGGGAGGAGGCTGTTTCACAGCACCACTTGGTTCTCTGTGACGTAAGGGTGAAAGGTGCGAGGAGAGCTCGGCGGGTGACGTACCAACCGAGAATGAAGGTGTGGAGGTTGAAAGAGGTGACAGTAAGGGAGGCATTAAAAGAGAGGCTGAGTAGGGTCGAGGATGATGTGGTTGAGCTTGAAAGTGGTTGGATGTCAATGAAAGCTAGTCTGTTGGGAGCCGTTGGTGAGGTATGTGGATGGACAAAAGGACCACCGAGGCACTCGGAAACATGGTGGTGGGATGATGAAGTTGGAAAGAGGATTGACAAGAAGAGGAAGAAGTTCAAGGAGTGGCAGAAGGCGAAGGGTACGGGAGCAGAAACAGCAGAGCATGAAAGAGGTAGCAAAGGCGCAGGAGGTATGTAGGAAAATGTTCGGAAAACGCTTGGATTCGGAAGAGGGTCAGAAAGCAGTATTCAGAGGTGTGATGTGATGGGGGTGAGTTGCTTGAAGGATGAAGTGGGACAAATCGTTGTCGACCCAGATGGAATTAAAGGAAGATGGAAAAGATATATGGAAATGCTGTTGAATACAGAGAATGAATGGGATGGCAACATAGAGAGTAACCCAGTTTTAGGACCGGCAGAGAAGATAACTGAGAAGAGAGTTGAGGAAGCGATAAAAGCAATGAAGGGTAGAAAAGCGGGAGGGCCGACGGGAGTTGTGGGAGATATGTTGAAGGCAGCAGGAAGTTGGGGTGTGAAGAGAATGACAGAGATCTGTAATCTGGTGGTGAAAGAAGGCCGCATTCCAGTGGATTGGCAACTGAGTACCCTCGTCCCTCTATACAAGGGGAAAGGTGACCCTCTGGAGTGTGGCTCGTACCGAGCGATAAAGTTATTGGAGCATGGAATGAAGGTATTGGAAAGGGTGTTGGAGAGGAGGATAAGGAAGAAAGTGAAGTTCGACGAAATGCAGTTTGGATTCATGCCAGGAAGAGGAACGACAGACGTGCTTTTCATTGTGAGGCAGTTGACGGAGAAGTACATGGAGAAGAGGAAGAAGTTGTTTCTTGGGTTTGTTGATCTGGAGAAAGCATTCGATCGGGTTCCACGCAAAGTATTGACATGGGCATTGAGGAAGTTAGGAGTGGAGGAATGGTTGATCAGAGTAGTGATGGCAATGTACAAAAGAGCGCGCACAGCTGTAAGGACGAAGGACGGGAACAGTGGTGAGTTTGAGGTGAAGGTGGGAGTGCATCAGGGGTCGGTACTAAGTCCACTACTATTTGTAGCTGTGATGGAGGTGCTGGCTCAGAACGTAAAGGAGGGTTTACCGTGGGAGTTGTTGTATGCAGATGATCTGGTGTTTATTGCGGAAAGTATGGATGGACTGAAGGAAAAGATGAACACCTGGAAGGAATGTATGGAGACAAATGGTCTGAAGGTGAATATCGTAAAGACGAAGGTGATGGCAAGTGGTAAAGCATGTGGTGAGGTGGAAAGAACTGGGAAGTGGCCCTGTGCTGTGTGTAGGAAGGGTGTCGGAGTGAACTCCATTCAGTGTACAATGTGCGCTGAGTGGGTTCATCAAAAATGTAGTGGTCTGAGAGGGTCATTAACCAGTGTGGCAGCTACATTCAAATGTAAGGTGTGCACAGAGGGAGCTGCAGATGGAGGAAATGTTGAGTTGGATCTTGGAGACAGCGTGAAGCTGGAAGGTGTGAAAACATTTTGCTACCTCGGAGACATGCTGAATGGAGAAGGTGGATCAGACTCGGCAACGGTTGCTCCAGTGAGATGTGCATGGAAGAAGTTTCGGGAATTGAGTCGCGTGCTGATGATGAGGGGAGTGTCGTTGAAGCTGAAGGGAAAGCTGTATTCTGCATGTGTGAGAAGTGTTATGATTTATGGGAGCGAGACATGGGTAATGAACGTAGAGCAGCAACGAAGGTTGGAAAGGGTGGAAATGCGAATGGTTCGATGGATGTGCGGAGTATCGTTGAGAGAGAGGAAGACAAATGATGAATTGCGAAAGATAATGGGAATAGAGCCTGTGATTGATGCTGTGAAGAGGAAAAGGTTGAGATGATTTGGTCATGTGTTGAGGAAGGATGAAAGTGACTGGTTGAGAAGTGATGGAAATGAATGTAGAAGGAAGTAGAAGACGGGGAAGACCGAGAAAGACTTGGCTAAAGATGGTGGAAGAAGAAATGCGGGCAAGGGGGATGCAGAAAATAGGGCAAAGTGGAGAAGATTGTCATGGGGACAGCAAGGCTAACCCCCGCTCTAGCAGGGAAAATGGCCTTTTAAAATGCATGTTGTTGTTGTTGTGAGCATTTGTGAGGGCGCTCTCCTGTATGGCTCCTCATATGTAATTTCAAATGGCCTTTTTGAGAGAAACCTTTATCACATATCGAGCATTTGTGGGGTCGCTCTCCTGTATGGATCCTCAAATGTAATTTCAAATTGAAGCTACGAGAGAAACCTTTATCACATATCGAGCATTTGTGGGGTCGTTCTCCTGTATGGATCCTCATATGTAATTTCAAATAGCCTTTTTGAGAGAAACCTTTATCACATATCGAACATTTGTGAGGTCGCTCTCCTGTATGGATCCTCAAATGCACGTTGAAATCGCCTTTTTGAGAGAAACCTTTATCACATATCGAGCATTTGTGAGGGCGCTCTCCTGTATGGATCATCATGTGTAATTTCAAATTGCATTTTGTCAAGGAATTTTGTCAAGGAAAGGCTGCTTTCGACTTGCTCACCAAATCAATTCATCCCAAAAAAAATATCCATCTCCTATAGTGCCTTTTTTCTACATTCCCTAAACTCTCCTGCACTCCATCCTCCATCCAGCGTCCTTAAACGTATTTTTAACTCGAAGGTCACAAGAAACTCATTTTGCAATAAATGTTCGTTTCCCATAAATCGTACACTTTCAAAAATCCAATCTCGCCCCTCCCCTCCAAATCTTCCCCATAACCCCTCCCCTCCAAATCTTCCCCATCACCCCTCCCCTCCAAATCTTCCCCATCACCCATCCCTTTCAAATCTCCCCCCTTGCCCCCTCCCTCCTAAACTACCCCCTCACCCCTCCCCGCCAAGACGCCGCCTCGCCCCTCCCCTCCTAGACTCCTGCCTCACCCCTCCCCTCCAAATCTCCCCCATATCCCATCCCTTTCAAATCCCTCCCCTTGCCCCTTCCCTCCCAAACTCCCCCCTCACCCCTCCCCTTCAAATCTCCCCACCCTCATTGCTTCTCAATTTCCCCCCTCTCACTCCCCCTCCTCAAAGCGTCCTCCCCGCTTCTTCCCCCTTCAAACTCTCACCTCCATCTCCCCCAACCTTCTGCCTCGCTCTTCCCCCTCCTCAAATAACACCTCATTGTGGCTCACCCAATCACCATCAAACCTTTTGTCCGCCCCATCCTTCCCTTTCTCCGAGCTATTCTGAAATCTCTGACACACCTTCAACAGCTCTCCCTACCTCTTCCACCTCCTCCACATCTTACCCTACCCCTCCTCCCCCCTGTTCTGTATCTGATGCTCCCCCTTCCTCTTCATTAACGGTATGGACCTCAAACATCCGGGGCCTTCGTTCAAACTTAACTGATCTCTCCATACAGGTTGCTTCTGTCAAACCAGACGTGATCTGCTTAACAGAAACTTTCCTCCTTTATGATGTCTCTGATTCCATAGTATCTCTCCCGGGCTACTCCCTCCTCCGGTATGATAGACCTGAGCCTCGTCCTGGAGGCGGGGTTGCTATCTTTATCAAAAACTCTCTTCCTCACTCGCCCTGCACTGCACTCTCTCCACCTCACCCCCAGGAATACCTCTGGCTACGGCTTCCCCTTCGCTCCCACCTCTTGTTCATATGTGTGTTGTACCGTCCACCAAACAGTGATGACTCCATCTACATCTCGCTGTCTGATGATATGGACCAACTTCTATCTACTCATCCCAACTCTCTCTTCCTCATATGTGGTGATTTCAACTGTCATCATGCCAGTTGGCTGGGTGTGGGTACCTCTCTCACCAGCCATGGCTCCTCAGCAAAGGACTTCTGCGACTCACTGGGACTGACACAATCTGTCAATTTCCCGACCCGGATCTCAGTCAACGGAACATCTTCTCTTCTGGACTTGGTTATGACTAACTTCCCTGAAAATGTCTGCTGCTCTTCTTCTGCTCCGATCGGATCATCTGATCATGTCCTTGTTAAAGTGGACATCTCTCTGACCATCCTCAGGGAGCCTGCTCAGCGTCGACGAGTCTGGCATTTCACTCAGGCCAACTGGCACGGTCTTCAAGCAGCCATCAATCATCTGGACTGGTCTCCCATCTCTACCACCTCTGACATCAACTCATCCTGGGAATTCTTCCAAAGTAAATTGCTCTCTCTCATGCACAGATTTATCCCATCTCGTCTTCAGTTGTCATACCCTTCCTCCCGTCCATGGTACACGGAATCTTGTGGTGAGGCTGTTGCCCAGAAACAACTTGCCTTCGTCTCCTGGAAAGCAAATCCAACGGAAGGAAATCTCATTTCCTTTCACAAAGCCCGAAACAAGTGTGTGTCCACCCTCAGGAGAGCCAGGAAACAATATCTCTCCGTTCTCAAGACCGAACTCTCTTATCTGTCTCCCTCTTCCAAATCCTGGTGGCGTCTGGTCAAATCCGTTTCTGGTGTTTGTTCCCCCTCCATCCCCTCCCTTACCTCAAACGGCTACACAGCTGACTCCGCACGTGAAAAAGCTGAATGCCTCAACTCTGTGTTTGCCTCTAAATCTTGTGTCCCAAACCCATCCCTCTCTGTACCCACCATACCCAGTCGTACCCTGCTGCTCCTGGACTCCGTGTCCTTTCCTCCTGACAAGGTGGAAAAGCTTCTGTCAACCCTCGACTCTGATTCTGCAACTGGACCCGACGGCATCAGCCCACGGGTCCTAAAATCCTGCTCTGCTGCTCTATCTCACCCTCTCTCTGTTCTCTTCACCCTCTCTTTTGCTCAAGGTCAACTGCCATCTGCTTGGAAATCAGCCAACATCACCGCTTTGCACAAAAAAGGTGCAAAAACAGATCCTAGCAACTACAGACCAATCAGCCTTCTCCCAATTATCAGCAAAGTCATGGAATCCATCATTGCTTCGGATATGAAATCTTTCCTCTTCTCCAATGGCTTGATCTCTGATCATCAATTTGGTTTCAGACCAGGTCACTCTACTCTGGACATGCTGCTTCTGCTGTCTCAACAATGGATGGAGGTCCTCAATGCCAAACAGGAAATTAGAGCTGTCTCCCTCGACATATCATGTGCCTTCGACACGGTCTGGCACCCCGCTCTGCTCACCAAACTCTCCTCCTTTGGTATCCATGGAAATCTCCACGCATGGCTGGCGGACTTCCTCTCTAGTCGTCGTCAACGTGTGGCCCTGAATGGGTTTCTCTCATCTCCTCTTCCTGTTCAGGCTGGAGTTCCCCAAGGCAGTGTTCTGGGCCCCGTGCTTTTTCTGGTCTTCATCAATGATCTCTCTGACTCTCTCGAAAATCCTCTCTATCTCTTTGCTGATGACTCCACTCTCTGCCGCTCCATTCCTCTTCCCTCAGATCGGCAGTCTGCTGCCTCCTCACTCTCTGAAGACCTGGACAAAATCACAGACTGGTCAAACAAGTGGAACATGTCTTTCAATCCTGACAAATCTCACACTCTTACTATGTCTCTCCGAAAAGATCGACTGGACAACCCTCCCATCTACTTTCTCAACAATCCTCTCCAAGAAGTTCTGTCGCTCAAGATTTTGGGTCTCACTATCTGCCATGATCTTTCTTGGGAAAACCACATTTCCAAGCTGGCCTCCAAAGCCAGTCGCCGACTGGGCATCCTCCGTCGTGCGAAGTCCTTCCTCGGCACACCTGAGCTCCTCACCACATACAAGGCTTTCATCCGCAGCTCAATGGAATACTGTTCTCCCCTATGGGCCGGTGCTCCTGCCTCACACCTAGCTCGGCTTCACGCTGTTGAAACCAAAGCTTTCAGAATTATTGGAATCTCCCGCGATGAAGCTATCTCTGAGGGCCTTTCACTCACTCACCGCAGGCAGGTAGGTGGTCTTTCTGTCTTCTACCGACTCCTCTCCGGCCTTGCACCCCCAGCTCTCTCTGTGCTCTGTCCCCCAAATATTCCTACAGGTCGCACAAGATCTGCCAGCAACCCTCTGATGGTTAAACTGCCGAAATCTCGGCTCTCTGCTCACCTTCACTCTTTCATTCCTCTTTTCTCCCGCCTCTGGAACAAACTCCCTCACTCCCTTCAATCCCACTCCTCCCTCCAGGTCTTTAAAACAGCTGTTCACCACCATCTCTTATCTTCCCCCATCCAAAACCTTGATCTTTTCTACCCCCGCTAATTCACCCCAGATCCACCTTGTTTGGAATTCCAACTTCTTTCCTGGAAGTCCTGGCAGTGTCCATATGTTTTATACCTCTCCCACCGCCCCCTTCCCACGCCCCCCCCCCCAAAGCCCTCGCCCTCTCTCAGATCTCTCGATGTCTCCATGTCTCTCGGTCCCTGCTCTCAAATGTTGTGTTTGTGTCCTTCCCCCTCTCTCCCCATCTTGTCTACCGCTCCCTATGTTATATGTTTTATGTGTCGGTTTGTCTTTCTGTGTGATTAATGTTCGCTCTTTCACGAGCCTCGACCTTGTATACAAAAAAAAAAAAAAAAAAAAAAAAAAAAAAAAAAAAAAAAAAAAAAAAACCTTTATCACATATTGAGCATTTGTGAGGTCGCTCTCCTGTATGGATCATCATGTGTAATTTCAAATCGCATTTTTGAGAGAAACCTTTATCACATATCGAGCATTTGTGAGGTCGCTCTCCTGTATGGATCATCATGTGTAATTTCAAATCGCCTTTTTGAGAGAAACCTTTATCACATATCGAGCATTCGTAAGGTCGCTCTCCTGTATGGATCCTCATATGTATTTTCAAATCGCCTCTTTGAGAGAAACCTTTATCACATATCGAGCATTTGTGAGGGCGCTCTCCAGTATGGATCATCATATGTACTTTCAAATGGTCTTTACGAGAGAAACCTTTATCACATATCGAGCATTTGTAAGGCCGCTCTCCTGCATGGATCTTCACATGTTTATTCAAATTGCTTTTTGTCAAAAAACCTTTATCACAGACAGAGCACTTTTGGGGGCGTTTTCCATTGTGGATCCTCATGTGTATTTTCATGTTACTCGTTGAAGCAAAATCCATTCTGCACACATTACACTTATAATGTATTCGCCTTTCGAGAACCTTTTTGTGTTTGTTTAATTTAATAGCAATCTTGGTGTTGCGAGGCCCAGACATGCACTTGTATTTTATAGGAAGTGAGTCTTGATTTCGTGATTGTTTCTTCAAAAAAGGCTTCTTCCTCACTGTCAAACTGCGACTGGACCTTATTTGTCCCATATTACTTCTGGATTGTTCTACAGAAACAAAGAACACACCATTTTTTTTTTGTTAAAATAAAATCAAATGCAAAATATTTCACACATTTCCGAAAATTATATATTTTCTCAACACAAAACATTGTGTGGAAACACAAAGTGGAAACCCACTCACCAGTTGCAAAACAGGAAGCACTTCCGTTTGTCATGTGAATATCATCTGAATCTTCCTTTGCAGAAGCACATTTTGAATCTTCTGTGACAGATGAATCGTTGTTGTGTTGTCTGCCTTCCACATTTACGGGAGACATCACCTGTGAACATATCAGCGTCAGTCTTTTGCAGGGAAATGAGATCGAGAACCATCTCGAGAGTTCATAGAACATGTTACGTCATTGAGTGTATATGAAATTTAAATATAATATTGAAGTTAAAGCTTGTTAAAAAGAAAAATTCCGGATATTAAGCGCTATTGAAGCAGGCTTCTACATTGCCCTTATTCACCACCCTATTTAACATGTCCAAGTACTGCTAAACCGTAGGTTATTGGAAGTAATAATAAGGCGATTTGTGTTCAACACTGTTCAAGTGTTAATTCAATTTAAATAAAATAAAGATTGTAAAATTCATTTCAAAAATTTCTGGAATTCACTGGCATTAAACGTTTGTCAAACTTTCCTTTCACAAAGCTCAGAACAAGTGTGTGTCTCCCCTCAGGAGAACCAGGAAACAATATCTCTCCACTCTCAAGACTGAACTCTCAAACCTGTCTCCCTCCTCCAAATCCTGGTGGTGTCTGGCCAAATCTGTTTCTGGTGTTTGTTCGCCTTCCATCCCCTCCCTTACCTCAATCGGCTACACAGCTGACACCACACATGAAAAAGCTGAATACCTCAAAAAGTGTTTGCCTCAAAATCTTGTGTCCCAAACTCATCGCTCTCTGTACCCATCTTACCCAGTCGTACCCAGCTGCTCCTGGACGCTGTGTGCTTCTCTCCCGAGAAGGTGGAGAAGTTTCTGTCAAACCTCGACTCTGATTCCGCAACCAGACCAGACGGCATTAGCCCACGGTCCCAAAATTCTGCTCCGCCACGCTATCATTTTTTTTCTCTTTTTTTTTTGGGATACAGAATCGAGGCTCGTGAAACAGCTAACATTTATCACACAAACAAATCAAACAGACAAACAAACAAAGTATATAAAAAGGGGAGCGGTAGACAAGATGGGGAGGGAAGGGGAAGCACATAAACACAACATTTGAGAGCAGGGACATCGGGAGATGTGTGGGAGGGAGAGGGCTTGAGGGGAGGCGGCGTGGGAAGGGGGGTGTGGGTGGGGGGGGGGGGGGGGGGGAGAAGTATAAACACAAGGACACCAAAGACTTCCAGGAAAGAAGTTGGTATTTCAAAAAAGTGGATTTGGGGTGAAATTAGCGGGGGTAGACAAGATCAAGGTTTTGGATGGGGGAAGATAAGAGGTGGTGGTGAACAGCTGTTTTAAAGACCTGGAGGGAGGAGTGGGATTGAAGAGAGTGAGTGAGTTTGTTCCAGAGGCGGGAGAAAAGAGGAATGAAGGAGTGAAGGTGAGCAGAGTCTCGATTTTGGCAGTTTAACCATAAGAGAGTTGCAGGCATCTTGTGCGACCTGCAGGAATATTTGGGGGACAGAGCCCAGAGAGAGCTGGAGGAGCAAGGCCGGAGAGGAGTCGGTAGAAGACAGAAAGACCACCAACCTGCCTGTGGTGAGTAAGTGAAAGGCCCTTGGAGGTAGCTTCATCACGGGAGATTCCAATGATTCTGAACGCTTTGGTTAGCGTGAACAGCGTGAAGACGAGATATGTGTGAGGCAAGAGCACCAGCCCAGAGGGTAGAGCAGTATGCCATTGAGCTGCGGATGAAAGCCTTGAATGTGGTGAGGAGCTCACGTGTGCCAAGGAAGGACTTCGCACGACGGAGGATGCCCAGTCGGCGACTGGCTTTGGAGGCCAGATTTGAAGTGTGGTTTTCCCAGGAAATATCATGGCAGATAGTGAGACCCAAAAGCTTGAGTGACAGAACTTCTTGGTGAGGATTATTCAGAAAGTGGATGGGAGGGTTGCCCAGTCGGTCTTTTCGGAGAGACATCGTAAGAGTGTGAGATTTGTCAGGATTGAAAGGCGTGTTCCACTTGTTTGCCCAGTCTGTGATTTTGTCCAGGTCTGCAGAGAGTGAGGAGGCTGCAGACTGCCGATCTGAGGGATGAGGAATGGAGCGGCAGAGAGTGTCATCAGCAAGGAGATAGAGAGGATTTTCAAGAGAGTCGGAGAGATCATTGATGAAGACCAGAAAAAGCACAGGGCCCAGAACACTGCCTTGGGGAACTACAGCCTGAACAGGAAGAGGAGATGAGAGAAACCCATTCAGGGCCACACGTTGACTACGACTAGAGAGGAAGTCCGCCAGCCATGCGTGGAGATTTCCATGGATACCATAGGAGGAGAGTTTGGTGAGCAGAGCGGGGTGCCAGACCGTATCGAAGGCACGTGATATGTCAAGGGAGACAGCTCTAATTTCCTGTTTGGCATTGAGGACCTCCATCCATTGTTGAGACAGCAGAAGCAGCATGTCCAAAGTAGAGTGACCTGGTCTGAAACCAAATTGATGATCAGAGATCAAGCCATTGGAGAAGAGGAAAGATTTCATATCCGAAGCAATGATGGATTCCATGACTTTGCTGATAAATTGGGAGAAGGCCGATTGGTCTATAGTTGCTAGGATCTGTTTTTGCACCTTTTTTGTGTAAAGCGGTGATGTTGGCTGATTTCCAAGCAGATGGCAGATGACCTTGAGCAAAAGAGAGGGTGAAGAGAACAGGGAGAGGGAGCGAAAGAGCGGAAGAACAGGATTTTAGGACCCGTGGGCTGATGCCGTCAGGTCCAGTTGCAGAATCAGAGTCGAGGGTTGACAGAAACTTTTCCACCTTGTGAGGAGGAAAGGACACAGAGTCCAGGAGCAGCTGGGTACGACTGGGTACGGTGGGTACAGAGAGGGATGGGTTTGGGACACAAGATTTAGAGGCAAACACAGAGTTGAGGCATTCAGCTTTTTCACGTGCGGAGTCAGCTGTGTAGCCGATTGAGGTAAGGGAGGGGATTGAGGGGGAACAAACACCAGAAACAGATTTGACCAGACGCCACCAGGATTTGGAAGAGGGAGACAGAGAAGAGAGTTCGGTCTTGAGAACGGAGAGATATTGTTTCCTGGCTCTCCTGAGGGTGGACACACACTTGTTTCGGGCTTTGCGAAAGGAAATGAGATTTCCTTCCGTTGGATTTGCTTTCTCGGAGATGAAGGCAAGTTGTTTCTGGGCAACAGCCTCACCACAAGATTCCGTGTACCATGGACGGGAGGAAGGGTATGACAACTGAAGACGAGATGGGATAAATATGTGCATGAGAGAGAGAGCAATTTACTTTGGAAGAATTCCCAGGATGAGTTGATGTCAGAGGCGGTAGAGATGGGAGACCAGTCCAGATGATTGATGGCTGCTTGAAGACCGTGCCAGTTGGCCTGAATGAAATGCCAGACTCGTCGATGCTGAGGGGGCTCCCTGAGAATGTTCAGAGAGATGTCCACTTTAACAAGCACATGATCAGATGAGCCGATTGGAGCAGAAGAAGAGCAGCAGACATTTTCAGGGAAGTTAGTCATAACCATGTCCAGAAGAGAAGATGCTCCGTTGACTGAGATCCGGGTCGGGAAATTGACAGATTGTGTCAGTCCCAGTGAGTCGCAGAAGTCCTTTGCTGAGGAGCCATGGCTGGTGAGAGAGGGACCCACACCCAGCCAACTGGCATGGTGACAATTGAAATCACCACATATGAGGAAGAGAGAGTTGGGATGAGTACATAGAAGTTGGTCCATATTATCAGACACTGAGATGTAGATGGAGTCATCACTGTTTGGTGGACGGTACAACACACAAATGAACAAGAGGTGGGAGCGAAGGGGAAGCCGCAGCCAGAGGTATTCCTGGGGGTGAGGTGGAGAGAGGGCAGTGCAGGGCGAGTGAGAAAGAGAGTTTTTGATAAAGATAGCAACCCCACCTCCAGGACGAGGCTCAGGTCTATCATACCGGAGGAGGGAGTAACCCGGGAGAGATACTAAGGAATCAGAGACATCATGAAGGAGGAAAGTTTCTGTTAAGCAGATCACGTCTGGTTTGTGAGAAGCAACCTGTATGGAGAGATCAGTTAAGTTTGAACCAAGGCCCCGGATGTTTGAGGTCCATACCATTTATGAAGAGGAAGGGGGAGCATCGGATACAGAACAGGGGGGAGGGGGGAGGGGTAGGGTAAGATGTGGAAGAGGAGGAAGAGGTCGGGAGAGCTGTTGAAGGTGTGTCAGAGATTTCAGAATAGCTCGGAGAAAGGGAAGGATGGGGCGGACAAAAGGTTTGATGGTGATTGGGTGAGGCACAGTGAGGTGTTATTTGAGGAGGGGGAAGAGCGAGGCAGAAGGTTGGGGGAGATGGAGGTGAGAGTTGGATGGGGGAAGAAGCGGGGAGGACGCTTTGAGGAGGGGTGGGAGGGGGGAAATGGAGAAGAAATGAGGGTGGGGAGATTTGAAGGGGAGGGGTGAGGGGGGAGTTTATGAGGGGAGGGGTTAGGGGGGAGTTTAGGAGGGAAGGGACAAGCGGAGGGATTTGACAGGGATGGGAGATGGGGGAGATTTGGAGCGGAGGAGTGAGGGGGGATTCTAGGAGGGGAGGAGCGAGGAGGAGCCGAGGAGGGGAGGAGTGTGGGGGGAGTTTAGGAGGGAAGGGGAAAGGGGGGAGATTTGAAAGGGATGGGTGATGGGGAGGATTTGGAGGGGAGGGGCAAGGGGGAAGATTTGAAAGGGATGGGTGATGGGGAAGATTTGGAGGGGAGGGGTGATGGGGAAGATTTGGAGGGGAGGGGTGATGGGGAAGTTTTGGAGGGCAGGGGTGATGGGGAAGATTTGGAAGGGAGGGGTGAGATTGGATTTTGGAAAGTGTACGATTAATGGGAAACTAACATTTATTGCAAAATGAGTTTCTTGTGACCTTCGAGTCAAAAATACGTTTAAGCACGCTGGAGGGGGGGGGGGGGGGGGGTGAGGGGGGTGGAGTGCAGGTGAGTTCACGGAATGTATGAAAGAGGTACTGTAAGAGATGGAATTTTTTTTTGGAATGAATAGATTTGGTGAGCAAGTCAAAAGCAACCTTTTAAAGAAGAAGAAGAAAAAGGTGTTATTATAAACGATAGAATACAGTACTTCAGGGGAAAGTTTAAACATTTTAAAGTTTAACAGTGAAAACTATCTGGGGAAATGGGGGTGGAACACATGGTCGAAGAACGAACGAACGAATAAGAACAACGAATAAGAACAGAGAAGGAAATGTTTTTTGTTTTTTTTTGAGTTGAGAGTTTAAACAAGGAAGTATGGGGTGAAAAGACTGGGAAAAACAGAGAATGAAAGTAATTGGAGCACAATCGATGGACCACTGAGAGAAAAACAAAGCCTCAAGGTAGGACACGGGACAAGGCCTCAAAAGACACGACACAAATTAACACGATTTTCTATGCAGGTACGAAAGATTTACACCGAGAATCTTCCTTGGGACCCACTCTAGGTACACACACCATAAAATAAATACAGTTTTGACGAAAATACAAATGGGAACAATTACTTAACTTCGATAGCGTGGAGAGCGTGGACAGCTTTGAAAAAACGTAACCTCGCCAGCATGACCGGAAGCGGAGGTCATCTCACCCTCTTTCTGTTCTCTTCACCCTCTCTTTTGCTCAAGGACATCTGCCATCAGCTTGAAAATCAGCCAACATTACTGCTTTACACAAAAAGGTGCAAAAATAAAAACTTGCAACGACAGACCAATCAGTCTGCTCCCAATTATCAGCAAGGTCATGGATTCCATCATCGCTTCTGATATGAATTTGGATCAATTTGGATTCAGACCACATCACTGCAATCTGGACATGCTGCTTCTGCTGTCTCAACAATGGATGGAGGTCCTCAATGCCAGACAGGAAATCAGAGCTGTCTTCTTTGACATATGTCATGCCTTTGATACAGTCCGGCACCCCACCCTGCTCACCAAACTCTCCTCTTTTGGTATCTATAGAAATCTCCACGCATGGCTTGCGGACTTCCTCTCCGGTCATAGTCAACGTGTGGTCCTGAATGGAATTCTGTCATCTCCACTTCCTGTCCAGGCAGAAGTTCCTCGGGGCAGTTCTGGGCCCTGTGCTTTTTCGGGTCCTCAGCAATGATCTCTCCAACTCTCTGGAAAATGCTCTCTTTCTCTTTGCTGATGACTACACTCTCTGCCGCTCCATATCTCAACCCTCATATAAGCAGGCAGCAGCCTCTTCACTCTCTGCAGACCAGATAAAATCACAAACTGGTCAAACAAGTGGAACATGTCTTTCAATCCTGACAAATCTCACACTCTCACAGTTTCTCTTTGTAAAGACCATCTGTACAACCCTTTGTATCTCAATATTTTTGGTCTCACTATCTACCATGATCTTTCATGGGAAACCACATTTCCAAGGTATCGCCGACTGGGCATCCTCCGTTGTGTGAAGTCCTTCCTTAGCACCTCTGAGCTCCTCACCACATACAAAGCTTTCATCTTCAGCTTGATGGAGTACAGCCCTCCCCTCTGGGCTGGTGCTCCTGCCTCACACCTAGCTAGTCTTCATGCTGTTTTTAACTGTTGCTTCATGCTGTTGAAACCAAAGCTTTCAGAATCAGTGGAATCTTCCACAATGAAGCTGATTCTGAGGGCCTTTCACTCTCTCACCGCAGGCAGGTTGGTGGTCTTTCTGTCTTATACTGACTCCTCTCCGGCCTAGCTCCCCTGCTCTCTGTCTCCCAAATATTCCTTCAAGACGCACAAGATCTGCCAGAAACACTCTGCTGGTGTAACTGCCAAAATAAAGACTCTGCTCACCTTCACTCTTTCATTCCTCTTTTCTCCCGACCCTCTGGAATAAACTCCCACACACTCTTCAATCCGACTCCGCCCTTCAGGTCTTCAAAACAGCTGTTTACCACCATCTCTTATCTTCCTCCATCCAAATCCTTGGTCTTTTCTACCCCCGTTAATACACCCCACATCCACATTTTTCAAATTCTGACTTCTTTTCTGAAAGTCCAAGTAGTGTCCATTTGTTTTATACCAGTTTATCCCCTCCTCCCCTGCCAGCTCTCCCCCTTTCACAGATCTACCGATGTCCCTGTTCTCTGCTGTTGTTGTTCTTGTGTCCTTCGTGCATCCCTCTCTCCCCACCTCTCGTCTCCCACTCCTTATATTTTTTGTTTTATGTGTCTGTTTGTTTTTGAGTGTTTTGTGTTCGTAAGACGAATGTGTGTATTCTTTGTTTGTGTGTTTGTGTATTCTTTGTGTAAGAATAAAATACAAGTACAGATACATTCAAAGTACACTACCCCAATGCCAGATAATTAAATATTCTCCAGCGCGGCATTGCCGGGGCGCCCTCGGCGACCGGCAATACCGCAGTGCAGCTCTTAGAGACTGTATTCAGAGGGCGAGGTGTACAATAATTGATTGATTAATTGCATAATTAAAATCAATAAAAGACTATCATAAAATATTTTCTTCATCAATTGGCTAATAGCATAACTAAACCACTCGTGCTTCATCCGAAAATGTATCTTTTAGAAATCTAATGAAATAAGTCATTAATAAAAAATAAATAATTAATTGATTAAATGATTAATCAATAAATCAAAAATATCCTCTATAGCCACATCACTTGGTCACTGTCATGTCCAAATATGAGCTTCCAAGCTCAAAAGGTGCCTGAGATATTGCCCAGATGAGAAAGAAAATGAATAAATCATAAATAATGAAAATAAATAAATAATAATCATAATTTTTTAAAAATAATTAATCAATTGGCTCATAGAACACATAAGCCACCACCATTTAATCTGAATCTGCAACTAAAAAGAAAATTTTTTTAGTCTTCAATCAAATAATTAAATAATTATTCGATTAATTGATTAATCAATAAATCAAAAATAGCCTTTGCAGCCAAATCACTTGGTCATTGGCATGTCAAATATCAGCTTCCTAACTCAAAAGGTGCCTGAGATAATGGCCAGAAGAGAAAGGAAATGTGTAAGTACTTAATTAATCGCTAATAATTAAATAACTCATCAATTAATAATAAATTGATTAATCAAAAAACAAAAAATACCGTTTTTGACAATACTTGCTCACTATTGTGCCAAAATTTCAGGTTCCTCGCTCAAAGGATGGCTGAGATATCGCCCGGCCAAACAAGAAAACAATAAAGAAAACAAGAAAACAACCAGAGTGAAAACTCAGTACTCCCTTTCAGCGTGCATCATTGCCGAGCCCCCTTCGGTGCCCTGCAATGACATAATGCAGCGCCTGGAGATGGCATAAGAAAGGAGCAGTGTACAAAAAGAAAATAAAGTAGAATTGTACTCAGCAGCACATCCTTTTCACTTCAATAATAGTTGGTGGTTGAATTCAGTCAGCTGATATGTAAATCCTATTCAAGTTTCAAGTCAATCGGATGAAAATTGAGGATTTTAGCAATTTGAAAAGGTTGTTGACCTTTGCCCTATGTTGACATATTTGGTGAAGTTTCGTGAAGATAGGTTTAAAATTGTGACCTGTAGGCAAGTATAAGTGAGCGGACAGACAAACACACAAAACAAACATCTCTTATCTTCCCCCATCCAAAACCTTGATCTTTTCTACCCCCACTAATTTCACCCCAAATCCTCTTTTTTGAAATACCAACTTATTTCCTGGAACTCCTTGGTGTCCTTGTGTTTATAGTTCTCCCACCCACTCCCCCCCCCCCCCACTTCCCACGCCGCCTCCCCCCAAGCCCTCTCATTCCCACACATTCCCGATGTCCCTCACAAATGTTGTTTATGTGCTTCCCCCTCTCTCCCCTCTTGTCTACCGCTCCCCTTTTTTATATACTTTGGTTCTTTGTCTGTTTGATTTGTTTGTGTGATAGATGTTAGCTCTTTCACGAGCCTCGATTATGTATGCAAAAAAAACCAAAGAAAAAAAACCGAGTGATCAACATACTTTTCAACATAAATAATTTTTGCCAAGTAACAAACAGACAGACAGACATGGGTGAAAACATTACCTTCATCCATCTTCGGTGGCACAGGTAAAGATACCTGTTTTCAGTAACTCTTTGAGGAACTTCAGTTGAAACTGAGATTAATTGAGTAAGGTCATGCGACATGGAAAAGTTAAATGCACTAACACCAG
This sequence comes from Myxine glutinosa, assembly GCF_964187855.1. Taxonomy (NCBI): domain Eukaryota; kingdom Metazoa; phylum Chordata; class Myxini; order Myxiniformes; family Myxinidae; genus Myxine; species Myxine glutinosa. The sequence continues at coordinate 234,117,984 of NC_136262.1, forward strand.
GTGAGACCAAACTCTCGTTGAGACGGAGCTAAGTTGCTGCACGACATCCGACATTTATTTTCACTTTTATTTCTCCCTGTGTCTGTATACGAGTCTCAGTGGAGGTTAGGGGCAGAGGATAGTGTCAGTCAATACCTACCTTTCGTGACAGAGGTAAAAATGAAAAAGAAATCACAGAACATAAAGGTTACTTCTTGACATTCGATGTTGAATTAAAAAAATATGTCACGTACCAGACTTAGGTGTTAATCCATCATCCTGAAATTGGAGACTACAGAAATCATTTAGCAATCTTAGTTTTACCGCACATTCCTTTTTTTGCTTGCATTATTTTCATTAAATCATTATTTGTTGACTTTCAATTTCTTGTTCTGTGTGTTTATTAGTCCCCTACCAGTGTACACCAGAGGGGACTATAGGTTTGCAGGCCGTCCCTCCGTCCGTCAGTCTGTCAGTCCATCAGTCCGTCACGCAAAGAACAGTTTTCCAGACTGTCTTTCTAAACGCTTAATGCTAATGATTTCAAACTTGGCACATGGTTTCCTCATGATAAGTTACAGATCAAGTTCGAACTTCACGACGTTTCGATCATTTTTGACAAAGTTATGGCACTTTGAACTTTGGGAATTCTGATAATTCTGATGATCCTTAACTCAGTACCATTTAAAGTTTTAATTTCCTTTAAAAAATATTTTCTCTGCAATAATAGGACTGATTGAGATCAAATTGTCACCGTAGGGGGGACTCGGTCTGTGGAATATCTTAATGGTAATTATGACGTCACAGGTCACGTGGTTCGGCCGCCATATTGTTTTTCGTGAAAACACGAAAACCACTTTTTCTCTGTACTGCAACGGCTGAACAGATCGAGGCCAAACTTTGCAGGCAGAATCGCATACCCATGACGAACAAAAAAGTCAGCGAGCATGACGTCATGCATCACATGGTTTTAGAGTTATGACGTTTTTAAGCATGAACCTTTAAAACCGAGCCCCTCCCTCATTTTTGATCCATCAAGGGGAAACTTCACAGATCTGTTCAGCATGTCAGTCCACTAAAATGTCCTTTTGGAATTTGCAATCGGGCACGTGGTTTGGCAGATATCGTTAATTGAACGAAAATATTTTAAAAATGGATAACTCTTGAATCACTCGTACCTCAGACCGTGAGTTGTTAATTATATAATTCACACAGTGCAATACGTGCAGGCTGCTACATGGAGCGACCTTGCGGGTTTATCAACGAGGCGAGGCGTGACACACATGTGTCTCAGCATACCTCAGATCAAGTTTGAAAACCAGCATCAACCGTGCATAAATTTGCATATTCGATCATTTTTGACAAAGTTATGGCACTTTGAACTTTGGTAGGGCAATACTCAGAATGCTTGTTTATTTGGGGGTTCGGTTAAACCCCCATCGTGTCCGTCCGTCCAGGAAAGGCCACGGGACCAACGTTTCCCTCGCGCGCCATAGAGGAATGGCCATCGATTCGGCTCATAGGCCATGGAGTTAAGGCTCATTTGGTCATCCGTCGCGCTGTTGTCTTCACCACAGGGTCGACGTGACAATACAATCACAATATAAGCCACTTTAGTGAAGTAGGTTCTCACACTATGACTGAAATAGGGGTGGCTACTTCGAGAATGGGAGGACTCCATTGCACCTTCTGAAACCTGCATGTGGAGATAAAAACCAATGACACACACACACACACACACACACACACACACACACAATTGCAAAACCCTGTCTCCTACTGTGCGGCGGAAGGGCTAATTAATGGATCCACTTCCGGATCTTCACCAAAATCTAACCAGTACGTCCTCGTCAAACACGTGACCTGTACACCAAGTTTCGTCAGAATCCATCCACAATGTTTTGAGATATCCTGCTCACAGACAATCAGAAACGACCTCCACCTACCTTTAGTGGCAGAGGTAAAAATATATAAATAAATCACAGAACAAAAAGGTTACTTCTTGACATTCTATGTTGAATTTAAAAAATACATCACGTACCAGACTTGGGTGTTAATCCATCATCCTGAAATTGGAGACTGCAGAAATCCTCATGTGGCTCACGTTTCTGAATTAAGTGTGATGCCGTGTGATCAGGAAGAAGAAGCCATGCTACCAAATTTGTACACTTCCGGAATTGTTTGATTTATTTGTATTCAAATGTCTGGTAATTGTTTTGTATTTATTTACGTGAATGTGTACTTGTATATAACTGTCATTCATTTAAAAAGGCTTCCACAGTATCGAGCGATTTTTTAAATTTTAACTCCAAAAAAACGACCTTATTTTTTACATTTTTTTTTTTTGCCTAAAACACTCCCAGGCACTGTGATGAACCTCTGAAAGTTTGATGAAGATCCGTTCAGCCATCTCTGAATAAAACGTGGACACACACACAGACAACTCGCATTTATCTAAATATCTATAAAGCTCAGTTGACTTTTTGCTCCACCAAATAACAGCGAAACGGAGTTGAGTAAAAGGGTGAAAATTCTACAGATGCTGTGATAAATAACTACCTCTATCGGTTTGAATGTGTAATAGAGAATAGACGTCTGGATCAATTTTTGAATTAAATTTAAATCCCGATATATATATATATATATATATATATATGTATATATATATATATATATATATATATATATATATATATATATGTACCGTATTTTCCGGTGTATCAACCGCACCCGTGTATCAACCGCACCCCCGATTTTCGACTTAAAAAAAAAAAAGAAAAAAAAAAAAGATTTTCGAGGGGGAAAAAAAAATCAGGAAAATTTAAAAAAGAGAAGAGAATAAATAAATAAAATGGAAAGCGAAATATGATGAAAGGAAAGAGAAACTGAAGACAGAGAAAGAGTGAAAATACATGAAATGAGTTGAAAGAGAATAAAAAAACATTATAATTATTCTTTCTTGCCAATGTGGGGCCCTGAAAAGGGCCGTTGGGTTTTGTCTCTTGCCAATGTGGGGCCCTGAAAAGGGCCGTTGGGTTTAGTCTAAAATCCGAAGAAGTCCTCGTCATCCACCCCTCATCGCCTTCTTCTTCTTCGGCATCGTCTCCAGCGTCTGCTTGTTAGTCCGCCAGCGTCTAATGACGGACTCGTCGATTCCGAAATGTCGGCCGGCCGCCCAATTACTAAACTCTTCTGCAAACCTGCAGGCACGGAGCTTGAAAGCTGCTGTGAATGATCGCTGTGCCATCTCGTGGTCTTGGTCAGGATAGAAGCGAATGGTGAAGCTTGGTCTTGGTCAGGATAGAAGCGAATGGTGAATCTTGGTCTTGATAGCTCGAACAGGATAGAACGAATGGTGAAACTCCCCGTTGACCTCTCCGTTTTATACATTCGCCCAGCCCATGCGGCGACATCAAAGCCGACTTCAATAGGTTATACAAGTTAGACATTGGTACGTCATAATGTCCCATACAAAACATCCTGTTTACCATGTTGACGCTTTTGTTTTGTGACTTAATCCTGTCTTTATTTAGCAAACTCTATTCACTATGTGACCTGTCATTCAAAGAGGACTAGTGAAAGTACACATTTTCACAAACACGCATAGAAAAATCAAATATTACAAACTTCAAACTTTCTTGTATTTTGACTGGCAGCAGTAATCGGCGTTGAACCTACCTTAGTAACGTAATTGACGATCATTCATCATTGTATCCCCGCAACCCCAAAGTAATATAAAGATTATGTCCCATTGATATGACAGTTTTTCAATGCACAAATTTTTCTGTTACTGTGTATCAACCGCACCCCCTTTTTTCGGGTTTTCCCGTCGGTAAAAAACCGCGGTTGATACACCGGAAAATACGGTATATATATATATATATATGTATGTATGTATGTATGTATATATATATATATATATATATATATTGTTGCGGATATGGGATTTGGCCTCCATCCATATCCGCTTGTAAATATTCCCCTATTTCCCCAATACTTCCCAACTATCCCCAATCCCCCATTCCCTAGTCCCATTTTCTGTAAACAACACTCTGTAGAACCGACCTTCCCCTTTTTCCCCCATTAAATGTCGTGCCCAGGTTCACCGCATCTCACGTAGACAACTATAGGACATCTTGCTAGTTATTCTTAGTCTATGTCAGTTAAGGACTCGTTTCCATTAATTCTGACTCTTCGTTGCACCAGAATGTGATTGTATGGCACCATTAGTAAGTTTAGGACCTCCCAATACCTCCCCGCATCTCTTCCTCATGGAACAACAACACCAACAACAACAACAGCGGCGGCGGCGCGGCGGCGGCGCGGGGAGTGCGCGTCCTCACTCCGGCTTGGTTAGCCGCCATTGAACATGTGCTCCGACGGGGTTACCACGCAGGGGCTCGCTGTCAGCTCCTCGTCAAGGGCGGAGCCCGGTAACCCCCCCGCACCCAATGGAGGCGGCGGACCGATTCCATCTGGGGCGGAGCTAACGAGCCGAGGGCGTGTCACTCCCCGCTGGACATGCGCAGGAAGAGGGAGGTGACGTCAGATGCGCCTCAGCTACGGAGAAGAAAGGACGCCACCTCCTAGCGCTGAGAAATACCTCCTGGCATCTCGGGACCGGACCGGGTCGATTCTGCCCCTGAGCCAAGGTGCACCTTGAGCTATCGACTGCCTGCCCTTCCTTGCCATCAATCCCTGTGTGAGTCAGTCTTGTCCCGTTTGTCTGTGGTCTATCGGGATTTAAGATAAGACTGTGTCTAAGTGCCCATCTTGCTGTGCTTTACCTCTTGCCGTGTAATCTAACTGTTCTGCATAACCAATATTATATCCTCCTCCGGAGGTCTTGAGAACTGTACCCCTTGTGTCGTTGCCTTAATCCCAGCCGTTGTGTCCTTTCCTTCATTGATTTAGCATAGCGCGATTCGGCCAACGTTCGAGTGTAATCGGGTAACTTGTGCGAACACGGCGGCCATTCCGCTCGGTCAAGCAACATCTAAGTCGTGTCCGTAACAATTGGTGTCGAGGAGTGAGATTGGACCCGAAGCGCGCTTCACGCGCTCGAAATTATAACGGCGAAATTTGATTGTGTTTTACAAAAATAAAAACCCGAATTTTGAAAGTCGCGCTATGGCAGATCAAGACGGCTGGGTTCCGGTAGAGGAGAGTGAGGCAGGTTCGATCCAGGACCAAATTGAGGGACAAGAGGAGAGCGAAGCAGTGAGGGTGGCAGGCTCGCAAAATAGCGTCGTCGCGCACGAGGTTACGGGCGCGCAAAATGGCGCCTCGCACATGGCCACGGCGACCGCGCCCGCGACCGTAGTAGCGCCGCTGGTAGATTTGAACCTTTTTTTTATACAAATGAAGGCCCTTATGGACAAGAATAGCGAAGAAATGGAAAGCAGAATGATGGGGGTAATGGGGAACCGGATGGATGCTCAGAGTGAGCGATTGGAGGGCCAAATGGGGGTAATGGGGAACCGGATGGTAGCTCAGGGTGAGCGATTGGAGGGCCAAATGGGGGTAATGAGGGACGAAGCGAGGGGTACCGGTGAGGGGTTAGACAATGGGATAAAAGAGGTAAAGAATGGGTTAACGGGGGTAGAAAACAGAATGGCCGCTCAAGAGAATCAAATGGAAGGGATGCAAAAGGGGTTAGAGGGGTTAGAAAACAGTATGGAAGGCAAATTGAGGGACATGAGGGACCAAGCGGAAAGGGAAGTTAAACAAATGGGGCAGCAGATAGAGGGGGTCAGAATGGGGGTAGAAATTCAATTGGATGCTCACAGGGAGGAAATGGAGCAGATGAGGGTGGCATCTGGGCAGGAGATGCAAGTGATGGGAGAAGAGATCAGAAGAGGTGTGAGTGAGGAGGTCGGAGGAGTGCGCGAGGAGGTGAGGCACTGTAAGGAGCACATGGAGAAGGAGGTGAGAAAGGGGACTGTAAAGTTACAAGGGGGCATAGAGGACCTGACGCAGGAGGTGGAACAGCTGACGGTGGGACAGACTGAGTTAGTGGAGCAGGTACAAAGGAACACTGCGGTACTAGGAGGGTTAAAAGCGACACAGAAAGAACTAAAAGACGACTTGATAGCAACACAAAAGGAATGTCAGATGGTACATGAGGGGTTGACGAAGAAGTTGGAGGAGGTGACAGAAGTAATGGAGACGAAGGACCGAGAGGTGAGGACGCACATGGAAACGGTCAAGGTAGCCTTAGAGGACGAACTTGAGGAGACGTACCGGGAAATAAAGGAGGTGAAGCAGAAATTAGAAGAAGTGAAAGAAGGGGTGAGCGAAATTAAGAAGCGACGGAGAGGGGATAAGAAAGAGATAAAAGAGGAGATAAAAGAATTGGTCCAAAGTCTGTGTTCGGATCGTGATGATGTGCTCATTAACCGGATGAGGGATTCGCAGGTGATGGAGGAGAAGTGAAGAGGAAGAGGACCCGATGTAAGTGGTGACCAATATGGTCGTGCGTATGATGCGCCAGGTGATTTAAGAAGCTTGGGGGTCGAGATGGACCCGGGTGTTCGTGAGAGGCCGTTGGTGAAGTGTGCGACAGGTCTGGTGTGCGAAAAAGGAGGTGTGCGAAAAAGGAGGTGTGCGAGAAAGTCCGACTCTGGGGTGTGTGAGGAAAAAGTGCGTGCCAAGGAGTGAGGGTGCTGGCGAGAGTGAGTCGGTCGTAGCGCGTGTGCGAGGGAGCACATGGAAGCGCGGTGTGGTAAGTGTTACAGAGGGTGTGACGGGAGAGTGTGCGCAAGAGTGTGCGCGAGAAAGGTGTGTGACGGACAGGTGCATGGGGAAAGAGTGCGCTGTCAAAGGCAAGGAAGAATGCACGCCTGTGGTGAGTGTTACAGAGGGTGTGACGGGAGAGTGTGCGCAAGAGTGTGCGCGAGAAAGGTGTGTAACGGACAGGTGCATGAGGAAAGAGTGCGCTGTCGGGAGTAAGGGTGAGTGCGTTGTCAAGAGTGGAGGTGAGAGTAGTAAGAGTGACACGGAGCGTGAGTTGGTTGTGACAGGTGAGAAAGGAAGCACACCTGGAATGGTAGAGCGTGTGTGGGAATGCACACTTGAATTGGTCGTGAGGCACGTGGTTGGGTGTGCGAGTGAGGGCACACCTGTGATTGTCACAGAGGAGGTGACCGAGGAGGGGGCGCGAAGAGGTGTGTTGGTGAGGTGTGCGACCAACGAATGTGTGCCAAAGTGTTCGGTGGTCAGGTGTGTGACCAAGGCTGGGAGTGGAATGAGTGTACCGAGGTGTGTAAGAAAAGGTACGACGAGGAGCATGGAAACGGCTGCATGTATGAGCAAGAAAGGGGTAGCGTATGCATGTAAGCATCCAGGTGAAGCATCGACGGTAACCGGGTTAGAAGTTAGAACGACTTATAGCCGAATCGGGCCCTCGGTGCGCGTCGGGCAGCTTCGCGTGCCGCGAGGACCAGCGGGGATCCGAACCACGGCGGTTTCGAAAGAACCGCCGTACGCGATCCACGCTGTGCCTCGCTTGGAACGGCCGCGTCCGGGCTCCACTAGGCGGAGCGGGCAGCCCGATAGGGAGGGTCGTCATGGCGACCACTTTCTATTGAGACGTGCCGGCAGGTCGAGATCGGGACATTGGATGGCTCCACGCCGAGGTGGTGCGTGGGATCTCGGCCCGGGTAAGCCCCCGTCCCTGCACCGAGTGCCGGACGCGTCCAGCCGCTGGCACAACACAACCCGCATTCATGGCTTGGCTTTACGAAGCCGGGCTTTGGACAGGAATTGGCGCACCGAGAGGCATTAGTGAGTAGACTGTGTGATGAGGTTAGTGTTTTGGACCCAAAATTAGAAAAAAACAAAATTTGATGATTGGCAAAGGATTGGCAGTAATGATTGGCAGATGATGAGTAGTGATTGGCAAATTTTTGATTTGTTGAAATTTGATGTGCAAAATTGGTAGTGGGAGATGCCCGATGTGGTGGGATGGCAACTCTGTCATCCCTCACAAACGGGGGGCAAAGGAGCAATAGTTTATGGGGTTTATGGCAGTGAAAACTAGCCCGGGTGGGTTAGGATATTGATAGGGCCCTAGAAGATGACATTAGGTAACGTTAAGTTTAGTTAGTGACTGATACCTGTAGTGGGGACGCAGGTAGTTTAGTGTGGATGATAATGACGAGGGAGCGCAATAGTTTAAAGGGACGACTGGGAAGCGCAAGTTTCAGAGGGGAGTAGTTAGCTGAGATGATGCTGTGTGAGAACTGGACAGGTGTGTGGAGCAGTGTGGAGCAGTGTATGAGTAGTGAGTGTTGTGGATCAGCGCGAATGCGCTTGGGGAGAGAAGGGTGCAGGTGGCACCAGGTGTGAGAGCACAGGTGTGCAAGTACAGGTGTGTGGAATATATGGAGCAGAGAATGAGTGGTGTGGAGAGAGTTGGAGTAAGTGGTACGGAGTGGTGTGCATGGTGCGAAGGTGTGGATGGGGGAAGAGTGGACCCCTTTCACGAGTACCCGGGGCTGGTAGTGTAAGTGTTAGGTAGAGGGTATAGGTAAATTGTGGTTGGATATTGGCATCTGTGGTGCGAGTGAAAGAATGGTCTTTGGATGGGTGCATTAGTGTTGTGGAAATGGCTGGGCGTGTAGCCTGTTAGTGTGTGTAGTTGGTTGGGCGCTCCACCACTGTGAGGATGTCGGCCAGGTGAGGCCGCAGGTGGGCTCTGGGAGCCGGTAGTAGTTGTTGTGGATGGGGCCCGAGGATCCGGAGGACGGACCCGGGTAGCCCAGTGCCAGAGGGCACCAAGGGGTGACAGAGCCAGGAGAGGGCCTTCCCCAGTTAGATAGGTTAGGGTGAGGAGCTAGGTAAGCTCGGGTGGCAACTGCAGTGGTGGAGGTGTGCAGGTGGGTAGACCTGCTGGGAGAGCTACACGTCGCAGCCCAGAAATTGTGCGAGAGCACCGGGAGATGAATCGGGGGAGTGAGACCCCAAATTGAGAAGCACCACAGTTTGGTCAATGGGAATTGGTTTTTAGAACCCATAGTGTAAGTTGGCCAATGGATTGGCAGGGAGAGACCCCGGGTAGTGTAAAGTGTGTTAAAGTCATTTAGAGGATAGTTAGGAAGAAGGATCTCCTCGCACCATCTGCATCCACTCACCTGAGGTGACAGGAACTCCACACCATGCCATGTTTTATTATTTTTCATTGATGCAAATGTTTGGATTGTGAGACGCATCATGACGTGGGTGTGACATTGTGCGTAATTCCATCTCTCCCTCCTTATGAGGATTGATGATGAATTGGTGATGGCAAATTTTGAAGTCGAGGGATTGTGGAGACGAATTTGGTATAGAGGAAATATGGGGAAGACGTGACAGTAGTGACGAATTTGTAAATGGGTAGATTTTGTACATATGGGGTAAGGGCAAGGGTAGTGTAGGTGACAGGGGGGTGACGTACGGTAGGGACGAGCTTTCTCACTTCGCCCTCCGTACGCATTTCGCCTTGCATTGCCTTATTGACGTGTACCCTTGTGACCTTAACCCCTCGCTCAATTGTCTTTCTTTTGTCTCCCACATGACCTGTGCGCCATTGGGTGCCGAGGGGGAGCGTGCGTGAGGTGGCCATTGTGCGCCCGAGATTCCCAGAACCAGCATGCATTGCGTTGATGTACCACTTTATGGACCACTGTTCTGCGGCCAAGTACCACTTGATGGACCCCAGGTTCTGGGGCAGGGCACCTCTGTTGGAGACCGGCCATAGTGGCCAGAGAATCTTGCTTGCGGACCTCGGTAAGGTGGCACCTATGCCAAACAGGTGGACCACCCTTAGTTGGCCCCCTGACGGCCACAATACAGAAATGGACGCGGTTGGCGCCTTTCTTTATTTTTGAAAGAAGGCCAAGTGCACTTCAGGAAGGCAAGACCAGCGGCAGAACATTGGCCGGCTGCGACACCACCGGTGACGTTGAACACTTTATTGGTGCACCGGATGGTGCTGACTGTACATAATGGGGTGGTGCTTTTGGTGCTTGGATGGGGTGCTCTGCACATTATTAAAGGCCTTAAGGCCACAGAGCACTCGTGGGTTGGTTGGTGTATCGATGCTGGCATGCGTGCTCTCTCTCTATGCATAAAATCTGCATGTGTTCCTCCAAAAACAGGTCCTGGATCGTAGTGTAAATATCAGTGTAGTCTTGTATAAATGATGCTCCCTACCGGCTGTATGTTTAGTTTGAGGATTCTTTCCGCGATTCGGTTATCCTGTGGGTGTGTTTCTGTGAGGAGAAGGGTGCAACGTCGCAGGGGGACATATTTACTCATTTGTGAACATCTGTAAAACTGTCGCACTCAGGGTTGAGTTAATAGTAGAGGGAACTACATCTGAGTGCCACACTAACGTAGGTAAAAATTTATCGGGTCGGGACGCCCCGAGGTAGAGAAGGGTGCAATGTTGCGGATATGGGATTTGGCCTCCATCCATATCCGCTTGTAAATATTCCCCTATTTCCCCAATACTTCCCAACTATCCCCAATCCCCCATTCCCTAGTCCCATTTTCTGTAAACAACACTCTGTAGAACCGACCTTCCCCTTTTTCCCCCATTAAATGTCGTGCCCAGGTTCACCGCATCTCACGTAGACAACTATAGGACATCTTGCTAGTTATTCTTAGTCTATGTCAGTTAAGGACTCGTTTCCATTAATTCTGACTCTTCGTTGCACCAGAATGTGATTGTATGGCACCATTAGTAAGTTTAGGACCTCCCAATACCTCCCCGCATCTCTTCCTCATGGAACAACAACACCAACAACAACAACAGCGGCGGCGGCGCGGCGGCGGCGCGGGGAGTGCGCGTCCTCACTCCGGCTTGGTTAGCCGCCATTGAACATGTGCTCCGACGGGGTTACCACGCAGGGGCTCGCTGTCAGCTCCTCGTCAAGGGCGGAGCCCGGTAACCCCCCCGCACCCAATGGAGGCGGCGGACCGATTCCATCTGGGGCGGAGCTAACGAGCCGAGGGCGTGTCACTCCCCGCTGGACATGCGCAGGAAGAGGGAGGTGACGTCAGATGCGCCTCAGCTACGGAGAAGAAAGGGCGCCACCTCCTAGCGCTGAGAAATACCTCCCGGCATCTCGGGACCGGACCGGGTCGATTCTGCCCCTGAGCCAAGGTGCACCTTGAGCTATCGACTGCCTGCCCTTCCTTGCCATCAATCCCTGTGTGAGTCAGTCTTGTCCCGTTTGTCTGTGGTCTGTCGGGATTTAAGATAAGACTGTGTCTAAGTGCCCATCTTGCTGTGCTTTACCTCTTGCCGTGTAATCTAACCGTTCTGCATAACCAATATTATATCCTCCTCCGGAGGTCTTGAGAACTGTACCCCTTGTGTCGTTGCCTTAATCCCAGCCATTGTGTCCTTTCCTTCATTGATTTAGCATTGTGCGATTCGGCCAACGTTCGAGTGTAATCGGGTAACTTGTGCGAACACGGCGGCCATTCCGCTCGGTCAAGCAACATCTAAGTCGTGTCCGTAACAATATATATATATATATATATATATATATATATATATATATATATATATATATATATATATATATATTGTTGTGGATATGAGGATTGTGTTTTTTTATTGTGTTTTTTATTATTATTGTTTTATTCTGGACCCTCCTTACTCCAGTTATGTATAAAGGTCAAAGGGCGCCCTATAATTAGGTCATAAACAATCACGTCAGCCAATCATAGATTTCCCCCTGGTTGATAGTTATATCTTTATTATGTGTATTAGGGTAAGGCCTTGTCTTCCATTAAGATGAAACTCCATTGCACCAAGTGAAATAGAGTATATTCCCTTCATTCCCATTCCCAAAACCTCCATTTCCCATTTCGTCATTGCCAAGCCTCGATTGCCAATTACATCCCCTCCAAAACCACCATTGAACATGTGCTCGGGTCAGGGAAGAAGGCCGTGCCCGCCCGTCGTCATCAACGGCGGAGCCAGAGGGTCGCGCGATCAACCAGGGCCGAGGTGAGCACACCGATAGGCGTGTCCTAAAGGCCGGCGGCTTGATCGCCTGAGGCGCTATAAAGGCGCGCGCAAGGTACTGCCGAAGGATATCCAGGGAAGCACAAAGCCTGCTATTCGTCGCCTTGCTCGCCAAAGTTGGACCAAAAAAAGGAGTTATCAGCAAGAAGCCTGGAGAAAGCACGCGACGTCCACGCAGCAACACAGCAGCTTCAACAACAGCAGTTTCAGTAACCGCAGCTTGGGGCCTGGACGGCAGTTTTGAGCGGGGCCGCAAAGGAACGGCGGCTGCCAAACGCGCCGATCGTGCTGCAGCATCCTTGGACCTTCCTTTCCCTCCAGCCATCCACCTCCTGCCTTTCCATCCTTCTTGTGTACGTGAGTTTGTTTTGTTTGTTCTGTCCTTGGGTTAATTAAGTTTGTATAAGCTAGTGTTGCACTGTGTCCCTAATATCTTCTGTATATTATTTTATTATCCTTCCTTCTCCTTGGTTACTTTGAGCGTGTAAATAGTAAATAAATTATATTCGTATTCCCTATTTTTGTCTTCTTCTTCTTCTTCTTCTTCTTCACATCCGTGTCGCTTTTGTCTTTTCCATATTGAATATCTGTGGCGCGATCCGGCCAACGTTCGGGAATCGGGTTAGTCGGGGCAACTGTACGGCCGCGGTGCCATCCGCTCGGCAAACCAATATCCTTATCCGCGGTCCGTAACAATTGGTGTCAGGAGGTGGGATTCGAACCTGGGACTAAATTTATTTAGCCCAAATTTTGGAACACCAATTGTACAATTGGCAGTAACAATTGGTGTCGGGAGCGGGGTCGGACCCGAAGCGCGCTTAACGCGCTCAAAATTACAAGCTGCTGAAATTTGTTTTAAAGAAAAACCCGAATTTTGAAATCGCGCCATGGCTGGTCAAGGCGACGGGATGCCGGTCGGAGAGATAGACGGGGTAGAATCGACCCAGGACCTCGGGGAAATGTATGTGGAGGAAAGGGAGGAGGAGAGCAATGAGGTGGTTGAGGAGGTTTCAGGCGCGCAAAATGGCGCTCTCGCGCACGTGGTTACAGCGGCACCAAATAGAGCCGCGCCCTTTGTACCAACGGTGGAAGACATGCAATTATTTCTGGCTGAAATGAGGGCCTTTATGGTTAAGTCGGGTGAAGAAATGGAAGACAGAAGGAGGGCTGATAGTGAGAAAATGGAAAGCAGAATGATGGGAGCAATGAGGGACGAAGCGAGGGGTACCAGCGAACAGTTGGGAAGTAAATTTGAAGGGTTAGACAACGGGATAAAAGAGGTGAAGAATGGGTTAACAGGGGTGGAAAATAGAATGGCTGCCCAGGAGAATCAGATAGAGGGGAAGAAAAATGGGTTAAGGGGGCTAGAAGATAGGATGGAAGGCAAATTGCGGGAAATAGGGGAGCAATCCGCCCGGGAAATCAAACGGATGGGGAACCAGATAGAGGAGGTAAAAATCGGGTTAGAAGGTAAATTGGATGCTCAGAGGGATGAATTGGGACAGATGAGGGTAGCATCTACAAAAGAGATGGAGGAGATGAAGGAGGAAATATGACGAGGTGTAAGTGAGGAGGTCTCGGGGGTACGCGAGGAGGTAAAGCGAGGTGAGAAGCGTATGGAGAAAGAGGTGAGAAGCGTATGGAGAAAGAGGTGAGAAGCGTATGGAGAAAGAGGTGAGAAATGGGACGGCAAGGTTACAGGGGGGAATAGAACATCTGACGGAGGAGGTGGAACAGCTGACGGTGGGACAGACGGAGTTAGCGGAGCAGGTACAAAAGAACACTGCAGTACTAGGAGGGTTAAAAGCGACACAAAAAATGACTTAATAGCGACACAGAGGCAATGTCAGATGGTACGTGAGGGACTGACAACGAGGTTGGACGAGGTGACAGAAGTAATGGAGACGAAGGACCGGGAGGTGAGGACACACATAGAGACGGTCAAGGTAGCGTTAGAGGAAGAGATAGAGGAGACGCACCGGGAAATAAAAGAGGTGAAGCAAAAATTAGAGAAGGTGGAAGAGGGGGTGAGTGAAATTAAGAAGAGACGGACGGAAACTAAGAGAGAAATACAGGAGGAGGTGATGGAATATGTGCAAGGTCGGTGCTCAAATCGTGATGATGTGCTCGCTAACCAAATAAAGAGTTTGCAGGTGGCGAAGGAGGTGCGGAGACGAGGTGCCAAGGTGAGTGGCGATATACGAGGAAATGTATATGATGTGAGGGGAGCTTCAGTCGGCTTGGGGGTTGATTTGGATCCGGGTGTTCGTGAGAGGCCGTTGGTGAAGTGTGCGACAGGTACGGTGTGCGAAGGAAGAGGTGTGCGAGAATGTCCGACCATGGGGTGTGTGAGGAAAAAGTGCGCGCCGAGGAGTGAGTGTGCTGTCGAGAGTGAGTCGGTCGTAGCACGTGTGCGAGGGAGCACATGGAAGCGCGTAGTGAGGAGTTTTACAGAGGATGTAAAGAGAGAGAGTGTACACCTGTGGTGAGTGTTACGGAGGGAGTAACGAGAGAGTGTGCGCAAGAGGATGCGCGAGAAAGGTGTGTAACGGACGGGTGCATGGGGAAAGAGTGCGCTGTCAAGAGTAAGGGAGAATGCACGCCTGTGGTGAGTGTTACAGAGGATGTAACAGGAGAGTGTGCGCAAGAGGGGGCGCGAGAAAGGTGTGTAATGGACGGGTGCATGAGGAAAGAGTGCGCTGTCAAAAGTAAGGGTGAGTGCGCGACCGAGTGTGGAGGTGAGAGTAGCAAGAGTGACACGGAGCATGAGTTGGTTGTGGCAGGTGAGCGAGGATGTACACCTGGAATGGAAGGATGCACACCTGGAATGGTAGAGCGCGTATGGGAATGCACGCTGGAGTTGGTAGTAAGGCACATGATTGGCTGTGCAAGTGAGAGCACATCTGTGGTTGTCACAGAGGAGGTGACCGAGAAGGGAGCACGAAGAGGTGTGTTGGTGAGGTGTGCGAACGACGAGTGTGTGCCAAGGTGTTCGGTGGTCAGGTGTGTGACCAAGTCTGTGAGTGAAAGAACGAGTGCAATAACGAAGTACGCGGGGTGTACGGGCGGCGTTGGAGCACCGAGCTCGGTGAGGGTGAAAGGGGTAGCGTATGCGTGTGAGCATGCAGGTGAAGCATCGACGGTAACCAGGTTAGCGGTTAGAACGACGTTTAGCCGAAGCGGGTCCTCGGTGCGTGCCGGGTTTCGCGTGCCGCGAGGACCAGCAGGGATCCGAACCACGGCGGTTTCGAAAGAACCGCCGTACGCGATCCACGCTGGGCCTCGCTTTGAACGGCCGCGTCCGTGCTCCACTAGGCGGAGCGGGCAGCCCGATAGGAAGGGTCGTCATGGCGACCCCTTTTTGTTGAGGCGTTCCGGCAGGTCGAGATCAGGCCATTGGACGGCGTTGTGCCGAGATGGTGCGTGGGATCTCGGCCCGAGTAAACCTCCTTCCCTTCACCGAGTGTCGGACGCATCCAACCGTCGGCACCAAAGAACCCACATGCATTGCTCGGATGTACGAAGCCGAGCTTTGGAAACGAATTGGCGCACCGAGAGGCACTAGTGAGTAGACTGATGACGAGGATAGTGTTTTGGACCCGAAATTAGAAAAACAAAATTTGATGATTGGCAAAGGATTGGCAGAGTGATGATTGGCAGAGGATTGGTAGTGATTGGCAAATTTTTGATTGGCTGGAATTTGGTGAGCAAAATTGGTAGTGGAAGATGCCCGATGTGGTGGGATGGCAACTTTGTCATCTCTCACAACGGGGGCAAAGGAGCACTAGACTTATGGGGTTTATGGTAGTGAAAACTAGCCTGGGAGGGTTAGGATATAATGATAGGGATCTAGAGAAGATGACCTTAGGTAACGTTAAGGTTAGGTAGTGACAATGATACCTGTAGTGGGGACGCAGGTAGATTAGTGTGGATGATAATGACGTGGTATGTGCTTAGTTTAAAGGGAAGACGGGGAGCACTAAGTTAGCAGGGCAACAGGTAGTTCAGATGATGCCGTGTGTGTTGGAGGTGTATTCAGAAGTGTATTGTGAAAAGTGTGTAAGGAACAGGTGTGATTGCACAGGTGTGCAACTGAACAGGTGTATGGAGCAGTTATTTTTTTTTTTTTTGTATACAAGATCGAGGCTCGTGAAAGAGCGAACATTAATCACACAGAAAGACAAACAGACACACAAAACAAATAACATCGGGAGCGGTAGCCAAGATGGGGAGAGAGGGGGAAGGACACAAACACAACATTTGAGAGCAGGGACCGAGAGACATCGAGACATCGAGAGAACTGTGGGAGGGAGAGGGCTTTGGGGGAGAGGCATGGGAAGGGGGGGGGGGGGGTGGGAGAGGTATAAAACATATGGACACTGCCAAGACTTCCAGGAAAGAAGTTGGAATTTCAAACAAGGTGGATCTGGGGTGAATTAGTGGGGGTAGAAAAGATCAAGGTTTTGGATGGGGGAAGATAAGAGATGGTGGTGAACAGCTGTTTTGAAGACCTGGAGGGAGGAGTGTGATTGAAGTGAGTGTGGGAGTTTGTTCCAGAGGTGGGAGAAAAGAGGAATGAAAGAGTGAAGGTGAGCAGAGAGCCGAGATTTCGGCAGTTTAACCATCAGAGGGTGGCTGGCAGATCTTGTGCGACCTGTAGGAATATTTGGGGGACAGAGCACTGAGAGAGCTGGGGGAGCAAGGCCGGAGAGGAGTCGGTAGAAGACAGAAAGACCACCTACCTGCCTGCGGTGAGTGAGTGAAAGGCCCTCAGAGATAGCTTCATCGCGGGAGATTCCAATGATTCTGAAAGCTTTGGATTCAACAGCGTGAAGCCGAGCCAGGTGTGAGGCAGGAGCACCAGCCCATAGGGGAGAACAGTATTTCATTGAGCTGCGGATGAAAGCCTTGTATGTGGTGAGGAGCTCAGGTGTGCCTAGGAAGGACTTCGCACGACGGAGGATGCCCAGTCGGCGACTGGCTTTGGAGGCCAGCTTGGAAATGTGGTTTTCCCAAGAAAGATCATGGCAGATGGTGAGACCCAAAAGCTTGAGCGACAGAACTTCTTGGAGAGGATTGTTGAGAAAGTAGATGGGAGGGTTGTCCAGTCGATCTTTTCGGAGAGACATAGTAAGAGTGTGAGATTTGTCAGGATTGAAAGACATGTTCCACATGTTTGACCAGTCTGTGATTTTGTCCAGGTCTTCAGAGAGTGAGGAGGCTGCAGACTGCCGATCTGAGGGAAGAGGAAATGGAGCGGCAGAGAGTGGAGTCATCAGCAAAGAGATACAGAGGATTTTCCAGAGAGTCGGAGAGATCATTGATAAAGACCAGAAAAAGCACAGGGCCCAGCACACTGCCTTGGGGAACTCCAGCCTGAACGGGAAGGGGAGATGAGAGAAATCCATTCAGGGCCACACGTTGACTACGACCAGAGAGGAAGTCCGCAAGCCATGCATGGAGATTTCCATGGATACCATAGGAGGAGAGTTTGGTGAGCAGAGCTGGGTGCCAGACCGTATCGAAGGCACGTGATATGTCAAGGGAGACAGCTCTGATTTCCTGTTTGGCATTGAGGACCTCCATCCATTGTTGAGACAGCAGAAGCAGCATGTCCAGAGTAGAGTGACCTGGTCTGAAACCAAATTGATGATCAGAGATCAAGCCATTGGAGAAGAGGAAAGATTTCATATCCGAAGCAATGATGGATTCCATGACTTTGCTGATAATTGGGAGCAGGCTGATTGGTCTGTAGTTGCAAGGATCTGTTTTTGCACCTTTTTTGTGTAAAGCGGTAATGTTTGCTGATTTCCAGGATGCTGGCAGATGACCTTGAGCAAAGGATAGGGTGAAAAGAACAGAGAGAGGGTGAGATAGAGCGGCAGAGCAGGATTTTAGGACCCGTGGGCTGATGCCATCTGGTCCAGTTGCAGAATCAGAGTCGAGGTTTGACAAAAACTCCTCCACCTTGTCAGGAGAGAAGGTCACAGAGTCCAGGAGCAGTTTGGTTCGACTGGGAAAGGTGGGAACAGAGAGAGATGGGTTTGGGACTAAGGATTTTGAGGCAAACACAGAGTTGAGGCATTCGGCTTTGTCACGTGCGATGTCAACTGTGTGGCCATTTGAGGTAAGGGAGGGGATGGAGGGGGAACAAACACCAGAAACGGATTTGACCAGACGCCACCAGGATTTGGAGGAAGGAGACAGGTTTGAGAGTTCATTCTTGAGTGAGGAGAGATAGTGCTTCCTGGCACTCCTGAGGGTAGACACACACTTGTTCCGAGCTTGGTGGAAGGAACTGAGATTTCCTTCAGTTGGATTAGCCTTCCAAGAGGCAAAGGCAAGTTGTTTCAGGGCAACTGCCTCACCACAAGATTCAGTGTACCATGGACGGGAGGAAGGGTAAGACAACTGAAGGCGAGATGGGATAAATCTGTGCATGAGAGAGATCAGTTTGCTTTGGAAGAATTCCCAGGAAGAATTGATGTCAGAGGCAGTGGAGATGGGAGACCAATCCAGACGATTGATGGCTGCTTGAAGACCGTCCCAGTCGGCCTGAGTGAAATGCCAGACTCGTCGACGCTGAGGAGGCTCTCTGAGAATGGCCAGAGAGATGTCCACTTTGACAAGCACATGATCAGAAGAACCGATTGGAGCAGAAGAAGAGCAGCAGACATTAGCAGGGAAGTTAGTCATAACCAAGTCTAGAAGAGAAGATACTCCATTGGCTGAGATCCGGGTCGGGAAATTGACAGATTGTGTCTATCCCAGTGAGTCACAGAAGTCCTTTGCTGAGGTGCCATGACTGGTGAGAGAGGAACCCACACCCAACCAGGTGGCATGATGACAATTGAAGTCACCACATATGAGGAAGAGAGAGTTGGGATGAGTGGATAGAAGTTGGTCCATGTTGTCAGACAGTGAAATGTAGATGGAGTCATCACTGTTTGGGGGACGGTACAGAACACATATGAACAAAAGGTGGGAGCGGAGAGGAAGCCGTAGCCAGAGGTACTCCTGGGGGTGAGGAGGAGAGAGGGCAGTGCAAGGAGAGTGAGGAAGAGAGTTTTTGATAAAGATAGCCACCCCACCACCAGGCCGAGGCTCAGGTCTATCATACCGGAGGAGGGAGTAACCAGGAAGAGATATTAAGGAATCAGAGACATCTTGAAGGAGGAAAGTCTCTGTTAAGCAGATCAAGTCTGGATTGTCAGAAGCAACCTGTATGGAGAGATCAGTCAGGTTTGAGCGAAGGCCACGGATGTTTGAGGTCCATACCGTTAATGAAGAGAGAGGGGGAGCATCGGGTACAGGACAGGGGAGGGGAGGAGTAGGGTAAGATGAAGGATGAGAGGGGGAGGTAGGGAGAGCAGTTGTTAGTGTGTCAGCGATTGCAGAAGAGTTCCAAGAAAGGGAAGGATGAGGAGGATGAAAGGTTTGAAGGTGAAGGGATGAGGCACAGAGAGGGGTTGTTTGAGGGGGGGCAGAGGAAAGAAGAAGGTTGGGGGGGGGGGTGGAGGTATGAGATAGAAGGGAGACCAAGTGGGGAGGAGGCAGCTTTGAGGAGGAGGGGGGAGGAGGGAGAATTGGAGAGGAATGGTATGGGGGGAGATTTGAATGGGAGGGGTTGGGGGGGAGTTTTGAAGGGGAGGAGTGAGGGGGGAGTTTAGGAGGGGAAGGGCAAGGGGGGAGTTCAGGAGTGGAAGGGCAAGGGGGGAGTTCAGGAGTGGAGGGGTAGGGGGGGAGTTTAAGAGTGGCGGGGCAAGGGGGGAGTTTAGGAGTGTAGGTGCAAGGGGAGGGATTTGGATGGGAGGGGCAAGAGGGGAGTTTAGAAAGTGGATGATTAATGAAAGACGAACATTGAAAACAAATTGGGTTTGTTGTGATTTTCAAGTTAGCAATCCGGTTCAGAATGATGGAGGAGGGATGGAATGAATGTGAATTTAGACCATGTAGTGAGGGAGACGTATAAGATATTGAATTTCTTTTTTTTGAGGTGGAATGAGTTGGAGAGGAAATTGAGAAAAGCCTTTTAAATAGGAAGAAAAACAGCGTGTTGTAAAATACCACTGAGTAAAACACTGAAGGGGAAAGGTTATACATATTTAAATAATATTTAAACAGAACCGTGAACAATCTTATGTGCACAAAAATACCAACGGGGGGAGAGCCGAGAGGGACCACCACGAGTCACGTGAAGGGCAAACGGTGGATGGCAAGGAGTTAATGGGGGCGGGGCGAACAGCACACCTGGACAGAAAATACAGGATGAGTCAACAGTACACGTCGAGAAAGGAAAATAAATGTTTTTGGTTTTTTTTTTGTTTGTTTGGTTTTTGGGGGTGGGGGGGGGGGGGAGGTGGGGATTTAGAACGTTAGACAGAGTATTATGTTCGGGGTAGAAGGGAAAAAAACTAAGAGCCAAGCAAAACACGATTAAGATAACAAACACCGACGGGGGTACAACTACAAGGCCGGGGAAGGCCGAGGAGCAGAACATGATTAAATAATTACAAGTTACAGGAAATTCAAACCAAAAGTAACTATAATCAAAACAATAACGCATGGACGATAAAATAACGAGTTGAAATTTGACAATCTATCTGGGGAAATGGGGGAGAAACACGTGGTCGAAGAACGAACGAACGAATAAGAATGAATAAACGAATGAGAACAGAGAAGGAAATGTTTTTTTTTTGGATTTTTTTGAGTTGTGATTTACACAAGGAAGATGGCTATGGGGTGAAAAGATTGGGAAAACAGAGAACGAAAGTTATTGGATCACAAAAACAAGGACCGCTGAGAGAAAAACAAAGCCTCAAGGTTGTACAGTGTTCACTGTACAACTACAAGGCCTCAAAACACGACCCGAATTAACACGATTTTCAATACAGGTATGAAAGATTTGCACCGAAAATCTTCGTCGGGAGACAATATATACACCATAAAATAAATAGTTATAACGAAAATACAAATGGGAACAATTACTTAACTTCGATTTCGATGGATAGCATGGAGAGCTGAGAATAAACGAACCCTCGCCAGCAAGACCGGAAACGGAAGGAGTAGTGTGCTGACAGTGTTTGAGTGAGTGATGGTGATGAGTAGTGTGCTGACCAAATGGTCCAGGAAGGAAGGAGGGTGCAGGTGGCACCAGGTGTGATTGCACAGGTGTGCAACGACAGGTGTATGGAGAATGGTTGTGTGGAATAAATGGTATGGAGTATATGGAGTATTGCAATGGATGGTCGTGGAGTGAGTATGGTGGAAACTATGGAGTGGAGTGGATGGTGTGAAGGTGTGAATGGGGGAAGGATGGACCCCCATCACGAATACCCAGGGAGGGTAGTGTAAGTGTTAGGTAGAGGGTATAGGTAAATTGTGGTTGGATATTGGCATCTGTGGTGCGGGTGAAAGAATGGTATTTGGATGGGTGCATTAGTGTTGTGGAAATGGCTGGGCGTGTAGCCTGTTAGTGTGTGCAGTTGGTTTGGGCATTCCACCACTGTGAGGATGTCGGCCAGGTGAGGCCGCAGGTGGGCTCTGGGAGCCGGTAGAGTTGTTGTGGATGGGGCCCGAGGATCCGGAGGACGGACCCGGGTAGCCCAGTGCCAGAGGGCACCAAGGGGTGACAGAGCCAGGAGGGGCCTTCCCCAGTTAGATAGGGTAGGGTGAGGAGCTAGGTAAGCTAGGGTGGCAACTACAGTGGTGGAGGTGTGCAGGTGGGTAGACCTTCTGGGAGAGCTACACGCCCCAGTCCTGAAATTGTGCAAGGGCACCGGGAGATGAATCGGGGGAGTGAGACCCCAAATTGATAAGCACCACAGTTTGGTCAATGGGAATTGGTTTTTAGAACCCATAGTGTAAGTTGGCCAATGGATTGGCAGGGAAAGACCCCGGGTCGTGTAAAGAGTATTAAAGTCATTTAGAAGGTAGTTAGGATGAAAATCTCCTTGCACCATCTGCATCCACTCACCTGGGATGACGTACCTCCACACCATGCCAGGTTGTTTTTATTATTTTAATGGTGCAAATGTTTGGAATGTGAGACGCCTCATGACGTGGGTGTGACATTGTGCTGGTTGTTCCATCTCTCCCTCCTTATGAGGATTGATGATGAATTGGTGATGGCAAATTTTGGATAGAGGGATTGTGGAGACGAATTTGGTACAAGGGAAATATGGGGAAGACGTGATGGTAGCGACGGATTTGTAAATGTGTAGATTTTTGTACATATGGGGTAAGGGCAAGGGTAGTGTAGGTGACAGGGGGGGGTGACGTACGGTAGGGACGAGCTTTCTCACTTCGCTCTCCGTACGCACTTCGCCTTGCATTGCCTTGATTGATGTGTACCCTTGTGACCTTACCCCGCGCTCATCTGTCTTTCCCCCCTTTTGTCTCCCACATGACGACCTGTGCGCCACTGGGCGCCGAGGGGAGCGTGCGTGAGTCCGACATTGTGCGCCCGGAACTCCCAGAACCAGCTGTCTGCATCGATGCACCACATTATGGACCACATGTCTGTGGCCGAGCACCACTGATGGACCCCATGGGTTGGGGCATGGCCCCTCTGCTGGAACCGGCCATGAAGGCCCGAAATCTTGCTGGCGGACCTTGGCCATAGGGCACCGATGCCCCACAGGTGAACCACACTAGTCGGCCCTGTGGGCCATAAATAAAATAAAAATGGACACGTTGGGTGCATTTTATTAATCCAAATAGGCCGCCAGTCGGAAAAAAATGAAAGAAAATGACAACATCTGGAAGAAAGCAAATAGCCAGCAGAGGGAGCCAAAGAGCAAGAGACCACCAGCATGGTTAGGGGTTGTTGTTTTTATTTTTATTGATGACAAGTGATGACTGTGCACTGATTGGTGCTTGAGGGTGCATTTTGGGTGCTTCATGGTGCGTCGATGCAGAGCAGACTGTCTCCCCCCAGAAAGAACAATCACAGGTCCTGGGTTACGTTTTGTAAATAAAGTAAAGCCATTGTAAATAATGATCCCCACCGTAAATGTATAGTTTGAAGACCATTCCGCAATTCGGTTAGCTGTGGGCGTGAGTCTGTTAGGTAGGGTGCAATGGAGCAGCGGGACATATTTATTTATGTTTTAAAACTGTCGCACTCAGGGTCAGGTTAAAAGTAGAGGGAACTACACCTACGTGTCACACTAAGTTAAAGTTATAGGCCCGGGGCGTGCCTAAGAGGAGGAGGGTGCAGTGTTGTGGATATGAGGATTGTTTTTTTATTGTGTTTTTTATTATTATTGTTTTATTCTGGACCCTCCTTACTCCAGTTATGTATAAAGGTCAAAGGGCGTCCCATAATTAGGTCATAAACAATCACGTCAGCCAATCATAGATTTCCCCCTGGTTGATAGTTATATCTTTATTATGTGTATTAGGGTAAGGCCTTGTCTTCCATTAAGATGACCCTCCATTGCACCAAGTGAAATAGAGTAGATTCCCTTCATTCCCATTCCCAAAACCTCCATTTCCCCTTTCGTCATTGCCAAGCCTCGATTGCCAATTACATCCCCTCCAAAACCACCATTGAACATGTGCTCGGGTCAGGGAAGAAGGCCGTGCCCGCCCGTCGTCATCAAGGGCGGAGCCAGAGGGTCGCGCGACCAACCAGGGCCGAGGTGAGCACACCGATGGGCGTGTCCTAAAGGCCGGCGGCTTGATCGCCTGAGGCGCTATAAAGGCGCGCGCAAGGTACTGCCGAAGGATATCCAGGGAAGCACAAAGCCTGCTATTCGTCGCCTTGCTCGCCAAAGTTGGACCAAAAAAAGGAGTTAACAGCAAGAAGCCTGGAGAAAGCACGCGACGTCCACGCAGCAACACAGCAGCTTCAACAACAGCAGCTTCAGTAACCGCAGCTTGGGGCCTGGACGGCAGTTTTGAGCGGGGCCGCGAAGGAACGGCGGCTGCCAAACGCGCCGATCGTGCTGCAGCATCCTTGGACCTTCCTTTCCCTCCAGCCATCCACCTCCTGCCTTTCCATCCTTCTTGTGTACGTGAGTTTGTTTTGCTTGTTCTGTCCTTGGGTTAATTAAGTTTGTATAAGCTAGCGTTGCACTGTGTCCCTAATATCTTCTGTATATTATTTTATTATCCTTCCTTCTCCTTGGTTACTTTGAGCGTGTAAATAGTAAATAAATTATATTCGTATTCCCTATTTTTGTCTTCTTCTTCTTCTTCTTCTTCACATCCGTGTCGCTTTTGTCTTTTCCATATTGAATATCTGTGGCGCGATCCGGCCAACGTTCGGGAATCGGGTTAGTCGGGGCAACTGTACGGCCGCGGTGCCATCCGCTCGGCAAACCAACATCCTTATCCGCGGTCCGCCGTAACAATATATATATATATATATATATATATATATATATATATATATATATATATATATATATATATATATATATATATATATATATATATATATTTATATATTTATATATATATATATATTTTTATATATATATATATATATATATATATATATATATATATATATATATATATATATATATATATATATATATATATATATACAGTATATATATATATATATATATATATATATATATATATATATATATATATATATATATATTGTTGTTGTGGATCTGCCACCAGCCTTACCCCCTTACCAAGGGGGGATTAGTCCCCTTGTCTTTGACTGACCAGGCCCGACCCGAGGCCTATGACGTCCCTTCCGGACAGCGCGAAATAGGGTATTAGGCCGAATTCGCTACTACCTAATTACTCGCGCTGCCATGAAACGAGGAGATAAGCCTCGCACGAATCACGTGTGTTGGTAATGCGCCGAGCGGTAGCGTACACGTCATCCATGCCGTTTAGATGGTGAACCCGATTCAAGTGGTCTTATTCGTCCCACACTTAGTCAATGGCGAAATCACAAAGGCAATCGAATTGGAAGAAAGAACAAGGTTTATTTACACTATACAATGACGAAGAGCAGAGACACAGGGCAATCCTTAAACAGTCTTATGCTTAATATCCCAGAGACTACGGGCCCGTTTCACACACACACTCACACGGGGATTGCAGATGAACGTCAGCACGTCCAGGGATGGATGGCACGTCCAAGGATGGTCAGCTCCCTCCGGTCCCCGGCTCGTACCGCGAAGAGGGATCCAGCAGCAGGCAGGAGCTAGTAACGTGCCGTTTGGACGCACTGGTTTATTTACGGGGCGAACAGAAGGGGGCGGCTCTGGCGCGGCTGACAGTAAATCACTGGCGGCTATTGCCGCGTTTACTCACGGGGCTGGGATATTCGCTATTCGCCACTGGCGCGTTTTGCTATGGCCGCGTACTCGTGCCGCCAACGCCTCTTCTTCTTCCCCTCTGGCGCGTATGTAATATGGCGAGATTACAGTTCAAAGCCTCACAGCGCTGTAACAACGAAGTGCTCTTCACGAGTCCCTTTCGATGCGCTTCAACAACCAAGTCCTCTGGCAAAGTACTTCTCCCGCAAAGTCCTCACCGCAAGCCCCTTTCCAACCAGTCCTGGTGAAGGCTGTTCGCCTGGACTTATATAGCCCCGCCCTGCGAACCTTCTGGAACTCACCAGATCTCTCTTACCACGCCTTCTCACGCCATGCCGCTCAAGCCCTGGTTGGTTGGTGACCCCTACCGTCATTGCTTCTGTCGCTACACCCTCGACTCCACCGCGACCTTCCGAGGCCTACCTCGTGTTAACTCGACTCGTGAGCACCCTAATGCAATGGGTAACGGAATGGATCCTACCCATCAAGGTGGAATTGGAGGGTGGACGCAAAATGAACGGGACCTAATCTCATGTCTTTACACAACGCAGATATTACGAGGGGAAATGGCCTATTCTTACACATACTAAGACATAACTATACTACATGGGCCTATGTGTTGCTCGTGGAACTAACTATGAGGGGCAAACCTTTAGCATTTGTTGAAGTCATATGTACAATATCAAAACCGCAGCACTGCCCCCCTCCCTTACCAGGCTCGTCCCCGAGCCGAACCCACACAGGTGAGAACGACCGGTTTTGAGCAAGGTTCAGGACTAGTTTTTAAATTACGTGTGACACTTAGATGTGGTTTTCCCTCTAATATTTAATCTAACACCCTGTATGTGACAGTTTTACAACACTAGATATGTCCCACCTACTGCGTTGTGTAACTAACTCGAACCGACTCAAACCCACAGCTCACCGAATTGCGGAATTGAATTGAAACTAACATTAAAGCCGGTGGGGAGCATGTTATTTACAACACTAAACTAATTATTTACATCTCTATAACCCAGGACCTGTTCCTTTTGGAAAGAAAATTGGAGGGGAGAAAACACAGCAATGCACCAATACACCAATACATAAAAAGTTCACATTTCAAATGTCATATTAATGACATAATGTCATAAATGCACAATCAAATGTCATAATAAAGGTCACATTTGCTGCTTGGCTGCTGCTTGGCTGCATCTTCTTGCTGCCTGCTTCGTCTTCGGTGTGCCATAATAAAAACTTGAGTGGTCTTCTTTCCTGACACACCACAATAAAATGCACAAACCGTGTCCGTTTTTATTTGCCAGCAGGGCCAATCTTAGGTGGTCCGACTGCGTGACATCGACGCCACTTAAAACCAGTGGTCCGCAGGTGCAAGGTAAGTTTGCAGCAAATGACTGCTCAGCAAAAATGCCAGGCCACAGAACGTGTGGTCCATAAGGTGTATTGGTGCAGCAAAAGGTAGCAGGGGTGCCGCACAGTTGTAGCCATGTGCAGCTGCACAGTTCACACTCCCTGCACACTCCCCTCCAAAATGGGTCCATGGGTGGGGAGGAAGACAAAGCACAGTTAGCGGAGGCAAGGACGCAAAGGTACACATCATACAAGGCAATACAATGCGAGGGGCGTGGAGGAGCGAGCAGAGCAGACTCATCCCTACCATCCGTACCCCTCAACGTCGGCTACATTACAGCACCTTTGCCCCTCCCTGTATTGACACTTCACAAATCTGTCTCTACATCTTGTCTCCCATATCCCCCTCTACACCAAATTCGTCGTCGAATCCCTCCCAAGAAGGAAGAGATGGAATTACACACATTGTCTCACTTTACGTCATGATGCGTCTTACATTCCAAACAGCTCACAAAATCTGGTGTGGAGTCCTCTCACCTTGGTGAGTGGATGTGGATGGTGCGAAGAGATTTCTTATCCTAACTATCCTCTAATAACATTAACTCTGTTACACTACCCGGGGTCTTGCCCTGCCAATCCAATTGGCCATCTTTACTCTATGTGGTTCGAAAAACCAATTCCCATTGACCCACCCTGTGGTGCCCTCCACATTTGGGTCTCACCCCCAATTTTTCATACTGTGCCCTCGCACCATTTCGGGGCTGGGTCATGTGACTCCACTAGCAGGTCTACCTACCTGCGCACCTCCGCCACTGAAGTTGCCACCCGAGCTTACCTTGCTCCTGCGACTACCTAAATTGGGGAAGGCCCCTCCTGGCTCTCTCACCCCTCTGATGCCCTCTCTGGCATTGGGCTACCCGGGTCCTTCTCCTGGATCCTCGGGCCCCACTGAACACTACTCATAACCCTAACTGGCTCCCAGAGCCTACCTGCGGCCTCACCTGGCCGACAGACTACCAGTGGCGGAGTGCCCCAATAACCATACGCACCAACAAAGCCCACACGCCCAGCCAATTCCACAAACTCATGCACCAATCCAAGCACTTCTTTGCTACTACCTGCACCACAGGTGTCAATATCCAAACAATTTACCTGAGCCCTCTACCTAACTTTAAACTACCCACCCCAGGTATCCGTGAATGGGTCCTCCTTCCCCATTCACTCCTTCACACCATGCATTCCACATTACTCATCTCACACACCATTTATGTCACACACCACTTTCCATACACACCTGTTCCCCACTTGCACACCACGCAAGCTAATTCACTCCAACACACTCCATGTCTCCACAATACACCACCTCTGGTTATCCCCAACCATTGCCTCATTTGCTCAACATACAGATTCTCCCACACAGCCATTCTCGATCAATGCCTCATTTGCTCAATCTCATCACAAAGATCCTCATTCAATTCCTCATTTGCTCAAAAATAACAAGATTCTCACACACACAACCATTCTCATTCAATTCCTCATTTGCGCAAGCTCATCAAGATTCTCATACACACAGCATAATCGAACTAGCTGCTTTTCCCCGTTAGACTCGTGCTTTCCCGTCTCCCCTTACACTAAGCACATCCCTCGTCATTATCATCCATCTAATCTAGCTACGTCCCCTCTACCTGTACAAAAGTCACAACTTACATCTTGTCCCTACTGTCATTTCTAAATCCCTAACAATTATCCTAGCCCACCCTGGCTAGATTTCACTGCCACCCCATAAATCTACTGCTCCTTTGCCCCAAGGTGGAATGGTACAGCTACCACTCCCTCATTCAGGGTACCAATCCCCAACACTATTTTTATCCGTCCACTCCACTCGAGCCTCTCGGTGCGGAAATACATTTTTGTCACGGCTCGGCTTCGAAAAGCCGAGCGATCCATGCGGGTGGTTCGTCTCCTGTAGGTTGGGTCCGTCCAGCATTTTCGATTCAGGGGAGGAGGTTTTGTTGGGCCAAGGCTCCAGGCGCCATCTCTGCGTGGAGCCTTTCGGTCCCATGCGCGATGGCCCAACCTCCCCCGGCCAGAGCATCGCAACCGCAAGGGTGCGCGGCCCCGACTTCTCCTACCCCCGCTTGAACCGTGCCGATCGCCTTTCCCGCCAAGGCGCGGCACCGACCATACAGGGCGGGGCCTGGCACGGGTCGGGCACGGCGGTTCTTGTGAAACCGCCGCACTACCGATCCCGGCCGGTCTCCACAGCCCACAAAGCAAACCACTCACCGAGGGCTCGCGTCAGGTATCCGTCGCCCTACGCGCTAACCCCCCCGGTCTGGGTCGATGCTTGAGTCGCATTCTCACACCACGCGACCCGTTTCTCACTCGCACAACGCGGCGCTCCAGTACCTCCCATACACTCCCTGCATTCTATCACCGCACTCTCCCGTGCATTATCTTCCCTTACACACTCAGGTGCACACCACTCAGGCGCACTCACGCTGTTCGCACACTCCATTATCACACACCCTTGCGTGCACTCTTTTGTTACACCCTCAGTAACAACCACGAGTGTGTTCTCTCCTGGTACACACCCAATCAGCGCACACTTACCCACGGGTGTGCACTCTGTTGCACACCCAATCACGCGCTCCTGTGTGCACTCCCGCACACTCTCTTCATCCATCGCACACTCTGTTTCACACTCCTCCCACATACACTCCGTTATACTCTTGCGCTCCGGTGCCGTTCGCACACGTGCGCCATTCACCCTCGTACATCTCATAAAGGACCTTCCACGAGCGCCCGGGCTTCGTCGGGATCCCAAGCGCACCAAAAAACTTTTCGCGCCAAACACATTCCTGCTATATACGCTCCTGCTCACCTTAAGGATCCTCTTCTCCGCCAGCACCTGCAAACTTTCATTTGGGTTAGGCAGCACGACATCACGATGCAAATCCAAACTTGGAGTGCATTCCAACTTTTCCTTCTGTGCTTCATTTTCTATCTCTGCCGTCTCTTCGGTTTCCATTATTTCAATTCCTAGCTCAAAGACCGCCGGCGCACGTGAATTTGCCCTGTCCAATTCGGCGGCCGTCGGCTTTTCCACACCCCGAGTCGCTATTTCTATCCCCTCGGTCCATGTAGCCGCGCTCTGCTCTACCTCGTTCTCTACGCGCTCCTCACATCGCGTTACCTCGTCGTGTACAAATAAGACTTCCCCGCTCAACCGGCACCCAATGTCATTCCCTGCCTTTTTCATGTCCTTTTTCGACGCCACTCTAAATTTTTCCAGTTTATTTTTTTGGATGTCCATTTTGCTTTCCATCCTGTTTTTCACCTCCTCCAATTGGTCACCCATCTGTTTTATGTCCTGAGTGGATTTGTCCCTCATTTCCTTCAATTGGCCACCCATTTTGTTTTCCAATCCCAACAACCCATCTTTCATTTCTTTCAATTCCCGGGTGGATTTTTCACTTTGGGTGTCCATCTTACCGCTCATTTTATTCACATCATTATTTAGTCCCCGAATTTCTTTCGTTTGGGCATTCGTTATTTCCCTTTTTGATTTGCCCCCCATCTCTCTCATTTCTGCCATGAATTGCGCCATAAAGGATTGCATGTCCATAACCCCCACTTGCGCAGCGGGCGCGACCCTCGTCACCACGTGTGAGGCGCCGCCATTCTCTTCCCCTGCTACCGGCCCTTCTTCTGCTTCCTCCTCCATTTCTTTTCATTCTTCCCGGTCCTGGGTTATCGATTCCTCATTATCTACCTCCTCATTTACCCCCACCGGCATTCGACCGCTTTGGCTACCCATGGTACGAATTAAATTTGGATTTTAAACTAAATTTCGGTCCACTTGTAATTTTCGAGTGCGTTAAGCGCACTTCGAGTCCTATCCAAACTCCTGACACCAATTGTTAAACTGCAACCTGAACTGTAACTCGCCATATTACGTACGCGCCAGAAGGGGAGAAGAAGAGGCATTGGCGGTATGAGTACACGGCACAGCCAAACACGCCGGTGGCGAATAGTGCCTATTCCAGCCACGTGAGTAACCGCGGCCGTAGCCGCCAGTGATTTACCGTCAGCCGCACTAGAGCCCGCCCCCTACCGTTCGCCCCGTAAATAACCCTGTGCGTCCAAACGGCACGTTACGAGCTCCTGCCTTACCAAGGATCCATCTGCACGGGACGAGCTGGGGACCGGAGGGAGCTGACCATCCTTGGACGTGCCATCCATCCCTGGATGTGCTGACCTTCCATCTGCAATCCCCGTGTGAGTGTGAGTGCGTCAGACGGGCCCGTAGTCTCTGGGATATTAAGTACAAGACTGTTTAAGGATTGCCCTGTGTCTCTGCTTCTCATCATTGTGAATAGTGTAAATAAACTTGTTCTTCCTTTTTCCAATTCGATCGCCTTTGTGATTTCACCATTTTTTTTTTTTTTGTATACTGAATCGAGGCTCGTGAAAGAGCTAACATTTATTTCACAAACAAATCAACCAGAAAAACAAAATATACAAAAAGAGGGAGCGGAAGACAAGATGGGGAGAGAAGGGGAAGCACACAACCACACCATTTGAGAGCAGGGAAAGTGTGGGAGAGGGAGGGCTTGGGGGCAGGAGGCGTGGGAAGGGGAGGGTGGGGGGCAGGGGGGGGGGGGAGAGGTATAAAACACAAGGGGACCGAAATTAGCAGGGGTAGAAAAGATCAAGGTTTTGGATGGGGGATGATAAGAGATGGTGGTGAACAGCTGTTTTAAAGACCTGGAGGGTGGAGTGGGATTGAAGAGAGTGAGGGAGTTTGTTCCAGAGGCGGGAGAAAAGAGGAATGAAGGAGTGAAGGTAAGCAGAAAGTCTTGATTTTGGCAGTTTAACCATAAGAGGGTTGCAGGCAGATCTTGTGCGACCTGTAGGAATATTTGGGTGACAGAGCCCAGAGAGGGCTGGGGGGGAAAGGCCAGAGAGGAGTCGGTAGAAGACGGAAAGACCACCAACCTGCCTGCGGTGAGTGAGTGAAAGGCCCTTGGAGTGAGCTTCATCGCGGGAGATTCCAATGATTCTGAACGCTTTGGTTTCAACAGCGTGAAGACGGGCTAGGTGTGAGGCAGGAGCACCAGACCAGAGGGGAGAGCAGTATTCCATAGAGCTGCGGATGAAAGCCTTGCATGTGGTGAGGAGCTCAGGTGTGCCAAGGAAGGACTTCGCACGACGGAGGATGCCCAGTCGGCGACTGGCTTTGGAGGCCAGATTTGAAATGTGGTTTTCCCAGGAAAGATCATGGCAAATAGTGAGACCCAAAAGCTTGAGTGACAGAACTTCTTGGAGAGGATTATTCAGAAAGTGGATGGGAGGGTTTTCCAGTCGGTCTTTTCGGAGAGACATCGTAAGAGTGTGAGATTTATCAGGATTGAAGGACATGTTCCATTTGTTTGCCCAATCTGTGATTTTGTCCAGGTCTGCAGAGAGTGAGGAGGCTGCAGACTGCCGATCTGAGGGATGAGGAATGGAGCGACAGAGAGTAGAGTCGTCAGCAAAGAGATAGAGAGGATTTTCAAGAGAGTCAGAGAGATCATTGATGAAGACCAGAAAAAGCACAGGGCCCAGAACACTACCTTGGGGAACTCCAGCCTGAACAGGAAGAGGAGATGAGAGAAACCCATTCAGGGCCACACGTTGACGACGACCAGAGAGGAAGTCCGCCAGCCATGCGTGGAGATTTCCATGGATACCAAAGGAGGAGTGTTTGGTGAGCAGAGCAGGGTGCCAGACCGTATCGAAGGCACGTGAAATGTCAAGGGAGACAGCTCTAATTTCCTGTTTGGCGTTGAGGACCTCCATCCATTGTTGAGAAAGCAGAAGCAGCATGTCCAGAGTAGAGTGACCAGGTCTGAAACCAAATTGATGATCAGAGATCAAGCCATTGGAGAAGAGGAAAGATTTCATATCTGAAGCAATGATGGATTCCATGACTTTGCTGATAATTGGGAGAAGGCTGATTGGTCTGTAGTTGCTGGGATCTGTTTTTGCACCTTTTTTGTGCAAAGCGGTGATGTTGGCTGATTTCCAAGCAGATGGCAGATGATCTTGAGCAAAAGAGAGGGTGAAGAGAACAGAAAGAGGGAGTGAAAGAGCGGAAGAACATGATTTTAGGACCCGTGGGCTGATGCCGTCAGGTCCAGTTGCAGAATCAGAGTCGAGGGTTGACAGAAACTTTTCCACCTTGTCAGGAGGAAAGGACACAGAGTCCAGGAGCAGCTGGGTACGACTGGGTACGGTGGGTACAGAGAGGGATGGGTTTGGGACACAAGATTTAGAGGCAAACACAGAATTGAGGCATTCAGCTTTTTCACGTGCGGAGTCAGCCGTTAAGCCGTTTGAGGTGAGGGAGGGGATGGAGGGGGGAGGGGATGGAGGGCGTGTACGCACCGCTCGGCGTCTCAAACACACGTGGTTCGTGCGAGGCTTATCTCCTCGTTTCAGGGCAGCGCAAGTAATTAGGTAATAGCGAATTAAGTCCTAATACCCTATTTTGCGCTGTCCGGAAGGGACGTCATAGGCCTCGGGTCGCGCCTGGTCAGTCAAAGACAAGGGGACTAATCCCCCCTTGGTAAGGGGAGAAGGCCGGCGACAGATCTGCAACATTTGGTGTCAGAAGTTTGGATTGGACCCGAAGTGCGCTTAACGCACTCAAAATTACGAGCGGCCAAAATTTAATTATTAAAAATCCAAATTTAATTCGTGCCATGGCTAGCCAAAGCGGTCTAATGCCGGTGGGGGTAAATGAGGAGGTAGAGGAGGTATAATTAATAACCCAGGACCCCTGGGAAGAATTGGGAGAAATGGAGGAGGCAATTGATGAGGGTGCGGCAGTAGAGGTAGCAAGGGAAGAAAATGGCGGCCCCTCGCACGTGGGAACAAGGGCCGTGCCCACTGCGCAAGTGGGGGTTATGGACATGCAATCCTATATGGGCACCTTCATGGTGCAATTCATGAAAGAAATAAGGGAGTTGAAAAACGAAACCCGGGAAACGAAAGAACTAATGGGCACCCCAAAGAATGACATCAATAAAATAAATGGGAAAATGGATATTCAAGAGAAAAATATGGACGCCCAAGGGGACAAATTCACCCGGGAAATGAAAGAAATGAGGGACGAAGCAAGGTGTAACATGGAGGGGTTGGAAAACACAATGGGTGGCCAGTTGGAAAAAATGAGGGTGGCATCAAAGAAAGAAATAAAAGAAATGGGAGAGGACATAAGGCGCGGGTTGAGCGGGGAGGTCGCATTGGTACGCGACGAGGTAAAGCAGTGCGAGGAGCGCGTGGAGCGGGAGTTAAGGAAGAGTACGGCTAGATTACATGGGGGTATTGAGGAATTGACGCGGGAAGTAGAGAAGCTGACAGTGGGACAGCAGGACTTAAGGGAGCAAGTGGGTAAGAACACGGACGTCATAGGGGGGCTGAAAGCAGCACAGAGGGAAATAAAAAAGGAACTTATAGCGACGAAAAAGGAATGTCAAATGGTACACGAGGGGCTGACAAAGAGGATAGATGACGAGGTAGAGACGTTGGGGACGAGGGAACGAGAAGTCAGGACCCATATAGAAACGACCAGAGTGGTCTTAGAAGGAGAAATTGAGGTGGCATACCAGGAGATAGAAGGGGTGAAACAAAAATTGGAGGAAGTAGAAGAAGGGATAAGTGAAATTAAAAAGAGACGGAAGGAGACTAAAAAAGAAATAAAAGCGGAGGTGATGGAATATGTGCAAGGTCTGTGTTCACATCGTGATCACGTGCTTGCTGACCAAATAAAGAGTTTGCAGGTTGCGGAGAAGAAGCGAGGAAGAGGAAGCGCCGAGGTGAGTGGCGATATGGGCGGAAATGTGTATGGTGTGAGGGGAGGTTCGACGAGCTTGGGAGTTGGCATAGACCCGGGCGTTCGTGAAAGGCCGAATGTAAGGTGTGCGACTGTTCCGGAGTGCGTGGAGAGAGAGTGTGCGCAGGGATGTCCGACCATGGGGAGTGTGAGAGGTGTTTGTGAGTCGGGGTGTGCGAGTATGGATTGGGTAGCGGGTTGCGACGAGACAACCCAAGCATCGACACCGACCGGGGTAGTCTTTAGAGGGACGGGGGACGCACGCGAGCCCCCGGGAAGTAGTGTACTGTGGGGGCCCGAACGGTTCGGCCCCTCGTTAATTCCGCAGGGAGCGGGGCACGGGGTCCGGGCTTCGGGCGGCCATAAGGTTCCACTCGCGCCGTATGACGGCAAGAGTGATTTGAGGGCACACCTGGCGCAATTCGACAATGTGTGTAGGGGTAACGGTTGGAACCTGGACGAAGGTGGGGTCCACCTTGTGGCAGCACTGCGCAGTGCGGCGGCGGAAGACCTGACTGCGTTACCACCGGGTGCTATCACCCTGTTCGATCTCTGTGCGGCCCTAATTAATCGTTTCGGCGTCGAGCAGCAGAGCGAGCTTGTTAAAGTTCAGCTCACGGTGAGAAAAAGGAAGCCCCAGGAGACCATTGGGGAGCTAGTCTACGACATTCGCTGCGCAGTGGGGATAACGCATGCAGACATGGCCGCGACCTCCCAAGAGAGCTTGGCGCTGGACCATTTCATTCAGGCCTTCCCGGACCCCGAGCTTCGGCAACAGCTCGCCATGTGGCGCCCGCAGCCCTTGAGCCAGGCGGCCGACGCTGCGGCCCGTTGGGAAGCAGCGAGGCCCCTGGCCCAGCGGAGCGAGCGTCACGCAGTGGCGGTGAGACAGGTAGGGCCCGTGGCTGGTGGCGGGCCCCTGAGAGGGTCCGCCCCCGAAAGGGGCCCTGACCTGGAGGACATGGTCCAGAGGCTGGTCGACCAGCGCCTGGCGGGATCTGGACCATGGCAGGTGGCTCCGGAGGTGGCACACGGTAGGCCATGGACAAATGCCCCAAATAGGACCTACAGAGGGGGCAATTTGGAATTCCGGAGGCAGGCACCTTACCAGGTGAGGTGCTTTAATTGTAGCCGGGTGGGTCACCGTGCGTGGGAGTGTCGAGCCCCACGCCGGGACGGACCCCGGCAGCCGGGACCATCAACTCTGCCTCGAACGGGTCGGGCTAGCCGACCCCAGACACCCCCCCGCCAGGGCCCGGGAAACTAATATGTGCCGAGCATGCAGGGCCGTGTTCAGCAGTAGGGGATGGAGAAGAGCCCACATTGATGCAACAGGTCATCTATTGTGGCCAAATTGGTACAGGTAGTTTGACGATTCGGTGCAAAATTGCCGGCGTGGGGGTAGACGCCGTAGTGGACACAGGAGCTAGCGCCACGATCATCAGCCCTGTGATCCTTGATTCGAGTGCAGACGGCTGGGACAAAATCCAGCGTCTGGAAAATCATAGTTTGCAGCTGGCTACCGGGGTAACGGCCCCCATCATAGGGCGTGGTTTTGTAACCCTCAAGTTGGGGTCGGTAAAGAGGGAAGTAGAAGTTTGGGCGGCGGGGGTGTGCGACCCATGCCTAATCGGGTTGGATTTGTTGACTGCCAGTGGTTGTAAAATCGATTTGTGCCGGGGACCCTGCAAGTGGGAATAGAAGAGCTGCCATTGGACGGGGTGAGCATGGCCGAGAGGACGGAGCTGGAGGCTTCTGAGGCCGTGACCATTCCCCCAAGGCCATAGTCTCGGCCCGATGGCTAGCTCGCCCAACATGGCAGGAGTCCTGCGGCCTGGTCGAACCGGTGGCAGCGCAGTCCATCCCGGGTTTCGTCGTGGGCCGCACCCTCGTAAAAACGGACGGGCCGGTGGTGGCCGTCCGAATAATTAACATTAGTACAGAACCACGCACTATAGGACGGGGCACGAAGATAGCCGGCTGCACCCCAGTTAATGAAGTCGCGGCAGTGAGGGACGAGAACGTCCAGCCGAGCCGGTCCCGGAGGGAGTCCCTAGAAGATAGTAGTAATTGGCCCGATCCCATTTGCGAGATGGTAAATCGAAGTAGCGTAGAGTTGGAGGAGACCCAGGGGGAGGCCTTACTAAAATTAATTGAGACCCATTTGGATATCTTCTCCTTGTCCTCCGAGGATATTGGACGTACAGGCCTGGTGAAAAATCAGATCCACACCGGTGAGGCCCAGCCTATTCGTCAGCCCGCCCGACGGCTCCCCTGGAGCAAGAGGGAGGAGCTGATGGACAGGTAGACAAAATGCTCAATGCAGGTATCATTGAGCCCTCGGCAAGTCCTTGGATGTCACCTGTTGTGTTGGTCAAAAAGAAAGATGGGACCACGCGTTTCTGCGTGGACTATCGCCAACTAAACAACGTGACACTCAAAGACTCATATCCCCTGCCAATAATTAACGATACCCTCGATGCCGTTGCAGGCTCACATTGTTTCTCAACAATGGACCTCAAGAGTGGGTATTGGCAGCTGGAGATGGATAGGGCAGGGAAGGAGAAAACGGCATTTTCCACAGGTAAGGGGCTGTATCAGTTCACTGTGATGCCGTTTGGTTTGTGTAACGCCCCCGCCACCTTTGAAAGATTGATGGAGCATGTACTGGGCGGCATGCCATGACAGTCATGCCTGGTGTACCTGGATGACGTCCTGGTGCATGCTAAAACATTTCCCCCAAGCGATAGCTAATTTAGACCAGGTGTTTGGGTGCCTCAGACAGGCAGGGCTGAAGCTGAGCCCAAGTAAGTGCACTTTGTTTGCCAGAGAGGTGGCCTATCTAGGTCACGTCATTGGTCGCGAGGGGGTAAAAACAGACCCAGGCAAAATTACAGCGGTAGAGGAGTGGCCCGCACCACGTACCATCAAGGAGGTGCGGGGATTTTTGGGACTCTGCTCCTACTACCGGCGTTTTGTGGCAAAATTTGCAGAGTTGGCCCGGCCCCTTCACCGGCTTACGGAGAAGGGGGCGAGATTTAATTGGACAAGGGAGTGCCAAGAGGCCTTCCTAGCATTGAAGGGGTGTTTGACATCCGCACCCATTCTAGCTTACCCCACGAGTGACGGGATATTTACCCTGGACACGGATGCAAGCCAGGAAGGATTGGGCGCGGTTTTGTCCCAGACACAAGGGGGCGTGGAGAGAGTGATCGCGTATTATAGTCGGGCCATGAGTCGGCCCGAATGAAATTATTACATCACTCGTAAAGAGTTATTGGCTATGCTGGCTGTCATGAGCCATTTCCACTCATACTTGTACGGGCGGAAATTTCTGGTTTGAACTGACCATGCCTCCCTGCAATGGCTCCTCAGGTTCACGGAGCCGGAGAGCCAAATTGCAAGGTGGTTGGAAAAGTTGCAGCAGTACGATTTCAGTGCGATTCATAGGGACGGAAAGGCCCATGGGAATGCCGACGCACTCTCTCGACGTCCTTGTTTGGGGGAAAACTGTAAATTTTGTGCGAGACACGAGGAGAGCAAACAATTGGCAGATTCCACCCCTACCCTCGTAGTCCGTACAACCCAGGTGAGAGGGCCAATCTTGCCACTAACCGCGGATGAAGAATTTGGAACTTTGGCTTGGAGCACAGCCCAGCAGGAGGATCCCGTACCGGGACCGGTGTACGAATGGGTCCGATTGGGAAAAATACCTAATGGGGAAGAGGTCACCCCCCTCGGGGTGCCAACAAAGGCATATTGGGCTCAGTGGCAAACCCTGGAATTGAAAGGTAACATCTTGTGCCGCAAATGGGTAGAGATTCCCTCTGAGAGAACTTCCTGGCTGGTGATAGTCCCAGACAAATTTAAGAACACCATATTACAGCAGGTGCATGGTACCCGCCCCGGCGGCCATTTGGGCAGGACAAAGACTACATCTCGGGTCCGCCGGAGGTTCTATTGGGTAAATATGGGGCGCGATATACAGGACTAGTGTCGGAGATGCGACGCCTGTACTGCTAAAAAGGGACCAGCACGGAGGATGAAGGCCCCACTTCAATTACACCAGGTGGGGGCCCCCATTGAGCGGGTGGCTATGGATATCCTAGGACCACTACCCCGCACCCGCCAAGGTAATAAGTACATCCTCGTTGTAATGGACTATTTCACCAAGTGGCCGGAGGCCTATGCCCTCCCCAACCAAGAAGCCGGGGTGGTGACACAGGCCTTTGTGGAAGGAATTGTATGTCGGCGTGGGATTCCGGAGGAGCTGCACACCGACCAGGGTCGAAATTTTGAGAGCCAATTGCTAAAATATGTGTGCAGGCTCCTGTCAATTAGGAAAACAAGGACAACGCCCTTAAGACCACAATCTGACGGGATGGTGGAAAGGTTCACTCGAACCCTGATACAGCAATTGGCGTTATTTACCACCACCCGTCCGGACGACTGGGACGAACATCTCCCGTATTTATTAATGGCCTCCCGAACCAGCCAGCACGGGGCCATGCAGTCCACGGGGACATGCAGTCCAGCATTGCTCATGTATGGGCGGGAGTTGCGGGTTCCCGCCGACTTGCTGTGCGGTCCCGTGCCAGAGACCTCTAATAGACCGCCGGGGGAGGGCTATGCACGTCACTTCGAGGAAGGCATGGAGAGGGTCCATGCCTTCGCACGCCGCCAGCTTCAGCTGGCGGGTGCCAAGATGAAGCGCAGGTACGACCACCGGAGCCAGGGGAGTCAGTATTCTCCGGGGATGAAGATTTGGTTCTTCAATCACCGGAAGCGGAGAGGCAGGTGTCCCAAACTCACCTCACCCTGGCAAGGCCCGGGGGTCGTCCTGGCGCAAATCTGTGACGTGGTCATTAAAATCAAAATGGGGCCACGAGCCCTCCCTCGGATCGTCCACGCCGACCGGGTAAGACCCTAAACCGGCGAGTAGGCGCCCTCATGGATCGCCGAGGCTTTAGAGGCCGAGGCAGGACCCAGTACCTCTAATGAAGGGGGCTCATAGTGCAGAGGACTGGGGGGGGGGGGGGGTGATAGTGTTGGGAATTGTGCCCGGTGTAGAGGGATGGTAGTTCTACCATTCCTCGCATTGGGGCACATGAGCGTTAGATTATGGGGTGGCAGTGAAAACTAGCCAGGGTGGGCTTGGATAATTGTTAGGGATTTACAATGACAGTAGGGACATAAGATTTAAGTAGCGACTTTTGTACAGGTAGAGGGGACGTAGTTAGATAAGATGGTTGATAATGACAAGGGATGTGCTTAGTGTAAGGGAAGACGGGGAGCACGAGTCTGAAGGGGAAAAGCAGCTCTAGCTAGATGATGCCGTGTGTGTGAGAATCTTTGTGATGAGCTTGAGCAAAGGAGGAATTGAATGAGGATCTTTGTGATGAGATTGAGCAAATGAGGCATTAATCGAGAATGGCTGTGTGTGGGAGAATCTGTGTGTTGAGCAAATGAGGCAATGGTTGGGGATAACCAGAGGTGGTGTATTGTGGAGACATGGAGTGTGTTGGAGTGAATTAACTTGCATGGTGTGCAAGTGGGGAACAGGTGTGTATGGAAAGTGGTGTGCGACATAAATGGTGTGTGAGATGAGTAGTGTGGAATGCATGGTGCGAAGGAGTGAATGGGGAAGGAGGACCCATTCACGGATACCCGGGGTGGGTAGTTTAAAGTCAGGTAGAGGGCTTTGGTAAATTGTTTGGATATTGACACCTGTGGTGCAGATAGTAGCAAGGTAGTGCTTGGATTGGTGCATGAGTCTGTGGAAATGGCTGGGCGTGTGGGCTTTGTTGGTGCGTATGGTTATTGGGGCACTCCGCCACTGGTAGTCTGTCGGCCAGGTGAGGCCGCAGGTAGGCTCTGGAAGCCAGTTAGGGTTATGAGTCGTGTTCAGTGAGGCCCGAGGATCCAGGAGAAGGACCCGGGTAGCCCAATGCCAGAGAGGGCATGAGAGAGGTGAGAGAGCCAGGAGGGGTCTTCCCCAATTTAGGCAGTCGCAGGAGCAAGGTAAGCTTGGGTGGCGACTTCAGTGGCGGAGGTGCGCAGGTAGGTAGACCTGCTGGTAGAACCACACGACCCAGCCCCGAAATTGTGCGAGGGCACAGGAGTAAAAAATTGGGGGGTGAGACCCAAATTGGATGGCACACAGGGTGGGTCAATGGGATTTGGTTTTTAGAACCACATAGTGTAAAGAAGGCCAATTGAATTGGCAGGGCATGACCCCGGGTAGTGTAACAGAGTTAATGTTATTAGAGGATAGTTAGGATAAGAAATCTCTTCGCACCATCCACATCCACTCACCAAGGTGACAGGACTCCACACCAGATTTTGTGAGCTGTTTGGAATGTAAGACGCATCATGACGTAAAGTGAGACAATGTGTGTAATTCCATCTCTTCCTTCTTGGGAGGGATTGGAAGACGAATTTGGTATAGAGGGCGATATGGGAGACAAGACGTAGCGACGAATTTGTAAAGTGTAAATAATAAAGGAGTCTTATATAGCCCCATCAAACAGAGTAAACGACCCTCATGGCGCTTTACATTATCATGCGAACGCACACACACCGCACACACATACACAAACATACACACACACAGACACACCTTCACTCTTGCCCTATTCCTCTCCCTCCCCATTCAAAACCCACAGATGTGTACTCCCCCTCCTCCTCCTCCCCTGCACATGTACACAGACATACTCTCGATCTCTGTCCCACCTCAAACCAAAGGGAAAACAGGACTTAGACTTTGAAAGACTTGTGAAACAGATAGGTTTTGAGGGAGGTTTTAAAGGCAGGAAGAGAGTCAACATGTCGAACAGAGGAAGGCAAGTCATTCTAGAGCAGAGGTGCAGCAAAGGAAAAGGATTTCTCGCCACTGGTAGTCTTCCCTTACACTAAGCACAAATACAGGGGGGTGGGGGGGCAAAGGTACTGTAGTGGGGCAGATATGTAACAAAAATTGCACGAGATGTTCACATCCGGCAGAAAGTTTGAAATTTTGCATACAGGGGTATTTTGACATGCTGAGTTCAAAAATTGGCGGATCCAAGAGGTCTGACCAATGGACAGGCCGCCATCTTGAATTCCAATATGGCTGCCAAGACGAAATGTTGATAATCCCTATCTTGGGTTCTAAATGACCTGTGGTGCTCAAATTTTGTACACAAGGGTATGTTGACATGCTGAGTTCAATAAGGCAATAATTTGAAATGTCTGACAAATGGTATGGCCGCCATTTTGAATTCCAATATGGCCGCCAAGACGAAATGTTGAAAATCCCGGGTTCTTTGCAAAAGCAATACCAATTCAATGGATCCCTAGTTGACAAATCATATAACAAGTCAAAGAGCTCATTTCAAAGTATATTTCGTACCAGTTGGCAGCCGTAACATGCTGCAAGCTTTTTTCCATCCGTTTTACTTCTCCTACTGCTCATCTCGGAAGCATTGTCCAGAGCAGAAACATAGTTCTGTGCATGGTAGATTAGCAGCAGAACATTTGCAATTTCCAGCACACCGTTTTTTACACTTGCACTTGATCAGCTCTCGGCACCCTATTGACGCCTCTGGCATTACTGTCCAAAATGGATGCCAGACATCATCTGCATTTTTAGCCCATCCCCAATCTGCAGGTGAAGGCAGCTCTGGGTTAGCAATTTGGGACTGTCCCCAGATGTGACCGGCCTGAAAGACTGCCCTCTTCACATGTTGACGCAGTGCCTCTTTTGTCGGTGGAATATTTTCCGATTGCCGATTTCCCTGAGCAAACAGCTGCTTACGTGCTTCGTTCACTTTCTTCAGAGGGGAAGTTCTACTGTACAGAACAACGAAGAACCTCTCTATGTTGTCCATGTCATCATCTGTTACTTCCGCTGGTGCATGTGAGAGATGATTGAAGACCTCCCCCAAGTTTGGCATGGAATTCCATATGCTCCACACAGTCTTTTTGCCAATCCCACATATGGCAGAAACAGTATCGCATCCGGAAACAGTATGCAGGAATAGAAGCCCCCATGAGCATTCAGGGCCAATGTGAGTCGCAATAGTGTGAGCAGCAATGTGCCTGAAATAGTTTCCATGTCCAAATGCCAACCACATTGCACAACCGTCCATAATGCTTGCCATTGCGATAGCCAACACAACCACATCCGTGTCTGTTGCATGAATGACGATACTTCTGTACCCCTGCTGATATGCATGCCAAGCATGTAGCATCATTCGTGAATCAGCCTCTTCATGCATACATGGTTGAATTTGAGAAACATCAGAAGGGGGCTTTGATTTAACCTCTTCTTCTAAGGTTGTAAGAAGTGTTTTTCCCTCTGGAATAGGCATCGTTTGCAGGGAATCAGCAAGGAAACTGAATAATGTCTTTTTGTTGGAATCTACACGAAGGAAGCTGCTCCAGTTTCGTGGCACGGATGTCTGTTCAGTCACATGGAGTGGTATGCCAGTGCCACGACCAAGCCTGGTGCCTTCTTTGAGACTGTCCGTTCTGTAGGTGTCCCACACC
Organism: Myxine glutinosa; assembly: GCF_964187855.1. Classification (NCBI taxonomy): domain Eukaryota; kingdom Metazoa; phylum Chordata; class Myxini; order Myxiniformes; family Myxinidae; genus Myxine; species Myxine glutinosa. Next base: position 234,161,041 of record NC_136262.1, read on the forward strand.
ACATCAACACGCATCACAGTCCCCTCATTTAACTTTCGGGCAATGTACGGAAGGACCTGTTTCTGTGCATAGTCACCAAATGTCCTGATCACACTGTTGCACTTCTTAGGCTCCAAATGATGGACTAAGGCAGCCCCATCGAAAATACGAACTTCTCCTTTGGGCGCATCACGAGGACGTTGTGCTAAAGCTTCCAAACAGGGCAAAAGATCAGCCTTGCCGGTTGGTGGCCGCATTGTATTGATACCTTCAGCCAATGCAGGTGGCCACCCATGACACTCATATTCATAAAATGTGTTAAGATCACCATCTCTAGTTTGGCAAGAAATGTACATTCGTGAGAAGAGCTCCACATTACTTTTCATACGTGTAATCTTCGCCTCAGACTTTCCAGGTGTTTTCTTGGGCTTCGATTTCAACAGTGGCAGATTGTTCTTTGAAATGCTATCATAGAAATTGTCAGAAGGATCCTTGATTCGCTGCCCCACAAATCCGTCAAATTGTGTTTTGCCAGTGTCCTCCATGGATCGCACTGCGGCTATCACTTCATCAGGCATGATGACCTTTGTGTCAAGCACATACAAGTCATTACTGTCTTCTGCAAACGGGTTTCCAAGTTTTTCAAAGGAACTGATTGCATTATTGAGATCTGATGCAAAGGATTTCTGGACACTAGGCAATTGTTCGTGGTGGCGGACATCAGTTTGCCTCTGTCTTTGAAACTGGTCCTCAAACTCATTCAGGATTCTGGCTATTTCTGCACCAGCTACCATCCACCGGCGAAGAACCCCTTCATTCTCAGTAATTCCAATGACTCCACCATCACCTTTCACATAAGCGTTCTGCTGTTCGTGTATCTGATCGTGTGCCATAGCAGAGAACTTGTGTGATGACTTCTGAGTGACAAAGTTCCCCTTGACAAATTCACGATGGATATCCATGGAATCGTTTGAAAGTTCCTGAAGGTCTGTTACATGCACTGTCAACCATCTGGCGTAATGGTAATGGTCCATGGCAAACATCCACGGAATGATCGCCGTGAGAGTCTCCACATAGAGCGTGTAGTTGGCTTCCCGTTGTGATCTTATGAATGCCAAGAGAAGACACTCCAACTGCAGGACTTTATTCCAGTAGCAAAACTGGGGTACTTTGTAGCCATCTTCTTGCTCCAAAGATCAAATGATTGTAAATCTTCAGTTTCACATGTTTTCCGGTAGTCATCGTATGCCTTTCGCTGCAGAGCGTACAACGCCGCTACTGTGACTTGGTGTGCCCATTGTGACCTCGATATTTGCGAACCTTTGTGAAGACTATCTGCTCTTCCCTCTGTTGTTACACCAGTACTGGTCATTACACTTGCCCAGCCACTCCCCTCCAGGAAGCTGCCGATCGCTTTCAACAAGGCCATCTCTACATGAAGTCCTCCCATCATCACAACAAACTTGTCTTCACCATATATACCTGGCCAAGTCCATTGAATCTTCTTTGCAATTGCATAGAGTGGTTGATCAACGGTCAGAACTGGAACTTGTCCGGGGTTTACTAGTTCTGTCGCCTGCTTGATTAAATTCATTCCATGCTTCACCATTGCCAATGTGTGAGCACTCTCGCGGAACAGAGGTAGCAGTCCTGTAATTGCAGGAGGCCGAGGAACTTCAACCTGCAGATTTGCCATGTATGCTGACCAGGAGATATTATCTTCACTCTCAAGACCTTCCTTCTCCTGCAGACTTTGTACAAACGAAAGCCACTGACTTTCTTTGTCCTGTATTCCGGAGGACACACTTGGAGTGGATGGACCTTTTGGTTTTCTTGGAATGGGATTATTAGTTGGAAATGTTTCAGGAGGCACATCACTGTAAGATGCAGGAAGGGCGGCTATGGTTTTGGAGCGCTGTTTGTTCTCATTCTCAGTGACATTCTCATGATTTCGAATGCTGCCACTTTTGTCATGTGAAACATGTTGTGTCAGTGATAACGCGGTTCCATGAAATGAACTTTGTGCTGATGCTGATGATGGGTTGTGATCTATGTTGTCTAGGTTGCCTGTTGTGAATATTCCACTTCGCAATTTTGTTGGACACACAACGCCGTCATGTTTGTATATTTCTATGACTCTGTTGGCCTCATCTGTGGATACCTCCAGTATGCGATCATAGGAAACACACAAACCATGTTGAAAAAGAACGTCAACGAGATCCCGTTTCCTTGTTTTGCTATGAATGAGAAGACCCAGGTAAAGTGGCAGTGATGTTTCACGTTTCAAATTGTGACGTACTGCTGTAGTTTCCAACCTTCCTCGTTTCATAGTGTTGAATGTTACAAGTTGAGTTAAGGATTGCACAGAGACGCCTCCCTTGTTGTTTGCGTTTTGTTTTTGTATGTTTGTACCAGCAAGAATCATTTCCATCAACGCTGCCAATGATGGTGGTGAGTTGTTATATGATTCGTTAACTAGGGATCCATTGAATTGGTATTGCTTTTGCAAAATATCTTTGCGCACAATCTGGGCAGCTCTCATGAGAATGACCGCGTCGTTGTCAGAGCTTTGTCTACAAGCATGCAATAAAGCTTCACCAATGTCCTCTTTGAATGACAGTGCCACTTCATGGTTGCTCTTATGTGCCTCAAGTTGCGGAAGGTGTCTGAGAAGCTTGTCCTTAAGGTGAGTTGAATTAATCCTCTTTGAGATATCACCTCCCAGTTGTGCCAGACGTTCTGTATAAAGCTTTGTGAGATCGGCTAACTTGAAAGTGTAACTGTCATCTGTACACTTCATTTCTTCCAAATAGGCTATCAATTCGGCCAAAGCTACTGATTCTGGTGGCATATTTTCACTTGAACTGGCTTCCTCATTCTTTCTTACAAATGATCTGTATCGAGTGTGGAGAACAGTCATGCACTTCTTGTGATAAACAGCATCTGATGCCATCATATCACCTACAGACAATCTAGCCAGGAGTTTTGTATCCCTCAATTCTGTTGCCATCAATCGAACATTGGAATCTACATTTTTTGTTGCCGCTCTGTGGACTATTTCTTCATTACTGACAATGCTATCACAAAAGAAACATGTGCTAGCAGTACTCTGTTCAATGGATGGAGATTTGAAACTTGTTCTGAGTCTTTTCTTAACAGGCGAGTAAGTTTCTTCACCAAGTTTAAGGTCTGAACTTTGCTTTCTTTCCCTTGATTCAGCCCTGGCCACACGAGAGCTGCTGCACTGCACATAACAGTTTTTGTGCCATTTGGCAGCATGCGCAGCTAGGGTTTCTGCAATACCGCAACCATCATCTAGTCGGGAAATGTTTATCCCGCAAGGCAAGGCACCTAAATCATTCAATGCCTTGAGATTTTGAGCAAGATTCTCGTAGACGTCTAGACACGACTGATTGCTGCCCTTACGTGCATCTCTTAGTGGTTCATTTTCAGAACGTTTCTGGCAAAGAGCGCAAATGTTCCAGTCTGTTGGCATTGGAATTGTTGACGATGTTTTCTTTGATTTCGACATTGGATCTGAAAGAGAAAAAACATTAAAAAAATAAATTATTGGAATGTCATGTGAATGTTCAGTTCCGGCAGAAAGTGTTAAATTTCACATACAGGGGTATTTTGGGGCGCTGAATTTCCCAAATTTCTACTGCCTTCGACAAAATTACAAACCCATCAGTAGATTTGAGATGCAACAATTTTCCAGTTATCATAATAATGCTCAAATGATTTAACATTATGACATTACCGTACACTGTGCTATTAAAGCAATGAAAACATCGATGTTTGTCTTGGCGGCCATATTGGAATTTAAAATGGCGGCCATACCGTTTGTCAGACATTTCAAATTATTGCATTATTGAACTCAGCATGTCAACATACCCTTGTGTACCAAATTTCAGCGCCACAGGTCATTTAGAACCCAAGATAGGGAATTTCAACATTTCATCTTGGCGGCCATATTGGAATTCAAGATGGCGGCCGGTCCATTGGTTAGATCTCTTGGATCCGCCAATTTTTGAAATCAGCGCCCCAAAATACCCCTGTATGCGAAATTTCACACTTTCTGCCGGAAATGAACATCTTTTTCACATATCTGCCCCACTACTGTAGTGTAGCCGACGTTGGGGGGTACGGACGGTAGGGACGAGTCTGCTCTGCTCGCTCCTCCGCGCCCCTCGCGTTGTATTACCTTGATTGATGTGTACCTTTGCGTCCTTGCCTCTGCTAACTGTGCTTTGTCTTTCCTCCACACCCATGGACCCATTTTGGAGGGGAGTGTTCAGGAACCCTGAACTGTGCAGCTGCACCTGGCTACACCTGTGCGGCATCCCTGCTACCTTTTGCTGCACCAATCCACCTTATGGACCACACGTTCTGTGGCCTGGCATCTTTGCTGAGCGGTCATTTGCTGCAAACGTTACGTTGCACCTGCGGACCACTGGTTTTAAGTGGCATCGATGTCACGCAGTCGGACCACCTAAGATTGGCCCTGCTGGCAAATAAAAACGGACACGGTTTGTGCATTTTATTGTGGTGTGTCAAGAAGACCTTCAAGTTTTCATTATGGCACACCGAAGACGAAGCAGGAAGCAAGAAGATGCAGCCAAGTAGCAGCCAAGCAGCAAATGTGACATTTATTATGACATTTGATTGTGCATTTATGACATTATGTCATTAATATGACATTTGAAATGTGAAGTTTTTGTGTATTGGTGTATTGGTGTAAGGCATTGGTGCATTGCTGTGTTTTTCTCCCCTCCAATTTTCTTTCCAAAAAGAACAGGTCCTGTGTTATAGAGATGTAAATAATTAGTTTAGTGTTGTAAATAACATGCTCCCCACCGGCTTTATGTATAGTTTGAGAATTAATTCCGCAATTCGGTTAGCTGTGGGTGTGAGTCGGTTAGAGTTTGTTACACAACGCAGTAGGTGGGACATATCTAGTGTTGTAAAACTGTCACATACAGGGTAGGGTGTTCGATTAAATGTTAGAGGGAGACCACATCTAAGTGTCACGCGTAATTAAAAAAACTAGTCCCGAACCTATCTCAAAACCGGTCGTTCTCACGTGGGTGGGTTCGACTCGGGGACGAGTCTGGTGAGGGAGGGGGGCAGTGCTGCGGTTTTGAGATTGTACATATGACTTCAATAAATGCTAAAGGTTTTCTCTCCATAGTTAGTTCCACGAGCAACACGTAGGCCCACTTGTAGTATTAGTTATGTCATAGTATGTGTAAGAATAGGCCATTTCCCCTATTAATATCTGTGTTGTGTAAAGACATGAGAATAGGTCCCATTCATTTTGCGTCCACCCTCCAATTCTACCTCTATGGGCACAATCCGTTCCACGTCGCATTAGGGTGCTCACTAGTCGAGTTAACACGAGGTAGGCCTCGGAAGGTCGGGGCGGAGTCGAGGGTGGAGCGACAGAAGCAATGACGGGAGGGGTCACCAACCAATCAGGGCTCGGGAGGCATGGCGTGAAAGGGCGTGGCAGAGAAGGTCCGGTAAGTTCCAGAGGGTTCGCGGGGCGGGGCTATATAAGCCCACGCGAAAAGGCCTCGAAAGGACTTGAGGGGGGCGAGCGGATTGTGAGAGACTTACAGCAAGGACTGGTTGGGAGCGCATTGTGAGCACTTGTTGGAGTGCATTGAAAGGACTTGTGGAGAGCACTTCATTGCGATAGCACTTTGAGCACTTTGAGGACTCGCTCGCTTTGAGGCTTTGAACTGTAACTCGCCATATTACATACGCGCCAGAAGGGGAGAAGAAGAGGCATTGGCGGTACGAGTACGCGGCCACAGCCAAATGCGGCGGTGGCAAATAGCGCCTATTCCAGCCACGCGAGTAACCGCGGCCGTAGCCGCCAGTGATTTACCGTCAGCCGCACCAGAGCCCGCCCCCTACCGTTCGCCCCGTAAATAACCCTGTGCGTCCAAACGGCACGTTATGAGCTCCTGCCTTACCAAGGATCCATCTGCACGGGACGAGCTGTGGACCAGAGGGAGCTGACCATCCTTGGACGTGCCCTCTATCCCTGGACGTGGACCTTCATCTGCAATCCCCGTGTGAGTGTGTGCGTCAGACGGGCCCATAGTCTCTGGGATATTAAGTATAAGACTGTTTAAGGATTGCCCTGTGTCTCTGCTTCTCATCATTGTGAATCGTGTAAATAAACTTGTTCTTCCTTTTTCCAATTCGATCGCGTTTGTGATTTCGCCATTGACGAAGCGTGGCACGAATAAGACCGCTAGAATCGGGTTCACCATCTAAACGGCGCGGATCGCGTGTACGCACTGCTCGGCGTCTCAAACACACGTGGTTCGTGCGAGGCTTATCTCCTCGTTTCAGGGCAGCGCGAGTAATTAGGTAATAGCGAATTAAGTCCTAATACCATATTTTGCGCTGTCCGGAAGGGACGTCATAGGCCTCGGGTCGCGCCTGGTCAGTCAAAGACAACGGGACTAATCCCCCCTTGGTAAGGGGAGAAGGCCGGTGACAGATCCGCAACTATATATATATATATATATATATATATATATATATATATATATATATTTATAATAATAATAATAATAATAATAATGCATTTATTTTATATAGCGCTTTTCAGGAAGCCCAAAGACGCTATATATATATATATATATATATATATATATATATATATATATATATATATATATATATATATATATATATATATATATATATATTGTTGCGGATATGGGATTTGCATCCATCCATATCCGCTTGTAAATATTCCCCTATTTCCTCAATACTTCCCAACTATCCCCAATCCCCCATTCCCTAGTCCCATTTTCTGTAAACAACACTCTGTAGACCCGACCTCCCCCTATGTCCCCCATTAAATGTCGTGCCCAGGTTCACCGCATCTCATGTAAGACAACTATAGGACATCTTGCTAGTTATTCTTAGTCTATGTCAGTTAAGGACTCGTTTCCATTAATTCTGACCCTTCGTTGCACCAGAATGTGATTGTATGGCACCGTTAGGAAGTTTAGGACCTCCCAATACCTCCCCGCAGCTCTTCCTCACGGTTCAGCAACAACAACAACAACAACAGCAACGGCGGCGGCGTGCACAGGGAGTGCGCGTCCTCACTCCGGCTTGGTTGGTAGGGGGTGTTGGGAGGGCATGAGACCTTCCCAACGAGCCGCCATCGAACATGTGCTCGACGGGGTTACCAAATAGGGGCTCCCTGTCAGCTCCTCGTCAAGGGCGGAGCCCGGTAACCCCCGCACCCAATGGAAGCGGCGGACCGGCCCCAGGGGGGCGGAGCCAACCAGCCGAGGGCGTGTCACTCCCCGCTGAGCATGCGCAGGAAGAGGGAGGTGACGTCAGATGCGCGCTGAGCTTGGAGCAAGCAAGACGTACCCTCCGAGCGCTGTGAGGCCTCCCCGCATCTCTGGACTGGACCGTGCTTTATCCTGTCCCCGAGCCAAGGTGCACCTTGTGCTATCGACTACCTGTCCCTTCCTGCCATCAATCCCTGTGTAAGTCAGCCTTGTTCCGTTTGTCTGTGGTCTGTCTGGGATAAGATAAGACGGTAATTAAGTGCCCATCTCTTCTGTGTCTTTACCTCACTCTGCCTTGTAATCTACCCCCCTTTTCTCCACCACTGTAATTATACCCTCCTCCGGAGGTCTTGAGAACTGTACCCCTGGCGTCGTTTCATCTATCCCAGTCGTTGTGTCCTTTCCATCATTGATTTAGCATCGCGCGATTTGGTCAACGTCTGGGTGGAATCGGGGTCTAGTCGGGGAATAACTGTTCGGTCGCGGTCATACCAACCGCTCGGTCAAAATAACATCTAAACCGCGTCCGTAACAATTGGTGTCGAGGAGTGAGATTCGAGGCCCGAACCAATTTTTTTTTTAAAACATCTAGGAAAAAATTTGGTCAAAATTATAAAGACACCGAAATTTGATTTTGTTTTACAAAAAACCCGAATTTTGAAAGTCGCGCTATGGGAGATCAAGACGGCTGGGTTCCGGTAGAGGAGAGTGAGGCAGGGTCGATCCAGGACCAAATTGAGGGACATGAGGAGAACGAAGCAGTGAGGGCGGCAGGTTCGCAAAATGGCGTCCTCGCGCACGAGGTTACGGGCGCGCAAAATGGCGCCTCGCAGATGGCTACGGCGGCCGCGCCCGCTGCACAAGTGGGAGGGATTGACATGCAGGCCCTCATTGCGCAGCTACAGGCAGCTGTACAGATGAGTATGGGGAGCCAAATTGAGCGACTGGGTGAGCGATTGGAGGGCCAAATGGGGGTAATGAGGGACGAAGCGAGGGGTACCGGTGAGGGATTAGACAAGAAATTTGAGGGGTTAGACAATGGGATAGAAGGGGTGAAACATGGGTTAATGGGGGTAGAAAACAGAATGGCTGCTCAAGAGAATCAAATAGAAGGGGTGAAGCATGGGTTCATGGGGGTAGAAAACAGAATGGCCGCTTAAGAGAATCAAATGGAAGGGATGAAAAAGGGGTTAGAGGGGTTAGAAAACAGTATGGAAGGCAAATTGAGGAACATGAGGGACCAAGCGGAAAGGGAAGTTAAACAAATGGGGCAGCAGATAGAGGGGGTCAGAATGGGGGTAGAAACTAAATTGGATGCTCACAGGGAGGAAATGGAGCAGATGAGGGTGGCATCTGGGCAGGAGATGCAAGTGATGGGAGAAGAGATCAGAAGAGGTGTGAGTGAGGAGGTCGGAGGAGTGCGCGAGGAGGTGAGGCACTGTAAGGAGCGCATGGAGAAGGAGGTGAGAAAGGGGACTGTAAAATTGCAAGGTGGTATAGAGGAGTTGACGCTGGGAGTAGAACAACTGACAGTGGGACAAAAGGAGTTGGGGGACCAGGTAAAGAAGACCACAGCGGTAATAGAGGGTTTAAAATCGACACAGAAGGAGATGAAAAAGGACGTAGGGGTAATTAAAAAAGACTGTCAGACGGTACATGAGGACCTGACGAGGAAAATGAACAAGGTGGTAGAGGTGATGGAGGTTAAAGAGCGGGAGGTGCGGGAGCACATAGAAAAAAATAAGGTGGAGTTAGAGGAAGAACTTAAGGGGGCGCACGAGGAGATGAAGGAGGTGAAGCAGAAATTAGACGAAGTGGAAGAAGGGGTGAGCGAAATTAAGAAGCGACGGAGAGAGGATAAGAAAGAGATCAAAGAGGAAGTGAAAGAATTGGTCCAAAGTCTGTGTTCGGATCGTGATGATGTGCTCATTAACCGGATGAGGGATTCGCAGGTGATGGAGGAGAAGCGAAGAGAAAGAGGACCCGGTGTAAGTGGTGACCAATATGGTCGTGCGTATGATGCGCCAGGTGATTTAATAAGCTTGGGGGTCGAGATGGACCCGGATGTTCGTGAGAGGCCAAGAGTGAGGTGTATGGCTGGTCCGGAGGGTATGGAACGAGGGTGCGAGCGAGAGGGTCCGGTGATGGGAGAGGTGCGAGGTGTGAGGGAGCAAGGTTGTGGTGGTATGGAATGGGTAGCGGGTTGCGGAAGTGTGACCCATGCATCGACACCAACAGGGGTAGTTTTTAGAGGGACAGGGGAGGCACGGGAGCCCCTAGGGGGTAATGTACTGTGGGGGCCCGGCGGGTTCGGCCCCGCGCTGACCCCGCAAGGGGCGACGCACGGGGTCCGGCAGGCGGGCAACGACTCGCATACGAGGTGGTCCCACAAGGTCCCACTCGCGCCGTATGACGGCAAGAGTGATCTACGCGCGTACCTGGCGCAGTTTGACTGTGTGTGTAAGGGCAACGGTTGGGGTGAGGACGAAGGTGGAGTACACCTGGTGGCCGCATTGCGTGGCGCGGCGGCGGAGGTGCTGACGGCATTACCACCGGGTGCTCTCACCCTGCCAGCCCTCCGCGACGCCCTAATTAATCGATTCGGCATTGAACAGCAGAGCGAGCTTGTTAAAGCTCAGCTAGCGCTGCGAAAACGCAAGCCCCAGGAAGCCATCGGGGAACTTGCCCACGACATTCGCCGCGCAGTGGGGATCGCACATGCTAACATGGCAGCGGATTCCCAGGAAAGCCTGGCGCTGGACCATTTTATCCAGGCCCTCCCGGATATTGAGCTCCGGCAACAGCTCGCCATGTGGCGCCCGCAGACTCTGAGCCAGGCGGCTGACGCTGCAGCCCGTTGGGAAGCAGCGAGGCCCCTGGCCCGGGGGAGCGAGCGTCACGCAGTGGCGGTCTGCCAGGTGGGACCCCCGATGGAGGGAGGACCCCCTTGGGGGCCCGCCCCCGACGTGAGTCCTGACCTGGCGGGCATGGTCCGGAGGCTGGTGGACCAGCGCCTGGCGGGACCTGGACCATGGCAGGCGGCCCCGGAAGTGGCCCGCGGTGGACCACGAGCGGGTAATCCAATTCGGACCTTCAGGGGGGGAAATTTGGAATTCCGGAGACAAGCACCTTATCAGGTGAGGTGCTATACTTGCAACCGTCTGGGTCACCTGGCGCGGCACTGTCGAGCCACGCGCCGAGATGATCCCCGGCGGTTGAGGTCCTTAACTCCGCCCAGGGGGGAGCGGGTTAGCCGACCCCAGACACCCCCCCGCCAGACCCCGGGAAACTAGAAGGCCTTACACCGGCGAGCAGGCGCCCCCGTGGATTGCCTCGGCTTTCGATGCCGAGGCGGGACCCAGTACCTCTGAATAAGGGGGGCTTATTTGTGCCAGAGGACTGGGGGATTGATGAGCGATGGGCCCGGTGGGTAAGGGTGGCATCCCTGCCACCCTTCCCATGAAGGGGGCAAATGCTATAGATTATGGGGTGTATGGCAGTGAAAACTAGCCCGGGTGGGTTAGGATATTGTGTGTAGGGATCTAGCGAAGATGACATTAGGTAACGTTAAGGTTAGTTAGTGACAATGATACCTGTAGTGGGGACGCAGGTAGATTAGTGTGGATGATAATGACGAGGGAGCGCAATAGTTTAAAGGGACGACTGGGAAGCGCAAGTTTCAGAGGGGAGTAGTTAGATGAGATGATGCTGTGTGAGAACTGGACAGGTGTGTGGAGCAGTGTATGAGTAGTGAGTGTTGTGGATCAGCGCGAATGCGCTTGGGGGAGAGAAGGGTGCAGGCGGCACCAAGTATGAGAGCACAGGTGTGCAAGTGCAGGTGTGTGGAATATATGGAGCAGAGAATGAGTGGTGTGGAGAGAGTTGGAGTAAGTGGTACGGAGTGGTGTGCATGGTGCGAAGGTGTGGATGGGGGAAGAGTGGACCCCTTTTCACGAGTACCCGGGGAGGGTAGCTTAAAGAATAGTTAGAAGGTATAGGTAAATTGTGGTTGGATATTGGCATTTGTGGTGCGGTTGCAGAATGGTATTGTGGATGGGTGCATTGGTGTGGTGAAATTGGCTGGTCGTGTGGCCTGTTAGTATGAGTGTGAATGGTTGGGCACTCCGCCACTGTTAGATGTCGGCCAGGTGAGGCCGCAGGTGGGCTCTGGGAGCCGTTAGTGTCAGTGGGTGCCTGAGGATCCCGGGTGTGGATCGGGCAGCCCGTGCCCGAGAGGGCACTGAGGGGGTGAGAGTGCGAGAGGGCCTTCCCCAGTTAGTTAGGTTAGGGTGAGGAGCAGGTGAGCTCGGTAGGCAACAACAGTGGTGGAGGTGTGCAGGTGGGCGGACCAGCTGGGAGCGTCACACGACCCAGCCACCGAAATTGTGCGGGGGCACCGAGTGTTGAATCGGGGGAGTGAGACCCCAAATTGAGAAGCACCACAGTTTGGTCAATGGGAATTGGTTTTTAGAACCCATAGTGTAAGTTGGCCAATGGATTGGCAGGGAAAGACCCCGGGTAATGTAAAGTTGTTAAAGTCATTTAGGAAATAGTTAGGATTGATGAACCTGTCGCACCATACGCAGCCACTTACGTGAGGTGGTGATGATGACTCCACACCTGTGTTCCTTTGTTCTGTGTTGCAGGAAAGGAGAATTGCTGTGTGGATTTGTGAGACGCATCACGACGTGGATGAGACATTGGGGTGATTCCATCTCTCCCTCCTTAGGAGGGACTGATGATGAATTGGTGATGGCAAATTTTGATGTTGAGTTGGAGATGGCAAATTTTGATGAGAGTTGGAAATGGCAAATTTGATTGGTTAGGAGGGAGAGAAGACGAATTTGGTTTATGGGAGGAACGGGGAAGACAGTAGGGACGTTTGTTGATGTGTAAAGTAGATGTTTATGGGTAGTGTTGTGTTTTGTGGATACAGTAAGGGGTAAGGGAGGGGCAATGTAGGTTACCTGGTGGGGGGGGGGGGGGCGTACGGTAGGAACGTACCTGTCTCACCTGGTTCCCATGTGCCCCCAGTGTGCATTACCTTGAATTGCGTGCACTTTTGCGCCCTTACCACCTTACTCACTTGTCTTCTTTTGTCTCCCACCTCTGAGGATCTGGCTTTGGGGCAGAGAGAGAGGAGAGAGAGGTGCTGGCTCCGCAGTTGTGGGCCTGTACTTCCGCTGCTTGCTGCCTGGATCGATACACCATATGGACCGCAATTTTTGTGGCCGCCCACAATGGACCGCAGTTCTTTTGCGGTCAAGCACCACCCGTGGATGGACCTCTGGGTCAACGTGGCACCTATGCCATACAGGTGAACCACTTTTAGTTGGCCCCCCTGACGGCCACAATTCAGAAATGGACGCGGTTGGCGCCTTTCTTTATTTCTAAAGAAGCCAGAAGGCCAAGTGCACTCCATGAAGGCAAGACCAGCGGCAGAACATCGGCCGGCTGCGACACCACCGGTGACCATGGACACTTGATTGTGCATGGTTATTGAACACTTTATTGGTGCACTGGATGGTGCTGACTGTGCGTATGGGGTGGTGCTTTTGGTGCTTGGACGGGGTGCTCTGCACATTATTAAAGGCCGTAGGGCCACAGGGCACTCGTGGGTTGGTGTATCGATGCTGGCATGCGTGCTCTCCCTATGCATAACATCTGCATGTGTTCCTCAAAGAACAGGTCCTGGATCGTAGTGTAAATATCAGTCTTGTATAAATGATGCTCCCTACCGGCTGTATGTTTAGTTTGAGGATGCTTTCCACGATTCGGTTATCCTGTGGGTGTGTTTCTGTTAGGAGAAGGGTGCAACGTCGCAGGGGGACATATTTACTCATTTGTGAACATCTGTAAAACTGTCGCACTCAGGGTTGAGTTAATAGTAGAGGGAACTACATCTGAGTGCCACACTAAAGTAGGTAAAAATTTATCGGGTCGGGCCGCCCCGAGGTAGAGAAGGGTGCAATGTTGCGGATATGGGATTTGCATCCATCCATATCCGCTTGTAAATATTCCCCTATTTCCTCAATACTTCCCAACTATCCCCAATCCCCCATTCCCTAGTCCCATTTTTTGTAAACAACACTCTGTAGACCCGACCTCCCCCTATGTCCCCCATTAAATGTCGTGCCCAGGTTCACCGCATCTCATGTAAGACAACTATAGGACATCTTGCTAGTTATTCTTAGTCTATGTCAGTTAAGGACTCGTTTCCATTAATTCTGACCCTTCGTTGCACCAGAATGTGATTGTATGGCACCGTTAGGAAGTTTAGGACCTCCCAATACCTCCCCGCAGCTCTTCCTCACGGTTCAGCAACAACAACAACAACAGCAACGGCGGCGGCGTGCACAGGGAGTGCGCGTCCTCACTCCGGCTTGGTTGGTAGGGGGTGTTGGGAGGGCATGAGGCCTTCCCAACGAGCCGCCATCGAACATGTGCTCGACGGGGTTACCAAATAGGGGCTCCCTGTCAGCTCCTCGTCAAGGGCGGAGCCCGGTAACCCCCGCACCCAATGGAAGCGGCGGACCGGCCCCAGGGGTCGGAGCCAACCAGCCGAGGGCGTGTCACTCCCCGCTGAGCATGCGCAGGAAGAGGGAGGTGACGTCAGATGCGCGCTGAGCTTGGAGCAAGCAAGACGTACCCTCCGAGCGCTGTGAGGCCTCCCCGCATCTCTGGACTGGACCGTGCTTTATCCTGACCCCGAGCCAAGGTGCACCTTGTGCTATCGACTACCTGTCCCTTCCTGCCATCAATCCCTGTGTAAGTCGGCCTTGTTCCGTTTGTCTGTGGTCTGTCTGGGATAAGATAAGACGGTAATTAAGTGCCCATCTCTTCTGTGTCTTTACCTCACTCTGCCTTGTAATCTACCACCTTTTCTCCACCACTGTAATTATACCCTCCTCCGGAGGTCTTGAGAACTGTACCCCTGGCGTCGTTTCAGCTATCCCAGTCGTTGTGTCCTTTCCATCATTGATTTAGCATAGCGCGATTTGGTCAACGTCTGGGTGGAATCGGGGTCTAGTCGGGGAATAACTGTTCGGTCGCGGTCATACCAACCGCTAGGTCAAAATAACATCTAAACCGCATCCGTAACAATATATATATATATATATATATATATATATATTGTTGCGGATATGAGAACTGTATATTTTTTTGATTGTGTGCTGTATTATTATTATTATTGTTTATTCTGCGCCCCCCTACCTCCGGAGCTGTGTAAAGGTGAAAGGGCATCCCATAATTAGTCCACAAGCATACACGTCAGCCAAATAATAGAATACCCCTGTTTGATAGTTATCTCTTATTCTGTGTTTTAGAGTAAGGCTGTGTCTCCCATTAATTGAAGTACTCCATTGCACCAGTGAAAGAGAATAGACATAAAAAAAGGATGCCCTTTCACCTTTACACAGCTCCGGAGGTAGGGGGGCGCGGAATAAACAATAATAATAATAATACAGCACACAATCAAAAAAATATACAGTTCTCATATCCGCAACAATATATATATATATATATATATATATATATATATATATATATATATATATATATATTGTTACGGATGCGGTTTAGATGTTATTTTGACCTAGCGGTTGGTATGACCGCGACCGAACAGTTATTCCCCGACTAGAAAGAGAATAGAAAGAGAATAGTTGTTAAAGTGGACATCTCTCTGACCATCCTCAGGGAGCCTGCTCAGCGTCGACGAGTCTGGCATTTCACTCAGGCCAACTGGCACGGTCTTCAAGCAGCCATCAATCATCTGGACTGGTCTCCCATCTCTACCACCTCTGACATCAACTCATCCTGGGAATTCTTCCAAAGTAAATTGCTCTCTCTCATGCACAGATTTATCCCATCTCGTCTTCAGTTGTCATACCCTTCCTCCCGTCCATGGTACACGGAATCTTGTGGTGAGGCTGTTGCCCAGAAACAACTTGCCTTCGTCTCCTGGAAAGCAAATCCAACGGAAGGAAATCTCATTTCCTTTCACAAAGCCCGAAACAAGTGTGTGTCCACCCTCAGGAGAGCCAGGAAACAATATCTCTCCGTTCTCAAGACCGAACTCTCTTATCTGTCTCCCTCTTCCAAATCCTGGTGGCGTCTGGTCAAATCCGTTTCTGGTGTTTGTTCCCCCTCCATCCCCTCCCTTACCTCAAACGGCTACACAGCTGACTCCGCACGTGAAAAAGCTGAATGCCTCAACTCTGTGTTTGCCTCTAAATCTTGTGTCCCAAACCCATCCCTCTCTGTACCCACCATACCCAGTCGTACCCTGCTGCTCCTAGACTCCGTGTCCTTTCCTCCTGACAAGGTGGAAAAGTTTCTGTCAACCCTCGACTCTGATTCTGCAACTGGACCCGACGGCATCAGCCCACGGGTCCTAAAATCCTGCTCTGCTGCTCTATCTCACCCTCTCTCTGTTCTCTTCACCCTCTCTTTTGCTCAAGGTCAACTGCCATCTGCTTGGAAATCAGCCAACATCACCGCTTTGCACAAAAAAGGTGCAAAAACAGATCCTAGCAACTACAGACCAATCAGCCTTCTCCCAATTATCAGCAAAGTCATGGAATCCATCATTGCTTCTGATATGAAATCTTTCCTCTTCTCCAATGGCTTGATCTCTGATCATCAATTTGGTTTCAGACCAGGTCACTCTACTCTGGACATGCTGCTTCTGCTGTCTCAACAATGGATGGAGGTCCTCAATGCCAAACAGGAAATTAGAGCTGTCTCCCTCGACATATCACGTGCCTTCGACACGGTCTGGCACCCCGCTCTGCTCACCAAACTCTCCTCCTTTGGTATCCATGGAAATCTCCACGCATGGCTGGCGGACTTCCTCTCTAGTCGTCGTCAACGTGTGGCCCTGAATGGGTTTCTCTCATCTCCTCTTCCTGTTCAGGCTGGAGTTCCCCAAGGCAGTGTTCTGGGCCCCGTGCTTTTTCTGGTCTTCATCAATGATCTCTCTGACTCTCTCGAAAATCCTCTCTATCTCTTTGCTGATGACTCCACTCTCTGCCGCTCCATTCCTCTTCCCTCAGATCGGCAGTCTGCTGCCTCCTCACTCTCTGAAGACCTGGACAAAATCACAGACTGGTCAAACAAGTGGAACATGTCTTTCAATCCTGACAAATCTCACACTCTTACTATGTCTCTCCGAAAAGATCGACTGGACAACCCTCCCATCTACTTTCTCAACAATCCACTCCAAGAAGTTCTGTCGCTCAAGATTTTGGGTCTCACTATCTGCCATGATCTTTCTTGGGAAAACCACATTTCCAAGCTGGCCTCCAAAGCCAGTCGCCGACTGGGCATCCTCCGTCGTGCGAAGTCCTTCCTCGGCACACCTGAGCTCCTCACCACATACAAGGCTTTCATCCGCAGCTCAATGGAATACTGTTCTCCCCTATGGGCCGGTGCTCCTGCCTCACACCTAGCTCGGCTTCACGCTGTTGAAACCAAAGCTTTCAGAATTATTGGAATCTCCCGCGATGAAGCTATCTCTGAGGGCCTTTCACTCACTCACCGCAGGCAGGTAGGTGGTCTTTCTGTCTTCTACCGACTCCTCTCCGGCCTTGCACCCCCAGCTCTCTCTGTGCTCTGTCCCCCAAATATTCCTACAGGTCGCACAAGATCTGCCAGCAACCCTCTGATGGTTAAACTGCCGAAATCTCGGCTCTCCGCTCACCTTCACTCTTTCATTCCTCTTTTCTCCCGCCTCTGGAACAAACTCCCTCACTCCCTTCAATCCCACTCCTCCCTCCAGGTCTTTAAAACAGCTGTTCACCACCATCTCTTATCTTCCCCCATCCAAAACCTTGATCTTTTCTACCCCCGCTAATTCACCCCAGATCCACCTTGTTTGAAATTCCAACTTCTTTCCTGGAAGTCCTGGCAGTGTCCATATGTTTTATACCTCTCCCACTGCCCCCTTCCCACGCCCCCCCCCCCCAAAGCCCTCGCCCTCTCTCAGATCTCTCGATGTCTCCATGTCTCTCGGTCCCTGCTCTCAAATGTTGTGTTTGTGTCCTTCCCCCTCTCTCCCCATCTTGTCTACCGCTCCCTATGTTATATGTTTTATGTGTCGGTTTGTCTTTCTGTGTGATTAATGTTCGCTCTTTCACGAGCCTCGATCTTGTATACAAAAAAAAAAAAAAAAAAAAAAAAAAAAAAAAGATCCCCTTTCATTCCCACCCCCAAAATCCCCATTCCTTTCACATCCCCTTTCGTCATTGCCAAGCCTCGATTCCCAATTACCTCCCCTCCAAAACCGCCATTGACCACGAGGCAGGGTCGGAGAAGAAAGGCGTGTCTCCACCTCGTCATAGAGGGGAGGAGTGAGCCAGCCCCACTTGACCAACCAGGGCCGAGGTGAGCACACCGATGGGCGTGTCAGAAAGGCCGGCGGCTTAATCGCCGGAGGCGCTATAAAAGGCGCGCACGCAGGAAGCAAGGAGTCGTGAGTTGGTCGTCAAGGGAGAGAGTCGTGAGGAGTCAGTCAGTGGAGTCCGTGGTCAGTTGGTTGCGTTGGTTGCGGTGAGGAGTCGGTGGTGGTGGTCAGTTGGTTGCGTTGGTTGCGGTGAGGAGTCGGTGGTAAAGAGTGAGTGGACCAAGAAAGAGTTGACGGTTTGGACCAGACGAGTCGGACAAGGCCTGGCAAAGCACGCGACGTCCACAGCAGCCACAACAGCAGCTTGGGGGCCTGAACGGCGGTTTGGAGCAGGGCCGTGAAGGAACGGCGGCTGCTAAACGCGCCGGTTGTGCTGCAGGACCCCCTTGGACCTCCCTCTCCCTCCAGCCATCCACCTCCTGCCTTTCCTCCACCCTTCTTGTGTACGTGAGTTTGTTCTGTTTGTTCTGTCCTGGGTTAATTAAGTCTGTATAAGCTAGTATTTTCACTGTGTCACCTGCGTCTTATGTGCTTGTAAATAAACGTGACTGCTTTCTTTTTGCTTATGTGTGTAAATAGTCAATAAATTCAGTAGTATTTCCAAACCTTTCTTTGCCTTCGTTGTCCTCTTTGCATTCGTCGTTTTAGTCTTTTCCCTCATTGAGCAGCCGCGGTGCGATCTGGTCAACGTCGGGTGGAATCGGGTTCTAATCGGGGAGTAACTGTTCGGTCGCGGTTGGACCATCCGCTCGGCCCATCATACCATCTAAACCGCGATCAGTAACAATATATATAGTGTAACGGTTTTGAGAAGTGTAACGAATTTGAGAAGTGTAACGGTTTTTGAGAAGTGTAACAATTTTGGAGGAAGTGTAACGAATGTGAAAAGTATGGTTTTGTTGTGTGTAACACCCTCGTAATGTAAATAATGCTCGCAGCCGTCCTCCTAGTTAATTCCATGAAACTTACACACAGGCCACGATATATCTTTTTAAATAGTTTATTTCCTTATTCCATGTAGGCTAAATATGTGTTTCCCACTAGATTGACTTTGCATTGTATCAAACGAAATAAGCGTAGGCCCTTTCAATTTCCCCAAACATCTCCGCTCTCCAAAGTTCCTTTCAAAAGGGGTGCGAGTGGTGTTCAATCCCGCAAGCCGCCATTGCCCATGTGCTCATCTCGGAGAAGAGGGGGGTAGGAGCCGCCAACTCACAGGCGTGGCACGTCGTCATGAGCAAAGGAGGAATCGGACAGCCCTAACAGCCAACCAGCACCGCGGTTAGCGACCCGGTAGGCGTGCCCTCGCAGCCGGCGGCTTGATTCGGCCCCGAGTGATAAAAGCGACTGGAAGGGACTGCTTCACCAGATGGGAGATGAGCGAAGAGGTGACATACGAGAGGAGCTGTGAGCTGAGCTGTGAGCGGTGAGATGCGAGACGCTCCAAGCCAAAGAGGAGAGGTACTTGGAAAGGAAACAACCTTTGGAGAGACGCGCTGAGAGGAGGGAGACGGCTCCACCAGAAGGAGAGGAGCAGGTGTGACCGAGCCAGCGCGTGACGTCTACAGTATCAGCAGCGTCGACGCGACCGAGGGTTTTCCCGCCAAAACGCGAAGAATTGAGAGCTGCTACCTCCGACCCTGCCTCCCTCTCCAGCAACCCACCTCCGCCATCCCTGCCTGCAATTTCCCCCGTGTAAGTGTGAACGTCGTCTGTCCTAATCGTTGTCCTGGGGTTAAGTAAATTGAATAGTGTAAGTTAACGATTCACTGTGTGACTGCTTCTTCCATCCATTGCTTGTGTGTGTATAATAAATCTGTTCTTCCTCCGTACTCTGTCTTCTTCTCTTTTTCCTTCTCTTTCGGTCGCTTTAGAGGTTTCCCGATTGAATATCTGTGGTGCGATCTGGTCAACGTCGGGTGGAATCGGGCCAATTGGGGATCCTGTAACGGTCGCGGTTGGACCATCCGCTCGGCCCATCATAACATCTAAACCGCGTCTGTAACAATATATATATATATATATATATATATATATATATATATAGATATATATACAGTGAAACCTTGACTTACGAGTTTAATTCGTTCTGTGACCGAGCTCGTAACTCAATTTGCTCGTTTCTCAAATTAAATTTCCCCATTAAAATGCATTGAAATGCTATTAATCCGTTCCAGCCCCCAAAAAACCACACCAATTTTTTTTGTTACGTGTTTTTAAATAAGAAAAATGTACTTTATAAATAACAAATAATGTATAAACAAGCACGACCTCGTATATACTGTACGTAATAAGCGGCGTTACACGCGCTGCTTGTAAACAAGGAGGAAGCGGACAACGCGGTAATTTGTAAGAGTCTTTATTCAAGAGCTCACTGTAACACTGGCGCGCTCCGGGCTGCGCGCCCAGTGTATATCCTGAGGCCACGCCTACCCCTCGGCGTGGCCCCCGCCCACTTGGTGCGCGGAATGATGTCACCACGCCAGTGAGCTTCCGTGTCCGCCACAATGTAAAGAAATAAACTGGTTTTATTAAGTGTATTTACCTTGAAGATCAGACGAAGATGCTGGCGGAGGTGGAGGAGATAACTTTTGCCTTTTTCGCCACACTTTCCTCGCTTTCACTTGCAGGGCGTTTCAATAAAAACCTGTCCAACGAGGTTTGTTTCTTCCTCCCTTTCAAAATGTTTCGATCGTACTGCCTCGCCAAGTCGACAACACGCACACCTCGCTCATGTTTTTCGACGATTGCGTGTTTTATATCCAAGCACATCATCCTCTTCTTCTTCTCAGTACTGCCCTTGGCACTCAATTTCTTAGGACCCATGGTTAAAACTAAGAAATTTTCCAAAATAACCAAAATGCGAAAACAAAGCAGCAGCTATATACGGCAGAGATGCTTGCACGGCAAGATAACCACGTGACCGGAACCCACCTGGTGGCGGGTGGCGTAAGCTCCAAAATAACCAACATGCGAAAACAAAGCAGCAGTGATATACGGCAGAAATGCTTGCACGGCAAGATAACCACGTGACCGGAACCCACCTGGTGGCGGGTGGCGTAAGCTCCAAAATAACCAACATGCGAAAACAAAGCAGCAGCGATATACGGCAGAAATGCTTGCACGGCAAGATAACCACGTGACCGGAACCCACCTGGTGGCAGGTGGCGTCAGCTCCAAAATAACCAAAATGCGAAAACAAAACAGCAGCGATATACGGCAGAGATGCTTGCACGGCAAGATAACCACGTGACCGGAACCCACCTGGTGGCGGGTGGCGTCAGCTCCAAAATAACCAAAATGCGAAAACAAAACAGCAGCGATATACGGCAGAGATGCTTGCACGGCAAGATAACCATGTGACCGGAACCCACCTGGTGGCGGGTGGCGTAAGCTCGTAACTCAGATCTCGGCTCGCATCTCAAAGCAATAAACCGCCCGAGCGACGGCTCGTATCTCGGAAAACTCGTAAGTTGGTGCACTCGTAAGTCAAGGTTTCACTGTATATATATATATATATATATTGTTGCGGTTTTAGAACCCACACTTTCTTGTATATATCCCATCATTAAAATGTTAAAGGTTGCACCCCATAGGTAGGCCACAAGCAACACGTAGGTCATCATCGGACTTCAGTTATTTCATTAGTATGTGTTTAGATAAGGCCATGTTTCCAATAGTTGAATCTGCGTTGTGTCAATCAAATAAGAAGTAGGCCCATTCCGTTCATTTTGCAGCCTCCCTCTCCAAGCGACGCCATTACGCACCCTCCAGTCGGTGCCCCATGGCCCTGTCCAATTTTGCAGCTGCCTTTTGTTAGCAGCGTTCGCTGCCTTGAGCTGGAGCTCGCTCAAACGCCCCCATAGGCCACGAGGTTAGGCCCAAGAAAGGGGGCGGAACGCCAAGAAGGTATGGCCACGTCAACTCACCATCAGGGCGTGGCCGGTAAGCGAGGCCCAGACAACCAGGGCTGAGGTAGGATCGCCGACAGGCGTGGCTTTGGGGTTCGCGGAGTGATCGCTTGGTGAGTTATAAAAGCGAACGAACCACACTTTCAAGAGAGAGGAGAGATACGGCACGCTTGAATGGTTGTGAGAGAGCTCGCCTTGACTGACTTGCTGGGAGAACGCGCGTTGCATTGACAGGACTTATGCAGTGGCGCTTATGAAAGAAGGACCTTATCAAAGGTGTACATTGTTGAGGGGGCGTTTGGCGCCTTTGTATGGTGCAAATATTACGTACGCATCGTACCAGCTTTTCCCCGTTATATTAATTGTCCGGTCGCGCTCAACTATGCGCGGAGTTGCCTGCCGGGTTTCGCCGCTGGACCAGAGCGTGGACTGGAGCCGACCGGAGCCTGGACTGGAGCCGACCGGAGCCTGGACATCACCGCCGGACCTTCCATCCACCATCTACAATCCCCGTGTGAGTGTGTATGTTCGTCATGGGTATTAAGAATAAGACTGTTTAAGGCTGCCCTGTGTTCTGCTTCTACCTCTTCCTATCTTGTATATTTCTTTCGTTTCCTCTTCTCCTTCTTGTACAAATTGTAAATAAATTACTTGTTCTTCCTGGTTTTCCTCTCATCCGATTGCATTAGTCTTTTCTTCCATTGGGTAAACGTGGCACGATCGCAACCGCTATAATCGGGTCTAGTCGCATTGGTAATAGCTCGGATCGCGGATCGCTAACCGCTCGGCGTATACCATCAAATCCGTGGTTCGAGCGGGAGTTATTCCCTCGTTCTCGGTCAGCGTTATTACTTAGGTAATAGCGAATCCCCAGTCCTAAAACCCAAACTAACGCTGCCCGGGAAGGACGTTATAACGCCAGGATCGCGTCGGCCAGATAACAGACAAGGGGATTAACCCTCTCTTGGTAAGCGGAGAGCCGACGTTTGACATCCGCAACAATATATATACAGTCACGTGAAAAAGTAAGTACACCCCATGTAAAGTTTTGACTTTTTCAACATATTTCAACATATTTCAACATACAGCTATTTGATCTTCATTTCAACAATATTGATATATGAAGGTGATATAATATAACAAATATCATGAAACATTTACATGTCGTAGTCCATTGTATAATTTAAATAAACATAAATGCAAATTTTGCATGTGGAAAAAGTAAGTACACCCTTGGCTCTAATAGGTGGTATTGCCCCCTTTGGCAGAAACAACCTCAAGTTGGCGTTTCTTATAACTGTCTATCAGTCTCTGACATCGAGTGGTAGAAATTTTCCCCCTCTCCTCCATGCAGAATTCTTTCAGCTGTGTGATGTTTGAGGGGTTTCTTGCATGCACAGCTCGTTTCAAATCCCCCCACAACATCTCGGTGGGATTTAGATCCGGGCTTTGTCTTGGCCATTCCAGAACCCTCCATTTCTTTCTTTTCAGCCATTCCTTGGAGTATTTACTGGTATGTTTAGGGCCATTGTCATGTTGCAAGGTCCACCTTCGGTTGAGCTTCAACTTTCCGACAGATGGCCTCACATTATCCTCAAGCACCCTCTGGTACAATGAAGAATTCATAGTGGATTATATGATGGTGAGCTGCCCAGGCCCTGATGCAGCAAAGCTGCCCCAAACCATAATATTTCCACCACCATGCTTTACAGTTGGTATCAGGTTCTTGTGGTCAAATGCTGTCTTTGGTTTTCGCCAAACATGTCTTCTGGTACTGTGGTCAAATAGCTCTACCTTTGACTCATCTGTCCAGAGCACATTGTTCCAGAAGTGCTGGTCTTTGCCGAGGTGTTCATTGGCAAACTTTAGTCTTGCCCTGATGTTCTTTCTGGACAGCAAAGGTTTCCTCCTGGCACACCTCCCATGTAGATCAAATTTGTGCAGACTCTTTCTAATGGTAGACTCATGCACTTTGACATCAACAGTGGCAAGAGCTACCTGTAGGTCCCGTGATGACATTCTGGGGTTGTTCGAGACTTCTTTCAGCATCTTGCGGTCTGCTCTCAGGCTGAACTTGCTGGGGCGGCCTGGCCTGAACAAGTTGGCAGTTGTTTGGAATCTTCTCCACTTGGAGATGATCTTCTGGACAGTCGAATGATTGATTTCAAATTGTTTGGAGATCTTTTTACATCCATTCCCAGACTCGTAGGTATCTTTAACCTTCTTTATAAAGGCCTCAGTGAGCTCTTTTGATCTAGGCATGGTGACTCTGCACACTTCAACAACAAAGAGCAAACCAAACTAAATGTCTGAGGTTTAAATAAGACAGGTCCAAGATCTCCAAGATCCAAGATCCTCTCTGACGATATTCTAATCATTTGCACCTGAGCTGGTGCACCTTATTCTAATTTTAGGTATTTGAAGTAGTGATAAATGTAGGGGTGTACTTACTTTTTCCAAATGCGAAATTTGCATTTATGTGTATTTAAATTATACAATGGACTAAAAAATGTAAATGCTTCATGATATTTGTTATACTAGGGCATGCCCGTACTATATATATGCCCGTACTATATATATATCTAAAATTATATCCCCCCCCTCTATTTACATGAAATGGTTTGGTCCATTCGCAACGCCAAAGCGAACGGCGAACGGCTTGCGAGTACGGTGACAATCCCCCCCCTCTATTTACATCAAATGGTTTGGTCCATTCGCAACGACCACAGAACCCCCCCCCCCTCTATTTACATGAAATGGTTTGGTCCATTCGCAACGCCAAAGCGAACGGCGAACGGCTAAATCGCCATAGCTCGGTAAGTACTTGTCCGATTAATATGAAACCTTGAAAAGGCACATCCTCGGGTCCCCAGCAATATACCTGGCAAGTTTAAAGTATATCGGACCCGTGGTTGTCGAGAAACAGCGGTCACAGACAAACATACACACATACACACATACACACATACACACATACACACATACACACAGAGATTAATGGAATTATAGATAGATTATATCACCTTTATCTATCAATATTGTTGAAATGAAGATCAAATAGCTGTATGTTGAAATATGTTGAAAAAGTCAAAACTTTACATGGGGTGTACTTACCTTTTCACGTGACTGTATATTGTTGCAGTTTTGAGATGTGTACAGTGAGTCAATAAATGGTAAAGGCTTGCCCCCCCCCCCCCCCCCCATAGTTAGTCACACGAGCAACATGTAGGCCCATTTGTAGTATAGCTATTTCTTAGTATATGTCAGCTTAGGCCATTTCCTCTATTAGTTCTGCGTTGTGTAAAGACAGGAGAATAGGCCATACTGCTCTCAGCTTTCCAGTTACCCTAAGCCTCATGCCCCTGTGCGCCGACTTTCCAGCTACCCTAGCGAATTGACACGGGGCAGGCTAGGAGGGTCGGGGTGGAACGGCAGCAGTGGGGACGCTAAGCATGAGCCACCAGTGAGAGCTTGAGGGTGGTGGCGTCGGCGTTGCGTCAGAGGGCGTGGTGAGTTAGTTCCAGAGGGTTCGAGGGGCGTATCTATAAAGCCCGCTGCGCGAAAGCCCTCGACAGGACTTGCACCAGTGGCGCGATAGGACTTGCGTCACAGGACTCGCAGAGGCGCTTGGGTTGTGAACGAGTTGCATGAGAAAGCCCTCGCCAGGACTTGAGGAGAGAACTCGCAGGGTACCGTTTGTTGAACTTGACCCTCGCATGAGAACGCGCGCTAACCAACGCCAAGGCAGTGAAGAAGAGGAGTTGTTCGTGGAATATACGCGGCGCAGCCAGGCGCGTTTATAACGAACAGCGCATTTCGGCCAAGCGAGTGAACAAGGCTAAGTAACCGCCCTTTGCCGTAAAAGTCCCCTCCACCGTTCGCCCCGATATTATCCTTTTGTTCGAGCGACCTGCTACGAGTTCCTGCCTTCGCCTACCTCCATCCTCGTGGGACGTGCCGGGGACCGTGGTGAGGCGGACGGGGCCGATCCTGGATGACCACCGCGGAGCGTTGGGGAACACCTGCTAATCTGCAATATCCTGTGTGAGTGTGAGTGAGACGCGCCCGTTGTCCAGGGAATAGTTAAGACTGTATAAGGATTTCTCTGTGTCTCTTCATCCTGGAACTGTATATACGTGTGATAATAATTAAATCAGTCTGTTCTTTTTTCCTTATTCGATCGCCTTTGTGATTTCTCTATTGACTAAGCGTGGTACGAATAAAACCGCTTGAATCGTGGTCCATTAATGATAACTGCGCGGATCACGTAAACGCAAACCGCTCGGCGTATTCCATCCACACGTGGTTCGTGCGGGGGCCTGTGTCCTCGCTTCCAGGACAGCGCGAGTACTTAGGTACGAGCAAGAATTTGGTCCCGAAACCCTATTTGGCGCTGTCCGGAAGGGACGTTGCAAGCCCCGGTTCCGCCAAGGCCAGTAAAGACCAGGGGGATTAATCCCCCCTTGGTAGTGGGGAAGAAGACCGGCGAGAGACCCGTAACAATATATATATACAAACGCAAGTTGTCTGTGTGTGTGTCTGTGTTTTATTCAGAGATGGCTGAACGGATCTTCATCAAACTTTCAGAAGTTCATCAGTGAGTGCCTGGGGGTGTTTTAGGCAAAAACAAACCAAAAATATATATATTGAAAAAAAAAGTACGTTTTTTTTGGAGTAAAAAAATATATATAATAATTTCCCTCGATAGTGCGGAAGCCTTTTTAAATGAATGCCAGTTATATACAAGAACACATTCGCATAAATAAAAACAAAACAATTACCAGACATTTGAATACAAATAAATCAAACAATTCCAGAAGTGTACGAATTTGGTAGTATGCTTCTTCTTCTTCCTGATCGGCATCACACTTAACTCAGAAACATGAGCCACATTCACTCAGAAATGTGACCCACTCCCCTTCTTCTCCTGCCTCCCCCTCCCCTCCCTTCCACCCCCTCCCCTTCAAGATATAAATTCTCTGTAAAAGAGCATCCACTTCTGACTGCTCCCCTTCCCCCTCTTCCCACCCTTCCCCCCTCCCCTTCCCCCCCCCTCCTCTCCTCCCCTTTAAGATATAAATTCTCCATAAAAAGAGCTTCCACTTCTGACTGCTCCCCTTCCCCCCAACCCCTCTGCTCCCCTTCCCCCCCTCCCCTCCCCCCGTTCCCCTCTCCTCCTCCTCCCCTCCCCTCACCCCCTCCCTTTCCCCTCCTCCATTCCCTCCCTCCCCCTCTCCTCCCCCGCCCGGCAACGCCGGATACTTCTGCTAGTATATATATATATAAATCGGGATTTAAATTTAATTCTAAAATTGATCCAGACGTCTATTCTCTTTCAAACATTCAAACCAACAGAGGTCGTTATTTATCACAGCATCTCTAGAATTTTCACCCTTTTACTCAACCCCGTTTCGCTGTTATTTGGTGGAGCAAGAAGTCAACTGAGCTTTATAGATATTTAGATCACCTCAGTATCGTATGATCAACTCTAATTACCTCAATCTTGATCATCCGTGTAAATCATCCAGTTCTTTCACGTTCGACTCGAGTCCGTCAATGTGTTGACTTTAAAATTAAACACAATCAGTGATGGTGGTTTCCCGCTCATCAACGCGATTACCTCGGTCCATCGACCCAGCACGGATCTCAATGACAGTCTGACGGACCGAGTGTTCGAATTCAACCTTAGAAAAGGAGAATCTCTCGGAACAGATTTTCAAATGGATAAAGATGGAATATGATAAGTTTGATGCTCGAGTTCAGAGATCCGACATTCTATTCTTCTTCTTCAGTCTCCATCTTCGACGCCATGTTTGACGAAATGAACGAACGTGTGAATCCAATATAATATGGCTCCTTCTTTCCCCTCATTGTACATTTCTCATGTTCAAACATTTCCCTCACCAAACACAATAATTCTACATTTCTCATTAATAACTTGATAATTCCAAAACCCGGTCACGAGCATAGATATATAACTCTAGATGTCGCGTGACACCTCCCCGGGTACATAGAACAGTCCGCCATCTTGGGGAGGTCCTTCGAAGCTGACGCGCTGGTGCAGTTAAAAGCGTGCGGCTGTACAAATAAACGTACATTGGAGTCAAGGGACAAAGGCATCACATTCCACAAGTAAGTCATGTCGATGGACTCAGGTAATCGTGTTGATGAGCGGGAAACCACCATTACTGATTGTGTTTAATTTAAAAGTTGACACGTTGACGGACTTGAGTCTAACGTGAAACAACTGGATGATTTACACGGATTATCAAGATTGAGGTTGAGATCCTGCGCGCGGCGTATGATAGGTGATCATATGAAGATTTGTTATTTCTTTTTTTTGCATACAAAGTCGAGGCTCGTGTAAGAGCTAACGCATTAAACACAAAAAAAGACAAACAGACACATAAAACATAAAATGAAGGGAGCAGGAGACAAGAGGGGCAGAGAGAGGGAAACACACAAACACAACAGTAGAGAGCAGGGACATCGGGAGATCTATGGAAGGGAGGGCTGGAGGTTGTTGGAGAGGGGGGGGGGGGGGCGAGTGGTACACAGAATATAACAAATGGACATTGCAAGGAATTTCCGGAATGAAGTCGGAGATTCAAAGAGGTGGATTTGGGATGTATTAACGGGGGTAGAAAAGATCAAGGTTTTGGATGGGGGAAGATAAGAGATGGTAGTGAACAGCTGTTTTAATGAAAGATACGCTCATTTTACCCCACAAAAACACAGACACATACACACACACACACACATAAACACAAACACACACACGCATAAACACAGCCATATACACATACACACATAAACGCACACAGACATGCACGCACGCACGCACGCACACACACACACACACACACACACACACACACACACACACACACACACACACACACACACACACACACACACACACACACACACACACACACACACACTGTCTCTGCCGTGCCTGTGGGTGTCTGTCTGCCAAGCCCGTCTGTCTGTGTCTTCTGTCTCTGTTGCGCCGGTCTGTCTCTGTTGCGCCGGTCTGTCTCTGTTGCGCCGGTCTGTGTCTGTGTATGTGTCTGTCAATCCGTGCCAGTCTGTCTGTCTCTTGACACAGGTGTGTGTCTGTCTCTGCCGCGCCAAGCGAACAACACTCAGCCTTCCATGCACACATCTCCCATCCAAGCACAAGCCGAGTTTCTTAGATGACAGGATTATGTGCGTTATACATGTACATGCATTTAAACACAACAATTGTTTGAGGTAGGGATTAATTGATTGAGCTTAATTTGTTAGCCTTTTTTAAAGTATTATTTGGTTAGTCCATA
Source organism: Myxine glutinosa (assembly GCF_964187855.1). Classification (NCBI taxonomy): domain Eukaryota; kingdom Metazoa; phylum Chordata; class Myxini; order Myxiniformes; family Myxinidae; genus Myxine; species Myxine glutinosa. Next base: position 234,189,989 of record NC_136262.1, read on the forward strand.
TTTAACATCATGTTATATGTACATCTAATCTTAATTAATTTCCTGAGTCACAGAGAATGTTTATTTAGTGTCTGGTCTGCTCCTGCTGTGAGGGTGGTCTGCGATTCTGGATGGTCCGCTTATTCTGGCCGGTCTGCTTTTTACAGTACCCCCAACTTTCCTCCTATAAAAAAACTTTGCTCTTATTAAATAGAAATTTTCCTCAGCATTAAAATGAGGTATTAATTGTAGCCGGCGAAGCCGGTGTTGTCAATAAACGCGTACGTATTATGTCGAAAACCAGATTATGCTGTATCCCTTGGCTTGAGCATTCCGAAGCGCAATGGAGGCCGCCATCTTGCGGATGCGGAAGTATGCATAACAAATTGAAAAACGTTCAATAGGAGTTTCTTTCACCCGTCTTTGTTTGATTCACCATCTTATTCACCTCTATTTTATTAATTAAAATACTTTAAGACCAACCTCGGCCCGCACGGGCCTGGTTATCTTCAACGAAAAGCGTCACCAAACACCGGAACCAATGAGATTCGAGCATTTGAAAAAATATTTCTAAAACCAAATCACGCAATGGAGGCCACCATCGACCGGATGCGGAAGTTTGCATAAAACAATTGCGAAATTTTTCAATAGGAGTTTGTTTCACCCGTCTTTGTTTGATTCACATTCTTATGCACCTCTAATTTGTAATTAAAATACGTTAAGACCAACCTCGTTATCTTCAACGAAAATCGTCACCAAACACCGGTACCAATGAGATTCGAGCATTTGAAAAATATTTCAAAAAAGCTTATTACGCGTTTCGGAGGGTGAAAACGGTGCCAAATATTCTAAAATTGATGAAGAATTATTTTTTAGAAATCTCGCGGCCGTCGGGAATAGTTTTTCACGGCCGGAAATATCCGAAGTCGAGACGGAATTCACCGAATTAATCAAGAAGTAAATTTTATCAATTTTAATCTCATCCAGAATGCAAATGGTACCTACTACACCGACGGTACCTACTACACCTACCAACTACCTAACCTACTGATGCCATAGTGATGGTTAAAATAGTGGCAAGAGGCTTTGGCTTCGCCGGCTCATTGCGGCTTTGCAGTCGGGTACTAGTACAGATCCGTTCATTATTAACCGAGCTACGGTCTAGGAGTCCATTTTTTAGCCTTGGATCCAATGATCACACATGCTGGTTGTACCTCCGCAAGATGGCGGCGCTTCCGACGTATCGCGACAACAAGCGCTGATAGGCCATGCGGCATCTCGTAATATATCTATGGTCACGAGTACAGACCCGTTACCTCACCTCCTGATGAAATTTGAGAAATCTGCAAGATACATTCGAGCTGAAAGGGAGGAGTCATGAAACGTGTGACGTGTGACGTCATGAAAAAAACGCGATGACGCAGCCTCGCAGAACGAGAGTGTAATCTCCATCCATGCAGTCCAGTATGTGCATACAGTCCATACAGTCCTGGGCCGGTATTCATATAACTTCTTAATTTAAGACTACTTAACTGCTAAGTACCCCACTTTGCTGAGTGGAGTTGTTATCTTGAAATTCATAAACACTCTTAAGTACCCTGCTCAGCTGAGTGCCCCACATAAAGTTATGAAGATTGTCTCAAGTGGTTTCCAAGGCTCGATGTCACATTTCATTGCCGTTTATGTTCATTTTCTGTGGTTTGGCGACAGAAAAACGACAGAGTTCCAAGGCCAAGTCTGGGAAATTAGCAATATCGTAAAAATCTGCAACTACATCCTGTATATTTGCCGGGGATGGAAATTTCACAGCTCTCCCCATCAATGGAAGCGGTGCATTGTTTACCTGTGAAATGATACGGCATAAGCTTGGTTGAGATATAATATGATTATGAATACGCATTGCGTGGAGTGAGAGCTTCGTCGACAATAGTCAGTCGATCGAGTACGCAGCCCTCGCAAGCATCTGTAGGCCGAGGCCTACCTAGGCTAGGTTGTTTGATCTTGGGCTTAGAATTAAAATTAAAATTAATTTTATTGAATGGATAGATTGGGATAGAATGCAGGACTTACCTGCTGTAGGCTATATAGTCTGGACTTCTCGTCGACTGGACCAGGTACGTAGGTCCGACTGGCAGGGACGTCCTGAAATCAGTGTACCTGGCTTAAATGAAGTCGGTGTAGATGGCGGAAAACTGTAGCCGGTGTAGCTGGTGGAAAAAAGAGGTCGGTGTAGCTGGCATAAATGATGAGCGGGTTCGAATTCAAAATGGGTCTGTACAGTACTGGATTGTATTGTAATTTATTGATTTTAATCACCAGGTGAAAATAATTTATCGGTCGCGCCAGACCAAAGCAAGATCACGTAAGCAAGATGCTTTTTTGAACAAGAACGCCACTCAGTCGGGCGTATCCTCCCGCCGTGGGTCAAGTTGGAATAGTACGATTTCACAAAAGTTTGAGGGAGTAGTTCAGTGACAATACAAGACAAGACAACACAAGACAGACACTGCACAGATATATATTTAGAATATATAGAAGATAATGTAAAAAAAAAATAAAGGCAATTTCACTTACATTTTCGGATTCAGCGTTCAATTCTATGTAAGTGAGTGTATTTTGAGGCATGTGTGACTTCAAATAAAATTGTAAGCCAGGAAACGTGCGTTTCATTCCTTAGGGATACAACATGTAAAACTGGCCCAAACGTGAAAACAAAACTCGCTCATTTTAAGTCGTACAAGCTAATGCCGCCACTCATTCTTCTGGGAAGAATCCCGTGCACATGCTTGTCACACTTATAACTCACCTAAGTCTTTATAAGTTCATCAAATACTGATACCGCGATTGACATTCGCTGAGGTAATCTCTTCTGAGGTAAACAAAACAAACCAAAAAACAAAAGTTTTAAAGCATTATACGTATCAAACGAGACATTTTATGAAACGGGGAAACCGAATACACACTTTGGTGGTTTTAAAATGACAGAATATGTCTTTATTAGAAAAAAAAGAATCTTGAAGACGACGCTGCTAATAAAATACACCGCTCTAACGCATAACCACGAGTTTAAACTACATTTCCAACAAATATGAAAACTATTTTCATATAACAATGTTAAATATAGAATATATAGAAGATAATGTTTTTAAAAATGAGCCCTATCTTCCAATGGTAAACAACCCTTCAAAAAATTCCTGGATCCGGAATCATATCCTGAGCTTCACCAAAACCTAAACAATTCTTCCTTATCCAACGTGCAATCATCCCACCAACTTTCATCCAAATCCGTTCAAAACTTTTCCAGATATCTTGTTCACAAACACACGAACACACACACACACACACACACACACACACGCACGCACACACACACACACACGGACACGATCGAATGCATTACTCCCTGGCGGGACTAAAAAGCGAACAATGAATATAATAAATGAATAAATGAATTCATTTATATATATTTTTTTTGATTTTAATCACCAGGTGAAAATAATTTATCGGTCACGCCAGACCAAAGCAAGATCACGTGAGCAAGATGGCGGATCATGGAAGGGACAAGATGGCGGATCATGGAAGGGACATTTCAAATGACAACATGAAATTTTGTTCCCAAGGGAATGGGGGAAAATTTGAATTTTTTTTTTTGTGAAATTTGAAAAAAAAACTGGTGAAATTTGAAATGAAAATGAAATTTTGAATGGATTTACATATACATGCAATTGGCATCGAGGTTCGCTTACGAAGCTCTCCAATATGAATACGCATTGCGTAGAGTGAGAGCTTCGACGACAATAGTCAGTCGATCGAGTACGCAGCCCTCACAAACATCTGTAGGCCTAGGCCTAGCTAGGCTAGGTTGTTTGATCTTGGGCTTAGAATTAAAATTCAAATTAATTTTATTGAATGGATAGATTGGGATAGAATGCAGGACTTACCTACTGTAGGCTATATCGTCTTGACTTCCAGTCGACTGGACCAGGTACGTAGGTCCGACTGGCAGGTACGTACTGAAATCGGTGTACCTGGCTTAAATGAAGTCGGTGTAGCTGGCGGAAAAACTGAAGCCAGTGTAGCTGGTGGAAAAAAGAAGTCGGTGTAGCTGGCATAAATGATGAGCGGTTTCAAATTCAAAATCCGTTCTGTACAGTACTGTATTGTAATTTATTGATTTTAATCACAAAGTGAAAATAATTTTAATCAACAGGTGAAAATAATTTATCGGTCGTGCCAGATCAAAGCAAGATCACGTGAGCAAGATGCTTTTATGAAAAAGTGAACAATGAACAATAAATGAATAAATGAATTCATTTATATATTATGTCTGGTGGGGTAGTTATATGTAGAACAGATAGATATGAATAGGTAACGTGCTTCGTCTGTCGCGGTAAGGAATCTGACCTTGTAATAAGTTCATGTGTAGGCGTTTTGTCGGGTAAGGAGTATACTTGTGAACCTACCAGGAGGTTCATGTGTTAAGTAGAGTTAGGCATTAACGAGTAGCGCCCCTGTGTGTCTCAACTGGTTAGCCAAACCTTTGTCCCTTTTGGCACTGCAGACCAACATAGACATTCCGACAGGTCCTTAGCGCAACGCTAAATAAGTAATTCCGTTCCCTGACGAGACTCTGGAAAAGAACCGGCAAAAGGAAACCAGGCTGGGACACCGCCGATAATGGCCGCCGCCACCTACACCTCCGGCGGGCCTATCCACCTCGAACATGACGCGCTATGACCACGGAGTAGGGAGCGAGGTTGGGAGGAGCGGTGGGCGTGGGCCTGAGTGAAGCTGGGAGGTTCGGTGGAAGGGACTGATTGGTTGCCAGTGTGCCACGGCTGACGTCACCGGCCAGGAGATATTAGCGAGCGCCGAACGCCATTGTGAGTGCTGGGGAGAGTTGGTTTGAGGAGTTGGTTCGAGAGAGTTGAGTTGGTTCGAGAGGGAGAGCACGAGAGTTGGTCGAGTTGGTCTGGAAAAAGAAGCGAGTTGGAAGGATGGAGAGAGACTTGGCAGTGAGTGAGAGAGTTGCCTGAGTTGAGGAGCGCGGAAGTTTTCACAGCCAGAGCAGTTCGCAAGCGGTTCGGACAGAGATCCCGGCCCTGGCAGTTGCGAGCAGTTGACCAGCTCGGTTCGCAGTTCACGGTTTGAGTTGGCTTGTCGACCATGTGCGAGGGTCGGCCTTGTGGTGCTCGGTGCTCGGTGCTTGGTGCTTGGTGCTTGGTGCTCGGTGCTTTGGAGCTTGGAGCGAGACGTGCCGCTTGACGAAAGGAGCCGCGTGTGGGCAATGGAGATTGAAGACGACGGACAGATAAGACCGAGTTGCGCGTTCACAATTGCATGACGAGACATTTCTTTTGGTATTCCTTTCCCTCGTCTGTGTTTGAGATCTGTCGTGTGGAGACGTCCCGATTAGGATATTCATTACAGGCGCGTGCTTTTCCTGTCCTTGCCTTTTTACTTTAATAAACCCTTGTATTTTTTTTTTTTTTTTTTTTTGTTGTTGTATACAAGATCGAGGCTCGTGAAAGAGCTAACATTAATCACACAAAAAGACAAACCGACACACAAAACACAAAAAACAAGGGGAGCTTAGACAAGATGGGGAGAGAGGGGGAAGGACACAAAATAGAGGGGGAAGGACACAAACACAACATTTGAGAGCAGGGACATCGGGAGGACTTGGGGGGAGGTGGGAGAGGATTAAAACATATGAACACTGCAAGGACTCTGGGGTGAATTACCGGGGGTAGAAAAGATCAAGGTTTTCGATGGGGGAAGATAAGAGATGGTGGTGAACAGCTGTTTTAAAGACCTGGAGGGAGGAGTGGGATTGAAGGGAGTGGGGGAGTTTGTTCCAGAGGCGGGAGAAAAGGGGAATGAAAGAGTGAAGGTGAGCAGAGAGCCTAGACTTTGGCAGTTTAACCAGAAGAGGGTTGCAGGCAGATCTTGTGCGACCTGAAGGAATATTGGGTGGACAGAGCACAGAGAGAGCTGGGGGAGCAAGGCCGGAGAGGAGTCGGTAGAAGACAGAAAGACCACCAACCTGCCTGCGGTGAGTGAGTGAAAGGCCCTCGGCGTTGACTACATCGCAGGAGATTCCAATGATTCTGAAAGCTTTGGCCTCAACAGCGTGAAGCCGAGCAAGGTGTGAGGCAGGAGCACCAGCCCAGAGGGGGGAACAGTATTCCATTGAGCTGCGGATGAAAGCCTTGTATGTGGTGAGGAGCTCAGGTGTGCCAAGGAAGGACTTCGCACGACGGAGGATGCCCAGTCGGCGACTGGCTTTGGAGGCCAGCTTGGAAATGTGGTTTTCCCAAGAAAGATCATGGCAGATAGTGAGACCCAAAAGCTTGAGCGACAGAACTTCTTGGAGAGGATTGTTGAGAAAGTAGATGGGAGGGTTGTCCAGTCCGTCCTTTCGGAGAGACATTGTAAGAGTGTGAGATTTGTCAGGATTGAAAGACATGTTCCACTTGTTTGACCAGTCTGTGATTTTGTCCAGGTCTGCAGAGAGTGAGGAGGCTGCAGACTGCCGATCTGAGGGATGAGGAATGGAGCGACAGAGAGTAGAGTCGTCAGCAAAGAGATAGAGAGGATTTTCAAGAGAGTCAGAGAGATCATTGATGAAGACCAGAAAAAGCACAGGGCCCAGAACACTACCTTGGGGAACTCCAGCCTGAACAGGAAGAGGAGATGAGAGAAACCCATTCAGGGCCACACGTTGACTACGACCAGAGAGGAAGTCCGCCAGCCATGCGTGGAGATTTCCATGGATACCAAAGGAGGAGTGTTTGGTGAGCAGAGCAGGGTGCCAGACCGTATCGAAGGCACGTGAAATGTCAAGGGAGACAGCTCTAATTTCCTGTTTGGCGTTGAGGACCTCCATCCATTGTTGAGAAAGCAGAAGCAGCATGTCCAGAGTAGAGTGACCAGGTCTGAAACCAAATTGATGATCAGAGATCAAGCCATTGGAGAAGAGGAAAGATTTAATATCTGAAGCAACGATGGATTCCATGACTTTGCTGATAATTGGGAGAAGGCTGATTGGTCTGTAGTTGCTGGGATCTGTTTTTGCACCTTTTTTGTGCAAAGCGGTGATGTTGGCTGATTTCCAAGCAGATGGCAGATGACCTTGAGCAAAAGAGAGGGTGAAGAGAACAGAAAGAGGGAGTGAAAGTGCAGAAGAACATGATTTTAGGACCCGTGGGCTGATGCCGTCAGGACCAGTTGCAGAATCAGAGTCGAGGGTTGCCAGAAACTTTTCCACCTTGTCAGGAGGAAAGGACACAGAGTCCAGGAGCAGCTGGGTACGACTGGGTACGGTGGGTACAGAGAGGGATGGGTTTGGGACACAAGATTTAGAGGCAAACACAGAGTTGAGGCATTCAGCTTTTTCACGTGCGGAGTCAGCCGTTAAGCCGTTTGAGGTGAGGGAGGGGATGGAGGGGGAACAAACACCAGAAACAGATTTGACCAGACGTCACCAGGATTTGGAAGAGGGAGACAGATAAGAGAGTTCGGTCTTGAGAATGGTGAGATATTGTTTCCTGGCTCTCCTGAGGGTGGACACACACTTGTTTCGGGCTTTGTGAAAGGAAATGAGATTTCCTTCCGTTGGATTTGCTTTCCAGGAGACGAAAGCAAGTTGTTTCAGGGCAACAGCCTCACCACAAGATTCCGTGTACCATGGACGGGAGGAAGGGTATGACAACTGAAGACGAGATGGTATAAATCTGTGCATGAGAGAGAGCAATTTACTTTGAAAGAATTCCCAGGATGAGTTGATGTCAGAGGCGGTAGAGATGGGAGACCAGTCCAGATGATTGATGGCTGCTTGAAGACCGTGCCAGTTGGCCTGAGTGAAATGCCAGACTCGTCGACGCTGAGGAGGCTCTCTGAGAATGGTCAGAGAGATGTCCACTTTGACAAGCACATGATCAGATGAGCCGATTGGAGCAGAAGAAGAGCAGCAGACATTTTCAGGGAAGTTTGTCATAACCAAATCCAGAAGAGAAGATGCTCCGTTGACTGAGATCCGGGTCGGGAAATTGACAGATTGTGTCAGTCCCAGTGAGTCGCAGAAGTCCTTTGCTGAAGAGCCATGGCTGGTGAGAGAGGTACCCACACCCAGCCAACTGGCATGGTGACAATTGAAATCACCACATATGAGGAAGAGAGAGTTGGGATGGGTAGATAGAAGTTGGTCCATATTATCAGACAGTGAGATGTAGATGGAGTCATCGCTGATTGGTGGACGGTACAACACACATATGAACAAAAGGTGGGAGCGAAGGGGAAGCCGTAGCCAAAGGTATTCCTGGGGGTGAGGTGGAGAGAGGGCAGTGGAGCGCGAGTGAGGAAGAGAGTTTTTTATAAAGATAGCAACCCCACCTCCAGGACGAGGCTCAGGTCTATCATACCGGAGGAGGGAGTAACCTGGGAGAGATACCAAGGCATCAGAGACATCATGAAGGAGGAAAGTTTCTGTTAAGCAGATCACATCTGGTTTGTCAGAAGCAACCTGTATGGAGAGGTCAGTCAAGTTTGAGCGTATTATTTTACATCCCCTGTTAAACCTGTGCCTGCTTGAATTAATTTCCTTGCAGGACCGGAGCTAAGTCGGTGCGCTGAAGGTAAGCTTTTGCCCTAGCCTCCATTTTCCTTCTTCCTCCCGCACTTATTATAGCACAATCCGTGTTTGGTTATCGCCTCAATTAAAGCCGTTCCGGTCTTCCGCGGCATCTGGTGTTAACCGGGAGTCGCGCGACAACTGGTAGTCAGTAGTGGGGTTTGAACCCCGTAGTAAAATTTGGTGTCAAGGAGTGTGGATAATTTGGAAAGAATTTTTTTTGTAGTTGGAGGCGAAAATTTGTATCGTTGATTAGGCTACGAGACGCTGACTGCGCGTCATTAAATTTAATTTTATTCAGGTTGGAAAAGACGCGCGGGAAAGCGACCTCCTTTATGGAGGGGGAGGTGAGCGGTATGGAGGAAGAGAGAATGGAAGATGCAGGAATTCTTGGGGGTGAGTCGGAAGTAGAGAGGGTAGAGGGTAGTGTCGGAACTTCCCCCGCCGGAGAGACGGCCCCCATAGGCAGCCATGAAATTTATGAGGGAATTGATAAACGACAAACTGGGAGGATTGAATGACAGTATGAATGCTCAGAGTAAAGAATTGAAGGGAGAAATTCGGGGAATAAATGGAAAAATGGGAGAAATGAAAAACAAAGTGGATGCCCAAAAGGACGATATGAAGGCTCAGGGTGAGCGATTGGGAAATCAAATTGAGGGATTGAATAACAAAATGGAGTCCCAGGGGAATGAATTAAAAGGAGAAATAAGGAGATTTGGTGCCGTCGGGGCCCAGGAGAAGCCAAGGGTGGCAGAAGTTCATTCGGAGCGGGGGGGGGGGGGGAGGGGGGGGGAAGCCAAATTGGGAATGGGAGAGAGTGCAGCCCATGCAGATGTGCACGAGGCTCAGGAGCAAGGAAAGGAATGGCAATTGTGGAATGCGCACAGGTGAACGTGGAATGCCCACAGGTAAATGGGAAAGATTTGATTGTGGCATGTGAAGAGGTGAATGAGGAATGCCTTCAGGTAAACGGGGAGTGCTCACAGGTGAGCGTGGAGTGCCAGGAGGTGAAGGGAGAATTAAATGGTAATGGGGAATGTTTCCCACCTGCTGGCCTGGTTGTTTATCGGGACCGGGTGGATGCCACAACACCCCAACCAGGGGTTGGAATTGAATCCTTGCTGTACCAGGGCGGTGGTTCAGAGCAAGAGGGGATAACAATAGGGGGGTCCGGGTAATGGAGCCGGACCGGGTATTTATTGGGGATGTTGGGGAAGACCTGTCGGAGCCGGAATTGATGGGGGATGCTGATGAGGATGATGTGATTCAGCGGCTGGGGACCTGGGACAGTCCCATGGAGGACAAGGTTGACCAGGCCCAAAGGAGCCTGGGGGATGAGGTGAGTCGGTCCGAGGAGGTGGCTGAGGTGACCGTGGGAACCCTCACCGTGCACTCTGATTGGGCAACGGAGGCTCCAAAATTACAGAACCAGTTGGGGGAGTGTTTTGACTCCGGGCTGGATTTGGACCTTAGGGAGTCGGGAGATCGAGCCTCCGACGATTTGGTCCCCGTAGGGAATGTGGACCAGCTGCATACCTGCCAACCTTTTTTGAAAGAAAAGCGGTAGGCTGGCATCCGACGCAGTCAAATTTTTCAGAAAAATGAAGCAAAATGGTGCAATCTCCTGCATTTTGAGACCACAGTTAGCTGAAATATATCAACATATTTTTAGAGTGAAAAAGAGAAAACTTAACATGGTTGATCTACTCACATGGTTGAGAAATCTCTGCACAGTGCATCTCTGTTCTCTTCTGGGGCAACAGATGCAGGGAGCTGTTCAACCAGTGTAAGTAGGCTCTGCATGGAAGCTGTCTTGGAGGAGGCTGGGTCCACGATGACCGCATTCCTGATCAAAGGGTCCTGGAATGGGAAGTTGTCCCTCATGTAGGTCAGGGAACCAACGTAGAACATTCGGACCTCTGCTCTGAATTTCGTCACTCCACTGGTCCCCTCTAGGGCGTTCTTCACAATGAGCTGCAATGCCTGGAAACCGACAAATAGCTCCTTGGTCGACCTCTGGTTGTCCTGTTCAGTGAAGTCCACATTCAAAACGTCCTCCTCACCCTGGATGACAGAGGGCAGGACCAGACAGGACAGGATGGTCTGTGAGCAAGAAGAACAAATAATGTGAAAATTGTAACTTTTTTTTTTTGTTCTGAAAACAAAATCTGTGCACAATTACAAAACAAAATGTATATGTCATTTTATGTTGAAATATGTATAATAATGCAGTTGAATAGGTTTTGATGCAATACATGTATAATACATGTATTATCAATAAAATGTACTGCACCTGTACCGTAAACTGCTTTGATTATTTGTGCCAATGACAGGAAGAACAGACAAATCTCATTTCATATTGAATTTCTGTTTCTGGATGACATATGTAATTGTTAATTTTCAAATCATAATCAACATCCTATAATACGGAATTTCCAATACTTAGAATTTATGTATTTAACATGTTATACATACTCTGTAGAGCTTCACCATTGAGGGGTACAGGCGGTGGTTCATAGGAGCCTCGGTCTGCAGAAGCGTGTTAGAGCCATCGAAATTGGGTAGGACAGCATGCAGGAAGTGGATGTAAAGCTGTGCAGTTGGATCTTTGAAGAGTCTGACCAGCCTCTGCTCTCTAGGCCCACCTCTAGTCTTGGATGACCTGAAAACATAAAACAATCATGAATGACTTCATGATCATATCAACCAAATTTAACAAAAAAAATCACTTTTCAAATAAATGTATAATAATGTTTAATGATTCAAACTCTCAAATATTAAGAACATACCTACATTTGAGACAATTATGTTACCCTTTTTGTATTTTAAATAATTGTGTCAAAATTCAAATAACCGACTTAGCTTTCACTGATTGAAATATAGAACTTATCACAGGCATACAGACATCCGACTTCCTGAAAGTATTGTTACGGACCGCGGATAAGATGTTGGTTTGCCGAGCGGATGGCACCGCGGCCCTAACAGTTACCCCGACTAACCCGATTCCTGAACGTTGGCCAAAATCGCGCCACAGATATTCAATATGGAAACCTCTAAAGCGACCGAATGTAAAGAGGAAGAAGAAGAAGACGTACAGAAGAGTAACAGGATTTATTATCTACACACACTAAGCAAAAGGAGCAGTCAAGGTTATATACAGGGAAAATGGAAAAAGCAGGTGACACAGTGCAAATATTAACTTATACAAGCTTACTTATACCCAGGGACAAGACAAAAGACAGACTACGAACACACTTACACGGGGGATGATGATAGGAATGGCAGGAGGTGGATGGCTGGAGGGGGAGGAAGGGTCAGGTCCCTGCAAATGGCAGGGCTGGAGGTGACAGCTCCGACTCCTCGCGTTCTTGGCGGGAAAACCTCGGTGGCGTCGACGCAACTCTTGGTGTCCCTCTTTGTGCTCCTCCTCAACTCAACCCTCACAAGGCTTGCTGTCTTTCTTGGCTTCACTCTGCCTCACTTCTCTTTACTTCTCTCACTCTCTTTTGCAACCAACTCTCTTTCCGCCACCAACCACCAACCAACGTTCTGACGCGCCTCGCTTTGCACGTCTCTCGCTTGGTCCAACCACAACTCGGCTCTTGCACGCGCGCTTTTATAGCGCCTCAGGCGATCAAGCCGCTAGTGTCCAGGACACGCCCATCGGTCAGCTCGCCTCGGCCCTGATTGGTCGGCACGGCCCTCTGGCTCCGCCCTTGATGACGATGGGCGGGCACGCCCTTCTTCCCCGAGCTGAGCACATGCTTAATGGTGGTTTTGGGGCGAAATCAACAACCCACAGCTGTAGCAAACCTGGCAAACTGCCCAGTGCAGTTGGCAATGGAGGCTTGGAGGGGATGTAGCTGGCAATTGAGGCTTGGCAATGACGCAGTTGGAAATGGAGGTTTTGGGAATGGGAATGAAAGGGGATCTATCTTATTTCACTTGGTGCAATGGAGTGTCATCTTAATGGAAGACAAAGCCTTAACCTAATACACAGAATAAGGAAATAAACTACTGAACAGGGATATTATGGTGTCCTTCATGTATGCTTTATGGAACTAACTACGGGAACGCCCTTTGACCTTTATACAACACTGGAGTAAGGAGGGCGATATTTTACAACAATTTACACTACAACAACAACAACAAAAAAACCATTCTCATATCCACAACACTGCACCCTCCTCCTCTTAGGCACGTCCCGGGCCTATAACTTTAACTTTTAGTGTGGCACGTAGGTGCAGTTCCCTCTACATTTAACCTGACCCTGAGTGCGACAGTTTTAAAACATAAATAAATATGTCCCGCTGCTCCATTGCACCCTGCCTAACAGATTCACGCCCACAGCTAACCGAATTGCGGAATGGTCTTCAAACTATACATTGACGGTGGGGATCATTATTGACAATGGCTCTGCTTTAATTTACAAAACTAACCCAGGATCTGTGATTGTTCTTTCTGGGGGGGAGACAGTCTGCTCTGCATCGACGCACCATGAAAGCACCCAAAACGCACCAACACACCCTCAAGCACCAATCGGTGCACAGTCATCACTGTTCATCAATACAAATAAACCAACAACCCCTAACCCTGCTGGTGGTCTCTTGCTCTTCGGCTCCCTCTGCTGGCTATTTGCTTTCTTCCAGATGTTGTCATCTTCTTTGCTGGCGGCCTATTTGCAATAAAACTTGCACCCAACGTGTCCATTTTTATTTATTTATGGCCCACAGGGCCGACTAGTGTGGTTCACCTGTGGGGCATCGGAGCCCTGTGGCCAAGGTCCACCAGCAAGATCTCGGGCCTTCATGGCCGGTTCCAGCAGAGGGGTCATGCCCCAACCCATGGGGTCCATAAGTGGTGCTCAGCCACAGACATGTGGTCCATAAGGTGGTGCATCGATGCAGACAGCTGTGGTTGCGAGAGGTTCGGGCACACAATGGCCGACTCACGCACGCTCCCCTCGGCGCCCAGTGGTGCACAGGTCCTCATGTGGGAGACAAAGGGGGGGAAAGACAGATGAGCGAGGGGTAAGGTCACAAGGGTACACATCAAACAAGGCAATGCAAGGCGAAGTGCGTACGGGGAGCGAAGTGAGAAAGCTCGTCCATACCGTACGTCACCCCCCCTGTCACCTACACTACCTTTGCCCTTACCCCATATGTACAAAATCTACACATTTACAAATTCGTCGCTAATGTCACGTCTTCCCCATATTTCCCCTATACCAAATTCGTCTCCACAATCCCTCTATCCAAATTTGCCATCACCAATTCATCATCAATCCTCATAAGGAGGGAGAGATGGAACAACAAGCACAATGTCACACCCACGTCATGATGCGTCTCACAGTCCAAACATTTGCATCATAAAAATAATAAAACATGGCATGGTGTGGAGGTACGTCATCCCAGGTGAGTGGATGTAGATGGTGCGAGGAGATCTTTAATCCTAACTACTTCCTAAATGACTTTAACACACTTTACACTTCCCGGGGTCTTCCCTGCCAATCCATTGGCCAACTTACACGATGGGTTCTAAAAACCAATTCCCATTGACCAAACTGTGGTGCTTCATCAATTTGGGGTCTCACTCCCCCGATTCATCTCCGTGTGCCGTTGCACAATTTCAGGACTGGGGTGTGTAGCTCTCCCAGCAGGCCTACCCACCTGCACACCTCCACCACTGCAGTTGCCACCCGAGCTTACCTAGCTCCTCACCCTAACCTAACTAACTGGGGAAGGCCCCTCCTGGCTCTGTCACCCCTCGGTGCCCTCTGGCACTGGGCTACCCGGGTCCGTCCTCCGGATCCTCGGGCCCCATTCACAACAACTCTACCGGCTCCCAGAGCCCACCTGTGGCCTCACCTGGCCGACATCCTAACAGTGGTGGAGTGCCCAAACCAACTACACACACTAACAGGCTACACGCCCAGCCATTTCCACAACACTAATGCACCCATCCAAGTACCATTCTTTCACCTCGCACCACAGATGCCAATATCCAACCACAATTTACCTATACCCTCTACCTAACACTTACACTACCCTCCCCGGGTATTCATGATGGGGGTCCATTCTTCCCCCATTCACACCTTCGCACCATCCACTCCACTCCACAGTTTCCACCATACTCACTCCACGACCATCCATTCCGATACTCCATATATTCCACACTCCATGTATTCCACACTCCATGTATTTCACACAACCATTCTCCATACCTCTGCAGTTGCACAACTGTGCAATCATACCTGGTGCCACCTGCACCCTCCTTGGTCCCTGGACCATTTGGTCAACACAACGCACCATCACCTTCTCTCACTCATACACTGCTCCACACACCTGTTCAGTTGCACACCTGTGCAATCACACCTGTTCCTCACACACTTTTCACAATACACTTCTGAGTACACCTCCAACACTCACACGGCATCATCTAATCTACCTGTTGCCCTGCTAACTTAGTGCTCCCCGTCTTCCCTTTAAACTAAGCACATACCACGTCATTATCATCCACACTAACCTACCTGCGTCCCCACTACAGGTATCATTGTCACTACCTAATCTTAACGTTCCCTAAGGTCAATCTTTTCTAGATCCCTACACACAATATCCTAACCCTCCCGGGCTAGTTTTCACTGCCAAACCCCATAAATCTATTGCTCCTTTGCCCCCGCTGTGAGAGATGGCAGAGTTGCCATCCCACCACATCGGGTATCTTCCACTACCAATTTTGCTCTCCAAATTCCAACCAATTAAAAATTTGCCAATCACTACCAATCATCACTCTGCCAATCATCACTCTGCCAATCCTTTGCCAATCATCAAGTTTCGCTTTTTTTCTAATTTCGGGTCCAAAACACTATCCTCATCATCACAGTCTACTCACTAGAGCCTCTCGGTGCGCCAATTCATCTCTAAAGCTCGGCTTCGTAAAGCCGAGCAATGAATGCGGGTTGCTTGGTGCCGGCGGCTGGATGCGTCCGACACTCGGTGAAGGGAAGGACGCTTACCCGGGCCGAGATCCCACGCACCATCTCGGCACAGAGCCGTCCAATGGCCCGATCTCGACCTGCCGGAACACCTCAACAAAAAGGGGTCGCCATGACGACCCTCCCTATCGGGCTGTCCGCTCTGCTTAGTGGAGCACGGACGCGGCCGTTCAAAGCGCGGTGCGGCGTGGGTCTCGCACGGCGGTTCTTTCGAAACCGCCGCGGATCCCCGCGGCACGCAAAGCTGCCCGGTTCGCACCGAAGGCCCGATTCGGGTATACGTCGCTCTAACCGCTAACCCGGTTACCGTCGATGCTCCACTTGCATGCTCACACCCCGCAGCCCGTTCCTTGCTCATACATCCAGCTGTCTCCATGCCCTTTGTCATTGCACCTTTCCTGACACACCCAGGTACACTCATTCCGCTTACAGACTTTGTCACACACCTGACCACTGCACACCTCTGCACACACTCGTCGTTCGCACACCTCACCAACACACCTCTTCGCGCCCCCTCCTCGGTCACCTCCTCTGTGACAACCACAGGTGTGCTCTCACTTGCACACCCAACCACGTGCCTCACTACCAATTCCAGTGTGCATTCCCACACACGCTCTACCATTCCAGGTGTGCATCCTTCCATTCCAGGTGTACATCCTCTCTCACCTGCCACAACCAACTCACGCTCCGTGTCACTCTCACTACTCTCACCTCCACACTCGGTCGTGCACTCACCCTTACTTTTGACAGCGCACTCTTTCCTCATGCACCCGTCCGTTACACACCTTTCTCGCGCATCCTCTTGCGCACACTCTCCCGTTACACCCTCCATAACACTCACCACAGGCGTGCATGCTTCCGTTACATCCCCTGTAACACTCCCCACGACGCGCTTCCATGTGCCCCCCCGCACACGCGCTACGACCAACTCACTCTCGACAGCACACTCACTCCTCGGCACGCACTTTTTCCTCACACACCCCAGAGTCGGACATTCTCGCCCGCACTCGGTATCACACTCGCGCTTCGTAACACGGTCACCCCTTTACGCACACTTTACCAGCGGCCTCTCACGAACACCCGGGTCCACATCAACCCCCAAGCCGACTGAAGCTTCCCTCACACCATATACATTTCCGAATATATCGCCACTCACCTTGGCACCTCGTCTCCGCCCCTCCTTCGCCACCTGCAAACTCTTTATTTGGTTAGTGAGCACATCATCATGATTCGAGCACAGACCTTGTACCAATTCCATTACTTCCTCCCTCATCTCCTTTTTAGTTTCCCTCCGTCTCTTCTTAATTTCACTCACCCCTTCTTCCACCTCCTCTAATTTTTCCTTTACCTCCCTCATTTCCCGGTGCGCCCCTTCAATTTCGTCCTCTAAGGCCACCTTGACCGTTTCTATGTGCGTCCTCACCTCCCGGTCCTTCGTCTCCATTACTTCTCTAACCTCTTCCAACCTCTTCGTCCACCCCTCATGTACCATCTGACATTCCTTCTGTGTCGCTATTAATTCGTTCTTGATGTCTTTTTGTGTCGCTTTTAACCCCCCGATTATTGCAGTGTTCTTTTCCACTTGGTCCACGAGTTCCTTTTGTTCCACTGTCAGCTGTTCTACTCCCCTCATCAGACTCTCTATTCCCCCCTGTAACCTAGCCGTATTATTCCTCACCTCTTTCTCCATACGCTTCTCACCTCGCTTTACCTCCTCGCGTACCCCCGAGACCTCCTCGCTTACATCTCGTCGTATCTCCTCCTTCATCTCCTCCATCTTTTTTGTAGATGCCACCCTCATCTGTCCCAATTCATCCCTCTGAGCATCCAATTTACCTTCTAACCCGATTTTCACCTCCTCTATCTGGTTCCCCATCCGTTTGATTTCCCGGGCGGATTGCTCCCCTACTTCCCGCAATTTGTCGTCCATTGTGTTTTCTAACCCCCTTAACCCATTTTTCACCTCTTTTATCCCGTTGTCTAACCCCTCAAATTTACTGTCCAACCCCTTAAAATTATTGTCTAACCCCTCAAATTTATTGTTCAACCCTTCTCTTAATTGCTCACTGTCAGCCCTCGCTTCGTCCCTCAATCGCTCACTATCAGCCCTCACTTCGTCCCTTATTCGCTCACCCATTTTGTCCATAAGGGCCCCCATTTGTAGCAAAAAAAGGTTCGAATCCACCGGTGCTGCTACGGTCACGGGCGCCGCTAAATTTGGTGCCGCTACACCCGCGTGCGCGAGGACGCCATTTTGCGCGCCTGACACCTCCTCAACCACCTCCTCATTGCTCTCCTCCCTCTGATCCTGGGTTACTCCTAACCCCTCTTCTAATTCCCCCACCGGCATCCGATCGCCTTGACTAGCCATGGTGCGATTTCAAAATTCAGGTTTTTCTTTAAAACAAAACAAATTTCAGCAGCTCGTAATTTTGATCGCGTTAAGCGCGCTTCGGGTCCAATCTCGCTCCCGACACCAATTGTTACGGACCGCGGATAAGATGTTGGTTTGCCGAGCGGATGGCACCGCGGCCCTAACAGTTACCCCGACTAACCCGATTCCTGAACGTTGGCCAAAATCGCGCCACAGATATTCAATACGGAAACCTCTAAAGCGACCGAATGTAAAGAGGAAGAAGAAGAAGACATACAGAAGAGTAACAGGATTTATTATCTACACACACTAAGCAAAAGGAGCAGTCAAGGTTATATACAGGGAAAATGGAAAAAGCAGGTGACACAGTGCAAATATTAACTTATACAAGCTTACTTATACCCAGGGACATGACAAAAGACAGACTACGAACACACCTACATGGGGGATCATGATAGGAATGGCAGGAGGTGGATGGCTGGAGGGGGAGGAAGGGTGAGGTCCCTGCAAACGGCAGGGCTGGAGGTGACAGCTCCGACTCCTCGCGTTCTTGGCGGGAAAACCTCGGTGGCGTCGACGCAACTCTTGGTGTCCCTTTTTGTGCTCCTCCTCAACTCAACCCTCACAAGGCTTGCTGTCTTTCTTGGCTTCACTCTGCCTCCCTCCGCCTCACTTCTCTTTACTTCTCTCACTCTCTTTTGCAACCAACTCTCTTTCCGCCACCAACCACCAACCAACGTTCTGACGCGCCTCTCTTTGCACGTCTCTCGCTTGGTCCAACCACAACTTGGCGCTTGCACGCGCTTTTATAACGCCTCAGGCGATCAAGCCGCTAGTGTCCAGGACACGCCCATCGGTCAGCTCGCCTCGGCCCTGATTGGTCGGCACGGCCCTCTGGCTCCGCCCTTGATGACGATGGGCGGGCACGCCCTTCTTCCCCGAGCTGAGCACATGCTTAATGGTGGTTTTGGGGCGAAATCAACAACCCACAGCTGTAGCAAACCTGGCAAACTGCCCAGTGCAGTTGGCAATGGAGGCTTGGAGGGGATGTAGCTGGCATTTGAGGCTTGGCAATGACGCAGTTGGAAATGGAGGTTTTGGGAATGGGAATGAAAGGGGATCTATCTTATTTCACTTGGTGCAATGGAGTGTCATCTTAATGGAAGACAAAGCCTTAACCTAATACACAGAATAAGGAAATAAACTACTGAACAGGGATATTATGGTGTCCTTCATGTATGCTTTATGGAACTAACTACGGGAACGCCCTTTGACCTTTATACAACACTGGAGTAAGGAGGGCGATATTTTACAACAATTTACACAACAACAACAACAACAAAAAAACCATTCTCATATCCACAACAGTATTATTTCAAGTAATATTAAACTAGCATTTATTCTTTAGGTCGTCATGTACATGTTTATATACCTTTTTTCTGCTTCTGCGGTTCCTTCCCTCGTAGAGGTGCATCATCATCATTTTGCTTGATGCGATCAACTGACTGACCCGCGATGGTGCACGTAATATGAGTCGCCTTGGTACGACCACATGCGTACTGACGCGCGATCTCGCTGTCGGGGAACATCCGCGGGACCAGCTTGGAGAAATGGTCATTTAGGGCCAGAGGCAAATTGTGCTCCATCAACAGTCCTTGAAATAAAACCTCGGCGTTGATTGACGTCGCACTGGCTGGAAGGCTCTTTTTGATGTGGTTGCCACCGCGCGGGAGTTTGGCCGGTTTTTTGAAGTTTGAAGTTTTTTCGAATCGAAGTGAAGAAGTTTTTGAAGTTTTGATTTTGGAAACGTTAAATGGAGAAACAGTTTCACAGGAAGAGAATGCGATGCGATGAAGAAGAATCCATCTTTATTTTATTTTTTTGAACCACATTGAAGCTCCACGAAGTCAAGAATGTGAAACTACGTGAATGTAATAAAATAAAAATGTACATAAACGACACAGTTCTATGAAACAGTTTCACAGGAAGAGAATGCGATGCAATGCGATGAAGAAGAATCCATCTATTCCGCCATTTGTGCCAGTGTCATCGATGGCGGTGTACGCTAACCTCATCAGGTGGGTTTACCATAATTTCTTCCATATACTGTGATAACAACGAAGTGAAACCGATCAGCAGCCTATCAGTATCTGCTCTATTCACGGTGCTTAAGGTAATCCTTCAAATCATTTACGTTGACGAAGCATGGCATACGAGGCCCGTTCAAAAAGTTCACGGAACGACGTACTCTCAAAGGTCTGAGGCCAAAATGTTTGTTTTTTTCCCCCCTTACACAACGGAAACAACAACTGGATAGGTAGGGCCGAGGCCTATGCATACGTTTCGCTCCTGCATCTGCCACCGTTCATGATTATCAAAGTAGGCTTTACCCTGTTCACGATAAGGTAGAAATCAGTAAGGTGTATACGAAGAGATAAAAGGATGGCATTGACTTCGAGACGGTACGTGATAGTTGGCTGCGGCTGGCTGATGCCACGTTTTTTTTTTTCCTAAGTGCCATGGATGCTGATGGACATAATAAAGGTATCGGCTGATCTCTCATCGTAATATTACCCGATGGAAATGAACTGTTTCTTTGTTTGTCATTTCCTGTGCAATAATGTCAAATTGATGTCAGACATCCTTTTCTATTGACAGCTGCGCTCCTTTTCAATGGCATCGTCTATTGATATGCATGTTCTTCTTTCATATAATTTTACACATGCACAATCAGTATTTCAACTCTTGCGCAACAATTGGTATACTCTTGGTATACGCCCCCTTGTTGAGTCCTTACACTCGGAGGTATACGTTCGGAGGTATTGAAGACATTGGAAAGGAAGTTGACTCACAGGCCAACTCTCTGGCTCAATCACAGGCCGACGCACAGGCGATGTAATTGTGAGTAGCATTTTTGCACAAGTGAAAATTGAAAATACACGTTTTTGGTATGTGGCTATGTTATTTTGTGTTTGTTTTGTCTCTAACAATATAAAATACAAAGTCAGGAGGTGACACTTTATACACAGTGTAAGTTGGATTCTACAAAGTGTCGCCTTTTTCTTGATTTTGTTCACACAAATCCAACCCACACCATATAGTCTCATAAAAAATGGCCAGAGTGGTGCTATGCCGATTCCTATTACGAATCCATTCATTTTTCAAAAGTATATCGTAGCGTTGTCATTTAAGTAGATTGCAATAAATACATTGTTCATATACGCACTCTTCATTCTCATCTTTCTTCCTAACTCTTACTCGGACAAGCAAATCCCCTATGCCATCCATAATGGTACACTCTATCCATACACCACATCCTCCCTTCCGTGGATGTTCCACGGGTTTCGGCTAGTTATTATTATTATTGTTATTATTATTATTGTGGGTTCTAAGTATTATGGGTATTGTTGTTTAAGGGAAATGGTTATTGTGGCTAAGAGGTTAAAAGCGCTCATGGTAAAAATGAGACAGGTAATCGGATCGTGACCCGGAAGAAAAAGGGTGGAAGAAGAAGAAGACGAAAGGACAGTGAAAGACTTGCCTTGAAGCTCTGTCCGGAGCGTGGTTGAGCGAACGTTGCGAGTGGACTTTGGGTCCTTGAAAGGAAGTTCGAGCGATAGGTGATATCGCCGGAGTATGGTGAAGCCTGCGTAGACGGGTATCGGCATTGAGATTCCGGAGAATCCTTGCCTAGAAGATCTGGCTCGAGTGAGGGCCGTCCACCATTTCGCCCCACGCGCTACCTTCCTTGGAAAAGGTTTTGGTCGCGTCGGCTGGGCTTATCCTCCGGTGGTTTGCCGGGGACAGCTGTGCAATAAAGCGGCGTCTGAAGATTGCACTGCGGTCCGCTGATTGAACGGTGCAGGTGCACGTCTGGATCGCGTCTTGGGGAGTTGCCTTTCTACCGCGAGTTTGCTGGGTGTTGGACCACGTGACTTCTGTGTCGCTTCGACCGTCTGCGCCTCGGTTGCTCTTGATCGGACATTGTTCCAACGATCGCCGGAGCGAAGCAACTTTGCCTTGAAGGTTATAGAGACATTGAAGAGGTTCTTTCCATGTACTGGGAACAGTGAGTTCGATTCCTTTAACAGAGGGTACCATCCTAAGATTGATTGTATGGTGGCTGGCTGTCATGGTTGTATCATTATTCCAGTGTGATTTTTAATATATTCTTTTTGTTGGTAACCATTGGTGTGGTTTCGATCTTGATTTTGACACGGAGTAATATATATTTTTCTGCCGTGATTCCTCCCGGGGTTCGGAGGTATACGCCCCCTTGTTGAGTCCTTACACTCGGAGGTATACGTTCGGAGGTATACGACCAGGAGGTCGGGGAGGAACACGTAACAGAAATTGGGGGCTCGTCCAATTGAAACTCTTGGGCTCGAAATTGGGTCTGCGTCCGGGATCTAAAATTCCCTAAATTTAGTCCGGGAAAGAATTCCCTAACATTCCCAGAATTCCCAAATTTCCCCCCCCCAAAAAAAATTGTTTTTAAAATTTCTTGTGTGAAGGTTAACAGGTGTTAACAATGGTCACCATGGAGTTTGATGCAGAGAAGTTTGCAGTGACCCCTAGTGAAGCACAGTTCAGAGCGTTAGTAAAATCGGACCTCTTGAAATTGGCCAAACATTTTAGCTTGGAGGTCTGAACTACTATGAGGAAGGCAGAGACGCAGACAGTGGTGATACAATCTATGGTGGGATTAGGAACATGGGAAGAGGTAGCCTGGGATTGGTTACCCGAGGAACAAGAAAATGTGTGAGCTCCAAAAAATGGAGATGCAATTGCAGAGCGAGGAAAGAAGAGCAACACAGGAAAGAGAACTCCAGGAAAGGTTAAAAGCAGAGGAAAGGAAAGCAGAAGAGAGAAGAGAAGAGAAACAAGCAGAGGAAAGGAGAGTTGAAAGAGAACTCCAGGAAAGGTTAGAAGAGAAAAAAGTACAAGAAGGAGCAGTGGAAAGGAGAGTTGAAAGAGAACTCCAGGAAAGGTTAGAAGAGAAAAAAGCAGAGGAAAGGAGAGCTGCAAGGGAACTCGAAGCAGAGGAGAGAAAAGCCGACAGGGAGTTAAAGGACCGTGAAATGGCGCTTCAGCAGGAACTTAAACTAAAGGAGCTGGATTTAATGAAAGAACGGGGAGAGGTAACATCCATGCCGACTGGTTCGACACCTAGTCAGAACACCTGGGATGTTGGCAGACATGTAAGGCTGGTTCCACCCTTCAATGAAAAGGAGGTAGCCAATTTTTTTTCACACTTTGAGAAGGTGGCTCAACTGCTAAACTGGCCTGAGGAGTCCTGGACCATATTAGTGCAAAGTGTTCTGGTGGGTAAAGCTCAAGATATTTATTCGGCTTTACCGATTGACCAATGTGCATATTATGAGGTATTGAAGAAAAACATTCTCAAAGCCTATGAATTGGTCCCTGAAGCTTACCGGCAAAAATTCCGGAATGCCAGTTAGAGGGAGAGTGAGACCCATGTGGAGTTTGCCAGAATGCAAGAAACCACGTTTGATAGGTGGTGTGATTCCAAAGGGGTTGGGAAAGACTTCGAACTATTGCGACAATTGATCCTGGTGGAGGAATTCCAGCAGTGTGTCCACGAGGACATTAAAGTACATCAAGAGGAAAGGAAAGTACCCAAGTTGTATGAGGCAGCAACCATGGCAGATGACTATGCCTTAACTCACAGGATGGGGTTCCACAAGCCTAACTTCTTGCCTAGACCTAGCCAGGGAGCTATGAAACCTCAGGGGCGGAGAACGAAAATTCATAGGGGCGGCCTCGAGATGACTATGAGGACCACTCTGATACCACGACTTCTAGAAATGGAGAAGACAACAGTTCCAAGGCAGACGTATCCTCCGGGGGGCTCGAGGCAGACCACGAGGTTCTCCTCCGGGCCTACTTGTGCTTTTTGCCATAAACCTGGACACTTGATGTGCCAGTGTTACACCATGAAAAGGGAAAATCAGGAACGGAGTTCGACGAGTACAACTCCAAATGCAATGGCCATTGTGAGAAATCGCCCTCAAAAGGGTTACCAACCATTTATTTCAGAGGGGTTTGTGTCACTGGATGGAGCCTCGACTAACCGGAGACCTGTGAGGGTATTGAGGGACACAGGAGCACATCAATCTTTAATGCTTGAAGGCATCTTGCCATTGTCAGAGGAGACGGCAACTGGTGATAGTGTTCGTTTACAGGGGATTGGTGGCTGTGTTAGTGCTAAACTTCATGTCATCCATTTGGAGTCCGATTTGGTGTCAGGACCGGTCACCGTCGGTTTACAAGCCACGCTTCCTGTAGAGGGAGTATCTGTTGTTATCGGGAATGATTTGGCCGGTGGTCAAGTTTATGGTAACCAGATGGTTGTTAAAAAGCCCAGGAGGGAAAATAACACCACACCAGTTAGGGATGGCGACAAATTTAGCAAGTTATTTGTAGGTGGACTGAACTTCAAAACAAAGGAAGAGGTTCTGGAGTCTGCCTTCAGCAAATATGGACCGCTTTTGGAAGTGCTGCTGATAAAAGACAGGGAGACACAAAGGTCAATAGGGTTTGGCTTTGTCATGTTTGAAAACTCAAAGGACGCCAGAGAGGCAGAAAAGGATCTGAATAGCAAGGAGTTGGAGGGTCAGACCATAACAGTAGGGAAGGCATTTCATAGGTGCCGTGGGATCTACAGACGAGGACCACGGAGTCGTAGTTTTGGTGGTGGCCACAATCAATATTATTATGGAGGCTCCCAGAGTTACGGCAGCCCCTGAAGGAAGGATTATCCGAGCAGTGGCCGAGAAGGAGACCGCTATTCATGTGACTACAGTGACAACTGGTCCAACCGTGATTGTTAGGAAAGTTAGAAAGAGTTGAAGCACTGAATGCTGCGGAGCAGCCGAGCCAATATTCCTACACGGATTAACCATGAACGCCACGTTCCTAAAGGCGTCCATGTTGTGAACTTCCCGACACGGATTAACCGTGAACTCCACATTCCTAAAGGCGTCCATGTAGTGAACTTTCCTGCATGGACTAACCGTGAACTCCATGTTCCTAAAGGCGTCCATGTAGTGAACTTTCCTGCACGGACTAACCGTGAACTCCACGTTCCTAAAGGCGACCATGTAGTGAATACTTCCGGGCCTCACCACCCAACCACCATGGAACCTGGCTTTCAGCTCGGCTTCTCGGGGAAAAGTGCTGTAGATTTGCTTGACTTTGGGTTTTTGAGTACTACCCCTTAACCTTCATTCAAAAGAAACGAAAAGTAAAGTCAGAGGGTGATGAGATGGAGTTTGGCTTTGCAGGAGTCCAACGGTGAAATTGAACATGTAAAAGGCAGGGACAATGTCGTGGCTGACGCTTTGTCCAGAGTCAGTTAATGTTGGAAATCTCTGTGGGTTGGTTGAAGTTTGTTGCTTTATTTTTGGGAGATATTATTTGCTGCTCATGGGAATTGGTGATTTGGGGTTGTGAGTTTACTTTTGTTTGTTTAAAGAGTTTGCCGGCAAAGAAAGTTTTCGCTGTGTTCAAACTTTCTTTCTTGAGGGGGAAAGTGTTATGGATTCGGCACTTATTATTATTATTATTTTTGTTATTATTGTTATTGTGGGTTCTAAGTATTATGGGTATTGTTGTTTAAGGGAAATGGTTATTGTGGTTAAAAGGTTAAAAGCGCTCATGGTAAAAATGAGACAGGAAATCGGATCGTGACCCGGAAGAAAAAGGGTGGAAGAAGAAGAAGACATAAGGACAGTGAAAGACTTGCCTTGAAGCTCTGAACAGAGCATGGTTGAGCGAACGTTGCGAGTGGACTTTGGGTCCTTGAAAGGAAGTTCGAGCGATAGGTGATATCACCGGAGTATGGTGAAGCCTGCGTAGACGGGTATCGGCATTGAGATTCCGGAGAATCCTTGCCTAGAAGCTCTGGCTCGAGTGAGGGCCGTCCGCCATTTCGCCCCGCGCGCTACCTTCCTTGGAAAAGGTTTTGGTCGCGTCAGCTGGGCTTATCCTCCGGTGGTTTGCCGGGGACAGCTGTGCAATAAAGCGGCGTCTGAAGATTGCACTGCGGTTCACTGATTGAACGGTGCAGGTGCACGTCTGGATCGCGTCTTTGGGAGTTGCCTTTCTACAGTGAGTTTGCTGGGTGTTGGACCACGTGACTTCTGTGTCGCTTCGACCGTCTACGCCTCGGTTGCTCTTGATCGGACATTGTTCTAACGATCGCCGGAGCGAACCAACTTCGCCTTGAAGGTTATAGAGACATTGAAGAGGTTCTTTCCATGTACTGGGAACAGTGAGTTCGATTACTTTAACAGAGGGTACCATCCGAAGATTGATTGTATGATGGCTGGCTATCATGGTTGTATCATTATTCCAGTGTGATTTTTAATATATTCTTTTTGTTGGCAACCATTGGTGTGGTTTCGATCTCGATTTTGACATGGAGTAATATATATTTTTCTGCCGTGATTCCTCCCGGGGTTCGGAGGTATACCGAGACCAGGAGGTCCGGGAGGAACACGTAACAATACACATACATACACAAACACATACATACACAAACACATACATACACAAACACATACGTACACATACACACACACACATACACAAACACATACATACACAAACACATACATACACAAACACATACACACACACAAACACATACATACACAATCACATACATATGCAAACACATACATACACAAACACATACATACACTTTTTTTCAATCTCTAAAATCCTCAATTTTAATCCGATTGACTTGAAATTTGAATTGGATTTCCATATCCGCTAACTGAATTCAACCACCAACTATTTTTGAGATCAGCCTTGGCCAAAAGGTGGTGGAGTGGGGTGAGGGGTGTAGGTTGTTCATGGGTATTGTTAGCCAGGGTGATGGTTGAAGGGGAATTGTGAGAGGATGGCGGAGAAGTGGAAAGAGGTGGGTGTGGGTTGGTTGTGGTTATTGTTAGCTCGGGTGACGTTTGATGTTTTTTGTTTTTTTTCTGGAAAATTGAGATGCCTCAAAAACAAAGGACACCTAAGTTGAACAGAAATCAGTAATTTCAATTTTATCAAAGGAAATCAGCAAGAAATCCAAGTCAATGTAGTTGTCAGCAGAAAATATCCGATGGCAGAAAAATGTGTTGCACGCTTGGAACAACATCACCCGTGGGGTCGCCCGTGGGGCGGGTACTCTGCTAGTTCATCATAATGTGCCATTCCATATTCACAATAACACAGACTGCATTTGTGCTTTGTGGACCTCTCTTTATTGCAAAAGGCCTCACAAATTCAAGTTTCATGAAAAACATGGGCAGGAGTCTTCCTCGGATAAACAATTTTACAACAAGGGTGTTCTCCCCATATCACACATGGCAAAGAAATACAGACAACAACAAAGAATGAGTAGAAATTGATGTTCAAACTGCCATGGAAAGATGCCATCTGAGAATAAACAAAAAGGGACACGAAAAACAACTAAATCATACAGAAAGGAAAATTCCTAAACACTGGTCACAATCAAAAAACTCAAATGCTGGTTCGGGGGTGTTGGCTGGTTGTCGGGGTTACAGATGGTACTCTGAGGACTTGTGCTGACAAGATATATGCCCAAAGGGCTGTACGCTCTCACAATAGCTTTCTCCTTACTGGTTCACTGAATACCTTGTCGACTGCTGAGGATCGCTTACAAGGGGGAAAGGGGCGGGGGGAAGGGGGCACGTACAACCCAGTATGGGTACTGTTATGTGAATTTAACAAACAATTAACAGCAAAACTCTTCCCACAGTCAGAGCACTTTTTATGCGAGCACTCCAGCGTGGGCTGCACGATGGAAGTTCAAGCTCCGTTTAGAAATAAAATCCTTGTCACAAGTAGAACATTTGTAAGGACACCCTCGTTGGTTGTTATCTCCACAGGTGGGTTTAAGGAGATGAGAGGAAGTTCCCCCAGAACTCAAAATCTCCACCTTCTTTTTCGGTAAAGGATTATTATTCATGAACCAGTTTGTGAAACTTCATCCTCGTAGCTTTGTTCCAAGGGCTCATTTTAGAATCCTCACTGAACCTCTGACAGCCTCCACCTGTAGCTTGTTTGCTGTGATATTCCCCGGAATGCATTTTAAGTTCTCAGTTATGCTTTTCTTGATCATCCGGATTCCCTGTTGCTCCGACTATCACTGGTGCAATTTCAGGTTTCTTCAATCTTGAAATCCTCTCAACCTCATTTTTCCTATCCTGGTGTTTCAGATTTCAGCTCTCCTGTATGGATCCTCATATGCAATTTCAAATGGCCTTTTCGAGAGAAACCTTCATCACATGTCGAGCATTTATGCGGTCGCTCTCCTGTATGGATCATCATATGTAATTTCAAATGGCCTTTTTGAGAGAAACCTTTGTCACATATCGAGCATTTGTGAGGTCGCTCTCCTGTATGGATCCTCATATGCACTTTGAAACCGTTTTTTTGAGAGAAACATTTATCACATATCGAGCATTTGTGAGGGCGCTCTCCTGTATGGTTCCTCAAATGTAATTTCAAATTGAAGCTACGAGAGAAACCTTTATCACATATCGAGCATTTGTGGGGTCGCTCTCCTGTATGGATCCTCATATGTAATTTCAAATTGCCTTTTTGAGAGAAACCTTTATCACATATCGAGCATTTGTGTGGTTGCTCTCCTGTATGGATCCTCAAATGTAATTTCAAATCGCCTTTTTGAGAGAAACCTTTGTCACATATCGAGCATTTGTGAAGTCGCTCCCCTGTATGGATCCTCATATGCACTTTGAAACCGTTTTTTTGAGAGAAACATTTATCACATATCGAGCATTTGTGTGGTCGCTCTCCTGTATGGATCCTCATATGCACGTTGAAATCGCCTTTTTGAGAGAAACCTTTATCACATATCGAGCATTTGTGAGGGCGCTCTCCTGTATGGATCATCATGTGGAATTTCAAATTGCTTTTTGACAAGAAACCTTTATCACAAATCGAGCATTTGTGAGGGCGCTCTCCTGTATGGATCCTCATATGTAATTTCAAATTGCCTTTTTGAGAGAAACCTTTATCACATATCGAGCATTTGTGTGGTTGCTCTCCTGTATGGATCCTCATATGTAATTTCAAAACGCATTTTTGAGAGAAACCTTTATCACATATCGAGCATTCGTAAGGTCGCTCTCCTGTATGGATCCTCATATGTATTTTCAAATCGCCTTTTTGAGAGAAACCTTTATCACATATCGAGCATTTGTGAGGGCGCTCTCCAGTATGGATCATCATATGTAATTTCAAATGGTCTTTTCGAGAGAAACCTTTATCACATATCGAGCATTTGTGAGGTCGCTCTTCTGTATGGATCCTCATATGTAATTTACAATCGCCTTTTTGAGAGAAACCTTCATCACATATCGAGCATTTGTAAGGCCGCTCTCCTGCATGGGTCTTCACATGTTTATTCAAATTGCTTTTTGTCAAGAAACCTTTATCACAGACAGAGCACTTTTGTGGGCGTTTTCCATTGTGGATCCTCATGTGTATTTTCATGTTACTCGTTGAAGCAAAATCCATTCTGCACACATTACACTTATAATGCATTCGCCTTTCGAGAACCTTTTTGTGTTTGTTTAATTCAATATAAATCTTGGTGTTGCGAGGCCCAGACATGCACTTGTATGTTATAGGAAGTGAGTCTTGATTTCGTGATTGTTTCTTCAAAAAAGGCTTCTTCCTCACTGTCAAACTGCGACTGGACCTTATTTGTCCCATATTACTTCTGGATTGTTCTACAGAAACAAAGAACACACCATTTTTTTTTTGTCAAAATCAAATGTAAAATATTTCACACATTTCTGAAAATTATATATTTTCTCAACACAAAACATTGCAAGTTAATTAGGTTTACTCTCCATGAAATGGAAAGTAACCTATTATTACTGCTGGAGTTTTTCTTATTATTATTCTTCCGCCCTATTTTGCACCTCCGAAAACTTCATAATTAATGTTCTCAGCAACCGCTGGTCGGATTGACAGGAAATTTTCATCAAATGATCGTCTCGGCTCTGAGAATTTTTTAATGCTAATTATGACGTCATAGGTCACGTGGTATGGGCGCCATCTTGTAAAACAAATTCAACTTTTCCCCTCTGTATCTCCGAAACGCCTCAATGGAAAAATTTTGAGGAATGGCTCATTCTAAAGAACTCTTCAACGGGAACAAAAGCCATGTGTATCGAGTATATTAAAAATGCTAACGTTAAGAGGTTAGAATTCGTCAAACAAAAAATTTTCTCCCCCGAAAATGGGATTTTTTTCACAGATGCTTAGTTTAAAAAAACTCAGAATGCAAAAATTTTCGAAGTCATACGTCACATGGTTTGGCCGCCATCTTGTTTTCTGTGAAAAAACACAAAAACCCCTTTTTCTCCGCAATGGCTGAACGGATCGAGCCCAAACGTGGCATGCATATTCGCATACCCATGACGAACAAAAAAGTCAGCGAGCACGACGTCATCCGACACATGGTTTCAGAGTTATGACGTTTTAAAGCTCAAACTAGAAATGGAATCACCTCCATAATTTGTGGAGATATCGAGTGGAAACTTTACACAAATGTTCCTCATGGGGGTATGTTTCAACGTTACTTGAGACGTTTTGATAAGTCACATGGTTTGGCCGCAATAAATAATGGAAGTTAAATTTTAAAAAGCTTGTAACTCTTCAACCACTGCATGGATCGACTTGAGTTTTTAATGCAATGTAGCTCTCATCAGGCGGAACAAGTGTGCAAACTTTCAAGATGATTGGATGTACGGTCTCGAAGCTATAAGTCTTTATTGCTGAAAGAAGAAGAAACACACCGATCGTCTTTCCAGGACGTCATCACTATAACGCGATCTCCCGCGGTCATTTGAACCTCAAAAAAAATTATAATTGCAGATTTGTCAATAGATGAGGCATATTAACAAACGAATGAAACAGATTTGCTCAAATTCTGACTATTTTTAACTCGAT
>NC_136262.1:234223496-234335996 GCF_964187855.1 Myxine glutinosa
TGGAGTGTAGATGAAATTTAAATATAATATTGAAGTTAAACATTGTTAAAAAGAAAAATTCCGGATATTAAGCGTTATTGAAGCAGTCTTCTACATTGCCCTAATTCACCACCCTATTTAACATGTCCAAGTACTGCTAAACCGTAGGTTATTGGAAGTAACAAGAAGGCGATTTGTGTTCAACACTGTTCAAGTGTTAATTCAATTTAAATAAAATAAAGATTGTAAAATTCATTTCAAAAATTTCTGGAATTCACTGGCGTTAAACGTTTGTCAAACTTTCCTTTCACAAAGCTCAGAACAAGTGTGTGTCTCCCCTCAGGAGAACCAGGAAACAATATCTCTCCACTCTCAAGACTGAACTCTCAAACCTGTCTCCCTCCTCCAAATCCTGGTGGTGTCTGGTCAAATCTGTTTCTGGTGTTTGTTCCCCTTCCATCCCCTCCCTTACCTCAATCGGCTACACAGCTGACACCGCACATGAAAAAGATGAATACCTCAAAAAGTGTTTGCCTCAAAATCTTGTGTCCCAAACTCATCGCTCTCTGTACCCATCTTACCCAGTCGTACCCAGCTGCTCCTGGACGCTGTGTGCTTCTCTCCCAAGAAGGTGGAGACGTTTCTGTCAAACCTCGACTCTGATTCCACAACCAGACCAGACGGCATTAGCCCACGGTCCCAAAATTCTGCTCCGCTATGCTATCTTTTTTTTTTCTTTTTTTTTTTTTGGATACAGAATCGAGGCTCGTGAAACAGCTAACATTTATCACACAAACAAATCAAACAGACAAACAAACAAAGTATATAAAAAGGGGAGCGGTAGACAAGATGGGGAGGGAAGGGGAAGCACATAAACACACCATTTGAGAGCAGGGACATCGGGAGATGTGTGGGAGGGAGAGGGCTTGGGGGGAGGCGGCATGGGAAGGGGGGTGGGGGGGGGGGTGGGGGAAAAGTATAAACACAAGGACACCAAGGACTTCCAGGAAAGAAGTTGGTATTTCAAAAAAGTGGATTTGGGGTGAAATTAGCGGGGGTAGACAAGATCAAGGTTTTGGATGAGGGAAGACAAGAGATGGTGGTGAACAGCTGTTTTAAAGACCTGGAGGGAGTAGTGGGATTGAAGAGAGTGAGGGAGTTTGTTCTAGAGGTGGGAGAAAAGAGGAATGAAGGAGTGAAGGTGAGCAGAGAGTCTCGATTTTGGCAGTTTAACCATAAGAGTTTAACCATAAGACTCTCTGGAAAATCCTCTCTATCTCTTTGCTGATGACTCCACTCTCTGCCGCTCCATTCCTCTTCCCTCAGATCGGCAGTCTGCAGCCTCCTCACTCTCTGAAGACCTGGACAAAATCACAGACTGGTCAAACAAGTGGAACATGTCTTTCAATCCTGCCAAATCTCACTCTCTTACTATGTCTCTCCGAAAAGATCGACTGGACAACCCTCCCATCTACTTTCTCAACAATCCTCTCCAAGAAGTTCTGTCACTCAAGCTTTTGGGTCTCACTATCTGCCATGATCTTTCTTGGGAAAACCACATTTCCAAGCTGGCCTCCAAAGCCAGTCGCCGACTGGGCATCCTCCGTCGTGCGAAGTCCTTCCTCGGCACACCTGAGCTCCTCACCACATACAAGGCTTTCATCCGCAGCTCAATGGAATACTGTTCTCCCCTATGGGCTGGTGCTCCTGCCTCACACCTGGCTCGGCTTCACGCTGTTGAATCCAAAGCTTTCAAAATCATTGGAATCTCCCGCGATGAAGCTATCTCTGAGGGCCTTTCACTCACTCACCGCAGGCAGGTAGGTGGTCTTTCTGTCTTCTACCGACTCCTCTCCGGCCTTGCTCCCCCAGCTCTCTCTGTGCTCTGTCCCCCAAATATTCCTACAGGTCGCACAAGATCTGCCAGCAACCCTCTGATGGTTAAACTGCCGAAATCTCGGCTCTCTGCTCACCTTCACTCTTTCATTCCTCTTTTCTCCCGCCTGTGGAACAAACTCCCACACTCCCTTCAATCCCTCTCCTCCCTCCAGGTCTTTAAAACAGCTGTTCACCAACATCTCTTATCTTCCCCCATCCATAACCTTGATCTTTTCTACCCCCACTAATTCACCCCAGATCCACCTTGTTTGAAATTCCAACTTATTTCCTGGAAATCCTGGCAGTGTCCATATGTTTATACCTCTCCCACCCCCCCCCCCCTTCACATGCCTCCCCCCCTTCACATGCCTCCCCCCCAAAGCCCTCTCCCTCCCACAGATCTCTCGATGTCTCCATGTCTCTCGGTCCCTGCTCTCAAATGTTGTGTTTGTGTCCTTCCCCCTCTCTCCCCATCTTGTCTACCGCTCCCGATGTTATTTGTTTTATGTGTCTGTTTGTCTTTCTGTGTGATTAATGTTCGCTCTTTCACGAGCCTCGATCTTGTATACAAAAAAAAAAAAAAAAAAAAAAAGTGGGTTGCAGGCAGATCTTGTGCGACCTGGAGGAATATTTTGGGGACAGAGCCCAGAGAGAGCTGGAGGAGCAAGGCCGGAGAGGAGTCGGTAGAAGACAGAAAGACCACCAACCTGCCTGCGGTGAGTAAGTGAAAGGCCCTCGGAGGTAGCTTCATCGCGGGAGATGCCAATGATTCTGAAAGCTTTGGTTTCAACAGCGTGAAGACGAGATAGGTGTGAGGCAAGAGCACCAGCCCAGAGGGTAGAGCAGTATGCCATTGAGCTGCGGATGAAAGCCTTGAATGTGGTAAGGAGCTCAGGTGTGCCGAGGAAGGACTTCGCACGACGGAGGATGCCCAGTCGGCGACTGGCTTTGGAGGCCAGATTTGAAATGTGGTTTTCCCAGGAAAGATCATGGCAGATAGTGAGACACAAAAGCTTGAGTGACAGACTTCTTGGTGAGGATTATTCCGAAAGTGGATGGGAGGGTTGTCCAGTCGGTCTTTTCGGAGAGACATCGTAAGAGTGTGAGATTTGTCAGGATTGAAAGACATGTTCCACTTGTTTGCCCAGTCTGTGATTTTGTCCAGGTCTGCAGAGAGTGACGAGGCTGCAGACTGCCGATCTGAGGGATGAGGAATGGAGCGGCAGAGAGTGGAGTCATCAGCAAAGAGATAGAGAGGATTTTCAAGAGAGTCGGAGAGATCATTGATGAAGACCAGAAAAAGCACAGGGCCCAGAACACTGCCTTGGAGAACTCCAGCCTGAACAGGAAGAGGAGATGAGAGAAACCCATTCAGGGCCACACGTTCACTCCGACTACAGAGGAAGTCCGCCAGCCATGCGTGGAGATTTCCATGGATACCATAGGAGGAGAGTTTGGTGAGCAGAGCAGGGTGCCAGACCGTATCGAAGGCACGTGATATGTCAAGGGAGACAGCTCTAACTTCCTGTTTGGCATTGAGGACCTCCATCCATTGTTGAGACAGCAGAAGCAGCATGTCCAGAGTAGAGTGACCTGGTCTGAAACCAAATTGATGATCAGAGATCAAGCCATTGGAGAAGAGGAAAGATTTCATATCCGAAGCAATGATGGATTCCATGACTTTGCTGATAATTGGGAGAAGGCTGATTGGTCTATAGTTGCTAGGATCTGTTTTTGCACCTTTTTGTGTAAAGCGGTGATGTTGGCTGATTTCCAAGCAGATGGCAGATGACCTTGAGCAAAAGAGAGGGTGAAGAGAACAGGGAGAGGGAGCGAAAGAGCGGAGGAACAGGATTTTAGGACCCGTGGGCTGATGCCGCCAGGTCCAGTTGCAGAATCAGAGTCGAGGGTTGACAGAAACTTTTCCACCTTGTCAGGAGGAAATGACACAGCGTCCAGGAGCAGCTGGGTACGACTGGGTACGGTGGGTACAGAGAGGGATGGGTTTGGGACACAAGATTTAGAGGCAAACACAGAGTTGAGGCATTCAGCTTTTTCACGTGCGGAGTCAGCTGTGTAGCCGATTGAGGAAAGGGAGGGGATGGTTTGGGAACAAACACTAGAAACAGATTTGACTGGACGCCACCAGGATTTGGAAGAGGGAGACAGATAAGAGAGTTCGGTCTTGAGAACGGAGAGATATTGTTTCCTGGCTCTCCTGAGGGTGGACACACACTTGTTTCGGGCTTTGCAAAATAAAATGAGATTTCCTTCCGTTGGATTGGCTTTCCAGGAGACGAAGGCAAGTTGTTTCTGGGCAACAGCCTCACCACAAGATTCCGTGTACCATGGACGGTTGGAAGGGTATGACAACTGAAGGCGAGATGGGATAAATCTGTGCATGAGAGAGAGCAATTTACTTTGGAAGAATTCCCAGGATGAGTTGATGTCAGAGGCGGTAGAGATGGGAGAACAGTCCAGATGATTGATGGCTGCTTGAAGACCGTGCCAGTTGGCCTGAGTGAAATGCCAGACTCGTCGACGCTGAGGAGGCTCCCTGAGAATGTTCAGAGAGATGTCCACTTTAACAAGCACATGATCAGATGAGCCGATTGGAGCAGAAGAGCAGCAGACATTTTCAGGGAAGTTAGTCATAACCAAGTCCAGAAGAGAAGATGTTCCGTTGACTGAGATCCGGGTTGGGAAATTGACAGATTGTGTCAGTCCCAGTGAGTCGCAAAAGTCCTTTGCTGAGGAGCCATGGCTGGTGAAAGAAGTACCCACACCCAGCCAACTGGCATGGTGACAATTGAAATCACCACATATGAGGAAGAGAGAGTTGGGATGAGTCGATAGAAGTTGGTCCATATTATCAGACAGTGAGATGTAGATGGAGTCATCACTGTTTGGTGGACGGTACAACACACATATGAACAAGAGGTGGGAGCGAAGGGGAAGCCGTAGCCAGAGGTATTCCTGGGGGTGAGGTGGAGAGAGGGCAGTGCAGGGCAAGTGAGAAAGAGAGTTTTTGATAAAGATAGCAACCCCACCTCCAGGACGAGGCTCAGGTCTATCATACCGGTGGAGGGAGTAACCCGGGAGAGATACTAAGGAATCAGAGACACCATGAAGGAGGAAAGTTTCTGTTAAGCAGATCACGTCTGGTTTGTGAGAAGCAACCTGTATGGAGAGATCAGTTAAGTTTGAACGAAGGCCCCGGATGTTTGAGGTCCATACCATTTATGAAGAGGTCGGGAGAGCTGTTGAAGGTGTGTCAGAGATTTCAGAATAGCTCGGAGATATGGAAGGATGGGGCGGACAAAAGGTTTGATGGTGATTGGGTGAGGCACAGTGAGGTGTTATTTGAGGAGGAGGAAGAGCGAGGCAGAACGTTGGGGGAGATGGAGGTGAGAGTTGGAAGGGGGAAGAAGTGGGGAGGACGCTTTGAGGAGGAGGGGTGAGAGGGGGGAAATGGAGAAGAAATGAGGATGGGGAGATTTGAAGGGGAGGGGTGAGGGGGGAGTTTATGAGGGGAGGGGTTAGGGGGGAGTTTAGGAGGGAAGGGACAAGCGGAGGGATTTGAAAGGGATGGGAAATGGGGGAGATTTGGAGGGGAGGGGTGAGGGGGGATTCTAGGAGGGGAGGGGCGAGGAGGAGCCGAGGAGGGGAGGAGTGTGGGGGGAGTTTAGGAGGGAAGGGGAAAGGGGGGGAGATTTGAAAAGGATGGGTGATGGGGAGGATTTGGAGGGGAGGGGCAAGGGGGAAGATTTTAAAGGGATGGGTGATGGGGAAGATTTGGAGGGGAGGGGTGATGGGGAAGATTTGGAGGGGAGGGGTGATGGGGAAGTTTAGGAGGGCAGGGGTGATGGGGAAGCTTTGGAGGGGAGGGGTGAGATTGGATTTTGGAAAGTGTACGATTAATGGGAAACGAACATTTATTGCAAAATGAGTTTCTTGTGACCTTCAAGTCAAAAATACGTTTAAGGACGCTGGAGGGGGGAGGGGCGGTGGAGTGCAGGTGAGTTCAGGGAATGTATGAAAGAGGCACTGTAAGAGATGGAATTTTTTTTTGGAATGAATAGATTTGGTGAGCAAGTCAAAAGCAACCTTTTAAAGAAGAAGAAGAAAAAGGTGTTATAATAAACGACAGAATACAGTATTTCAGGGGAAAGTTTAAACATTTTAAAGTTTAACAGTGAAAACTATCTGGGGAAATGGGGGTGGAACACATGGTCGAAGAACGAACGAACAAATAAGAACAATGAATAAGAACAGAGAAGGAAATATTTTTTGGTTTTTTTTTTTTTTTTAGTTGAGAGTTTAAAAAAGGAAGTATGGGGTGAAAAGACTGGGAAAAACAGAGAATGAAAGTAATTGGAGCATAATCGACGGACCGCTGAGAGAAAAACAAAGCCTCAAGGTAGGACACGGTACAACGCCTCAAAAGACACGACACGAATTAACACGATTTTCTATGCAGGTATGAAAGATTTACACCGAGAATCTTCCTAGCGACCCACTGTAGGTACACACACCATAAAATAAATACAGTTTTGACGAAAATACAAATGGGAACAATTACTTAACTTCGATAGCATGGACAGCTTTGAAAAAACGTAACCTCGCCGGCATGACCGGAAGCGGAAGTCATCTCACCCTCTTTCTGTTCTCTTCACCCTCTCTTTTGCTCAAGGACATCTGCCATCAGCTTGAAAATCAGCCAACATTACTGCTTTACACAAAAAAGGTGCAAAAATAAAAACTTGCAACGACAAACCAATCAGCCTGCTACCAATTATCAGCAAGGTCATGGATTCCATCATCGCTTCTGATATGAATTTGGATCAATTTGGATTCAGACCACATCACTCTAATCTGGACATGCTGCTTCTGCTGTCTCAACAATGGATGGAGGTCCTCAATGCCAGACAGGAAATCAGAGCTGTATTCCTTGACATATGTCATGCCTTTGATACAGTTGGGCACCCCACCATGCTCACCAAACTTTCCTCTTTTGGTATCTATAGAAATCTCCACGCATGGCTTGCGGACTTCCTCTCTGGTCATAGTCAACGTGTGGTCCTGAATGGAATTCTCTCATCTCCACTTCCTGTCAAGGCAGAAGTTCCTCGAGGCAGTGTTCTGGGCCCTGTGCTTTTTCTGGTCCTCAGCAATGATCTCTCCAACTGTCTGGAAAATGCTCTCTTTCTCTTTTCTGATGACTACACTCTCTGCCGCTCCATATCTCAACCCCCATATCAGCAGGCAGCAGCCTCTTCACTCTCTGCAGACCAGATAAAATCACAAACTGGTCAAACCAGTGGAACATGTCTTTCAATCCTGACAAATCTCACACTCTCACAGTTTCTCTTTGTAAAGACCATCTGTACAACCCTTTGTAACTCAATATTTTGGGTCTCACTATGTACCATGATCTTTCATGGGAAAACCACATTTCCAAGGTATCGCCGACTGGGCATCCTCCGTTGTGCGAAGCCCTTCCTTAGCACCTCTGAGCTCCTCACCACATACAAAGCTTTCATCTTCAGCTTGATGGAGTACAGCCCTCCCCTCTGGGCTGGTGCTCCTGCCTCACACCTAGCTTGTCTTCACGCTGTTTTTAACTGTTGATTCATGCTGTTGAAACCAAAGCTTTCAGAATCAGTGGAATCTTCTGCAATGAAGCTGATTCTGAGGGCCTTTCACTCTCTCACCGCAGGCAGGTTGGTGGTCTTTCTGTCTTATACTGACTCTTCTCCGGCCTAGCTCCCCTGCTCTCTGTCTCCCAAATATTCCTTCAGGACGCACAAGATCTGCCAGAAACCCTCTGCTGGTGTAACTGCCAAAATAAAGACTCTGCTCACCTTCACTCTTTCATTCCTCTTTTCTCCCGACCCTCTGGAATAAACTCCCACACACTCTTCAATCCGACTCCGCCCTTCAGGTCTTCAAAACAGCTGTTTACCACCATCTCTTATCTTCCTCCATCCAAATCCTTGGTCTTTTCTACCCCCGTTAATACACCCCACATCCACATTTTTCAAATTATGACTTCTTTTCTGAAAGTCCAAGTAGTGTCCATTTGTTTTATACCAGTTTATCCCCTCCTCCCCTCCCCCCCACCCCCGCCAGCGCTCCCCCTTTCACAGATCTACCGATGTCCCTGTTTTCTGCTGTTGTTGTGCTTGTGTCCTTCGTGCTTCCCTCTCTCCCCACCTCGTCTCCCACTCCTTATATTTTATGTGTCTCTGTTTGTTTTTGTGTTCGTAAGACGAATGTGTGTATTCTTTGTTTGTGTGTTTGTGTATTCTTTGTGTAAGAATAAAATACAAGTACAGATGCATTCAAAGTACACTACCCCAATGCCAGATAATTAAATATTCTCCAGCGCGGCATTGCCGGGGCGCCCTCGGCGACCGGAAATACCGCAGTGCAGCTCATAGAGACTGTATTCGGAGGGCGAGGTGTACAATAATTGATTGATTAATTGCATAATTAAAATCAATAAAAGATTATCATAAAATATTTTCTTAATCAATTGGCTAATAGCATAACTAAACCACTAGTGCTTCATCCGAAAATGTATCTTTTAGAAATCTAATTAAATAAGTCATTAATAAAAAAATTAATAATTAATTGATTAAATTATTAATCAATAAATCAAAAATATCCTTTATAGCCACATCACTTGGTCACTGTCATGTCCAAATATGAGCTTCCAAGCTCAAAAGGTGCCTGAGATATTGCCCAGATGAGAAAGAAAATAAATAAATCATAAATAATGAAAATAAATAAATGATAATCATAATTTAAAAAAATAATAAATCAATTGGCTCATAGAACACATAAGCCAACACCATTTCATCTGAATCTGTAACTAAAAATTTTTTTTATTTAGTCTTCAATCAAATAATTATTCGATTAATTGATTAATTGATTAATCAATAAATCAAAAATAGCCTTTGCAGCCAAATCACTTGGTCATTGGCATGTCCAAATATCAGCTTCCTAACTCAAAAGGTGCCTGAGATAATGGCCAGAAGAGAAAGGAAATGTGTAAGTACTTAATTAATCGCTAATAATTAAATAACTCATCAATTAATAATATAATTGATGAATCAAAAAACAAAAACTACCGTTTTTGACAATACTTGCTCACTATTGTGCCAAAATTTCAGGTTCCTCGCTCAAAGGATGGCTGAGATATCGCCCGGCCAAACAAGAAAACAATAAAGAAAACAAGAAAACAACCAGAGTGAAAACTCAGTACTCCCTTTCAGCGTGCGTCATTGCCGAGCCCCCTTCGGTGCCCTGCAATGACATTATGCAGTGCCTGGAGATGGCATAGGAAAGGAGCGGTGTACAAAAAGAAAATAAAGTAGAATTGTACTCAGCAGCACATCCTTTTCACTTCAATAACAGTTGGTGGTTGAATTCAGTCAGCTGATATGTAAATCCTATTCAAGTTTCAAGTCAATCGGATGAAAATTGAGGATTTTAGAAATTTGAAAAGGTTGTTCACCTTTGTCCTATGTTGACATATTTGGTGAAGTTTTGTGAAGATAGGTTTAAAATTGTGACCTGTAGGCAAGTATAAGTGAGCGGACAGACAAACACACAAAACAAACATCTCTTATCTTCCCCCATCCAAAACCTTGATCTTTTCTACCCCCGCTAATTTCACCCCAAATCCTCTTTTTTGAAATACCAACTTATTTCCTGGAAGTCCTTGGTGTCCTTGTGTTTATACTTCTCCCACCCCCGCCACCCCCCTTCCCATGCCGCCTCCCCCCAAGCCCTCTCCCTCCCACACATCTCCCGATGTCCCTCACAAATGTTGTTTATGTGCTTCCCCTTCTCTCCCCATCTTGTCTACTGCTCCCCTTTTTATATACTTTGGTTCTTTGTCTGTTTGATTTGTTTGTGTGATAGATGTTAGCTCTTTCACGAGCCTCGATTATGCATACAAAAAACAAAAAACAAACAAAAAAAAACCCGGAGTGATCAACATACTTTTCAACATAAATAATTTTTGCCAAGTAACAAACAGACAGACAGACATGGGTGAAAACATTACCTTCATCCATCTTCAGTGGCACAGGTAAAGATACCTGTTTTCAGTAACTCTTTGAGGAACCTCAGTTGAAACTGAGATTAATTGAGTAAGGTCATGCGACATGGAAAAGTTAAATGCACTAACACCGGGTGAGACCAAACTCTCGTTGAGACGGAGCTAAGTAGCTGCACGACATCCGACATTGATTTTCACTTTTATTTCTCCCTGTGTCTGTATACGAGTCTCAATGGAGGTTAGGGGCAGAGGATAGTGGCAGTCAATACCTATCTTTTGTGACAGAGGTAAAAATGAAAAATAAATCACAGAACATAAAGGTTACTTCTTGACATTCGATGTTGAATTAAAAAAATACGTCACGTACCAGACTTAGGTGTTAATCCATCATCCTGAAATTGGAGACTGCAGAAATTATTTAGGAATCTTAGTTTTACCGCACATTCCTTTTTTTGCTTGCATTATTTTCATTAAATCATTATTTGTTGACTTTCAATTTCTTGTTCTGTGTGTTTATTAGTCCCCTACCAGTGTACACCAGAGGGGACTATAGGTTTGCATGCCGTCCCTCCGTCTGTCAGTCCGTCAGTCTGTCAGTCTGTCAGTCCATCAGTCCATCAGTCCGTCACGCAAAGAACAGTTTTCCAGACTCTTTTTCTAAACGCTTCATGCTAATGATTTCAAACTTGGCACATGGTTTCCTCATGATACGTTACAGATCAAGTTCGAACTTCACGACGTTTCGATCATTTTTGACAAAGTTATGGCACTTTGAACTTTGGGAATTCTGATAATTCTGATGATCCTTAACGCAGTACCATTTTAAGTTTTAATTTCCTTTAAAAAAGATTTTCTCTGCAATAATAGGACTGATTGAGATCAAATTGTCACCGTAGGGGGGACTCGGTCTGTAGAATATCTTAATGGTAATTATGACATCACCGGTCACGTGGTTCGGCCGCCATATTGTTTTTCGTGAAAACACGAAAACCCCTTTTTCTCGGCAACGGCTGAACATATCGAGGCCAAAATTTGCAGGCAGAATCGCATACCCATGACGAACAAAAAAGTCAGCGAGCATGACGTCATGCGTCACATGGTTTTAGAGTTATGACGTTTTTAAGCATGAACCTTTAAAACCGAGCCCCT
The DNA here is from genome assembly GCF_964187855.1 of Myxine glutinosa. Taxonomy (NCBI): domain Eukaryota; kingdom Metazoa; phylum Chordata; class Myxini; order Myxiniformes; family Myxinidae; genus Myxine; species Myxine glutinosa. The sequence goes on from NC_136262.1 coordinate 234,234,574, forward strand.
CCCTCATTTTTGATCCATCGAGGGGAAACTTCACAGATCTGTTCAGCATGTCAGTCTACTAAAATGTCCTTTTGGAATTTGCAATAGGGCACGTGGTTTGGCAGATATCGTTAATTAAACGAAAATATTTTTTAAAAAAGGATATCTCTTGAATCGCTAGTACCTCAGACCGTGAGTTGTTAATTATATAATTCACACAGTGCAATATGTGCAGGCTGCTCCACGGAGTGACCTTGCGGGCTTATCAACGAGGCGAGGCGTGACACACATGTGTCTCAGCATACCTCAGATCAAGTTTGAAAACCAGCATCAACTGTGCATAAATTTGCATATTCGATCATTTTTGACAAAGTTATGGCACTTTGAACTTTGGTAAGGGACATGTATTGCAGCGCAATACTCAGAATGCTTGTTTATTTGGGGGTTCGGTTAAACCCCCATCGTGTCCGTCCGTCCAGGAAAGGCCACGGGACCAACGTTTCCCTCGCGCGCCATACAGAGGAATGGCCATCGATTCGGCTCATAGGCCATGGAGTTAAGGCTCATTTGGTCATCCGTCGCGCTGTTGTCTTCACCACAGAGTCGACGTGACAATACAATCACAATATAAGCCACTTTAGTGAAGTAGGTTCTCACACGATGACTGAAATAGGGGTGGCTACTTCAAGAATGGGAGGACTCCATTGCACCTTCTGAAACCTGCATGTGGAGATAAAAACCAATGACACATACACACACACACACACGGGCGTGCACACACACACACACACACACACACACACACACACACACACACACACACACACACACACACACACACAATTGCAAAACCCTGTCTCCTACTGTGCGGCGGAAGGGCTAATTATTGGATCCACTTCCGGATCTTCACCAAAATCTAACCAGTACGTCCTCGTCAAACACGTGACCTGTCAGTAGGTGATAAATGTTGCTTCTGGGACACCTCCGTTTAACATGGGAAATCCCTATCTAATGTCATTTACCCCCCTGTCTTTTTCAAAAATCATAAACACCTCTATTTCTCCCTCTATGAACCTATAATCCTTCTCACCTTATGAACCTATAATCCTTCTCGCCTTATGAACCTATAATCCTTCTCACCTTATGAACCTATAATCCTTCTCACCTCCACTCTTTAGTCTGGCTCATACTTGGTTCTATCATTTATGGCGAAACATTGCATCATCTTTTGTTGAGCCAGTTGCCAACGTGGCACAGGAAATGACTCAGCCTTGCCAATGACTCAGCCTTGCCTATAAAGGCTCTAACCACACCTTGCTTTTTTAAACACACGTTATGTTTCTCTGGAGGATGGAGGATGAAGCTTTATCAGAAGACAGGTAAGTTTTTTTTGTTCTCACGATTAATTATTCATTGTCTTATATGGAACATCATTAACAGCCTCTCAATAATTATTGTTTTTTCTCTTTTTACAGTCTATCTTTATCAAAGCTGGTGATTGATGTTGAAAATGAAGCCAATGATTATCACCAACAAAGGGAGGATTTGAATGAAACGCTTAAATAATTCACTGTAGTTCGGAGGGGTCTTCATAATGAGATGGTTGAATGTTTGAACAGCCTCTCTCACTCATTAATATTACCCAAAGCTGTCTCTACAAATGAACAAATGACTGACAACGAATTAAACACCTTGTTTGGGATGTTATGTGAGAGGTAAGATATATGATTAATTCTTCACAAACTTTGATACTGTGTGTATGTGTGTTATTAAACGGTTTGGTTGAAACTTGGATACTGTCTTGCGATTTTGATATCACCAGTGAGTTGGTATTTAAATGTCAACTGTTTGTTTTATTTCAGCATTAAAAGCCAACCAAACAACATGAACTTTGATGATGAAACCAATGATTATCACCAACAAAGGGAGGATCTGAATGAACCCCTTACAGAATTACCTGGAGTTCCGAAGGATGATGATAGATCAATAGCAGAGATGATAGTTGGGAGGAGTGTCAACTCATTTCCTGCCCATGTGTTTAAATTTTCCATCTTACAATGTGTGTATGTGTGTGTATGTGTGTGTTTGCTGAATTATAGTAAGATACTGCTTCGATGTGATTTGATAATGATGATCTAACGGATTTGTGTGTGATATTTGGGATATGGGCGGGTACTGTTGTTAGTTGACTTAATTTAACATCCCTTTTGTGCCTTGCAGACACAACCAATGCAATTTTTATCACCCTTGGCCAAACAGCCAATAGGCGTGAAGGTGTTGGTGAAGCCAACATGGGAGACAACATTCTGTTGGACTGCCTTGGAAGAAACTGAATTCAACTCATTTCCTGCCCATGTGAGTTTAAAATTTCCATCTTACAATGTGTGTGGTATAAATGGAGTTTCTCATTTATGGTCTTAGACTGCCCTCGCGTGGCTCGGGATGGCACGGCAGGCAAATACTGTGTTTGGTGAATTTAATTTAACATCCCTTTTGTGCCTTGCAGACACAACCAATGCAATTTTTATCACCCTTGGCCAAGCAGCCAATAGGTGTGAAGGTGTTGGTGAAGCCAACATGGAGGACAACATTCTGTTGGACTGCCTTGGAAGAAACTGAATTCAACTCATTTCCTGCCCATGTGAGTTTAAAATTTCCATCTTACAATGTGTGTGGTAAAAATGGAGTTTCTCATTTATGGTCTTAGACTGCCCTCGCGTGGCTCGGGATGGCACGGCAGCAAATACTGTGTTTGGTGAATTTAATTTAACATCCCTTTTGTGCCTTGCAGACACAACCAATGCAATTTTTATCACCCTTGGCCAAGCAGCCAATAGGTGTGAAGGTGTTGGTGAAGCCAACATAGAGGACAACATTCTGTCGGACTGCCCTGGAAGAAACTGTATTTATACCACATGATACCTTGGAAGAAACTGAATTTATGGAAGAAACTGAATTTATACCTCGTGAAAAATGTTTTATTATAATTTTTGTTTTTAATGTTATTTAATAATTTTGATATTATTCGCTTTGTCCAGAATTATTTAATTCTTAATTATAAAAAGAGAATAAAGGAAAAAAGATGGGAAGATGCGTCCCCCACCCTTGATCCCCCCTCATCCCACCCCTCCCCTCCCCTTGTGTGTGTGGGGAAGGTGGGGGTGGGATGAGGGGGGATCAAGGGTGGGGGCGCACAGGGGTGGGGGATGATGGGTGTGGTCTGTGTGGGTGTGGTCTGTGTGGGTGTGGTCTGTGTGGGTGGGGTCTGTGTGGGTGGGGTCTGTGTGGGTGTGGTCTGTGTGGGCGTGGTCTGTGTGGGCGGGGTCTGTGTGGGTGTGGTCTGTGTGGGCGGGGTCTGTGGGCAGGGTCTGTGTGGGCGGCGTTTGTGGGTGGGGTCTGTGTGGGTGTGGCTTATGATTTTTATTTATTTATTTAATTTTTTTTATTACTACTAATTAAATTAGCTAATCTGGGTGGATGAAAGTATGGATGGTTGTTGTTTAATGAATTATCAGTTTTGTTTTTTGTAATTCTTGTGAGTAAAATGAACCCAAGATTTCTTCCCAATTCATCTATATAATAATACCGTAAGGACTCGACTTTGTTATCCCTTTTACGGCGCACCCAGTGACCCGATGCCCACGGCACTAATGCATTTTCCATCTACGAACCGCGCTCTTTGTTTATCACGTACAGCCATACTCGAAAAATCTGAATTCGCCGACTTGGGACCAAAAAGTATCCGATTAACGGCCGATACGACGCCATCTTACGACACCATCATATTGGCGTCTGCTGGGCGAAGGCGATGCGAGCCGTCCGCTGATTGGACAGTCGAGTGGTGTGATGGGTGGTGTGAACCAAATGGTCTTTATCGTCATTTTAATAAAGTTAAATGGAGTGACGCTTTGGAAACGTTTTTTGAAGTTTGAAGTTTTTTCGAATCGAAGTGAAGAAGTTTTTGAAGTTTTGATTTTGGAAACGTTAAATGGAGAAACAGTTTCACAGGAAGAGAATGCGATGCGATGAAGAAGAATCCATCTTTATTTTATTTTTTTGAACCACATTGAAGCTCCACGAAGTCAAGAATGTGAAACTACGTGAATGTAATAAAATAAAAATGTACATAAACGACACAGTTCTATGAAACAGTTTCACAGGAAGAGAATGCGATGCAATGCGATGAAGAAGAATCCATCTATTCCGCCATTTGTGCCGGTGTCATCGATGGCGGTGTACGCTAACCTCATCAGGTGGGTTTACCATACTTTCTTCCATATACTGTGATAACAACGAAGTGAAACCGATCAGCAGCCTATCAGTATCTGCTCTATTCACGGTGCTTAAGGTAATCCTTCAAATCATTTACGTTGACGAAGCATGGCATACGAGGCCCGTTCAAAAAGTTCACGGAACGACGTACTCTCAAAGGTCTGAGGCCAAAATGTTTGTTTTTTTCCCCCCTTACACAACGGAAACAACAACTGGATAGGTAGGGCCGAGGCCTACGCCTACGTTTCGCTCCTGCATCTGCCACCGTTCATGATTATCAAAGTAGGCTTTACCCTGTTCACGATAAGGTAGAAATCAGTGAGGTGTATACGAAGAGATAAAAGGATGGCATTGACTTCGAGACGGTACGTGATAGTTGGCTGCGGCTGGCTGATGCCACGTTTTTTTTTTTCCTAAGTGCCATGGATGCTGATGGACATAATAAAGGTATCGGCTGATCTCTCATCGTAATATTACCCGATGGAAATGAACTGTTTCTTTGTTTGTCATTTCCTGTGCAATAATGTCAAATTGATGTCAGACATCCTTTTCTATTGACAGCTGCGCTCCTTTTCAATGGCATCGTCTATTGATATGCATGTTCTTCTTTCATATAATTTTACACATGCACAATCAGTATTTCAACTCTTGCAGACATTGGAAAGGAAGTTGACTCACAGGCCAACTCTCTGGCTCAATCACAGGCCGACGCACAGGCGATGTAATTGTGAGTAGCATTTTTGCACAAGTGAAAATTGAAAATACACGTTTTTGGTATGTGGCTATGTTATTTAGTGTTTGTTTTGTCTCTAACAATATAAAATACAAAGTCAGGAGGTGACACTTTATACACAGTGTAAGTTGGATTCTACAAAGTGTCGCCTTTTTCTTGATTTTGTTCACACAAATCCAACCCACACCATATAGTCTCATAAAAAATGGCCAGAGTGGTGCTATGCCGATTCCTATTACGAATCCATTCATTTTTCAAAAGTATATCGTAGCGTTGTCATTTAAGTAGATTGCAATAAATACGTTGTTCATATACGCACTCTTCATTCTCATATTTCTTCCTAACTCTTACTCGGACAAGCAAATCCCCTATGCCATCCATAATGGTACACTCTATCCATACACCACATCCTCCCTTCTGTGGATGTTCCACGGGTTTCGGCTGGTATCATATAATTTGTAAGTCCAAGGCATAGTATCCATTACATCAACGATTTTGAATAATTCATTAGTCCATCTCTTTGTATAACCTTTCTCAAAATGACTTTTCCATCTGTATATTCTTACAATATCACCAACTTTGAACTTGGGCTTTCTCAAATTAATCTCCTTTTCATATTCTAATTTTGTAAATGTTTCCGATGGTTTTAATTTTGTTGATGAATGAACTGTATTATTGTAATTATCTACAATATCCTGAATAAAATACACCCATTGTTGAGAATCGAGTTGTGTGAATTTTTAATATAATTTCTCTTTTAAAGTACGATTAAAACGCTCAATAACAACTGCTTTTCCTTCATTAAAGGTGCTGTATAATTTAATACCCTCCCCCTTTAGAAATTTCATAAATATTTTGTTTTAGAACTCTGTTCCCTCATCAGTCCATAATTTCTTTGGTTTCCTTTTACTTTTATTAAATATTTGTTGGAAGGCTAACATTAAAGTATCACCCTTTTTATTTTTTAAAGGAACAACCCAGGCATATCTACTCCTCAAATCAATAACGGTTAAAGCATACTTGTATCCCCTATCATTATTCAATTCAATTAAATCAGCGGACCAGATGTGGTCTGTGTCTTTTGAATAAACTTTCCTTCTTGTAAACTTTGTAATTATAGGTTTATGTAATTCATCAGCCAAAAGCTCCTCAGTCTTGATGACATCATTAGAGCCCAATAGTTTTTTGAGGGTGAATAACCAAGGCCAAGTTTCAATTTAGCATTTATCAAATTTCTCACAATAAACCTATCAACTTTCTCTCTCAACGTTGGATTTTGTATCAAAGACAAATTATACAACATTTCTCTGTCGGCTTTATGTTTTTCAGTCAACGTAGTGGTTTTCCCATAAGCAATATCATGCTTCATACACACTTCGTCAACCCTATTTGTCGGTTTAGACCAAGGTTTAGGATTGTCAGCCTCATCTAATCTTTTATCCAGGTTTGTTCCAGGACCACAGAAAGAATATCCAGGTAGATGTAGTTCCCCTGGAATTCCAGTTGTTGTAAATTTACTTCCTGACAAAAACTTTTGTATGTCTCCTCCACTTTTAGGAGAGATGAATTGGCACTTTTTAGAGCCACACACTTGACATATTCCTTTTTGATAAAATCTATTATTTTTAGCTTTAACAAAGGAGATATTTTTAGATTTAGTTTTCTTTTTACATTTGAGACAATAACTCATATTTATTTATGAGAAAAAGTCCTACATAGTGCCAAAGCCTTTTGGGTTTTCAACATATACATTTCTATCTTGATTTTTAAAACATAAAGAATCCTTAGGAATGCCTTCACTCTCTCCTCCATTTATTTACAAATAAAACGAACTAAAGTCAATAACACCAACATCATCCTCCCTCTCCTCCTTCTCCCTTTCATCCTTCTCCTTTTTCTCCCTCTCCTCCTTCACCCTTTCCTCCTTCTCCTCCTTCTCTCTTTCCTCCTTCTCTTCTTCAACTCCTTCCTCCTTCTCTTCTTCAACTCCTTCCTCATCCCTTTCTACCCTTGAGCTTGAGCCCCAAAGAATATTATACATATACTCATCTGGATTTTGAGATATTCTTGTATCTATAATTATTTTTCTCATAATAGGATACCAATAAGATTTGTTGATGATTTCTAAAAGAGTTTTATATTTCATAACTTTGAGAAGTTCATTTTTATTTAATATTTTAAACAAGTCTCTATTTGTGGGTTTAGCAATATCAGTATAAGGCCAGTTTTTAATGACAAAATTTCCATGTATATGCTCCAAATCATAAGGTATGTAATACCGAGCACCCTTTTCTTGTAGGTATCCCTGAATACAAAAATTATAATTCTCTTGTAGTCTTTTTCCTGCCATTTATGTATCAGAAATATATGTGAGATTAATATTATGACAGGTAATACCACCCCATCTTCCCACTACCAAATCGGTTTGTATTCCTCGGCTTTCTATCCTTATCTCATTATCTTCCTTCTTTGTCATGCTAACCATCGCTATACTATCATATATTTTTCTTTTCTTAAAATCATGTATTTGTTGTTTACTAATTGTACTTCCACATAAATCCTTATCCTCGCCAAGCGGATAATATTCTTCTTTACGAGACTGATTCAAATCATGTAGGTCTTCCAAGTTTATTGAAAAATACCAATTATACCCTAAATCAGGCATATCATACCCCCATTTATTAATTCGCATATTAACTATATGTCCTTCTTTATAAAATTCAATTGTAAGCAGGAAGTCAAATTCAATGAGGAAAGGCGTATGGTCAGTATAACCAGGTGTTGTGGTTGTAAATTTTACTTGTTTAACAAAACGTGCTGTTTTATTTAAAAATATATATTGTGATAAATCACTGAATCTAATTAAGTCATTCGCATCTGTAGGGTTTGGATAATTGATAAATTTATAAGTATTCTTCATATTAATATTTTTACTTATACTATATTTTTGTCCTTCAGCCTGTGCCTTTGTGTAATAATTTGATAAATCAATATCCTGAGAGGATTTTCCAAAGATAGAACCATCTTTTCCGACATGAGTCATTTATATTAGATTAAAAATGACATCATAAAAATTTTCATTATTGTTGAGTTGAAATAATACATATAAACATAATTGACCACAACATTTAGAATTAATTTCTTGAACTTGAAATGTTTGATAAACACCATTCTGTAAGAATTGTATTACTTCAACAGGCGGTGGCATACCATAACTATCAAAATAATATTTATCCTGACTATTATGAATACAAACCCAATGAGAACCATTCTGTGTGTCTAAATTCATAATAATATTCTTTGTATTCTTATTTATATGTATTAATTCATCTCTCATACAAATAACCACATTATCAATTTTTTGTGTTTTACAATACTTAGCTAGTTCTATATTTGACGTTGTATTCTTTCCAAATTGTTTAAACCATTTATCCATTTATTTATGAGAAAGATACAATCCATTACCCCGTTTAGTTAGTTTAACACCCGCTTGAGCGATAGAGGAAAGCATATCTCCAACCAACAATCTAGCTTTATCAGGTAGACTTTCAAGTTTTTGAGCAAAATCTACAATTACACCACTTCCACAAATTTGTTTCTCCAACTCCTTGTTATGTCTTTACAATTCTTTTTGAGCTTTTAGTTGTGCCTTCCTTTCGTTAGCAGTTTTTACCGCTGCTGAAATACCACCAGTCAATGCTCCCGCCGCACTCAAACCAGCAAATAAAGGAATTAGAAACGGGAAAAATCCTCCTCTTGACTCGTTTATTGAATATTTCTTTAACATAGGTTTTGTCATTTTAATTTTAAGTGATCCAGCATCATTTAGTGTTTTCACCTGCTCTCTTGTGAGTAAAACATCAATTCTTACTGCTCCTTTTCTTTGAAATGTATAAACATTAATAATACAAGGCTTTTGATTTTGAATACAAGATGTTAATTTATCAAGATTGATTTGATTAACATATACCCCTACCATTTATTTATGAGAAAAAACCAATGTGATATTAATCATAACACCATTATCTGTATTAATCTGTAATTCTGTTTCCTCCAAAAGCAAACAATAGACATCAACTTCTTCATTCTCTCCTCTTTCAATGTATAGAGAAGTATCCACTCCATTCGACTTTATAGTTTCCTTTTGAGAACTCAGGTCAATTGCGTAGATTGTATAAAGTTTTTGAAATGCAACCATATCCAAAATAGGATCATTATTACTGTTGCTTTCACACACCTTTTGGTAGGACTTGTAGGCTTCCGCATAATCATTTTTTTCCCAATCAATTTCCAATCTATCTCGCGGGTAAAATGTGCCATCAAGAGAAACCCGAAGTTGTTTCACCTTAGCATTATCACTCAGCGCATTATTCTTATCAGTACCTTCATCTCCATCTGGTTTCTTAAAAATGAGCCATAGGTATCGTGGTTTTCCTTCCAGAACACCTAAATTCCAAGTGTAGGTAGTGTGTTCCAGTTTAACATGTTGACATCTTCTTTTAAGGTATGATACATTTAGCGCTTTCTTTGAGTTAAGTCTTCTATTCAACATCTCTTCCGTTTTAAGATTAGGAGTATATTCACTAATATACCAACACATATCATTAATAACAAATTTATTATTTTCACCAAAAGCATTTTCAACCCCAAAAAGCAACCTATTTACATTATCATTCCTTTGTAGTTGAAATCTAATTTTAAGACCATACAAAACTTTGTCATAATCACAAAATCCAAATATACCTTTGAGAGGTACTGCTACGGTAAAACTATTCTCTGCTTTTGCGTCATCATTATACATTGCCTTCCTTTGACTATAACCAGGGTCTGCGTTTGTACCCATTGACATATCAGGAATAAAACCTTCAACAGCTCCCTTACCCATTCTATCACTAAATGAATATAGTGTAAATTTCATCATTTCAGATGTAGCAGAGACATAATCAACCGCTTCAACCTCTTGTGTTCCAATATACAGGCGGACACTATCAAACATTTTCCAGAAGAAATCATTTACGAGTGTAGCATTAGTATTATTCGCAGCCTTAGTGAATTTAAATTTACACAGCAAGAAACTATCAGCTATATTCAAGTAAGTTTGTTGATTATTTATTTCAAAACTTTTTGTTCCGTTTGAATTCCAGTCTGTTCCTGTTATAGCATTTACCTTAAAATAGTCTTCCTTTTTGGTGGAGTTTGAAATGATAATCGTATCATCCAAATCATAGATACTATCAATCGCTTCCATACTTGTATTTATATAGCATTAAAATTGTTGAAACCCTGACCCAAGTATTTTAATGATTTTTTGTCGTTCTTGTGAAGATAGTTGAGTTTTACCTTTTTTAATTTCTTTGATTGCTTGTAATTTATGAGACTCCTTTTGAGCATCTTTTATACTCTTTATAGCACCCGCAACTGAGCCCACGGCTGAAGCAGTTGAACCAATTAGGTCTTTATGTTTAAGGATGGTTGAACCAATACCCATTAGAGTATCAATTATCCCATCTCCTTTATTTCTAAATTGATGTCCCACACCCCGTTGTCTCTTTGGTTTATAGTATCCTCTACCAAGAAACATACCTTCACCCTTATAATATGGTGAAAGGAACATCCCATCCCCTGTAATTATTTTATATTTTCCCAACTCGTGTTTTCTCACAATAACCATTATTTATTTATTGAAAAACTTCACGGAGGTGAATTCTGATGGATATAATTTCATCATTAAAGGATATCATACGATTATCTTGGTCGGTTATCCTAAAATTTACTCTGTATATGGTTTTTCCTGACACAGGTAAATAGACAAGATTTTTTGGTTCCATATTAAATGTATAACCAATCGGGGTTGAGTATGCGCTGAATGAAAATATTGTATTTGTTCTTATTCCATCGTTATAAGCACCATCAATCAAATCACAATGAATTAATACTGAATTTATACCAGAGGATATTTGAATGACATTATCACTGTAAGACGTCCCGTTAGTTTCAATCTTTTTTGAAGAGAAACCCAATAGCTCTCTGAACGAATTTTCAATCGTGAAATCAACTTTATAATTATTTTTAAGTTTAATAGTTGATTTTGAAGTGTGTTTTTGAATATCTATTACAATATTTTTTGGTTCATCACCTTGTTCTTTCATAAGGCGAGAGACTTCTGAAGATATTTGAGAAATCTCGTAAGCTCCGGGTGAAACGGTTATAGTTTTATATCCACTTCCTGGATTATAACTAAACTTGTTGTTTTTCTCTGTGATATTAAACAAGGTATTATAAGTTTCCATCGACAATAAAGATGCCTCATATTCTTTTGTGGGGTCAAGTTGTAGTGGGTAAGGGAATGAAGCTGTGTAATCACTCGTGGTGAAATTAAAACTAAGAATTGTGCTTCTCATCTTATTTAATATCTAATAAAATATCTTTGTATTGACATTTATTAATTATTTTCATATTCATCAACTGATCTAAAATGGCGGATGCTTCATTAAAACAATTGTTGTTTCCAGCCTTCTTACTACCTAACAACAATAATAACCTATTAACTAATTGTGATGGGTCATTTGGAAGAAAACTAACACCCGAACCAAGCTTACTTAAAGCATCAATAATATGTTTCTCCTTCTCATTCTTCTTACTTTTACCAGCAACAGAAACTCCATAATCAAGTGCGTTTAGCAACTCAATATACTCTCTATCTTCCTCTCTTTCCATATCAAGCGGTTCATCAAAATAAGGTGAATTAGCATGTCCATCTTTTGTTAGAAGAAACATTAATCTTGGGGTTAATTCAACATTTGGTTGGTCAGAACTTAAGAACACCAATTTATCATTAAATATCAATAACTTTTCTTTCACAAGATGGAACTGTGTTGGTTCTTCTGTTGGAATGAGACCTGCTCTGGTTTTTGAACCCTTCAAATATTCATTGTTTTGAAGAGCTTCTACAATATAATTGGAAAGTTTATTTACCTTCTCAAGATGCCGAAATGATCCTTCATCATCATATTCTAATTCTCCAAGTTCTTGCTCTGTCATTTGACTAAAATCTTTGAGCATTTGAAATTTTTTCGGAGTAAATTCTACCGTGGGAACTGTAGGTGAAATCGTTTGTTGAGTTTTTAAAAGTGGTTTAAAAAATTTCTCTTGTTTTCTTTCAAAGGCTTCTTCACCAGTTAGTTTCTGTCTCCTTTTCTTCTTTATGTCTTCCTGTTGCTTTACAACTTTTGAAACCAACTCTTGATGTTCTTTAAACTTTCTTACTCTTTCTTTGGTATTCATTTTCTGTATTTATTTATTGAAAAATATCATTTAGTATCTCATCTTGTTTCACAACAATATATTTATATTTTCCAATCGTGTGTTTCATATAATTTTCAAATTCCTTCTTACTACATAATGTAGAACAATTATCTCTCCAAAAATTATTTGTATCTTTTGAATTTAACTTAAATAAAATAAAAGTATTAGCATTGTTTCTTATTGAGCGCCGAGGGAGTTGAAAATATGATTGACTAAGATAAATACAATTACAAGAAGAATGTCTCCCTCTTGTATAGTAGCTTTCCTCCCATGAACACAATCATCAAAGATAACGAGGTTCTTTTTTGATTTATCTAAATCTTGGGGTGAAGGTATATCATCCGTATTATCACTGAGAATACAAGTTATGGGTTTTGGTTTCGGTTTTGATTTCTGTGTATCACAAAATAATTGTATTATATCTTCAATATTATAATCATTTAGTTTGTTTTGAAGTTTAAATAAACCTATAATGTCTTCCTTTTTAAGACCCGCATTAAAACCCTGTGAGAGTAGTTGATACTCGGGTTGAAAACTTGACTTTGTAAAAATTATTAAATTATCATAATCTAAAAAATTAGGGCTGAGGAGCATCTTTAAGAGCAAACAGGTTTTTCCACATCCGCTTGAACCGACTATTAGACATCTCAATGAATTTGGAAGATTTTTATGGTTATTAAATTTTATCTTATTTTCCCAAACGGGTAAAAAATCATTCATTTATATATTTGGAAAACAAGTCATCTAACTTTTTTTGAGTTTTTTGAGAAAGTCTATATTTTATCCTGAGTTCAGGTTTAATTTCAAAATAATCCATTATTTTGTTTATATAGTATCTTGTATTAACATTTCCATTAAAATTATTTTGAATAATAAATATCATTAAACCCTTATACATTTCCTCAATACAAATAGTCTCTTCCCTTGTAAGAAATGGTGTATTATCACCATAATACTTAACATTCATCTCTCTTAGTAATCTTGTAAAGTAATTCATTTTTGGTTCTAATTTAAAAGAGTTATATATTTTTCTTTATTTTTTATTATCATTAATTAGAAGATAATCACAGAAAATACATTGTTTATATGCTTCTGATTCTGTATTAAGCCCCACTCTACCACAAGCCGGACAATTCTCTAATTTATCATATGGAGAGTCTGGAAATTCTAAATATCCTTCAGAATTTATCATATTTATAAAGTAAAATTATACTTAAAACAAAGTGCCTTTTTTAGAGGCTTTTTTAAAGATGAAACTGTGCTTAAAGTAAAACACCTTTGAGCTTTTCAACTCGTTTTATGTATATAACTTTACTTAAACTAAACGCAAGTTTATTAGCTAATAAATACAATGTTTCAAAACACAAAAGACAAATTTCAATCAATCTCTACTTCGGTGGAAGATATAAAAAAATATGTCAAAGATGTTAAATTGAACAAAGATAAATATGGAAATTTTTGGATTAAACCCATAATGGAGAATAACATGTGTCCTTTTATTAAATTTACGGGACAAGCTATGTTGATTAATAACTCTATTAAAGTAAATTTGACAAAAGTTTCTCCACTACTACTAACAATTTACTCAAAGCTTGAAAAGGTCATTGATAAAGAAGCTTTGAAAATGAATGATAAGACCATCAACGATTCTAGAGGAAACATTTGTATATTCTTTAATAGACCCAAAGATGTGGGTGAAATTAATAATATGAATATTAGTGGTGAACTATCATTCCGTACTCTGATTATTAGAGATTATTTGAAAATAACATTTAATGTAAAAAATATTGTGGTTATCTATCTATAATTCCAGTAATCTCTGTACGTTTGTACGTTTGTACGTCTGTTTGTCTGTGACCGCTGTTTCTCGACAACCACGGGTCCGATATACTTTTAACTTGCCAGGTATATTGCTGGGGACCCGAGGATGTGCCTTTTCAAGGTTTCATATTAATCGGACAATTACTTACCGAGCTATGTCCAAAAAACGATTCAACCAATCAGAGAGCAGCGAACTATCGCGTGTGCCGAACGTGGCGGACACACTCTGCCTCGGATGGCACATTTGAGAGCGTATTCATTTATTTCACGTTTGCAAACTATGTTGGCGTTAAACTATGTTTTAAAACTAATAAAAACGATTTTGCGATTCATTCGCTTTCCTGCGCGTTTGTGCACGCGATGGCGATTTCTTTACCAAACTCCGGAAGCCGTTCGCTTTGGACCAAACCATTTCATGTAAATAGAGGGGGGGGATATAATTTTAGATATAGATATAGTACGGGCAATGCCCTAGTTAGTTCTAATGAAAGAAAATATATAGATATTGATGGAAGTTTAATGGTATGTAAATGAGTGATATTAACAGTCAATACTCTGAGAGTTATTATACTGAGAGTCTAGGATCTGAAGATAGTTATGATACTAATAGTTTGTGTTCAAATGATAGTTATGAGAGTAGCTTTATTGATGACTCAGATAGTGAAATTGAAATTGATGAACTAGAGTATCTAAACTTTCTGGCTAATACATAGACGCTTTACTTTAAGTAAAGTTAAATACATAAAACGAGTTGAAAAGCTCAAAGGTGTTTTACTTTAAGTAAAGTTATATACATAAAACGAGTTGAAAAGCTCAAAGATGTTTTACTTTCAGTAAAGTTATATACATAAAACGAGTTGAAAAGCTCAAAGATGTTTTACTTTAAGCACAGTTTCATCTTTAAAAAAGCCTCTAAAAAAGGCACTTTGTTTTAAGTATAATTTTACTATATAAATACATATGATCAAAGCAACGTATTGCGACGTTTGTGAACAAGAATATAAACAATACAAAAGACACCTTAAAACTAACAAACACACATTTAATCTACTTCACCTACTATCTCCTATTCAGAAGGAAACAAAACACTGTTCTGCATGTAATAAAAATATCCTCAAGAAAGGCTTCGAAATACATCTTAAAACAATTCTACATTTATCAAATTTTATCACAACTAAAAACTCTGATGGCGCATTCAAAGGACATATTAAAATAAGAGTCTTTAACTTCAAACCTCCTGAACCAGAGTCTATAGTTGATGCTGTAAAAATAGTTAAACCTGCTGTTCAAACGTTGATTGAAAAAACACTAAAATAAATGAAACCACTTAAATTTTATATGGGAGTAAAATTAGAAATGACAAAGGACGAAGGAGTTATAGATACACCATACATGAGAACTGAGCCACACTTTATATCTTCATATCAAGATTTTAAAACATCAGGAGTCTATGATGAACTTATTAAACAAGAGCAAGATGTGGACAATTCAATCGTAGGAAGTGGATTCAATATAGGAAAAATTATTTACATAGACATTCATATTCTTAAATCAGATCCTCTAAAAGCTTCTTCCTACATTGATTTACCCAGTGTTATCAAAAATAGAAAAGCAGTTATCAATATCAAAAATAAAGACAATAAATGTTTTCTCTGGTCTATTCTAGCACACTTACATCCTCCACATTTTCATGATGAAAGAGTATCTCATTATAAAAAATATGAGAATACATTAAATACGAAAGATCTAAAGTTTCCGATGGCTTTAAATGATATTCCTAAATTTGAAAAGATAAATAATTTATCAGTTAATGTTTATGGTCTAACAGAAACAAACAGCATTCAGGTTTTAAAGCTTTCTGACAATTGTGAACAAACTCATATTAATCTTCTATATTTTAATTCAGAGGAAAATTCACATTATACATACATCAAAGATATTGCTAAATTAATAAAACCACAAGTATGTAAAAGAACAAATAAAATATATATTTGTTTGCATTGTCTTAACTTCTTCCATACACAAGAAAGATTAGATAAACATTCAAATTATTGTGGTGAACATAAATCAACGGTAATCAATATGCCTAAAGAAGGCTCAAAGATCACATTCAAAGATGAAAAGAAAAAGATCAAACATCCATTTGTTATATATGCTGATTTTGAAAGTATTCTAGAAAAAATAGATACTGCTTCTCCAGATCCAAAAGAATCATACACAAATAAATATCAAAAACATACTCCTTGCGGTTTTTGTTATTATATCAAATCATCCGTTGGTGATAAATATAACAAGTTAGAGGAGTATAGAGGCTCAAATACCCCAGAGGAGTTTGTGAAACGACTAGAAAAAGACTGTGTCTGATTAACCAAGATAATGAGAGAAACCAATAAACCAATGTCCTTGACGAGTGAACAGAAAAGGGAATTTAGAAAAAACAATGTTTGTCATATTTGTGAGGAAAAAATTGGTGAAGGTCTAAAGGTTAGAGATCATTGTCATCTCACTGGTAAATATAGAGGTCCGGCTCATCAAAGTTGTAATATTAATTATAAACTCCCCTCTTTCATTCCTGTCTTTCTTCATAACAATGCTCATTATGATACGCATCTATTTATTAATGAACTTTCAATGACATCTGGACACATTTCAGCAATTCCTAACACGGATCAGAAATACATTTCATTCACAAAAACAATTCACACATCTCCTATTACTCATATCAGATTTATTGATACATTTAAATTCATGGCAAGTCCATTGGCTAACTTGGTTCAAAATCTAAAAGAGTTTCCATGTCTTTCAGAGTATTTTTCAGATAAAGATTTTCTAACACAAAAGGGAATTTACCCCTTTTTTTTTTTTTTTTTTTTTTTTTGTATACAAGGTCGAGGCTCGTGAAAGAGCGAACATTAATCACACAGAAAGACAAACCGACACATAAAACATATAACATCGGGAGCGGTAGACAAGATGGGGAGAGAGGGGGAAGGACACAAACACAACATTTGAGAGCAGGGACCGAGAGACATGGAGACATCGAGAGATCTGAGAGAGGGCGAGGGCTTTGGGGGGGGGGGGGCATGGGAAGGGGGCGGTGGGAGAGGTATAAAACATATGGACACTGCCAGGACTTCCAGGAAAGAAGTTGGAATTTCAAACAAGGTGGATCTGGGGTGAATTAGCGGGGGTAGAAAAGATCAAGGTTTTGGATGGGGGAAGATAAGAGATGGTGGTGAACAGCTGTTTTCAAGACCTGGAGGGAGGAGTGGGATTGAAGGGAGTGAGGGAGTTTGTTCCAGAGGCGGGAGAAAAGAGGAATGAAAGAGTGAAGGTGAGCAGAGAGCCGAGATTTCGGCAGTTTAACCATCAGGGGGTTGCTGGCAGATCTTGTGCGACCTGTAGGAATATTTGGGGGACAGAGCACAGAGAGAGCTGGGGGTGCAAGGCCGGAGAGGAGTCGGTAGAAGACAGAAAGACCACCTACCTGCCTGCGGTGAGTGAGTGAAAGGCCCTCAGAGATAGCTTCATCGCGGGAGATTCCAATAATTCTGAAAGCTTTGGTTTCAACAGCGTGAAGCCGAGCTAGGTGTGAGGCAGGAGCACCGGCCCATAGGGGAGAACAGTATTCCATTGAGCTGCGGATGAAAGCCTTGTATGTGGTGAGGAGCTCAGGTGTGCCGAGGAAGGACTTCGCACGACGGAGGATGCCCAGTCGGCGACTGGCTTTGGAGGCCAGCTTGGAAATGTGGTTTTCCCAAGAAAGATCATGGCAGATAGTGAGACCCAAAATCTTGAGCGACAGAACTTCTTGGAGAGGATTGTTGAGAAAGTAGATGGGAGGGTTGTCCAGTCGATCTTTTCGGAGAGACATAGTAAGAGTGTGAGATTTGTCAGGATTGAAAGACATGTTCCACTTGTTTGACCAGTCTGTGATTTTGTCCAGGTCTTCAGAGAGTGAGGAGGCAGCAGACTGCCGATCTGAGGGAAGAGGAATGGAGCGGCAGAGAGTGGAGTCATCAGCAAAGAGATAGAGAGGATTTTCGAGAGAGTCAGAGAGATCATTGATGAAGACCAGAAAAAGCACGGGGCCCAGAACACTGCCTTGGGGAACTCCAGCCTGAACAGGAAGAGGAGATGAGAGAAACCCATTCAGGGCCACACGTTGACGACGACTAGAGAGGAAGTCCGCCAGCCATGCGTGGAGATTTCCATGGATACCAAAGGAGGAGAGTTTGGTGAGCAGAGCGGGGTGCCAGACCGTGTCGAAGGCACGTGATATGTCGAGGGAGACAGCTCTAATTTCCTGTTTGGCATTGAGGACCTCCATCCATTGTTGAGACAGCAGAAGCAGCATGTCCAGAGTAGAGTGACCTGGTCTGAAACCAAATTGATGATCAGAGATCAAGCCATTGGAGAAGAGGAAAGATTTCATATCCGAAGCAATGATGGATTCCATGACTTTGCTGATAATTGGGAGAAGGCTGATTGGTCTGTAGTTGCTAGGATCTGTTTTTGCACCTTTTTTGTGCAAAGCGGTGATGTTGGCTGATTTCCAAGCAGATGGCAGTTGACCTTGAGCAAAAGAGAGGGTGAAGAGAACAGAGAGAGGGTGAGATAGAGCAGCAGAGCAGGATTTTAGGACCCGTGGGCTGATGCCGTCGGGTCCAGTTGCAGAATCAGAGTCGAGGGTTGACAGAAACTTTTCCACCTTGTCAGGAGGAAAGGACACGGAGTCCAGGAGCAGCAGGGTATGACTGGGTATGGTGGGTACAGAGAGGGATGGGTTTGGGACACAAGATTTAGAGGCAAACACAGAGTTGAGGCATTCAGCTTTTTCACGTGCGGAGTCAGCTGTGTAGCCGTTTGAGGTAAGGGAGGGGATGGAGGGGGAACAAACACCAGAAACGGATTTGACCAGACGCCACCAGGATTTGGAAGAGGGAGACAGATAAATGACTATATGGACTCATTTGAGAGATTCAATGAAACACAACTTCCTTTAAAAGAAAATTTCTATAACAAATTAAACAACAGTCATATATCTGATAAAGATTATGTACACGCACAAAATGTTTGGGAAAAATATAACATCAAGAATCTTGGCGAGTATCACGATTTGTATCTCAAAACTGATGTGCTTTTATTGGCCGATGTATTTGAAGCCTTTAGATCTGTTTGTCGCACTGGATATGGATTGGATCCTGCTCACTACTACACAGCACCTGGATTGGCTTGGAGCGCGATGTTGAAAATGACAAAACAAGCTTTGGATTTGATAACCGATGTCGATATGCTTTTGATGATTGAAAAGGCAAAAAGCGGTGGAATTTCACAAGTATGCTCGAGCAGCTACGCAAAAGCAAATAACAAATATCTTCCAAATTATGATTCAACGAAAGAGAGTTCTTACTTGATGTACTATGACGCAAACAACTTGTATGGCTGGGCAATGTCTCAAGCTCTTCCTTATGGGAAACTAAGATGGGTAAAGGAAAAAGACTACACAAAGGTTTTACAAGATGTATGTATCTCTACACAAAAAGAATTGGATGATTCAAAGGTTGGTTATTATTTTGAGGTCGATTTAAAATATCCTGAAGAACTTCATATCAAACATAAAGATCTTCCATTTGCTTGTGAGAAAGAAAGTCCAAAGAAAGAATGGTTGAGTGATTATCAACGATCGTTTGATATAGGTGAATCAACAGAAAAATTACTGACTACATTATATAACAAGAAAAATTATGTACTACACTAAAGAAATTTGCGACAATATTTATCAAAAGGTCTAAGAGTAGAGAAGATCCACAGGGTTCTAAAGTTCAATCAAAGTCATTGGTTAAAGGGGTACATTGATTTTAATACACAAAGAAGAACAGTCAAAAACAGATTTTGAGAAAGACTTTTATAAATTGATGAATAATGCGGTCTTTGGTAAGACCATGGAGAATGTGAGGAAAAGACAAAATATCAGACTAGCAACATCTTGGGAACAAGCATCAAAATTAATTAATAGACCGAGTTTTACTAGAGCTGAGGTCTTTACTGAGAACTTTTGTGCGATCCATTTGGTTAAAGAGAGTATTGAAATGGACAAACCTATTTACATTGGAACATCAATTCTTGACTTGTCAAAGTCATTAATGTATGATTACTTTTATATTAATCTAAAATCAAAGTATAAGGATAATGTGTCATTGTTGTATATGGATACTGATAGTTTTATTTTGAAAATTAATACTGATGATGTTTATTCAGACATGAAAAAGGACATTAATATCTATGATACAAGTAATTACAGTCCAGAGAGTGAGTTGTTCTCTTCTAAAAATAAAAAGGTGATTGGAAAGTTCAAGGATGAATTGGGAGGAAATGTTTTGAGTGAATTTGTGGGATTGAGGTCGAAGGCTTATGCTTATAAATACATTGTGAATAACGTTGAAAAGACTGATAAGAAGTTAAAAGGTATAAAGAAAAATGTCATTAAAGAAACAATAAACTTTAAGGATTATTATAACTGTTTAACAACAAAGAAAGAAGAGTTTAGAAAGATTAATGGAATAAGAAGTTATAAACATCAATTATATTCAGAAGAGGTGAATAAGAAAGCATTGGGGGCTTTTGATGATAAGAGGTTTATTTTAGAAAATGGAATTGATAGTCTCCCTTATGGTTGTATAAGTATATAAGTGATAAGATATATGTGATAAGATATATAAGTGATATGATATAAGTGATAAGATATATAAGTGATAAGATATATAAGTGATAAGATATATATAAGTGATAAGATATATATATATAAGTGATAAGTTAAAAAAGGGGGTTAGGGATTTTAACGGGCTACCGCCGCCTTTTTTACTATTATATAAATGATAGAACCAAGTATCAACCAGACTAAAGAGTGGAGGTGTAATCAACCTTGGTATATAAATGGAAAACATAACGAATGTGAAAAATATCAGATTCAAGAGGTTGAGAGAATCACTGGTCAGAAGGTTCTCAAGACGGATAAACGTATTCATTTGTTAAGTGGGGTAATGGAGGGCGGGAAGAAAAATATATTAGAGTGGAGTGAGAACTTTCATGGTTATCAATCGGATAATAAATATTATAATTTTAAAATGGTATGTGGGAGAGGAGGAGGTCAAACAAGAACCCTCCGTGAAACATACCACTTTATACTTTCACAACAAAAGGTTAAGGAACCTGTATACTTTATAAATATACTTGATGGGGATGAGTTCTATAGGAGAATGGAACTCTTTAAAAAGTTAGAAAGAGATAATATATTTATAGGCTCATTAGTAGAGTGGTCTAAGGAACTACATTAAGGGGGTAGTGGGGGGAATAGGGTAAAAATTACATGTAAGTGAGAAGGATCATAGGTTCATAAGGCTAGAAGGATTATAGGTTCATAAAGGAAGAAAATCATAGGTTCATAAGGTGAGAAGGATTATAGGTTCATAAGGTGAGAAGGATTATAGGTTCATAAGGCGAGAAGGATTATAGGTTCATAAGGTGAGAAGGATTATAGGTTCATAGAGGGAGAAATAGAGGTGTTTATGATTTTTGAAAAAGACAGGGGGGTAAATGATATTAGATAGGGATTTCCCATGTTAAACAGAGGTGTCCCAGAAGCAACATTTATCACCTACTCCTGTCCACCAAGTTTCGTCAGAATCCATCCACAATGTTTTGAGATATCCTGCTCACAGACAATCAGAAACGACCTCCACCTACCTTTAGTGGCAGAGGTAAAAATATCAAAATAAATCACAGAACAAAAAGGTTACTTCTTGACATTCTATGTTGAATTTAAAAAATACATCACATACCAGACGTGGGTGTTAATCCATCATCCTGAAATTGGAGACTGCAGAAATCCTCACGTGGCACACGTTTCTGAGTTAAGTGTGATACCGATCAGGAAGAAGAAGCCATGCTACCAAATTTGTACACTTCCGGAATTGATTTATTTGTATTCAAATGTCTGGTAATTGTTTTGTATTTATTTACGTGAATGTGTACTTGTATATAATTGTCATCCATTTAAAAAGGCTTCCACAGTATCGAGCGATTTTTTATTTTTTTTTAACTCCAAAAAAAGAACTTTTTTTTTTAATGTTTTTTTTTTTTTGCCTAATCGAGCGATTTTTTTCCATTTTTGCCTTTTGCCTCCCAGGCACTCACTGATGAACCTCTGAAAGTTTGATGAAGATCCGTTCAGCCATCTCTGAATAAAACGTGGACACACACACAGCCAACTCGCCTTTATCTAAATATCTATAAAGCTCAGTTGACTTTTTGCTCCACCAAATAACAGCGAAACGGAGTTGAGGAAAAGTGTGAAAATTCTACAGATGCTGTGATAAATAACTACCTCTGTCGGTTTTAATGTGTAATAGAGAATAGACGTCTGGATCAATTTTTGAATTAAATTTAAATCCCGATTTATATATATTGTTACGGAAACGGTGTACGGCACTCCCCTTAGTGGGGGG
This sequence comes from Myxine glutinosa, assembly GCF_964187855.1. Classification (NCBI taxonomy): domain Eukaryota; kingdom Metazoa; phylum Chordata; class Myxini; order Myxiniformes; family Myxinidae; genus Myxine; species Myxine glutinosa. The sequence goes on from NC_136262.1 coordinate 234,257,191, forward strand.
GGGGGGGGTGGGGGTTAATCCCCCTTCTATTTGCACTGGCCGTCTCCGCTCCTGAAGCTACCCCGCTCCCTCCACGAGGCAGGTGGGCAACCTCGCTCGAGGCCACGGACGAGATGTTATTTTGCCGAGCGGTTTTTAGCAGCCCGCGGCTCGAGCCATTAACAAAAACTAAACCCGATCCTAAACGTTGGCCAAATCGTGCCACAGGTACTCAATGGGGAAATCACAAAGACGATCGGACGAGCATGAAGAAGACGAAGGTAGGAAATAACAGGATTTATTATTATTTACACAAGACTAAAGGAAGAAAAGCAATCAAAGTAATATAAAGAAAATGGAGGGAGCAGAAGGACACAGAGCAATTTCTAGCTCATCTATAGAGGCTTAACTTATACCCAGGACAATACGGACAGAACGAACTCACTCACACGAATAGGGAATTGCAGATTGGATTGGCTGGAGGGAGAGGAAGGTGGGACCACAAGGCTGGAAGGTTTGGCAGGGCGGCACAGCAAGCAGGTCCTCTCCGGGCTGGAAGCGAGCAAGGCGGCGGCAAGCACACGTATTTTCATTGCACGCGGCAGGGGCTGGTTGTCGCTGAACGCCTCGGGCTCCCTCGGTCATCTGCTCGTGGGGGCTTCCCCCCCCACGGGTTATATAGCCACGCCCTACCAAGCCATGGCCACACCTTACCAAGCCGTGCCCACCGAGTCCTGGTTGGGCGCAAGGGCTTCCTGGCTCCACCTCCTGAAGACGATGGGCCGGCCACGCCCTTCTCCCCCGGGTTGACCTCGTGCGTAATGGAGTATGGAGTGAAGAAAACAGCCCAATGCAACGGTGGCGAACGCCGCAGAAAACCGCCCAATGCAACGGTGGCGAACGCCGCAGAAAACCGCCCAATGCAACGGTGGCGAACGCCGCAGAAAACCTCCCAATGCAACGGTGGCGAACGCCGCAGAAAACCGCCCAATGTTACTGGCACTTTGAACAGATGATTTGGGGGAAACTTGAAAAGGGAACTATCTTATTCCATCTGGTGCAATGCAGAGTCAACTAATGGGCAACAGAGCCTTAAACTGGAACACATAATAAAGAAATAACTATTTAGAAGGGTATATGATTTTCTACGTGCATGCGATGGACAAAATTAATTAATAGACCGAGTTTTACTAGAGCTGAGGTCTTTACTGAGAACTTTTGTGCGATCCATTTGGTTAAAGAGAGTATTGAAATGGACAAACCTATTTACATTGGAACATCAATTCTTGACTTGTCAAAGTCATTAATGTATGATTACTTTTATATTAATCTAAAATCAAAGTATAAGGATAATGTGTCATTGTTGTATATGGATACTGATAGTTTTATTTTGAAAATTAATACTGATGATGTTTATTCAGACATGAAAAAGGACATTAATATCTATGATACAAGTAATTACAGTCCAGAGAGTGAGTTGTTCTCTTCTAAAAATAAAAAGGTGATTGGAAAGTTCAAGGATGAATTGGGAGGAAATGTTTTGAGTGAATTTGTGGGATTGAGGTCGAAGGCTTATGCTTATAAATACATTGTGAATAACGTTGAAAAGACTGATAAGAAGTTAAAAGGTATAAAGAAAAATGTCATTAAAGAAACAATAAACTTTAAGGATTATTATAACTGTTTAACAACAAAGAAAGAAGAGTTTAGAAAGATTAATGGAATAAGAAGTTATAAACATCAATTATATTCAGAAGAGGTGAATAAGAAAGCATTGGGGGCTTTTGATGATAAGAGGTTTATTTTAGAAAATGGAATTGATAGTCTCCCTTATGGTTGTATAAGTATATAAGTGATAAGATATATGTGATAAGATATATAAGTGATATGATATAAGTGATAAGATATATAAGTGATAAGATATATAAGTGATAAGATATATATAAGTGATAAGATATATATATATAAGTGATAAGTTAAAAAAGGGGGTTAGGGATTTTAACGGGCTACCGCCGCCTTTTTTACTATTATATAAATGATAGAACCAAGTATCAACCAGACTAAAGAGTGGAGGTGTAATCAACCTTGGTATATAAATGGAAAACATAACGAATGTGAAAAATATCAGATTCAAGAGGTTGAGAGAATCACTGGTCAGAAGGTTCTCAAGACGGATAAACGTATTCATTTGTTAAGTGGGGTAATGGAGGGCGGGAAGAAAAATATATTAGAGTGGAGTGAGAACTTTCATGGTTATCAATCGGATAATAAATATTATAATTTTAAAATGGTATGTGGGAGAGGAGGAGGTCAAACAAGAACCCTCCGTGAAACATACCACTTTATACTTTCACAACAAAAGGTTAAGGAACCTGTATACTTTATAAATATACTTGATGGGGATGAGTTCTATAGGAGAATGGAACTCTTTAAAAAGTTAGAAAGAGATAATATATTTATAGGCTCATTAGTAGAGTGGTCTAAGGAACTACATTAAGGGGGTAGTGGGGGGAATAGGGTAAAAATTACATGTAAGTGAGAAGGATCATAGGTTCATAAGGCTAGAAGGATTATAGGTTCATAAAGGAAGAAAATCATAGGTTCATAAGGTGAGAAGGATTATAGGTTCATAAGGTGAGAAGGATTATAGGTTCATAAGGCGAGAAGGATTATAGGTTCATAAGGTGAGAAGGATTATAGGTTCATAGAGGGAGAAATAGAGGTGTTTATGATTTTTGAAAAAGACAGGGGGGTAAATGATATTAGATAGGGATTTCCCATGTTAAACAGAGGTGTCCCAGAAGCAACATTTATCACCTACTCCTGTCCACCAAGTTTCGTCAGAATCCATCCACAATGTTTTGAGATATCCTGCTCACAGACAATCAGAAACGACCTCCACCTACCTTTAGTGGCAGAGGTAAAAATATCAAAATAAATCACAGAACAAAAAGGTTACTTCTTGACATTCTATGTTGAATTTAAAAAATACATCACATACCAGACGTGGGTGTTAATCCATCATCCTGAAATTGGAGACTGCAGAAATCCTCACGTGGCACACGTTTCTGAGTTAAGTGTGATACCGATCAGGAAGAAGAAGCCATGCTACCAAATTTGTACACTTCCGGAATTGATTTATTTGTATTCAAATGTCTGGTAATTGTTTTGTATTTATTTACGTGAATGTGTACTTGTATATAATTGTCATCCATTTAAAAAGGCTTCCACAGTATCGAGCGATTTTTTATTTTTTTTTAACTCCAAAAAAAGAACTTTTTTTTTTAATGTTTTTTTTTTTTTGCCTAATCGAGCGATTTTTTTCCATTTTTGCCTTTTGCCTCCCAGGCACTCACTGATGAACCTCTGAAAGTTTGATGAAGATCCGTTCAGCCATCTCTGAATAAAACGTGGACACACACACAGCCAACTCGCCTTTATCTAAATATCTATAAAGCTCAGTTGACTTTTTGCTCCACCAAATAACAGCGAAACGGAGTTGAGGAAAAGTGTGAAAATTCTACAGATGCTGTGATAAATAACTACCTCTGTCGGTTTTAATGTGTAATAGAGAATAGACGTCTGGATCAATTTTTGAATTAAATTTAAATCCCGATTTATATATATTGTTACGGAAACGGTGTACGGCACTCCCCTTAGTGGGGGGGGGGGGGGGTGGGGGTTAATCCCCCTTCTATTTGCACTGGCCGTCTCCGCTCCTGAAGCTACCCCGCTCCCTCCACGAGGCAGGTGGGCAACCTCGCTCGAGGCCACGGACGAGATGTTATTTTGCCGAGCGGTTTTTAGCAGCCCGCGGCTCGAGCCATTAACAAAAACTAAACCCGATCCTAAACGTTGGCCAAATCGTGCCACAGGTACTCAATGGGGAAATCACAAAGACGATCGGACGAGCATGAAGAAGACGAAGGTAGGAAATAACAGGATTTATTATTATTTACACAAGACTAAAGGAAGAAAAGCAATCAAAGTAATATAAAGAAAATGGAGGGAGCAGAAGGACACAGAGCAATTTCTAGCTCATCTATAGAGGCTTAACTTATACCCAGGACAATACGGACAGAACGAACTCACTCACACGAATAGGGAATTGCAGATTGGATTGGCTGGAGGGAGAGGAAGGTGGGACCACAAGGCTGGAAGGTTTGGCAGGGCGGCACAGCAAGCAGGTCCTCTCCGGGCTGGAAGCGAGCAAGGCGGCGGCAAGCACACGTATTTTCATTGCACGCGGCAGGGGCTGGTTGTCGCTGAACGCCTCGGGCTCCCTCGGTCATCTGCTCGTGGGGGCTTCCCCCCCCACGGGTTATATAGCCACGCCCTACCAAGCCATGGCCACACCTTACCAAGCCGTGCCCACCGAGTCCTGGTTGGGCGCAAGGGCTTCCTGGCTCCACCTCCTGAAGACGATGGGCCGGCCACGCCCTTCTCCCCCGGGTTGACCTCGTGCGTAATGGAGTATGGAGTGAAGAAAACAGCCCAATGCAACGGTGGCGAACGCCGCAGAAAACCGCCCAATGCAACGGTGGCGAACGCCGCAGAAAACCGCCCAATGCAACGGTGGCGAACGCCGCAGAAAACCTCCCAATGCAACGGTGGCGAACGCCGCAGAAAACCGCCCAATGTTACTGGCACTTTGAACAGATGATTTGGGGGAAACTTGAAAAGGGAACTATCTTATTCCATCTGGTGCAATGCAGAGTCAACTAATGGGCAACAGAGCCTTAAACTGGAACACATAATAAAGAAATAACTATTTAGAAGGGTATATGATTTTCTACGTGCATGCGATGGACTAACTAAGGGGACGACCTTTGACCTTTACACAAATTGATGGAGGTATTTACAAGAATCATTACAATTGACAGAGGGTGATATTTACAACAATTACAACGTGCAGGATTCTCAAATCCGCAACAATATATATATATATATATATATATATATATCTATATATATATATATATATATATATATATATATACTCAGAGGCAAAAGTTATTGTGACATGGAATTTTTTCATTGGTAATCTTGTGAATGAATTTTTGGATTTGAACCAGAGAAAGAGTTTGTTAAAATGGTCGAAGAAACGCAACCAAGCAATTGTTGTTCGAATTGCACGAAATCTGCAAGAAGCATGACATATTCGAGAAAAATGGCCAGCAATGTTCACTTCAAAAGGCCAGACAACCAGATGCTTATCATTTCCACTCAATGCAGTCTTAAGAAGTGCAGAAGTCAGAAAAACACCTCTATTCATCATTCTGGAACAAGTTCGACATGCCACGCCTCGGGGAAAATGACTGATGGAGAGCTATAGGTATGCTTCAGTCTGGTACCTCGCAGCGTGACGTTGCTCGTCGATTCAACGTCCATAGAAACACCATTTGGCACTTATGGCGACGTTTTCAGCAAAACAATCGAGTTATAGACCGTCCCCGTAGTGGCCGCCCACCAGTAACGACCCCATGTCAAGACCGATGCATTCGAACCACGCACCTCCGACACAGGTTCCAGCCAGCAACCCTTACAGCCCGTACCATACCTGGCAACAGAGGTGTATCTGCGAGAACAGTTCGACGACGTCCACGCGTCTACGGCATCCGTGCAAGGCGCCCAGCCCGACGGCCAATTCTAACGCCAGAACATCGACGTCGACGTCTCCAGTGGAGCAGACCACACGTTGCTCGAGTTGTACAGCTGTATCTTAATCAGAACAATGTTAATGTGTTACCCTGGCCCGCAAGATCCCCTGATTTGTCACCCATTGAACACGTCTGGGATGAAATGGAGCGACGTTTACGACGTCATCCGTATCCTCCAACAACGCTGCAGGAACTCCGCCAAATCCTTCCTCGGATATGGAATGATCTTCCCCAGGACTTTCATCGACGTTTAGTGGCCTCAATGAGGCGGAGGTGCCAGGCCTGCATCAATGCACAAGGTGGACACACTCGCTACTGACCGTGTGAACTTGCTTGTGAACCCCCTCTTGTGTTGTGGCTCATTTGCATATGCCAGGTGTGCTGTTCTTATGGACTGTTGATCATTACCATACCTTGAAACATTTGTCTTTCCATGTAATAACATTTCATTCGCGGCAGTAAAAGTTTAACACTGATTCTGTTTGTTGTTTGTGTGTCACAATAACTTTTGCCTTTGAGTATATATATATATATATATATAAATATATATATATATATATAATGGTATCTGTAATCTGGTTCTCCAACCTAATGAGCGGACAACATGACGTCATCGCCATGCACGTCCGCCTTGCCTGCAAAGTTCCAGAGGAACCATCTTAGCAGTGCGTCATTACGGATTATAAATACAGATACTGTCACAAGTGCATGCAAAACTCGCAGTTACCGACCTGGTTTCACCCTTGTTGGGGCTTCATCAGGGCAACGCAGTGAGGCTTTCCATACACTTGTAACTAAGCCTCACTGCGTTGCCCTGATGAAGCCCCAACAAGGGCGAAACCAGGTCGGTAACTGTGAGTTTTGCATGCACTTGTGACAGTATCTGTATTTATAATCCGTAATGACGCACTGCTAGATGGTTCCTCTGGAACTTTGCAGGCAAGGCGGACGTGCATGGCGATGACGTCATGTTGTCCGCTCATTAGGTTGGAGAACCAGATTACAGATACCATTATTAGTAACTCCCAACCGCAACCAGGTCGACTCCATATGATGAGTGGATACCAGAGATAACGTCACCGCGTGGCAGGCGGTGCTTATCGCTCCCAGCAAGGTGCAGCAGCAGCTGTATGGGACACCTTGCTGGCGGTTCTCCACTGATGATATGAAGGTCGCATAGTGACTGATATAAAAACCGAAAGGGTCACAGAGTTACAAGTGTATGGAAAGCCTCACTGCGTTGCCCTGATGAAGCCCCAACAAGGGCGAAACCAGGTCGGTAACTGTGAGTTTTGCATGCACTTGTGACAGTATCTGTATTTATAATCCGTAATGACGCACTGCTAGATGGTTCCTCTGGAACTTTGCAGGCAAGGCGGACGTGCATGGCGATGACGTCATGTTGTCCGCTCATTAGGTTGGAGAACCAGATTACAGATACCATTATTAGTAACTCCCAACCGCAACCAGGTCGACTCCATATGATGAGTGGATACCAGAGATAACGTCACCGCGTGGCAGGCGGTGCTTATCGCTCCCAGCAAGGTGCAGCAGCAGCTGTATGGGACACCTTGCTGGCGGTTCTCCACTGATGATATGAAGGTCGCATAGTGACTGATATAAAAACCGAAAGGGTCACAGAGTTACAAGTGTATGGAAAGCCTCACTGCGTTGCCCTGATGAAGCCCCAACAAGGGCGAAACCAGGTCGGTAACTGTGAGTTTTGCATGCACTTGTGACAGTATCTGTATTTATAATCCGTAATGACGCACTGCTAGATGGTTCCTCTGGAACTTTGCAGGCAAGGCGGACGTGCATGGCGATGACGTCATGTTGTCCGCTCATTAGGTTGGAGAACCAGATTACAGATACCATTATTAGTAACTCCCAACCGCAACCAGGTCGACTCCATATGATGAGTGGATACCAGAGATAACGTCACCGCGTGGCAGGCGGTGCTTATCGCTCCCAGCAAGGTGCAGCAGCAGCTGTATGGGACACCTTGCTGGCGGTTCTCCACTGATGATATGAAGGTCGCATAGTGACTGATATATATATATATATATATATATAGAGATATATATAGATATATATAGAGATATATATATATATATATATATATATATATATAGAGATATATATAGATATATATATATATATATATAGAGATATATATATATATATATATATATATATATATATATATATATATATATATATATATATATATATATATATTGTTGCGGATATGGGATTTGGCCTCCATCCATATCCGCTTGTAAATATTCCCCTATTTCCCCAATACTCCCCAACTATCCCCAATCCCCCATTCCCTAGTCCCATTGTCTGTAAACAACACTCTGTAGAACCGACCTTCCCCTTTTTCCCCCATTAAATGTCGTGCCCAGGTCCACCGCATCTCACGTCGACAACTTTCGGACATCTTGCTAGTTATTCTTAGTCTATGTCAGTTAAGGACTCGTTTCCATTAATTCTGACTCTTCGTTGCACCAGAATGTGATTGTATGGCACCAGTAGTGAGTTTAGGACCTCCCAATACCTCCCCGCATCTCTTCCTCATGGAACTACAACAACAACAACAACTACAACAACAGCGGGGGGCGGCACGGCGGCGGCGCGGGGAGTGTGCGTCCTCACTCCGGCTTGGTTAGCCGCCATTGCCCATGTGCTCCGACGGGGTTACCACACAGGGGCTGACTGTCAGCTCCTCGTCAAGGGCGGAGCCCGGTAACCCCCCAGCACCCAATAAGAAGCGGCGGACCGATTCCATCTGGGGCGGGGCTAACGAGCCGAGGGCGTGTCACTCCCCGCTGGATATACGCAGCCACTTACCGGAGGTGACGTCAGATGCGCCCCCAGCTTGGAGAGAGAAGTCGCCACCTCCAAGCGCTGGATACCTCCCGCCTCTTTGGACCGGACCGGGTCGATTCTGCCCCTGAGCCAAGGTGCACCTTGAGCCATCGACTACCTGCCCTCCCCTGCCATCAATCCCTGTGTGAGTCAGTCTTGTCCCGTTTATCTGTGGTCTGTCAGGGCTAAGATAAGACCGTGTTTAAGTGCCCACCTTTCTATGCTGTACCTCTTGTCCGTGTAATCTAAACGTTCTGCAAACCCATATTATAACCTCCTCCGGAGGTCTTGAGAACTGTACCCCTGGTGTCGTGTCATTTAACCCAGCCGTTGTGTCCTTTCCTTCATTGATCTAGCGTAGCGCGATTCGGCCAACGTTCGAGTATAATCGGGTAAACTGTGCGAACACGGCGGCCATTCCGCTCGGCCCAGCATAACATCTTAATAAGTCGTGTCCGTAACAATTGGTGTCGGGAGTTGGATTCGGACCTGGGACTAAATTTGTTAGGCCCAAATTTTGGAACACCAATTGTACTATTAGAGTAACAATTGGTGTCGGGAAGTGGGATAGGTCCCGGAGCGCGTTTCACGCGCTCGAGATTATAACAGCGAAATTTGATTGTGTTTTACAAAAAATATATATATATAAAAACCCGAATTTTGGAAGTCGTGCTATGGCAGATCAAGACGGCTGGGTTCCGGTAGAGGAGAGTGAGGCAGGGTCGATCCAGGACCAAATTGAGGGACATGAGGAGAGCGAAGCAGTGAGGGTAGCAGACGCACAAAATGGCGCCTCGCACATGGCCACGGCGACCGCGCCCGCGACCGTGGTAGCGCCGCTGGTGGATTCGAACCTTTTCCTCCTGCAAATGAGGGCCCTTATGGAACAAATGAGAGACCAAATTGGAGGTTTGAAAAACAGTATAGAGGCTCAGGGTGAGCGGTTGGGAAACCAAATTGTGGGAATGAGGGCTGATAGTGAGCGATTGGAGGGCCAAATGGGGGTAATGAGGGACGAAGCGAGGGGTACCGGTGAGGGGTTAGACAACGGGATAAAAGAGGTGAAAAATGGGTTAATGGGGGTAGAAAACAGAATGGCCGCTCAAGAGAATCAAATGGAAGGGATGCAAAAGGGGTTAGAGGGGTTAGAAAACAGGATGGAAGGCAAATTGAGGGACATGAGGGACCAAGCGGAAAGGGAAGTTAAACAAATGGGGCAGCAGATAGAGGGGGTCAGAATGGGGGTAGAAACTAAACTGGATGCTCACAGGGAGGAAATGGAGCAGATGAGGGTGGCATCTGGGCAGGAGATGCAAGTGATGGGAGAGGAGATCAGAAGAGGTGTGAGTGAGGAGGTCGGAGGAGTGCGCGAGGAGGTGAGGCACTGTAAGGAGCGCATGGAGAAGGAGGTGAGAAAGGGGACTGTAAAATTGCAAGGGGGTATAGAGGAGTTGACGCTGGGAGTAGAACAACTGACAGTGGGACAAAAGGAGTTGGGGGACCAGGTAAAGAAGAACACAGCGGTAATAGAGGGTTTAAAATCGACACAGAAGGAGATGAAAAAGGACGTAGGGGTAATTAAAAAAGAGTGCGCTGTCAAAGGCAAGGAAGAATGCACACCTGTGGTGAGTGTTACAGAGGGTGTGACGGGAGAGTGTGCGCAAGAGTCTGCGCGAGAAAGGTGTGTGACGGACAGGTGCATGGGGAAAGAGTGCGCTGTCAAAGGCAAGGAAGAATGCACACCTGTGGTGAGTGTTACAGAGGGTGTGACGGGAGAGTGTGCGCAAGGGTGTGCGCGAGAGAGGTGTGTAACGGACGGGTGCATGAGGAAAGAGTGCGCTGTCAAGAGTAAGGGTGAGTGCGCTGTCAAGAATGGAGGTGAGAGTAGTGAGAGTGACAAGGAGCGTGAGTTGGTTGTGACAGGTGAGCGAGGATGTACACCTGGAATGGAAGGATGCACACCTGGAATGGTAGAGCGTGAGTGGGAATGCACGCTGGAATTGGTAGTGAGGCACGTGGTTGGGTGTGCGAATGAGAGCACACCTGTGATTGTCACAGAGGAGGTGACCGAGGAAGGGGCGCGAAGAGGTGTGTTGGTGAGGTGTGCGAGCGACGAATGTGTGCCAAGGTGTTCGGTGGTCAGGTGTGTGACCAAGTCGGTGAGCGGAATGAGTGTACCGAGGTGTGTAAGGTAAGGTACGAGGAGAATGGGAACAGCTGGAGGTATGAGCAAGAAAGGGGTAGCGTATGCATGTAAGCATCCAGGTGAAGCATCGACGGTAACCGGTTTAGCGGTTAGAGCGACTTATAGCCGAATCGGGCCCTCGGTGCGTGCCGGGCTTCGCGTGCCGCGAGAACCAGCGGGGATCCGAGCCACGGCGGGTTCGAAAGGACCGCCGTGCGCGATCCACGCTGGGCCTCGCGTGGGACGGCCGCGTCCGGGCTCCACTAGGCGGAGCGGGCGGCCCGATAGGAAGGGTCGTCATGGCGACCACTTTCTATTGAGACGTGCCGGCAGGTCGAGATCGGGACATTGGATGGCTCCACGCCGAGGTGGTGCGTGGGATCTCGGCCCGGGTTTGCCCCCGTCCCTGCACCGAGTGCCGGACGCATCCAGCCGCTGGCACCAAACAACCCGCATTCATTGCTCGGCTTTACGAAGCCGGGCTTTGGACAGGAATTGGCGCACCGAGAGGCATTAGTGAGTAGACTGTGTGATGAGGTTAGTGTTTTGGCCCCGAAATTAGAAAAAAACAAAATTTGATGATTGGCAAAGGATTGGCAGTAATGATTGGCAGATGATGGGTAGTGATTGGCAAATTTTTGATTTGTTGAAATTTGATGTGCAAAATTGGTAGTGGGAGATGCCCGATGTGGTGGGATGGCCAATCCACCATCCCTCACAAGAGTGGGGCAAAGGAGCTATTGTTTATGGGGTGTATGGCAGTGAAAACTAGCCCGGGTGGGTTAGGATATTGATAGGGCCCTAGAAGATGACATTAGGTAACGTTAAGGTTAGTTAGTGACTGATACCTGTAGTGGGGACGCAGGTTAGATTAGTATGGATGATAATGACGTGGGAGCGCAATAGTTTAAAGGGACGACTGGGAAGCGCAAGTTTCAGAGGGGAGTAGTTCGATGAGATGATGCTGTGTGAGAACTGGACAGGTGTGTGGAGCAGTGTATGAGTAGTGAGTGTGTGGATCAGCGCGAATGCGCTTGGGGAGAGAAGGGTGCAGGTGGCACCAGGTGTGAGAGCACAGGTGTGCAAGTACAGGTGTGTGGAATACATGGAGTGAGAATGGTGGAAATTGTGGAGTGGTGTGCATGGTGCGAAGGTGTGAATGGGGGAAGAGTGGACCCCCATCACGGATACCCGGGGCGGGTAGTGTAAGTGTTAGGTAGCGGGTATAGGTAAATTGTGGTTGGATATTGGCATTTGTGGTGCGGTTGCAGAATGGTATTGTGGATGGGTGCATTAGTGTTGTGGAAATGGCTGGGCGTGTAGCCTGTTAGTGTGTGTAGTTGGTTTGGGCACTCCACCACTGTGAGGATGTCGGCCAGGTGAGGCCGCAGGTGGGCTCTGGGAGCCGTTAGTGTCAGTGGGTGCCTGAGGATCCCGGGTGTGGATCGGGCAGCCCGTGCCAGAGAGGGCACTGAGGGGGTGAGAGGGCGAGAGGGCCTTCCCCAGTTAGTTAGGTTAGGGTGAGGAGCAGGTAAGCTCGGGTGGCAACTACAGTGGTGGAGGTGTGCAGGTGGGTAGACCTGCTGGGAGAGCTACACGTCACAGCCCGGAAATTGTGCGAGAGCACCGAGTGTTGAATCGGGGGAGTGAGACCCCAAATTGAAAAGCACCACAGTTTGGTCAATGGGAATTGGTTTTTAGAACCCATAGTGTAAGAGGGCCAATGGTTTGGCAGGAGAAAGACCCCGGGTAATGTAAAGTTGTTAAAGTCATTTAGGAAATAGTTAGGATTGATGAACCTGTCGCACCATACGCAGCCACTTACCTGAGGTGATGATGATGACTCCACACCTGTGTTCTTTTGTTCTGTGTTGCAGGAAATGAGAATTGCTGTGAGGATTTGTGAGACACATCACGACGTGGATGAGACATTGGGGTGATTCCATCTCTCCCTCCTTAGGAGGGACTGATGATGAATTGGTGATGGCAAATTTTGATGTTGAGTTGGAGATGGCAAATTGTGATGAGAGTTGGAAATGGCAAAGTTGATTGGTTAGGAGGGAGAGAAGACGAATTTGGTTTATGGGAGGAACGGGGAAGACAGTAGGGACGTTTGTTGATTTGTAAAGTAGCTGTTTATGGGTAGTGTTGTGTTTTGTGGATACAGTAAGGGGTAAAGGAGGGGCAATGTAGGTTACCTGGTGGGGGGGGGGGGGGGGCGTACGGTAGGAACGTACCTGTCTCACCTGGTTCCCATGTGCCCCCAGTGTGCATTACCTTATGTTGCGTGCACTTTTGCGCCCTTACCACCTTACTCACTTATCTTCTTCTTTTGTCTCCCACCTCCGAGGATCTGGCTTTGGGGCAGAGAGAGAGGAGAGAGAGGTGCTGGCTCCGCAGTTGTGGGCCTGCACTTTCGCTGCTTGCTGCCGGGATCGATACACCATATGGACCGCAATTTTTGTGGCCGCCCACCATGGACCGCAGTTCTCTTGCGGGCAAACACCACCCGTGGATGGACCTATGGGTCAACGTGGCACCTATGCCATACAGGTGAACCACTTTTAGTTGGCCCCCTGACGGCCACAATACAGAAATGGACGCGGTTGGCGCCTTTCTTTATTTTTGAAAGAAGCCAGAAGGCCAAGTGCACCACCTGAAGGCGAGACCAGCGGCAGAACATCGGCCGGCTGCGACACCACCAGTGATTGTTGAACGCTTTATTGGTGCACCGGATGGTGCTGACTGTACATGATGGGGTGGTGCTTTTGGTGCTAGGAAGGGGTGCTCTGCACATTATTAAAGGCCGTAAGGCCACAGAGCACTCGTGGGTTGGTGTATCGATGCTGGCATGCGTGCTCTCTCTCTATGCATAACATCTGCATGTGTTCCTCCAAAAACAGGTCCTGGATCGTAGTGTAAATATCAGCGTAGTCTTGTGTAAATAATGCTCCCTACCGGCTGTATGTTTAGTTTGAGAATTCTTTCCGCGATTCGGTTATCCTGTGGGTGTGTTTCTGTGAGGAGAAGGGTGCAACGTCGCAAGGGGACATATTTACTCATTTGTGAACATCTGTAAAACTGTTGCACTCAGGGTAGAGTTAATAGTAGAGGGAACTACATCTGAGTGCCACACTAACGTAGGTAAAGATTTATCAGGTCGGGACGCCCCGAGGTAGAGAAGGGTGCAATGTTGCGGATATGGGATTTGGCCTCCATCCATATCCGCTTGTAAATATTCCCCTATTTCCCCAATACTCCCCAACTATCCCCAATCCCCCATTCCCTAGTCCCATTGTCTGTAAACAACACTCTGTAGAACCGACCTTCCCCTTTTTCCCCCATTAAATGTCGTGCCCAGGTCCACCGCATCTCACGTAGACAACTTTCGGACATCTTGCTAGTTATTCTTAGTCTATGTCAGTTAAGGACTCGTTTCCATTAATTCTGACTCTTCGTTGCACCAGAATGTGATTGTATGGCACCAGTAGTGAGTTTAGGACCTCCCAATACCTCCCCGCATCTCTTCCTCATGGAACTACAACAACAACAACAACTACAACAACAGCGGGGGGCGGCGCGGCGGCGGCGCGGGGAGTGTGCGTCCTCACTCCGGCTTGGTTAGCCGCCATTGCCCATGTGCTCCGACGGGGTTACCACACAGGGGCTGACTGTCAGCTCCTCGTCAAGGGCGGAGCACGGTAACCCCCCCGCACCCAATAAGAAGCGGCGGACCGATTCCATCTGGGGCGGGGCTAACGAGCCGAGGGCGTGTCACTCCCCGCTGGATATACGCAGCCACTTACCGGAGGTGACGTCAGATGCGCCCCCAGCTTGGAGAGAGAAGTCGCCACCTCCAAGCGCTGGATACCTCCCGCCTCTTTGGACCGGACCGGGTCGATTCTGCCCCTGAGCCAAGGTGCACCTTGAGCCATCGACTACCTGCCCTCCCCTGCCATCAATCCCTGTGTGAGTCAGTCTTGTCCCGTTTATCTGTGGTCTGTCAGGGCTAAGATAAGACCGTGTTTAAGTGCCCACCTTTCTATGCTGTACCTCTTGTCCGTGTAATCTAAACGTTCTGCAAACCCATATTATAACCTCCTCCAGAGGTCTTGAGAACTGTACCCCTGGTGTCGTGTCATTTAACCCAGCCGTTGTGTCCTTTCCTTCATTGATCTAGCGTAGCGCGATTCGGCCAACGTTCGAGTATAATCGGGTAAACTGTGCGAACACGGCAGCCATTCCGCTCGGCCCAGCATAACATCTTAATAAGTCGTGTCCGTAACAATATATATATATATATATATATATATATATATATATATATATATATATATATATATATATATATATATATATATATATATATATATACAGATATATATATAGATATATATATATATATATAGAGATATATATATAGATATATATATATATATATAGAGATATATATATATATATATATATATATATATATATATATATATATATATATATATATATATATATATATATATATATATATATATATATATACAGTGGAACCTTGACTTACGAGTTTAATTTGTTCCGTGACCGAGCTCGAAACTCAAATTGCTCGTATCTCAAATCAAATTTCCCCATTGAAATGCATTGAAATGCTATTAATCCGTTCCAGCCCGCCAAAAACCACACCAATTTTTTTTAAAATATACAGTATATATAAAAAAATATCTCGCGCTTTATATTTCACCTGTATGCAGCATACAAGTTGGCAGGATGGCCTGGACTGGAGGTACGCACACTTGACTAAAGTCTAAACTGTCCAGCCTGGGTTTGAATCCCGACCCAGCTATAACCTGTCATGGGTGAATCACAGGCAGGGTGATTCATCAATGTGTGTACCGCTAAACTGGGCGCCCCGTTTGCGTCCCATTAGTTGTTGGATGTTAAGGATCTCACCGTGTTTTCCACAAAGAGAAGGCGAGCTATCGCCGGCATTCTGAACAAGTTGTGGCCTGGCATGCTCTTCTCCTCTGCCGTTATATACGTCCTCCTCGACACCTCGCTCATGTTTTTCGACGATTGCGTGTTTTATATCCAAGCACATCATCCTCTTCTTCTTCTCAGCACTGCACTTGCCACTCACTTTCTTAGGCCCCATGGTTAAAACTAAGAAATTTTCCGAAATAACCAAAATGCGAAAAAAAAAATGCAGCGCTGTACGACAGAGATACGTACTGTACGTGCACGGCAAGATAACCACGTGACCAGAACCCACCTGGCGGCGTGAACTCGAAATAACCAAAATGCGAAAAAAAAAAATGCAGCGCTATACGACAGAGATACGTACTGTACGTGCACGGCAAGATAACCACGTGACCAGAACCCACCTGGCGGCGTGAACTCGAAATAACCAAAATGCGAAAAAAAAAATGCAGCGCTATACGACAGAGATACGTACTGTACGTGCACGGCAAGATAACCACGTGACCAGAACCCACCTGGCGGCGTGAACTCGAAATAACCAAAATGCGAAAAAAAAAATGCAGCGCTATACGACAGAGATACGTACTGTACATGCACGGCAAGATAACCACGTGACCAGAACCCACCTGGCGGCGTGAACTCGAAATAACCAAAATGCGAAAAAAAAAATGCAGCGCTATACGACAGAGATACGTACTGTACGTGCACGGCAAGATAACCACGTGACCGGGTGGCGAAAGCTCGTAACTCGGATCTCGGCTCGCATCTCAAAGCAATAAACCGCCCGAGCGACGGCTCGTTTCTCGAAAAACTCGTAAGTTGGGGCACTCGTAAGTCAAGGTTCCACTGTATATATATATATATATATATACTCTAATAGATAGAGAGGCAAAATGCCATATAAAACTAAATTTACTGGTTCTAATTGCTTTTATTTATCAATCCTCACATAGAAGAGCAGTTTTTAGTAATGAGCAGTGAGGAGAAGACCCCTCAGCCGATGATGCCACCCCTCAGCCAATGATGTGACCCCTCAGCCAATGATGTGACCCCTCAGCCAATGATGCTACCCCTCAGCCAATGATGTGACCCCTCAGCCAATGATGCTACACCTCAGCCAATGATGCCACCCCTCAGCCAATGATGCCACCCCGCAGCCAATGATGTGACCCCTCAGCCAATGATGCCACCCCGCAGCCAATGATGTGACCCCTAAGCCAATGATGCCACCCCGCAGCCAATGATGTGACCCCTCAGCCAATGATGCCACCCCTCAGCCAATGATGTGACCCCTCAGCCAATGATGCTACACCTCAGCCAATGATGCTACACCTCAGCCAATTATGCCACCCCTCAGCCAATGATGCTACCCCTCAGCCAATGATGTGACCCCTCAGCCAATGATGCTACCCCTCAGCCAATGATGTTACCCCTCAGCCAATGATGCTACCCCTCAGCCAATGATGCCACCCCGCATCCAATGATGCCACCCCGCATCCAATGATGCCGCCCCGCATCCAATGATGTCGCCCCTCAGCCAATGATGTCGCCCCTCAGCCAATGATGCCACCCCGCATCCAATGATGCCGCCCCGCATCCAATGATGCCGCCCCGCATCCAATGATGCCGCCCCGCATCCAATGATGCCGCCCCGCATCCAATGATGCCGCCCCGCATCCAATGATGCCGCCCCGCATCCAATGATGTCGCCCCTCAGCCAATGATGTCGCCCCTCAGCCAATGATGCCACCCCGCATCCAATGATGCCACCCCGCATCCAATGATGCCACCCCGCAACCAATGATGCCACCCCTCAGCCAATGATGCCACCCCTCAGCCAATGATGTCACCCCTCAGCCAATGATGTCACCCCTCAGCCAATGATGTCACCCCTCAGCCAATGATGTCGACCCTCAGCCAATGATGTCGCCCCTCAGCCAATGATGTCGCCCCTCAGCCAATGATGTCGCCCCTCAGCCAATGATGTCGCCCCTCAGCCAATGATGTCGCCCCTCAGCCAATGATGTCGCCCCTCAGCCAATGATGTCGCCCCTCAGCCAATGATGTCGCCCCTCAGCCAATGATGTCGCCCCTCAGCCAATGATGTCGCCCCTCAGCCAATGATGTCGACCCTCAGCCAATGATGTCGCCCCTCAGCCAATGATGTCGCCCCTCAGCCAATGATGTCGCCCCTCAGCCAATGATGTCGCCCCTCAGCCAATGATGCCGCCCGTCAGCCAATGATGCCGCCCCTCAGCCAATGATGCCGCCCCTCAGCCAATGATGTCGCCCCTCAGCCAATGATGTCGCCCCTCAGCCAATGATGTCGCCCCTCAGCCAATGATGTCGCCCCTCAGCCAATGATGTCGCCCCTCAGCCAATGATGTCGCCCCTCAGCCAATGATGCCGCCCCTCAGCCAATGATGCCGCCCCTCAGCCAATGATGCCGCCCCTCAGCCAATGATGCCGCCCCTCAGCCAATGATGCCGCCCCACAGCCAATGATGCCGCCCCTCAGCCAATGATGCCGCCCCTCAGCCAATGATGCCGCCCCTCAGCCAATGATGCCGCCCCTCAGCCAATGATGCCGCCCCTCAGCCAATGATGCCGCCCCTCAGCCAATGATGCCGCCCCTCAGCCAATGATGCCGCCCCTCAGCCAATGATGCCGCCCCTCAGCCAATGATGCCGCCCCTCAGCCAATGATGCCGCCCCTCAGCCAATGATGCCGCCCCTCAGCCAATGATGTCGCCCCTCAGCCAATGATGCCGCCCCTCAGCCAATGATGTCGCCCCTCAGCCAATGATGCTGCCCCGCATCCAATGATGCCGCCCCGCATCCAATGATGCCGCCCCTCAGCCAATGATGTCGCCCCTCAGCCAATGATGTCGCCCCTCAGCCAATGATGCCACCCCGCATCCAATGATGCCGCCCCTCAGCCAATGATGTCGCCCCTCAGCCAATGATGCCGCCCCTCAGCCAATGATGCCGCCCCTCAGCCAATGATGTCGCCCCTCAGCCAATGATGTCACCCCTCAGCCAATGATGTCGCCCCTCAGCCAATGATGTCACCCCTCAGCCAATGATGTCACCCCTCAGCCAATGATGTCGCCCCTCAGCCAATGATGCCGCCCCTCAGCCAATGATGTCGCCCCTCAGCCAATGATGTCGCCCCTCAGCCAATGATGTCGCCCCTCAGCCAATGATGTCGCCCCTCAGCCAATGATGTCGCCCCTCAGCCAATGATGTCGCCCCTCAGCCAATGATGTCGCCCCTCAGCCAATGATGTCGCCCCTCAGCCAATGATGTCGCCCCTCAGCCAATGATGTCGCCCCTCAGCCAATGATGTCGCCCCTCAGCCAATGATGTCGCCCCTCAGCCAATGGTGTCGCCCCTCAGCCAATGATGTCGCCCCTCAGCCAATGATGTCGCCCCTCAGCCAATGATGTCGCGCCTCAGCCAATGATGCCGCCCCTCAGCCAATGATGTCGCCCCTCAGCCAATGATGTCGCCCCTCAGCCAATGATGTCACCCCTCAGCCAATGATGTCGCCCCTCAGCCAATGATGTCGCCCCTCAGCCAATGATGCCACCCCTCAGCTAATGATGTCGCCCCTCAGCCAATGATGTCACCCCTCAGCCAATGATGCTTCACCTCAGCCAATGATGCTACCCCTCAGCCAATGATGCTACCCCTCAGCCAATGATGCTACCCCTCAGCCAATGATGCTACCCCTCAGCCAATGATGCTACCCCTCAGCCAATGATGCTACCCCTCAGCCAATGATGCTACCCCTCAGCCAATGATGCTACCCCTCAGCCAATGATGCTACCCCTCAGCCAATGATGCCACCCCTCAGCCAATGATGCTACACCTCAGCCAATGATGCTACCCCTCAGCCAATGATGCTACCCCTCAGCCAATGATGCTACCCCTCAGCCAATGATGCTACCCCTCAGCCAATGATGCTACACCTCAGCCAATGATGCTACACCTCAGCCAATGATGCTACCCCTCAGCCAATGATGCTACCCCTCAGCCAATGATGCTACCCCTCAGCCAATGATGCTACCCCTCAGCCAATGATGCTACCCCTCAGCCAATGATGCTACCCCTCAGCCAATGATGATGATGATGCTACCCCTAGACGACCCATGACCCGTTGGGTCAATGTCAGTTTGAATAGATATGAGAATAGAACTAAAGCGAACGCTGGACATCATCAGGGAGATTATTTGGGCCAGCAAGCCATAAGGCTCACCTCTCCAGCGTTCTAAATCACTTACCTGGGACACGTGATTTCGGCCCTTATCTCCGATCACGTTGACGGAAATCACCACAGCATATCGTCAAGATCCCTCCAAAAGGCTCGTCTTTGTCACATACATCACGCAACGTGCGATCCACAGCCTCGAAACTCTCTCTCCTGATCAGAGGACACTCATCCCACACGATGAGTTTTGTACTTCGAAAGAGGTCTGCGATAGTGGAATTTTTATCGATGTTGCATACGCCATCTTCCCTCGGTGTCAGAGGGATTTGGAACCTTGAGTGCGCTGTTCTTCCACCAGGCATGAGGGTAGCAGCTATGCCAGATGAGGCCACCGCAGGGGGCAACTTCTCCACTCGCTCTCACTTTAGAGAGAATCAGGTTAATAAGAAACGTCTTCCCTGTGCCTCCAGGCGCGTCAATGAAAATCATTGATGACTGATTCGTGCGGATGTTGCTATTCGCGTCCATAGACGTGAGGTGTGATTCGTTGTCCGCGTCCGTAGCGCCGTCGGAGGGTTGATACGACATTCTTCCTGCAAATAGTATTGTGTTTGTGCTATCGTTTTGCCGATCATCAAATGACAAATAAATTACATTGTGAAAATTAAAGATTTCAAATAAACCTATTTTAAGTGTATGCGCATATAAATAATTTTAAAAATCGAAGAAATATCTCTCGGTAATTTCCTGAAACATATTTTGCTTCCGGGTAATAATGTTGAATGAAATGATGAAGATATATACTGTATGCCTGTTATTTTAGGCGGTGTATTTTCGTATATCAACGTGGCGCGATTTTTAAAATATATCTCTGCAATTTCCCGTGTGTGCGTGAATGTTCTCAATTATTTCTTTTATAGGCCATGGGCCACATATGGTCCACGAGCATCCCCCCCACCTCTAAACCAAACCAACTTTTTTTGAAGCCCAGAGGCATACTAAACACGATTCCAAATGTTACCAAGAAAAATTTAGGGATGCAATGCCCATTTCGGCTCAACAAAGTAGGGTACCCTCATAATTATGCCGACGCTCTCCGACGTCGACCGAACTTTGACTACTGATTATAATCTTCCACCAGAGGCCTCAAATAGCTCCTATTTCAATATATGATATACCAAATGAAAGATTATGAGCTGTTCTTTTAGAATATGTGGTAAATGAAACTATTGGGACAACTAGTTAAATAAACAGCTCTGCGGAACACAATAATTCAACCCGCGACTGCTTCTTCAATGAAATATTGGTATTTATTTCACAATCAGATTTTTTAACATTTATTTACATGGAAACTTTTCAATGTTGTATTAATCTCTTCATCGTGTATTACATTTGCTTTCAGGCGATACCTTCATATTTTTTCTAACAAGAGCCAATCTGAAATAACAGCCATTTGAATGTTTTAGATTCAACGTTTTGGAACGTTAACATGTACTATATTAACAATCCAGTTGCACAGCAATACCTATATTACATAACGTTTTTATATGCATATATACTAAACTGATTTTAAATTTCTTTTGTTGAGAATACAAGATACTAAGCAAACATGTTTATTTATTTTAATCAATAGTTGTGACTCTATCCAATATGGCCATCACATAGTGCCAAAAATCGCTTAACCCTCAAAGCTTTGACAAAGAGAATGTACACATATTCTGCTAAACATGTTTGTTACACACACAATACTAAAAAAACCACACACACACACACCCCTAAACACACACACCTACACACACACACACACACACACACACACACACACACACACACACCCACCAATAAGCCGTTTGCCCGGGTGTGGTGCCCACAGCCATCGGCGGTCACAGACACACAGACATTTCATTTTGAATTATACATATCAAATATAACATAAAACACAGGAACACATCTGGTTAATCAATTACATTATAGACAAATTTGAAACATGGATAAACATGATTTAGTGTTCATTCTATGTCACTGTCTGTTTCATCTCCATCCAGGGTACTGTTCTCAGCCATGAGTGCATCATCATCATCATCGTCGTCGTCGTCGTTATCGTCGTCGTTGACTGTACCAGGAGCAACGGTACGGGCTAGATCCGAGAGTTGTGCAGGCAACATAGTTCCGTCATACCACAGAGGTTCGAGATGCTCGTCTGTTTGTGTCCATCCGTGGCCATTGTGTGCCAGCGGAACATCAGGTTTAGGGATATGTGCTCGTTTCCAGATTCCCACTTGATAGTTGACTCGCGCAATGTGCTGAAGCAAGCTTCTTCTACAGGGAGGTAAAGTGGCCATGTCGATGTTTTGTGAAGGCGTTAGTATCTCATCACGAGCACATAGCTCATTTATCCTGAGGAGTCGCAGGTCATCCACTTTTAAAACCCTTGGTCTACCATAGATGGCACATGTGAAGGCTTCAAGGTCATCCAGAAGCTGTGAAGGAATGTCCCAAGTATCACCCAGCTGTGCCAACACTGGAACATATCGAGGGATTTTCAGCAGTGTTTTCATAGGCTTTACTTTTCCAATCCCTCTGAATGCACTTGTTGTATCACAGCCGCAAAAGGCATGCAGAGCCATGAGAGCCGTGCAGTATTCGTGGGAGTAGTTATGGGCCAGTTCTGAGATATTGATCAGCTTCTTTTTATTCCCTGTTCCTGTGTCAAAGAGGACTGTGATATCAGCCAGTCGGTGTGCATAGTGCAATAGAATGAAGAAGACGTCTGTGTCAGGACTTTTCACTCGCACATAGTTGAAGTTCTTGCTTTGAGCATACTCACAGTAGAGTATAATCCTCGAGTCTGTTTCTTCTTGTGATGAGGTCATCGAATCTAATAAGTGTGATGAAGTTGTTGTCCCATCTTCAGATGTCAGCTTATGTGGCACCCCATCACATATCAGTATCACGTTTCGTCCATGAAGCTTTGAGGCATACTCATCCGTTCTCCACAACCTGAGCAACATCTGGATAAATTGAAGTTTGTTCTCGTCATTTGACAGGAACTGTTTCCAGTCTGGAGGCTTCTTGGTCGAAGTGCAACTGTGTCTTCTGAAGCTAATTGATAGGCTTTTCGAACAGCTGAATCGACATTAATTTGAGTATTGTATACCAAGTATGATTGGAAATCTCCCATTTGACAAAATCCCAGGCTCCTTTGGTAAGCATCATATTTCTCGAGCTTCTTCTTGAGGTTGGTGCTCCTGAAGTTGGGATTCGGGTGTGGACTGTCCTGAAGCCTATTGGTGTAGACCTTCAGCAAGACAGATAGCTTCATAATTTTCTTCTCAGCAATAATTTCTTTGTCAACCACTTTTGTCACTTCTGCCATTGCCATCTGGTGAGCTTTTTCTACTTCACGCTGTCTCTCTTGTTCATCAAGTCGATCACTTCGCCATTTTTCAGGGTTCTGTGTGTATCTGTTTCGACATGACCTGTGAAACTTTGCTTCACATGCAAAGAGGTCATGCCCCCTGATGCGTAAAAGGAGAGTTTCATCATTTCGCACCTCTGCTACATCAATGACATGTTTCCAGCCTTCCCGTTCAAAGTCTATGAGGCCTTCGGTTGTCCAGCTGCCTTGGATTTTTACTTTCTTTCTTGCTTCTGATCTGCAGAAGATACAATCAGCATGGAAGATAATGTGATCACTAGATGATCGGCGGGTTGATCGGGATTCTGGCAAAGATGATGTTTCTGCTTCTTTTAAGCGGTTCAGATTCATCGTAAAACGTTGATAGCATTCCCGGTGAAAACCATGCACTTCTTCAATAATGTCAGGTAGTTTTCTGCATGATTCTTCAAGTCGATAGGGTGAATCTTGAGGTTCAGCCATTCTTCTACGCTTGATCTCCTTCAACTTTTCCATCTTCAGTTCCGGATCCTTTACATTCGTCATCAGCTGTATTGGTCCATACTTCAGCCCTGGTACGTGTATGATGCAAATGGGTTCCGTGTCAGATGTACAATGCTTTCGCTTCTTGTGGGATGTCGAAGCCATGGTTAGATGCACGGTTCTCCAAGTATAGATGTCAGCATCGCAGTCTAAGTCCTACTCGCATCTGAAAGTACACATAAAATAAGAATTTAAAAAGCAGTTACTATTTTGCTTAAGTTAATAACAGGGGTTATTTATCCATATATCAAGATATCCATTATTTATAATTAGTATAATCTGCAAATAGAAAACTTAAATATGTAAATTGACAGCAGTTAAACTTAATTAATTCAAATGGTTGTTACCTGTTTTCTTCCATATTGAGGAGAGATCTTAACTATGTATTTAAAACATTCATTTGTGGAAAATGAATCTGAAATGCAACTAAAATAGGCATGGGTTACATATTCATTTCTTTTAGTGACAATCCCCATAGTTGTAGGAGAGGGCACTGTCATGTCACTTTTGGTGGCAAATTTGGATTTTGCTAGCTAGTGACAATTTTTCTTGTGATCTAAAAAGTGAATCAATTAATTACAATGCATATAAAAACATTACGGGATCATGCCGATGGGTATTGCCTGCATAACTGGATTCAATATAGTGCATGTTAACGTTCCACAACGTTGAATCTAAAACATTCAAATGGCTGTTATTTCAGATTGGCTCTTGTTAGAAAAAATATGAAGGTATCGCCTGAAAGCAAATGTAATACACGATGAAGAGATTAATACAACATTGAAAAGTTTCCATGTAAATAAATGTTAAAAAATCTGATTGTGAAATAAATACCAATATTTCATTGAAGAAGCAGTCGCGGGTTGAATTATTGTGTTCCGCAGAGCTGTTTATTTAACTAGTTGTCCCAATAGTTTCATTTACCACATATTCAAAAAGAACAGCTCATAATCTTTCATTTGGTATATCATATATTGAAATAGGAGCTATTTGAGGCCTCTGGTGGAAGATTATAATCAGTAGTCAAAGTTCGGTCGACGTCGGAGAGCGTCGGCATAATTATGAGGGTACCCTACTTTGTTGAGCCGAAATGGGCATTGCATCCCTAAATTTTTCTTGGTAACATTTGGAATCGTGTTTAGTATGCCTCTGGGCTTCAAAAAAAGTTGGTTTGGTTTAGAGGTGGGGGGGATGCTCGTGGACCATATGTGGCCCATGGCCTTACCGAGTCTAAAACCATCGATAAAAATGAAATCAGATGGCGACTTACATTGAAGATAAAGGCGTGAAACAGACTCAATGGCCTTGAAGATACAAGCCTTTCAGAATTCATTTCGTTCTATAAACGGAAACTTTCATCGGATTTTCTTCCCGTTTTTTTTCAACCGAGTCTAAAACTATGTTAGCGACTGTGAAAAATGAAATGATATATCGAATTTGATTTGAAATAAAACTGAGAGAGAGAGCAAGACACCACGGGCCTACAAAACAGGCCTCAAAGCTATGCGAGTTAATAAAATGGTGGATATTACTACTCTCTCAAAGGGGTAAGCCACGCCCCCGGACCGATCGAATGTTACATACAAACACACAAGATTTCAATTTTATAATTATATATATATAATATATATATATATATATATATATATATATATATATATATGTATATATGTATATATATATATATATATATATATATATATATATATATATATATATATTACATACATACAGACTTGGCATTTAATATGGAATTTTTTTTTTTTTTCTTGACTTGGGTTTACTTTCTTAACTCAGTATATCAATCTGGTGAGTTTCTTTTACACTTTGGTGATTTATTTGTTAAAAGAACCATGTCACTGATTGTCTGTCGCAGCAAGAAGTCAACAACAGGATTATATCACAGGTGGCGTGGCAAAATGTATGGACAGGTGCATTTGATGATTGGCTTCACAGTCGGGTATACAAGGGTTGTTGCGTTCTGTATTAGTGGAAAACAACTGCTGCACGTCTCCAAAAGTTACTGCCGCTTCCTCTGGAGATGGTCCGTCAACTAGACAATGCTGTTTGTCATGGAGTGGTGGCTTTACGAAATTACGGCATGAAACAGCGTGCTATTGCTCGGCAGTATGGCATCACTCAAGGTCAGGTGTCAAAGATCCTGAAACGAAATGCTCAGAGGGGTGTCCCTACTCCAATACCGAGGCCAGGATGTCCCCGCAGAACCACAAGGAGGGATGATCGCCAGCTGCACCGGTTAGTCCGCAATGGCCGTACCAAGTCAGCTAATCGGCTTAGGGCTGAGTGGCAGCAACTGACAAATGTGCCTGTATCCAGAAGGCTAGTCAACCAACGACTGGTTCAAGCAGGCTATCATGCCAGGCGCCCCCTGAGAAAGACACGCCTGACCAGACAACACCGCCAGCGCCGATTGCAGTGGGCCAGAGAGCACCATCAATGGCAGCCAGGACACTGGAATCACGTGATCTTCAGTGACGAGTCTAGATTTCTGGTCTATCGTCAAGATGGCCGCGTCCGAGTGCGCAGACAAGTGCATGAAGCCTACAACAAAGATTGTATAGTGCCAAGAGTCCAAGCTGGAGGTGGTGGGGTGACCGTTTTGGCTGCTTTTCATGCAGGGGGCAAAACCGACCTGGTTGTTCTGAATGTAAACCTGAACCATTCAAGTGCAAGAAACATTGCTTCCATTTGCTCGTGCAGCCTTTCGAGGAAACTTTGTCTTCCAAGATGACAATGCACGGCCTCATCGTGCTCGCATGATGTTGTGGAAATCATTCAAGACCACAACTTTAGTCCATATGTTGGTTTAATTCCATTAAGACCTTTGACATCATTCTGCAAATACAGGGATGCAATAGAAATAAGGTTTGGCATCACATAGGTCAATCCATAATATAGTTCAATGAAAGCAAGCGTAATATTCTATGCGGTACGTACCGTTAGCGAGTCTACTAGTCAATGTAACATGTCACAGGAGAAGTCGCCCAGAGCAACGGTTGCATCGGGTCTTATAGCCGCGCCCCCCTAGCGGTGTCAGCGAGCAGCGAGCATCACCTGGGTTCAGCATTAATACGATTTCACTTCATTCTCCCCACCGTTAGAATTACACTGCCGTGCGGCTAGAAGCGAGCGAGGCGTCAGCATTAACAGGGTGCGGAATCATGGAATCAGTCGGCCCAACTGTACCGGTCCGGACGGCGAATTTCCCTGCCAGCACGTGTCCGAAATTCCCCGGGTACGGCATCACATAACCCAGAGACCCCGGCGTCGGAGTAGCTGCCGGAGTCAGGTGACGAAGGGGGTACCGCCAAGCCTTCAGGCAAGGGTGGCTGTGGGGAAGGGAGGGCCGGCAGACGTTCAGTGACGGAAGTGTCGGAAGAGTCCATAGTCTCATAGATTGGCTCGTCCGATTCCTTATAAGGGTCGGTGACCCCGCATGGGGCAAGATGGCGTACGGAGACAGTGGACTCACGCCCATCTGCCGTCATCACACGTGCATGCTCGGGATTAGCCTGGAGTACCTGCACTTTGTCTACTAAGGGGTCGTACTTGCTCGTGCGGACCGCCCGTTTGAGATAGGCCGGCCCGGGCTCAGCGAGCCAACTGGGTAATGACCGGATACACCCCGAGCTCCTCGGGTGGTGGAAAAGTCTCTCATGGGGAGTCTGGTTGGCGGCCGTACATAGGAGAGCCCTAATCGAATTCAGCGCCACAGGTAGCGACCAAGCCCATTTATCGAGGCCCCGGCCGAGGGTCCGGAGGTTGAGCACGACGGCCCTCCATATACTCCCGTTGAAGCGTTCGATCTTGTGTGTGTGTGTGCGCGCGCGTGCGTGTGTGTGTGTGTGTGTGTGTGTGTGTGTGTGTGTGTGTGTGTGTGTGTGTGTGTGTGTGTGTGTGTGCGTGCATATATGTGTATGTGTATATATATGTCTGTGTGTGTGTGTGTGTCTGTATGTGTATATGTGTGTGTGTGTGTATATGTGTGTGTGTTTGTGTGTGTGTATGTGTGTGTGTGTATGTATGTGTGTGTGTGGGTGTACATGTGTGTATGTGTATATATATATATGTGTGTGTATATGTGTATGTGCATATGTGTATGTGTGTGCATGTGTGTCGGTGTACATGTGTGTGTACACATGTGTATGTGTGTGTATATATGTGTGTATGTGTATATATGTGTGTGTCTGTATGTGTATATATATGTGTGTGTGTGCATGTGTGTGGGTGTACATGTGTGTGTACGTGTGTGTGTGTGTGTGTATATGTATGGATATGTGTGTATGTGTATGCATGTGTGTCTGTGTGGGTGTGTGAATAAGAGAGAGACCGAATTGTGAGATACAGAAATGAAAAAACGAGGTGTGTGTGTGTGTGTGTGTTATTGTGAAACAGGTGCAGCATCTAACTCAATATGTCGAAATGTCACACACGTCCATGCCTGTGGGATTCCCACGGGTGACCCCACGAGTATATATATATTGTTACGGACCGCGGATAAGATGTTGTTTTGCCGAGCGGAAGGCACCGCGGCCGAACAGTTACCCCGACTAACCCGATTCCTGGACGTTGGCCGAAATCGCGCCACAGGTATTCAATTTGGAAACCTCTAAAGCGACCGAATGTAAAGAGGAAGAAGAAGAAGACGTACAGAACAGTAACAGGATTTATTATTTACACACACTAAGCAAAAGGAGCAGTCAAGGTTATATACAGGGAAAATGGAAAAAGCAGGTGACACAGTGCAAATATTAACTTATACAAGCTTAATTAATACCCAGGGACAAGACACACAGAACAAACTCACGTACACAAAAGGATGGAAAGGCAGGGATGGTTTGGGACGGCAGAGGAGGGTCCAGGCAGATGGTAGGCGTCGAAGTCCGGCTCCAAGCGCGCGCTCCGATCCACGCTTTGGGGTCGAGGCGAAAACCCGGCAAACACAGCCTTGCATCTCACCGACCGGCGATAGGGCCTAGAGGGTGTCGGCCTATTGCCGCAATACAGGCACCCCCTCACGTCTCTCTCTCTCAGTCTTGCTAGATCACGCCTCTCGTTCATGCCTTCTCACCGACCTTGTACCTACTTTGTTTACCTCTCATGAACCTTCAAGCAACTCCCTTCACAGAACTCTCACTTCAGAACTCCCTCTGCAGAACTGCTCGTGGGGCTCCCTCACTCATCTCTCTCTTGCGCGATCTTCGCATGCATATCTCATCCTCAAGCGCGGGTGTGACACGCCCTCGTCGGTTTCGGTACCGCCCTCCCCCCGTGCTCTGTGACCTTATATGGCAACGCCAAGGGCTTGCCTCCTTATTTGGACATGGCGCCGAATGGCGCGTCCCTCGTGGCGAGCTACGGGCTTGTTCCCTTATTTGGGCATGGGGCTGAACAGCCCCGCCCCTCGTGGTGCGCCCTGGGCTTGCCTCTTCCCGGCGACCCCGCCCCTCCTGTTCAAACAGAGCACGGAGCACGTATTCACTATTTGCAGCGAAATGAGAGGGCACGCACCCCACGCTTGTGAAGCTGCTTTACCCAGAGAGGGAGTTTGGGCTGGGAAATGTAATTATTGAAGGGGAGCTATTCTTATTTGATTCGGTGCAATGGAGTGTCAATTAATGGCCAACAGAGCCTTAAACTCACATAGAATAAAGAGATAACTACTTAGAAGGGCTTAAGATTGGCTAGGTGTATGCGATGAATTAATTAAGAGGACGACCTTTGACCTTTACATTTATGGAGGTATTTACAACGATCATGACATTTACAAAAGGTGATCTTTACAACAATTACAAATCCACAACACTGCACCCTCCTCCTCTTAGGAACGTCCCGGGCCTATAACTTTAACTTTTAGTGTGGCACGTAGGTGTAGTTCCCTCTACATTTAACCTGACCCTGAGTGCGACAGTTTTAAAACATAAATAAATATGTCCCGCTGCTCCATTGCACCCTACCTAACAGACTCACGCCCACAGCTAACCGAATTGCGGAATGGTCTTCAAACTATACATTGACGGTGGGGAGCATTATTTACAATGACGTTACTTTATTTACAAAACTAACCCAGGACCTGTGATTGTTCTTTTGGGGAGGGAGAGACAGTCTGCTCTGCATCAACGCACGATGAAAGCACCCATAAACGCACCAAAACACCCTCAAGCACCAATCGGTGCACAGTCATCTCAGTTCATAAAAATAAAACCAACAAACCCTTGGTGGTGTCTTGCTCTTCGGCTCCCTCTGCTGGCTATTGCTATCTTCCTGGTGTTGTCATCTTCCTTTGCTGGCGGCCTATTTGCAATAAAACTTGCACAAACGTGTCCATTTTTATTTTATTTATGGCCCACAGGGGGCCGACTAGTGTGGTTCACCTGTGGGGCATCGGTGCCCTGTGATCAAGGTCCGCCAGCAAGATTTCGGGCCTTCATGGCCGGTTCCAGCAGAGGGGCCATGCCCCAACCCATGGGGTCCATAAGTGGTGCTCGGCCACAGACATATGGTTCATAATGTGGTGCATCGATGCAGACAGCTGGTTCTGGGAGTTCCGGGCGCACAATGGCGGACTCACGCACGCTCCCCTCGGCGCCCAGTGGCGCACAGGTCCTCATGTGGGAGACAAAGGGGGGAAAGACAGATGAGCGAGGGGTAAGGTCACAAGGGTACACATCAATCAAGGCAATGCAAGGCGAAGTGCGTACGGAGAGCGAAGTGAGAAAACTCGTCCCTACCGTAGGTCACCCCCCCTGTCACCTACTCTACCCTTGCCCTTACCCCATATTTACAAAAATCTACACATTTACAAATTCGTCACTACTGTCACATCTTCCCCATATTTCCCCTATACCAAATTCGTTCCCACAATCCCTCTATCCCAAATTTGCCATCACCCAATTCATCATCAATCCTCATAAGGAGGAAGAGATGGAATATCAGCACAATGTCACACCCACGTCATGATGCGTCTCACATTCCAAACATCTGCACAATAAAAATAATAAAACATGGCATGGTGTGGAGTTACGTCACCTCAGGTGAGTGGATGCAGATGGTGCGAGGAGATCTTCATCCTAACTACTTTCTAAATGACTTTAATACACTTTACACTACCCGGGGTCTTTCCCTGCAAATCCATTGGCCATCTTACACAATGGGTTCTAAAAACCAATTCCCATTGACCAAACTGTGGTGCTTCATCAATTTGGGGTCTCACTCCCCCGATTCAACTCCCTGTGCCCTTGCACAATTTCTGGACTGGGTCGTGTAGCTCTCCCAGCAGGTCTACCCACCTGCACACCTCCAACACTGTAGTTGCCACCCGAGCTTACCAAGCTCCTTGACCTAACCTATCTAATTGGGGAAGGCCCCTCCTGGCTCTGTCACCCCTTGGTGCCCTCTGGCACTGGGCTACCCGGGTCCGTCCTCCGGATCCTCGGGCCCCATCCACAACAACTCTACCGGCTCCCAGAGCCCACCTGCGGCCTCACCTGGCCGACATCCTAACAGTGGCGGAGTGTCAACCAACTACACACACCAACAGGCTACACGCCCAGCCATTTCCACAACACTAATGCACCCATCCAAATACCATTCTTTCACCTCGCACCACAGATGCCAATATCCAACCACAATTTACCTGTACCCTCTACCTAACACTTACACTACCCTCCCCGGGTATTCGTGATGGGGGTCCATCCTCCTTTCCCCCATCCACATCTTCGCACCATCCACTCCACTCCACAGTTTCCACCATACTCGCTCAACGACCATCCATTCCAATACTCCATATACTCCATACCATTTATTCCACACAACCATTCTCCATACACCTGTCGTTGCACACCTGTGCAATCACACCTGGTGCCACCTGCACCCTCCTTCCTTCCTGGACCATTTGGTCAACACAACACACATCACCATCACTCATTCAAACACTGCTCCATCCACCTGTTCAGTTGCACACCTGTGCAATCACACGGCATCCTCTAAACTACCTGTTGCCCTGCTAACTTAGTGCTCCCCGTCTTCCCTTTAAACTAAGCACATACCACGTCATTATCATCCACACTAATCTACCTGCGTCCCCACTACAGGTATCATTGTCACTACCTAACCTTAACGTTACCTAAGGTTATCTTCTCTAGATCCCTATCATTATATCCTAACCCTCCCAGGCTAGTTTTCACTGCCATAAACCCCATAAAACTATTGCTCCTTTGCCCCCTTTGTGAGAGATGGCAGGGTTGCCATCCCACCACATCGGGTATCTTCCACTACCAATTTTGCACACCAACTTTCAACCAATCAAACATTTGCCAATCATCTGCCAATCATCAATCATCACTCTGCCATTACCAATCATCAAATTTTGCTTTTCAATTTCGGGTCCAAAACACTATCCTCATCACCACAGTCTACTCCCTAGTGCCTCTCGGTGCACCAATTCACTTCTCCAAAGCTCGGCTTCGCAAAGCCGAGCAATGAATGCGGGTTGCTTGGTGCCGGCGGCTGGATGCGTCCGGCATTTGGTGCAGGGAAGGACGCTTACCCGGGCCGAGATCCCACGCACCATCTCGGCACAGAGCCATCCAATGGCCCGATCTCGACCTGCCGGAACGCCTCAACTAAAAGGGGTCGCCATGACGACCCTTCCTATCGGGCTGCCCGCTCCGCCTAGTGGAGCACGGACGCGGCCGTTCCGAGCGAGGCCCAGCGTGGATCGCGTACAGCGGTTCTTTCGAAACCGCCGTGGTTCGGATCCCCGCTGGTCCTCGCGGCACGCGAAGCCATGCACGCACCGAGGGCCCGCTTCGGCTAAACGTCGTTCTAACCGCTAACCCGGTTAGCGTCAATGCTTCACCTGCATGCTTACACCCCGCAGCTCGTTCCTTGCTCATACATCCAGCCGTCTCCGTGCTCTTTGTCATTGCACCTTCCCTGACACACCCAGATACACTCATTCCGCTTACAGATTTTGTCACACACCTGACCACCACACACCTTTGCACACACTCGTCGTTCGCACACCTCACCAACACACCTCTTCGCGCCCCCTCCTCGGTCACCTCCTCGGTGACAACCACAGGTGTGCTCTCACTTGCACACCGAACCACGTGCCTCACTACCAATTCCAGCGTGCATTCCCATACGCGCTCTACCATTCCAGGTGTGCATCCTTCCATTCCAGGTATACATCCTCTCTCACCTGCCACAACCAACTCACGCTCCGTGTCACTCTTACTACTCTCACCTCCACACTCGGTCACGCACTCACCCTTACTCTCGACAGCGTACTCTGTACTCATGCACCCGTCCGTTACACACATTTCTCGCGCACACTCTCCCGTTACACCCTCCGTAACTCTCACCACAGGTGTGAATTCTTCCTTACTTTTGACAGCACACTCTTTCCTCATGCACCTGTCCGTTACACACCTTTCTCGTGCATCCTCTTGCGCACACTCTCTCGTTACTCCCTCCGTAACACTCACCACAGGTGTACACTCTTTCGTTACATCCTCTGTAACACTCCCCACTACACGCTTCCATGTGCTCCCTCGCACACGCGCTGCGACCAACTCACTCTCGACAGCACACTCACTCCTCGGCGCACTTTTTCCTCACACACCCCAGAGTCGGACATTCTCGCACACCTCCTCCTTCGCACACCGTGCCTGTCGCACACTTCACCAACGGCCTCTCACGAACACCCGGATCCAAATCAACCCCCAAGCCGACTGAAGCTCCCCTCACATCATATACATTTCCTCGTATATCGCCACTCGCCTTGGCACCTCGTCTCCGCACCTCCTTCGCCACCTGCAAACTCTTTATTTGGTTAGTGAGCACACCATCACGATTTGAGCACCGACCTTGTACATATTCCATCAATTCCTCCTTTATCTCCCTCTTAGTTTCCCTCCGTCTCTTCTTAATTTCACTCACCTCCTCTTCCACTTCCTCTAACTTTTGCTTCACCTCCTTTATTTCCCGGTGCGTCTCCTCAATCTCGTCCTCTAAGGCTACTGTCGTGAAAATCAAGGACAGACACGACTTGTCCCTTGGGTAGGTTTAATATCATTTAGATCTGAAGTAACATCCTGTAAAAATACATTCATGCAACAGACATTAGAATCAGAGTATTACATGGGCAATGTCCGCTATCAATAGGTAAAACAAAGCAAGCGCAGCATATAGGGGCGTACGTACCATTCGAACTACAGGACTATGTCACAGTAAGTGCCGCTGGAGTGTCCGTGCGCCCCGGTTGTCCCGGGTCTTATAGACGCCCCTTTTAGTGGGATAAACGAGCACTCCCTGGGTTCACCTTCGGTATAATTTCACTACATTCTCCCCGCCGTTAGAACTATACTGCCGCCCGGCAGGTGGCAAGCAAGCGTCAGCATTAATCGGATGGGTCACGTCAATCCACGTCAGTCGGTCCACCCGTAGCGGTCGGGGCGGCGAACTACCCTGCCAGTTCGTGTTCGGAAACTACCAGGTACGGCGTCCCCAAGCCCGGAGTCCCCCGCGTCGGAATAGTCGCCGGAGGTGGGTGTCGGAGGGGGCGCCCCAGCGCCTTCTGGCAAGGGAGTGGGTGACGACGGAAGTGACGGTAGTAGTTCCATAGAGGAAGCTTCGGTAGAGTCCATAGACTCGTAGATGGGTTCGTCGATATCCCTGTCGTCGTCCTCGCATGGGGCAAGATGGCGTACGGAGACAGTAGACTCGCGGCCGTCCGCCGTTAACACGCGAGCATGCTCGGGATTAGCCTGGAGGACCCGCACCTTATCAACAAGGGGGTCGTACTTGCTAGCGCGAACCGCTCGTTTGAGATAGGCGGGCCCCAGCTCATCGAGCCACCTGGGTAAAGAATGGATACTACCCGAGCTTCTAGGGTGGTGGAACAGTCTTTCGTGAGGAGTCTGGTTGGTGGCGGTACATAGGAGAGCCCGGATCGAGTTTAGAGCTGCAGGTAGCGACCACGCCCATTTATCGAGGCCTCGGCCGAGGGTCCGGAGGCTTAGCATGACGGCCCTCCATATAATCCCATTAAAGCGTTCGATCTGCCCATTCGCTTGGGGCCGGTATGGGGTGGTGTAGCTCGAAGCGACATTATTCTGGAGCAAGTAGCCCCTCACCTCCTGAGACAGGAACACCGCACCCCGATCGGTATGCACGTAGGCCGGATACCCAAACATAGAAAACAAATTCTGCAGGCACCGGATAACCGTGGCAGCCGACATATCCCCGCACGTATAAGCAAAGGGGAATCGTGAATACTCATCGACGATAGTGAGCAGATAACGAGAGTTACTCGACAACGGCAGCGGCCCTTTGAAGTCCATCGCCAAGCGCTCCCACGGTCTAGTAGCCCTAACTAGCGTCCCCATAGGAGGGTTGTAAAAGCGCGGTTTGAGCTCCGCACAGATAGTGCAATCACGGCAGATCCGGCGGATGTCCTCAATCGAGTACGGCAGATTACCACTGCGCACAAAATGCGCGAAACGCTCCACCCCGGGATGACACATAGTGCCGTGCAAGACACGCAGTCCCTCCAAAGTTACAACCCCCGCGCAAGTGGCCGGCCTCGATAAGGCGTCGGCGACCAGGTTATCCTTCCCCGGGCGGTATTTGATGGTGTAGCAGAAGTCGGCGAGTTCGATACGCCAACGGGTGATTTTCTCATTCTTAATGCGCTGAGCATGTAAGGTGTCGTACATAAATGCAACGCTTTGTTGGTCCGTGACGATTTGGAAACACCGCCCGAGCAGGTACGGCCGCCATCGCCGAATCGATTTGACGATCGCGTACGCTTCCTTTTCGACAGACGAATGCCTCCGCTCAGCGGAGGTGAGAGTCCGTGAAAAGAAAGCCACAGGGCGTCCCCCTTGGGAGAGAGTCGCCGCTATTGCATGATCCGAGGCATCACTCTCCAAAACGAAAGAGGCACTCTCGTCAATCGTCGCTACAGCGGCGCCAGCGATGTCGGCTTTAAGGCCCTCGAAGGCCGCCATGGCGGCCGGGCCCATGGGGAACGTGTCGCAGGCCACGAGGGGGCGGAGCTTCACGGAGAAATTTTGCACCCACTTTGAATAGTGGGCGAACAGCCCAAGAGCGCGTTTCAGCGAAGCCCGATCGCGAGGTGGAGCCATATTGAGCAAAGGTCGCAGACGCTCCTTATCCGGAGAGACAGAGCCATGGGTCACGGTGTACCCCAAAAGAACTACCGTGCGTAGAGAGTAACGACACTTAGCCGCATTCATGGTTAGGCGATATTTCCGCGCGACCTCGAGGAAGCGCTTCAGATTAGCGTCGTGATGCTCCTGGTCATACCCACAAACAGTAAGATTGTCCAGATAGACAAAGACATCGGTCAAGTTCTCCTTCGCAACGAGGTCATCCATAGCCCTCTGAAAACAAGGGACTCCGTTAGTTACCCCAAAGGGGAGTCGAGTGAACTGGTACAACCGCTGACCCGATTCAAAGGCTGTAAAGACGCGATCAGCCCTAGAGATGGGGACCTGATGATACGCACTACGCAGATCGAGAGTGCTATAAATGGAATACAGGGCCACCTGGCGTACCAGGGCGTCCATCCCAGGTAAGGGGTAGGCATCCAGCTGTGTAAAACGATTAATCGTCTGTGAGTAGTCGATTACCATGCGCCGGCGGTGGGCCTCACTCCGCACCACTAAGACTTGGGCCCGCCACGGTGAC
Source organism: Myxine glutinosa (assembly GCF_964187855.1). Lineage (NCBI taxonomy): Eukaryota > Metazoa > Chordata > Myxini > Myxiniformes > Myxinidae > Myxine > Myxine glutinosa. The sequence continues at coordinate 234,293,746 of NC_136262.1, forward strand.
CTACTGGGTTCTATAATACCGTCCTTTAAGAGCTGGGCCGTTTCTTCCGCAATGAATTGCGCGTCTGCGCGAGCGTAGCGCCGCGATTTGATGGCTACAGGGGTACAATCAGTGGTCAGGTTGGGGAACAGCGAGAGAGGCTCCACGTCCATCTGAGCGAGAGCGCACACAGCAAGCGTGTCCGGCCCACCGAAGTCTATTTCCAAACGTCCATGTCGCTTAAGGAAATCAAGTCCTAACAGAACGTCGGCACATAAAGCAGGTAATACCATGAGATACACGTCCGGGAACGTGCGTCCCTTTATCACAAGTTTCAGTCGACATGCCCCTTTTGTGCTCAACCGAAGTCCTTGGGAGGCCATGAAGATCCGTCGTGTTGTCCCGAGAACCGGCCACCCATGTTGATGCACTAGTCGTTGATTGATAAAACTATCCGTAGACCCCGTGTCAATCAAAGATTGCGCAAAAACGCCCGCGACCTTGAGCGGAATGATGGCCTGCGCAAGGCCGGCAGACCCGGCAGGTATTGTACCGGCCGGGCGAGAAGATCGCGCCTCGCGGGTGGATCCCACTCCGGCTGCAATCTTCCGGGCATCGTCGGCAGGTTGGGCCTCAGCAGGAGCATATAAATCGTAATACCCACTGTCAGAGGACGTTCCCACGCCGGCTGCAGTTTGCCGGTCATTCGGGCAGCCCGTGGAGGATCCTCGTGACAAACGCATAGTTGGCTCATCGGCAGTTTCATTTGACGGAGAGAGTGTGTGTAGGTCGTAAGAGCCGCCGCCAGATGGCGCCCGAGTCACGTGAGAAGGATCACTGCCATCTGCAGTTTCATATGCCAGAGTGGGTGCATGTAATTCGTAAGAGCCGCCGTCAGATGGCGCTCGAGTCACGTGCTGCATTTGCAGCACATCAAGAGGAGTTTCCAAAGCAGAAGCATGTCGCTTGTTTGAAGAAGGCGTTCGAACGCCAGTCAAGGTCGGTCGCACCGTGGCCGGTCGCGTTCGCGCCATTTGTTTCGGCGGCCTGGTGTATCTCACCAAGGTCGTGCGTGCAGCCAGAGGCCCGCGAGAAGGAGGTCGGCTCATCAAAGCCGAGTGAGGCGCTCCGTCCGGTGCTCGATCCGTTGGCTCAGCGATGAGCCCATTCAAGGTCGCGCGGGTGCGCGTGCCCCGTGCAGCCTTCGTGCAGACCTTTGCAAAATGGCCCTTGGTGGAGCACAGGTGGCATATGGCTTCCCGAGCCGGGCATTCAGATCGAGGGTGCTGCCGATTCCAACAAAAATAACATTTTGCGTACCGGTCAGGCCGTGGCCGGGCAGCGGCGGCAGCAGTTAGGCCGGAAGCGGAGTCCGCTCCAGGAGCACCCAGAGTCTCGGCCGTGGTGGTCGGGTCCTCCCCCATATCCTCGGCGGTAACCCTCTCCGGTCGCGGGAGTTGAGAAGTCCCCGCCACGACTCGTGGGTGGTCATAAGCGGTGGATTGTTCACGGGCATCTGTAGAGACGCGTGCCAGCCGTAGTGCCTCCGTAAATGTCAGCTCCGCGACCTCCAGGAGTCGGAGCCTCAATACTCCAGAATTAATTCCGGAGACGAATGAATCTCGGAGCAGGTCATCCTGCACTTGCTCGTGGGTCCGTACCTCCTGCACACAGTCCGCCAATAGGTAACACAGCTCCTGCGCATAGCGATCGATCGATTCCGATGGTTGTTGTCGCCGCTGGGAGAGCTGATGCCGGCCGTGCACGGCGCTCCGTGTCTTTACGTATAGTCGCTTCAGCTCGGCCAGAGCCGTAGCGTACGTCTCAAAACAAGCAATGCTCCGGTAAACGCTGTGATGGACCTTCGACTGTAACATGTACAGCTTCACCGCAGCGGTGGGCTCTGTTTCGTGAGCGGCAAAGTAATTCTCCAGTGTTTTGAGCCAGTGGGTGAACTCCGATCCCGATCCCTCAGCTTGAGCGTCGGCACCGAGAATCGGTACCATGATCATCTTGTGTTCAGTCATTTCGTCGATCTAAATGATATTAAATGTCGTGAAAATCAAGGACAGACACGACTTGTCCCTTGGGTAGGTTTAATATCATTTAGATCTGAAGTAACATCCTGTAAAAATACATTCATGCAACAGACATTAGAATCAGAGTATTACATGGGCAATGTCCGATATCAACAGGTAAAACAAAGCAAGCGCAGCATATAGGGGCGTACGTACCATTCGAACTACAGGACTATGTCACAGTAAGTGCCGCTGGAGTGTCCGTGCGCCCCGGTTGTCCCGGGTCTTATAGACGCCCCTTTTAGTGGGATAAGCGAGCACTCCCTGGGTTCACCTTCGGTATAATTTCACGACAGCTATCTTGACCGTTTCTATGTGCGTCCTCACCTCCCGGTCCTTTGTCTCCATTACTTCCGTCACCTCGTCCAACCTCGTTGTCAGTCCCTCACGTACCATCTGACATTGCCTCTTCGTCGCTATCAAGTCGTCTCTGATGTCTTTTTGTGTCGCCTTTAACCCTCCTAGTACCGCAGTGTTCTTTTCTACTTGATCCACTAGTTCTTTTTGTCCCACCGTCAGCTGTTCCACCTCCTGCGTCAGGTCCTCTATGCCCCCTTGTAACTTAGCCGTATTATTCCTCACCTCTTTCTCCATACGCTTCTCACCTCGCTTTACCTCCTCGCGTACCCCCGAGACCTCCTCGCTTACACCTCGTCGTATCTCCTCCTTCATCTCCTCCATCTCTTTTGTGGATGCCGCACTCATCTGTCCTAATTCATCCCTTTGGGCATCCAATTTGGTTTCTACCCCGATTTTCACCTCCTCTATCTGCTCTCCCATTTGTTTAATTTCTCGGGCGGATTGCTCCCCTATTTCCCGCAATTTGTTTTCCATTTTGTTTTCTAACCCCCTTAACCCATTTTTTACCTCTTTTATCCCGTTGTCTAACCCCTCAAATTTATTGTCTAATCCCTCAAATTTGCTGTCTATCTTCCCAATTTGGGCACTGGTACCCCTCACTTCGTCCCTCATTACCCCCATCATTCTGCTTTCCATTTTCTCACTATCAGCCCTCCTTCTGTCTTCCATTTCTTCACCCGACTTAACCATAAAGGCCTTTATTTGTTCCATACTGTCGTTTTTTTCCTGCATTTCCACCATGAATTGGGCCATGAAGGCTTGCATTTGGACCACGCCCATTGGTTCCGCGGCCGTGGCCTCCTCAACCACGTGCGAGCCGCCATTTTGTATCCCTTCAACCACGTGCGCGAGAGCGCCATTTTGTGCGCCTGACACCTCCTCAACCACATTGCCATTGTTCTCCTCCTCCCTTTCCTCCACATACATTTCCCCGAGGTCCTGGGTCGATTCTATCCCGTCTATCTCTCCCACCGGCATCCCGTCGCCTTGACCAGCCATGGCGCGACTTTCAAATTTAGGATTTTATAAAATACAATTTTTGGGCCACTCGTAATTTGAGCGCGCTAAGCGCTTCAGGTCCGAATCCGACACTCCTGACACCAATTGTTACGGACCGCGGATAAGATGTTGTTTTGCCGAGCGGATGGTACCGCGGCCGAACAGTTACCCCGACTAACCCGATTCCTGGACGTTGGCCGAAATCGCGCCACAGGTATTCAATTTGGAAACCTCTAAAGCGACCGAATGTAAAGAGGAAGAAGAAGAAGACGTACAGAAGAGTAACAGGATTTATTATGAACACACACTAAGCAAAAGGAGCAGTCAAGGTTATATACAGGGAAAATGGAAAAAGCATGTGACACAGTGCAAATATTAACTTATACAAGCTTAATTAATACCCAGGGACAAGACACACAGAACAAACTCACATACACAAAAGGATGGAAAGGCAGGGATGGTTTGGGACGGCAGAGGAGGGTCCAGGCAGATGGTAGGCGTCGAGGTCCGGCTCCAAGCGCGCGCTCCGATCCACGCTTTGGGGTCGAGGCGAAAACCCGGCAAACACAGCCTCGCGTCTCACCGACCGGCGATAGGGCCTAGAGGGTGTCGGCCTATTGCCGCAATACAGGCACCCCCTCACGTCTCTCTCTCTCAGTCTTGCTAGATCATGCCTCTCGTTCATGCCTTCTCACCGACCTTGTACCTACTTTGTTTACCTCTCATGAACCTTCAAGCAACTCCCTTCACAGAACTCTCACTTCAGAACTCCCTCTGCAGAACTGCTCGTGGGGCTCCCTCACTCATCTCTCTCTTGCGCGATCTTCGCACGCATATCTCATCCTCAAGCGTGGGTGTGACACGCCCTCGTTCCGTTTCGGTACCGCCCTCCCCCCGTGCTCTGTGACCTTATATGGCAATGCCACGGGCTTGCCTCCTTATTTGGACATGGCGCCGAACGGCGCGCCCCTCGTGGCGAGCTACGGGCTTGTTCCCTTATTTGGGCATGGGGCTGAACAGCCCCGCCCCTCGTGGCGCGCCCTGGGCTTGCCTCTTCCCGGCGACCCCGCCCCTCCTGTTCGCACAGAGCACGGAGCACGTATTCACTATTTGCAGCAAAATGAGAGGGCACGCACCCCACGCTTGTGAAGCTGCTTTACCCAGAGAGGGAGTTTGGGCTGGGAAATGTAATTATTGAAGGGGAGCTATTCTTATTTGATTCGGTGCAATGGAGTGTCAATTAATGGCCAACAGAGCCTTAAACTCACATAGAATAAAGAGATAACTACTTAGAAGGGCTTAAGATTGGCTAGGTGTATGCGATGAATTAATTAGATCATGACATTTACAAAGGGTGATCTTTACAACAATTACAAATCCACAACAATATATATATATATATATATATATATATATATATATATATATATATATATATATATATATATATATATATATATATATATATATATATTTCCACTTTTTGAAATTACACTTTTTGAAATACCAACTTCCGTCCTGGAAGTCCTTTTATACTTCTCCCTTCCCCCCCCCCCCCCCCCTTCCCATGCCTCCTCCCCCCGGGCCCTCTCCCTTCCACACACCTCCCTGCTATCGGATGTTGTGTTTGTGTGCTTCCCCTTTTCTCCCCATCTTGTCTTCCGCTCCCTCTTTTTGTGTATTTTGTTTGTCTGGTCGATTTGTTTGTGAAGCAAATGTTAGCTCTTTCACGAGCCTCGATTCAGTATACAAAAAAAAAAAAAAATATATATATATATATATATATAATGGTATCTGTAATCTGGTTCTCCAACCTAATGAGCGGACAACATGACGTCATCGCCATGCACGTCCGCCTTGCCTGCAAAGTTCCAGAGGAACCATCTAGCAGTGCGTCATTACGGATTATAAATACAGATACTGTCACAAGTGCATGCAAAACTCAGAGTTACCGACCTGGTTTCGCCCTTGTTGGGGCTTCATCAGGGCAACGCAGTGAGGTTTCCCATACACTTGTAACTCTGTGACCCTTTCAGTTTTTATATCAGTCACTATGCGACCTTCATATCATCAGTGGAGAACCGCCAGCAAGGTGTCCCATACAGCTGCTGCTGCACCTTGCTGGGAGCGATAAGCACCGCCTGCCACGCGGTAACGTTACCTCTGGTATCCACTCATCATATGGAGTCGACCTGGTTGCGGTTGGGAGTTACTAATAATGGTATCTGTAATCTGGTTCTCCAACCTAATGAGCGGACAACATGACGTCATCGCCATGCACATGAAGCCCCAACAAGGGCGAAACCAGGTCGGTAACTGTGAGTTTTGCATGCACTTGTGACAGTATCTGTATTTATAATCCGTAATGACGCACTGCTAGATGGTTCCTCTGGAACTTTGCAGGCAAGGCGGACGTGCATGGCGACCTTTGACCTTTATACACAGACTGGAGGTAGGAGGGTCCAGAATAAAGCAATAAAAACAAAAAAACACAATCCTCATATCCACAACAATATATATATATATATATATATATATATATATATATATATATATATATATATATATATATATATATTGTTACGGACACGCGGATTAAGATGTTATGATGGGCCGAGCGGAATGGCCGCCGTGTTCGCACAGTTTACCCGATTCCACCCAACGTTGACCAAATCGCGCTATGCTAAATCAATGAAGGAAAGGACACAACGGCTGGGATAAATGAAACGACACAAGGGGTACAGTTCTCAAGACCTCCGGAGGAGGATATAATTGGTGATGCAGAAAAGGGGTAGATTACAAGGTAAGAGGTAAAGCACAGAAGAGATAGGCACTTAGACACAATCTTATCTATCCCAGACAGACCACAGATGCGGAGCCAGCACCTCTCTCTCCTCTCTCTCTGCCCCAAAGCCAGATCCTCGGAGGTGGGAGACAAAAGAAGACAAGTGAGTAAGGTGGTAAGGGCGCAAAAGTGCACGCAATATTAGGTAATGCACACTAGGGGCACATGGGAACCAGGTGAGACAGGTACGTTCCTACCGTACGCCCCCCCCCCCCCCCCCCACCAGGTAACCTACATTGCCCCTCCCTTACCCCTTACTGTATCCACACAACACAACACTACCCATAAACATCTACTTTACACATCAACAACGTCCCTACTGTCTTCCCCGTTCCTCCCATAAACCAAATTCGTCTTCTCTCCCTCCTAACCAATCAAATTTGCCATTTCCAATTCTCATATCAAAATTTGCCATCTCCAACTCAACATCAAAATTTGCCATCACCAATTCATCATCAGTCCCTCCTAAGGAGGGAGAGATGGAATCACCCCAATGTCTCATCCACGTCGTGATGCGTCTCACAAATCCACACAGCAATTCTCCTTTCCTGCCACACAGAACAAACGAACACAGGTGTGGAGTCATCATCATCACCTCAGGTAAGTGGCTGCGTATGGTGCGACGGGTTCATCAATCCTAACTATTTCCTAAATGACTTTAACAACTTTACATTACCCGGGGTCTTTCCCTGCCAATCCATTGGCCAACTTACACTATGGGTTCTAAAAACCAATTCCCATTGACCAAACTGTGGTGCTTCTCAATTTGGGGTCTCACTCCCCCGATTCATCTCCCGGTGCCCTTGCACAATTTCTGGGCTGTGACGTGTAGCTCTCCCAGCAGGTCTACCCACCTGCACACCTCCACCACTGTAGTTGCCACCCGAGCTTACCTGCTCCTCACCCTAACCTAACTAACTGGGGAAGGCCCTCTCGCACTCTCACCCCCTCAGTGCCCTCTCTGGCACGGGCTACCCGGGTCCGTCCTCCGGATCCTCGGACCCCATCCACAACAACTACTACCGGCTCCCAGAGCCCACCTGCGGCCTCACCTGGCCGACATCCTCACAGTGGTGGAGTGCCCAAACCAACTACACACACTAACAGGCCACACGCCCAGCCATTTCCACAACACTAATGCACCCATCCACAATACCATTCTGCAACCGCACCACAAATGCCAATATCCAACCACAATTTACCTATACCTTCTAACTATTCTTTAAACTACCCTCCCCGGGTACTCGTGAAAAGGGGTCCACTCTTCCCCCATCCACACCTTCGCACCATGCACACCACTCCGTACCACTTACTCCATGTATTCCACACACCTGTACTTGCACACCTGCGCTCTCATACTTGGTGCCGCCTGCACCCTTCTCTCCCCCAAGCGCATTCGCGCTGATCCACAACACTCACTGCTCCACACTGCTCCACACACCTGTCCAGTTCTCACACAGCATCATCTCATCTAACTACTCCCCTCTGAAACTTGCGCTTCCCAGTCGTCCCTTTAAACTATTGCGCTCCCTCGTCATTATCATCCACTCTAATCTACCTGCGTCCCCTCTACAGGTATCAGTCACTATCTAAACTTAACGTCACCTAATGTCATCTTCTAGGGCCCTACACACAATATATCCTAACCCACCCGGGCTAGTTTTCACTGCCATAAACCCCATAAACTAGCGCTCCTTTGCCCCACGTTTGTGAGGGATGACAGAGTTGCCATCCCACCACATCGGGCATCTCCCACTACCAATTTTGCACATCAAATTTCAACAAATCAAAAATTTGCCAATCACTACCCATCATCTGCCAATCATTACTGCCAATCCTTTGCCAATCATCAAATTTTGTTTTTCTAATTTCGGGGCCAAAACACTATCCTCGTCATTACAGTCTACTTACTAATGCCTCTCGGTGCGCCAATTCACGCCTACAGCCCGGCTTCGTACAGCCGAGCAATGAATGCGGGTTGTTTTGTGCCAGCGGCTGGATACGTCCCGCATTCGGTGCAGGGAAGGAGGTTTACCCGGGCCGAGGTCCCACGCACCATCTCGGCACGGAGCCATCCCATGGCCCGATCTCGACCTGCTGGAATGCCTCAACAAAAAGTGGTCGCCATGACGACCCTTCCTATCGGGCTGCCCGCTCCGCCTAGTGGAGTACGGACGCGGCCGTTCAAAGCGAGGCCCAGCGTGGATCGCGTACGGCGGTCCTTTCGACCCCGCCGTGGCTCGGATCCCCGCTGGTTCTCGCGGCACGCGAAGCTGCCCGACGCGCACCGAGGGCCCGATTCGGCTATAAGTCGCTCTAACCTCTAACCCGGTTACCGTCGATGCCTCACCTGCATGCTTACACCCCGCAGCCCATTCCTTGCTCACACATCCAGCCGTTCCCATGCTCCTCGTCGTACCTTCTCTAACACACCCAGGTACACTCATTCCACTCACAGCCTTGGTCACACACCTGACCACCGAACACTTTGGCACACATTCGTTGGTCGCACACCTCACCAACACACCTCTTCGCGTCCCTTCCTCGGTTACCTCCTCTGTGACAATCACAGGTGTGCTTTCACTCGCACACCCAACCACGTGCCTCACTACCAATTCCAGCGTGCATTCCCACACACGCTCTACCATTCCAGGTGTGCTTCCTTTCTCACCTGTCACAACCAACTCACGCTCCGTGTCACTCTTACTACTCTCACCTCCACTCTTGACAGCGCACTCTTTCCTCATGCACCCGTCCGTTACACACCTTTCTCGCGCACACTCTCCCGTTACACCCTCTGTAACACTCACCACAGGTGTACACTCTTCCTTACTTTTGACAGCGCACTCTTTCCCCATGCACCTGTCCGTCACATCTTTCTCGCACACCCTCTCCCGTTACATCCTCTGTAACACTCACCACAGGCGTGCATTGTCCCTTTACACCCTCTGTAACACTCCTCACTACGCGCTTCCATGTGCTCCCTCGCACACGCGCTACGACCGACTCACTCTCGACAGCACACTCACTGGTCGGCGCGCACTTTTTCCTCACACACCCCAGAGTCGGACTTTCTCGCACACCTCCTTTTTCGCACACCAGACCTGTCGCACACTTCACCAACGGCCTCTCACGAACATCCGGGTCTATCTCGACCCCCAAGCTTATTAAATCACCTGGCGCATCATACGCACGACCATATTGGTCACCACTTACACCAGGTCCTCTTTCTCTTCGCTTCTCCTCCATCACCTGCGAATCCCTCATCCGGTTAATGAGCACATCATCACGATCCGAACACAGACTTTGGACCAATTCTTTTACTTCCTCCTTTATCTCTTTCTTATCCTCTCTCCGTCGCTTCTTAATTTCGCTCACCCCTTCTTCCACTTCTTCTAATTTCTGCTTCACCTCCTTCATCTCCTCGTGCGCCCCTTAAGTTCTTCCTCTAACTCCACCTTATTTTTTTCTATGTGCTCCCGCACCTCCCGCTCTTTAACCTCCATCACCTCTACCACCTTGTTCATTTTTCTCGTCAGGTCCTCATGTACCGTCTGACACTCTTTTTTAATTACCCCTACGTCCTTTTTCATCTCCTTCTGTGTCGATTTTAAACCCTCTATTACCGCTGTGTTCTTCTTTACCTGGTCCCCCAACTCCTTTTGTCCCACTGTCAGTTGTTCTACTCCCAGCGTCAACTCCTCTATACCACCTTGCAATTTTACAGTCCCCTTTCTCACCTCCTTCTCCATGCGCTCCTTACAGTGCCTCACCTCCTCGCGCACTCCTCCGACCTCCTCACTCACACCTCTTCTGATCTCTTCTCCCATCACTTGCATCTCCTGCCCAGATGCCACCCTCATCTGCTCCATTTCCTCCCTGTGAGCATCCAATTTAGTTTCTACCCCCATTCTGACCCCCTCTATCTGCTGCCCAATTTTTTTAACTTCCCTTTCCGCTTGGTCCCTCATGTCCCTCAATTTGCCTTCCATACTGTTTTCTAACCCCTCTAACCCATTCTTTACCTCTTTTATCCCATTGTCTAACCCCTCACCGGTACCCCTCACTTCGTCCCTCATTACCCCCATTTGGCCCTCCAATCGCTCACCCTGAGCATCCATCCAGTTCCCCATTACCCCCATTTGGTTTCCCATTACCCCCAATTGCTCACTCTGCAGTTTGAGGGACGCCTGCATTTGCGCCATAAATTGCTCCATGAGGGCCTGCATTTGGGCCATCCCTCCCACTTGTGCAGCGGGTGCGGCCGCCGTAGCTATGTGCGAGGCGCCATTTTGCGAACCTGCCGCCCTCACTGCTTCGCTCTCCTCATGTCCCTCAATTTGGTCCTGGATCGACCCTGCCTCACTCTCCTCTACCGGAACCCAGCCGTCTTGATCTGCCATAGCGCGACTTTCAAAATTCGGGTTTTTATTTTTGTAAAACAAAATCAAATTTCGCCGTTAATAATTTCGAGCGCGTGAAGCGCGCTTCGGGTCCAATCCCACTTCCCGACACCAATTGTTACGGACACGCGGATTAAGATGTTATGATGGGCCGAGCGGAATGGCCGCCGTGTTCGCACAGTTTACCCGATTCCACCCGACGTTGACCAAATCGCGCTATGCTAAATCAATGAAGGAAAGGACACAACGGCTGGGATAAATGAAACGACACAAGGGGTACAGTTCTCAAGACCTCCGGAGGAGGATATAATTGGTGATGCAGAAAAGGGTTAGATTACAAGGTAAGAGGTAAAGCACAGAAGAGATAGGCACTTAGACACAATCTTATCTATCCCAGACAGACCACAGACAAATGGAACAAGACTGACTTACACAGGGATTGATGGCAGGGAAGGACAGGCAGTCGATAGCACAAGGTGCACCTTGGCTCAGGGACAGGATACAGCTCGTCCAGTCCAGAGATGCGGGGAGGTATTGCAGCGCTCGGAGGTGGCGTCTCTCTTCCTTCAAGTCCAGCGCGCATCTGACGTCACCTCCCTCTTCCTGCGCATGCTCAGCGGGGAGTGACACGCCCTCGGCTCGTTGGCCCCCCCCCAGATGGGATCGGTCCGCCGCTTCTATTGGGTGCGGGGGGTTACCGGGCTCCGCCCTTGACGAGGAGCTGACAGCGAGCCCCTACGTGGTAACCCCATCGAGCACATGTTCGATGGCGGCTAACCAAGCCGGAGTGAGGATGCGCACTCCCCGCGCCGCCGCCGTTGTTGTTGCTGTTGTTGTTGTTGTTGCTGAACCGTGAGGAAAAGCTGCGGGGAGGTATTGGGAGGTCCTAAACTTCCTAACGGTGCCATACAATCACATTCTGGTGCAACGAAGAGTCAGAATTAATGGAAACGAGTCCTTAACTGACATAGACTAAGAATAACTAGCAAGATGTCCTATAGTTGTCTACGTGAGATGCGGTGGACCTGGATGCGACATTTAATGGGGGAAATAGGGGAAGGTCGGGTCTACAGAGTGTTGTTTACAGAAAATGGGACTAGGGAATGGGGGATTGGGGATAGTTGGGAAGTATGGAGGAAATAGGGGAATATTTACAAGCGGATATGGATGGAGGCCAATCTCATATCCGCAACAATATATATACAGTGGAACCTTGACTTACGAGTTTAATTCGTTCCGTGACCGAGCTCGTAACTCAAACTCGAAATAACCGAACTCGAAATAACCAAAATGCGAAAAAAAAAATGCAGCGCTGTACGACAGAGATACGTACTGTACGTGCACGGCAAGATAACCACGTGACCAGAACCCACCTGGCGACGTGAACTCGAAATAACCAAAATGCGAAAAAAAAAATGCAGCGCTGTACGACAGAGATACGTACTGTACGTGCACGGCAAGATAACCACGTGACCAGAACCCACCTGGCGGCGTGAACTCGAAATAACCAAAATGCAAAAAAAAAAATGCAGCGCTATACGACAGAGATACGTACTGTACGTGCACGGCAAGATAACCACGTGACCAGAACCCACCTGGCGGCGTGAACTCGAAATAACCAAAATGCGAAAAAAAAAATGCAGCGCTATACGACAGAGATACGTACTGTACGTGCACGGCAAGATAACCACGCGACCAGAACCCACCTGGCGGCGTGAACTCGAAATAACCAAAATGCGAAGAAAAAAAATGCAGCGCTATACGACAGAGATACGTACTGTACGTGCACGGCAAGATAACCACGTGACCAGAACCCACCTGGCGGCGTGAACTCGAAATAACCAAAATGCGAAAAAAAAATGCAGCGCTATACGACAGAGATACGTACTGTACGTGCACGGCAAGATAACCACGTGACCGGGTGGCGAAAGCTCGTAACTCGGATCTCGGCTCGCATCTCAAAGCAATAAACCGCCCGAGCGACGGCTCGTATCTCGGAAAACTCGTAAGTTGGTGCACTCGTAAGTCAAGGTTCCACTGTATATATATATATATATATATATATATATATATATATATATATATACATATATATATATATATATATATATATATATATATATATATATATATATATATATATATATATATATATATATATATATATATATATATATATATTGTTACGGATCTCTCCGTCGGCCCTTTTCCCCCTTAAGAAGGGGGGATCAATCCCCTTGTCCGCGACTGACCGACGTGAGTCCTGGGGGTCCCAACGCTCCTCCCGGTCGGGAGCAGCCAGGGTATTTGGTCTACGAAAAGTCCCAAGGACCTAAGTGCCACTCCTGACCGCGAGCAGAGGAGGGACTCCCGCTCGAACCCGGTTTTAGATGTTATAATTGCCGAGCGGTGTTAGCAACACGACGTTCGAGCCATTACCAAAGACTAAACCCGATCCTAAACGTTGGCCAAATCGTGCCACAGGTATTCAATGATGGAAAAGACAAGGACTAACGGATGTGAAGGAAAGAAGGCAAGGTAGGAAGAACAGGATTTATTCTTATTTACACACAACCAAAGCAGGTGAGAAAAGAAATGTAATTTACAGGGAAATGGAAGGAGCAGAAGGACACAGAGCAATTTCTAGCTTATCTATGCAGTCTTACTTGTACCCCAGGGACAAGACACACAAAACAAACTCACGTACACGAATGGGGAATTGCAGATTGGATTGGCTGGAGGGAGAGGAAGGTGGGACCACGAGGCTGGAAGGTTTGGCAAGGCGCACAGCAAACAGGTCCTCTCCGGGCTGAAAGCGAGCAAGGCGGCGGCGGCACATGTATCCTGTTCGTTGCACGCGGCAGGGCTGGTTCTTGCCTCGACACGCCTCGGGCTCTCTCTTGGTCTCTCTCTTGGTCTCTCTTGGCACCACCCTCTGTATCTCTTGCTGTATCTCTCCCCTTCGCGATTTTGTCGCACGCATATATCATACCTCAAGCGCGGGTGTGACACGCCCTCGTCTGTTTTGGGTACCGCCCTCCCCCGTGCTCTGTTTCGTGACCTTATATGGCAATGCCACGGTCTTGCTACCTTATTTGGGCATGGAGTCGAACAGCGCGCCCCTCGTGGCGAGCCACGGGCTTGTATCCTTATTTTGGCATGGGGCTGAACAGCCCCGCCTTTCGTGGCGCGCCCTGGGCTTGCCTCTTCCCGGCGACCCCATACTTCCTGTCCAAACAGAGCACGGAGCACATATTCATCATAGCAGCGAACGCCGCTTCCAAAGCCAGGCCAGTTGAGGGGCGCGCACCCAACGCTTGTCAAGCTGCGTTACCCAGAGAGGGAGAGTTTGGCTGGGAAATGTAATTATTGAAGGGGAGCTATTCTTATTTGATTCGGTGCAATGGAGTGTTAATTACTGGGCAACAGAGCCTTAAACTAACATATAATAAGGGAATAACTATTTAGGGGTTCTAAGATTGGCTAGGTGTATGCGATGAATTAACTAAGGGGACGACCTTTGACCTTTACAATTATGGAGGTATTTACACAAATTACAGGATTCTCAAATCCGTTACAATATATATATATATATATATATATATATACAGTGGAACCTTGACTTACGAGTGCCCCAACTTACGAGTTTTTCGAGATACGAGCCGTCGCTCGGGCGGTTTATTGCTTTGAGATGCGAGCCGAGATCCGAGTTACGAGCTTTCGCCACCCGGTCACGTGGTTATCTTGCCGTGCACGTACAGTACGTATCTCTGTCGTATAGCGCTGCATTTTTTTTTCGCATTTTGGTTATTTCGAGTTCACGCCGCCAGGTGGGTTCTGGTCACGTGGTTATCTTGCCGTGCACGTACAGTACGTATCTCTGTCGTATAGCGCTGCATTTTTTTTCTTCGCATTTTGGTTATTTCGAGTTCACGCCGCCAGGTGGGTTCTGGTCGCGTGGTTATCTTGCCGTGCACGTACAGTACGTATCTCTGTCGTATAGCGCTGCATTTTTTTTTTCGCATTTTGGTTATTTCGAGTTCACGCCGCCAGGTGGGTTCTGGTCACGTGGTTATCTTGCCGTGCACGTACAGTACGTATCTCTGTCGTATAGCGCTGCATTTTTTTTTTTTGCATTTTGGTTATTTCGAGTTCACGCCGCCAGGTGGGTTCTGGTCACGTGGTTATCTTGCCGTGCACGTACAGTACGTATCTCTGTCGTACAGCGCTGCATTTTTTTTTCCGCATTTTGGTTATTTCGAGTTCACGTCGCCAGGTGGGTTCTGGTCACGTGGTTATCTTGCCGTGCACGTACAGTACGTATCTCTGTCGTACAGCGCTGCATTTTTTTTTTCGCATTTTGGTTATTTCGAGTTCGGTTATTTCGAGTTTGAGTTACGAGCTCGGTCACGGAACGAATTAAACTCGTAAGTCAAGGTTCCACTGTATATATATTGTTGCGGATATGAGATTGGCCTCCATCCATATCCGCTTGTAAATATTCCCCTATTTCCTCCATACTTCCCAACTATCCCCAATCCCCCATTCCCTAGTCCCATTTTCTGTAAACAACACTCTGTAGACCCGACCTTCCCCTATTTCCCCCATTAAATGTCGCATCCAGGTCCACCGCATCTCACGTAGACAACTATAGGACATCTTGCTAGTTATTCTTAGTCTATGTCAGTTAAGGACTCGTTTCCATTAATTCTGACTCTTCGTTGCACCAGAATGTGATTGTATGGCACCGTTAGGAAGTTTAGGACCTCCCAATACCTCCCCGCAGCTTTTCCTCACGGTTCAGCAACAACAACAACAACAGCAACAACAACGGCGGCGGCGCGGGGAGTGCGCATCCTCACTCCGGCTTGGTTAGCCGCCATCGAACATGTGCTCGATGGGGTTACCACGTAGGGGCTCGCTGTCAGCTCCTCGTCAAGGGCGGAGCCCGGTAACCCCCCGCACCCAATAGAAGCGGCGGACCGATCCCATCTGGGGCGGGGCCAACGAGCCGAGGGCGTGTCACTCCCCGCTGAGCATGCGCAGGAAGAGGGAGGTGACGTCAGATGCGCGCTGGACTTGAAGGAAGAGAGACGCCACCTCCGAGCGCTGCAATACCTCCCCGCATCTCTGGACTGGACCGAGCTGTATCCTGTCCCTGAGCCAAGGTGCACCTTGTGCTATCGACTGCCTGTCCTTCCCTGCCATCAATCCCTGTGTAAGTCAGTCTTGTTCCATTTGTCTGTGGTCTGTCTGGGATAGATAAGATTGTGTCTAAGTGCCTATCTCTTCTGTGCTTTACCTCTTACCTTGTAATCTAACCCTTTTCTGCATCACCAATTATATCCTCCTCCGGAGGTCTTGAGAACTGTACCCCTTGTGTCGTTTCATTTATCCCAGCCGTTGTGTCCTTTCCTTCATTGATTTAGCATAGCGCGATTTGGTCAACGTCGGGTGGAATCGGGTAAACTGTGCGAACACGGCGGCCATTCCGCTCGGCCCATCATAACATCTTAATCCGTCGCTCGGGCGTCGCCGTCGCTCGGGCGGATTATTGCTTTGAGATGCGAGCCGAGATTTGAGTTACGAGCTTTCGCCACCCGCCACCAGGTGGGTTCCGGTCACGTGGTTATCTTGCCGTGCAAGTATCTCTGCCGTATATCGCTGCTGCTTTGTTTTCGCATTTTGGTTATTTTGGAAAATTTCTTAGTTTTAACCATGGGTCCTAAGAAATTGAGTGCCAAGGGAAGAGAGGATGATGTGCTTGGATATAAAACACGCAATCGTCGAAAAAGATGAGCGAGGTGTGCGTGTTGTCGACTTGGTGAGGCGGATGTGAAGGCAGCTGAAGATTTTAGTATAACTGAGAAGAAGAAGAGGATGATGTGCTTGGATATAAAACACGCAATCGTCGAAAAACATGAGCGAGGTGTGCGTGTTGTCGACTTGGTGAGGCGGATGTGAAGGCAGCTGAAGATTTTATTATAACTGAGAAGAAGAAGAGGATGATGTGCTTGGATATAAAACACGCAATCGTCGAAAAACATGAGCGAGGTGTGCGTGTTGTCGACTTGGTGAGGCGGATGTGAAGGCAGCTGAAGATTTTATTATAACTGAGAAGAAGAAGAGGATGATGTGCTTGGATATAAAACACGCAATCGTCAAAAAACATGAGCGAGGTGTGCGTGTTGTCGACTTGGTGAGGCGGATGTGAAGGCAGCTGAAGATTTTATTAGAACTTTTGCCGAACTGATAGAAGCCGAACGATACATCCCCCAGCAAATCTTCAACTGTGACGAGACAGGGCTCTTCTGGAAAAAGATGCCGAGGAGGACGTATATAACGGCAGAGGAGAAGAGCATGCCAGGCCA
Organism: Myxine glutinosa; assembly: GCF_964187855.1. NCBI lineage: Eukaryota > Metazoa > Chordata > Myxini > Myxiniformes > Myxinidae > Myxine > Myxine glutinosa. Next base: position 234,310,781 of record NC_136262.1, read on the forward strand.
CAACTTGTTCAGAGTGCCGGCGATAGCTCGCCTTCTCTTTGTGGAAAACACGGTGAGATCCTTAACATCCAACAACTAATGGGACGCAAATGGGGCGCCCAGTTTAGCGGTACACACATTGATGAATCACCCTGCCTGTGATTCACCCATGACAGGTTATAGCTGGGTCGGGATTCAAACCCAGGCTGGACAGTTTAGAGTCAAGTGTGCGTACCTCCAGTCCAGGCCATCCTGCCAACTTGTATGCTGCATACAGGTGAAATATAAAGCGCGAGATATTTTTATATATACTGTATATTTAAAAAAAAATTGGTGTGGTTTTTGGCGGGCTGGAACGGATTAATAGCATTTCAATGCATTTTAATGGGGAAATTTAATTTGAGAAACGAGCAAATTGAGTTACGAGCTCGGTCACAGAACGAATTAAACTCATAAGTCAAGGTTCCACTGTATATATATATATATATAGATATATATATTGTTGCGGTTTTAGAACCCACACTTTCTTGTAAATATCCCATCATTAAAAGGTTAAAGGTTGCACCCCAGAGGTAGGCCACAAGCAACACGTAGGTCATCATAGGACTCTTTAGTTATTTCATTAGTGTTGACCCTGGTGTTGGGCTCGCGGCTAGGGTCCCGGCTTAGGATCCTAGGATCCTGGGTTCGAATCCCGGTCGATCGCTGAATTAACGCCAGGGGGGGTTGACTCAGCCTGTCATCCTTCCGAGGTCGGCTAATTGAGTACCAGTTCACTGGTAATTCCCTGTTTGTCGTAAAAGGCGACAAAAAGGGTTGGCGGCAGGAAGGGCATCCGGCCGTAAAACATTGCTTCAAAAAGGGGACCGAAAAACAACAACAACCACGGTCCCCGAAAAAGGCCAACCCCCGCTTTGTGGGGAAAAATGGCCTCTAAAGGTGGTTTATTAGTATGTGTTTAGATAAGGCCGTGTTTCCAATTGTTGAATCTGCATTGTGTCAATCAAATAAGAAGTAGGCCCATTCCGTTCATTTTGCAGCCTCCCTCTCCAAGCGACGCCATTACGCACCCTCCAGTCGGTGCCCCATGGCCCTGTCCAATTTTGCCGCTGCCTTTTGTTAGCAGCGTTCGCTGCCTTGAGCTGGAGCTCGCTCAAACGCCGCCATAAGCCACGAGGTTAGGCCCGAGAAAGGGGGCGGAACGCCAAGAAGAAGGTGTGGCCATGTCAACTCACCATCAGGGCGTGGCCGGTAGGCGAGGCCCAGACAACCAGGGCTGAGGTAGGATCGCTGACAGGCGTGGCTTTGGGGTTCGTGGAGTGATCGCTTGGTGAGTTATAAAAGCGAACGAACCACACTTTCAAGAGAGAGGAGAGATACGGCGCGCTTGATTAGTTGTGAGAGAGCTCGCCTTGACTGACTTGCTGGGAGAACGCGCGTTGCATTGACAGGACTTATGCAGTGGCGCTTATGAAAGAAGGACCTTATCAAAGGAGTACATTGGGGAGGGGGCGTTTGGCACATTTGTATGGTGCAAATATTACGTACGCAGCGAACCAGCTTTTCCCCGTTAGATAAATTGTCCGGTCGTGCTCAACTACGAGCGGAGCTGCCTGCCGGGTTTCGCCGCTGGACCGGAGCCTGGACTGGAGCCGACCGGAGCCTGGACTGGAGCCGACCGGAGCCTGGACCTCACCGCTGGACCTTCCATCCACCATCTACAATCCCTGTGTGAGTGTGTATGTTCGTCATGGGTATTAAGAATAAGACTGTTTAAGGCTGCCCTGTGTTCTGCTTCTTCCTCTTCCTATTTTGTATATTTCTTTCGTTTCCTCTTCTCCTTCTTGTACAAATTGTAAATAAATTACTTGTTCTTCCTGGTTTTCCTCTCATCCGATCGCATTAGTCTTTTCTTCTATTGGGTAAACGTGGCACGATCGCAACCGCTATAATCGGGTCTTGTCGCATTGGTAATAGCTCAGATCGCGGATCGCTAACCGCTCGGCGTATACCATCAAATCCTTGGTTCGAGCGGGAGTTATTCCCTCGTTCTCGGTCAGCGTTATTACTTAGGTAATAGCGAATACCCAGTCCTAAAACCCTAACACTGCCTGGGAAGGACGTTATAACCCCAGGATCGCGTCGGCCAGATAACAGACAAGGGTTTAACCCCCTCTTGGTAAGGGGAGAGCCGACATTTGAGATCCGCAACAACATATATACAGTCACGTGAAAAAGTAAGCACACCCCATGTAAAGTTTTGACTTTTTCAACATATTTCAACATACAGCTATTTGATCTTCATTTCAACAATATTGATAGATAAAGGTGATATAATATAACAAATATCATGAAACATTTACATATTGTAGTCCATTGTATAATTTAAATAAACATAAATGCAAATTTTGCATGTGGAAAAAGTAAGTACACCCCTACATTTATCACTACTTCAAATACCTAAAATTAGAATAAGGTGCACCAGCTCAGGTGCAAATGGTTAGAATATCGTCAGAGAGGATCTTGGATCTTGGAGATCTTGGACCTGTTTTATTTAAACCTCAGACATTTAGTTTGGTTTGCTCTTTGTTGTTGAAGTGTGCGGAGTCACCATGCCTCGATCAAAAGAGCTCACTGAGGCCTTCAGAAAGAAGGTTAAAGATGGACTCAGGTAATCGTGTTGATGAGCGGGAAACCACCATTACTGATTGTGTTTAATTTAAAAGTTAAACACGTTGACGGACTCGTCTAACGTGAAACAACTGGATGATTTACACGGATTATCAAGATTGAGGTTGAGATTCTGCGCGCGGCGTATGATAGGTGATCATATGAAGATTTGTTATTTCTTTTTTTTGTATACAAAGTCGAGGCTCGTGTAAGAGCCAACGCATTAAACACAAAAAAAGACAAACAGACACATAAAACATAAAATGAAGGGAGCGGGAGACAAGAGGGGCAGAGAGAGGGAAACACACAAACACAACAGTAGAGAACAGGGACATCGGGAGATCTATGGAAGGGAGAGGGCTGGAGGTTGTTGGAGAGGGGGTGGGGGGGAGTGGTACACAGAATATAACAAATGGACATTGCTAGGAATTTCCGGAATGAAGTCGGAGATTCAAAGAGGTGGATTTGGGATGTATTAACGGGGGTAGAAAAGATCAAGGTTTTGGATGGGGGAAGATAAGAGATGGTAGTGAACAGCTGTTTTAATGAAAGATACGCTCATTTTACCCCACAAAAACACAGACACATAAACACACACACACATAAACACACACAACACGCATAAACACAGCCATATACACACACACATACACACACGCACAAACACAGCCATATACACACATACACACAGGCACACACATATACACACACATAAACGAACACAGACATGCATGCACACACACACACACATGCACACACACACATGAACACACACAGACATATACATAAACACACACATGCACGCACACACACATGAACACACACATAAACACACATATACACACACATGCATACACACACACACCCACATAAACACACACATGAACACACACATACACACACATGAACACACACAGACACACACATAAACACACACATGAACACACACATGAACACACACATGAACACACACACACACATACACACACATACACACACACAAACACAGGCATACATACACTGTCTCTGCCGTGCCTGTGGGTGTCTGTCTGCCAAGCCGGTCTGTCTGTGTCTTCTGTCTCTGTTGCGCCGGTCCGTGTCTGTGTCTGCCGTGCGAGTCTGTGTATGTGTCTGTCGATCCGTGCCAGTCTGTGTCTGTCTCTTGACACAGGTGTGTGTCTGTCTCTGCCGCGCCAAGCGAACAACACTCAGCCTTCCATGCACACATCTCCCATCCAAGCACAAGCCGAGTTTCTTAGATGACAGGATTATGTGTGTTATACATGTACATGCATTTAAACACAACAATTGTTTGAGGTAGGGATTAATTATAAAAACCACCTTTAGAGGCCATTTTTCACCGCAAAGCGGGGGTTGGCCTTTTTCGGGAACCGTGGTTGTTGTTGTTTTTCGGTCCCCTTTTTGAAGCAATGTTTTACGGCCGGATGCCCTTCCTGACGCCAACCCTTTTTGCCGCCTTTAACGACAAACAGGGATTACCAGTGAACTGGTACTCAATTAGCCGACCTCCGACCTCGGAAGGATGACAGGCTGAGTCAACCCCCCTGGCGTTGAGAAGCCTGAGTTAAGTTGGCCTGAGGTAGGGATTAATTGATTGAGCTTAATTGATAGCCTTTTTTAAAAGTATTATTTGGTTAGTCCATATTTAACATCATGTTATATGTACATCTAATCTTAATTAATTTCCTGTGAGTCACAGAGAATGTTTATTCAGTGTATGGTCTGCTCCTGCTGTGTGGGTGGTCTGCGATTCTGGATGGTCCGCTTAATATTCTGGCCGGTCTGCTTTTTACAGTACCCCCAACTTTACTCCGATGAAAAACTTTGCTCTTATTAAATAGAAATTTTCCTCAGCATTAAAATGAGGTATTAATTGTACAGATCCGTTCATTATTAACCGAGCTACGGTCTAGGAGTCCATTTTTTTGCCTTGGATCCAATGATCACACATGCTGGTTGTACCTCCGCAAAATGGCGGCGCTTCCAACGTATCGCGACAACAAGCGCTGATAGGCCATGCGGCATCTAGTAATATATCTATGGTCACGAGTACAGACCCGTTACCTCACCTCCTGATGAAATTTGAGAAATCTGCAAGATACATTCGAGCTGAAAGGGAGGAGTCATGAAACGTGTGACGTCATGAAAAAACCGCGATGACGCAGCCTCGCAGAACGAGAGTGTAATCTCCATCCATGCAGTCCAGTATGTGCATAGAGTCCATACAGTCCTGGGCCGGTATTCATATCACTTCTTAATTTAAGACTACTTAACTGCTAAGTACCCCACTTTGCTGAGTGGAGTTGTTATCTTGAAATTCATAAACACTCTTTAAGTACCCTGCTGAGCTGAGTGCCCCACATAAAGTTATGAAGATTGTCTCAAGTGGTTTCCAAGGCTCGATGTCACATTTCATTGCCGTTTATGTTCATTTTCTGTGGTTTGGCGACAGAAAAACGACAGAGTTCCAAGGCCAAGTCTGCGAAATTAGCAATATCGTAAAAATCTGCAACTTCATCCTGTATATTTGCCGGGGATGGAAATTTCACAGCTCTCCCCATCAATGGAAGCGGTGCATTGTTTACCTGCGAAATGATACGGCAGAAGCTTGGTTGAGATATAATATGATTATGAATACGCATTGCGTGGAGTGAGAGCTTCGTCGACAATAGTCAGTCGATCGAGTACGCAGCCCTCGCAAGCATCTGTAGGCCGAGGCCTAGCTAGGCTAGGTTGTTTGATCTTGGGCTTAGAATTAAAATTCAAATTAATTTTATTGAATGGATAGATTGGGATAGAATGCAGGACTTACCTGTTGTAGGCTATATAGTATGGACTTCTCGTCGACTGGACCAGGTACGTAGGTCCGACTGGCAGGGACGTCCTGAAATCGGTGTACCTGGCTTAAATGAAGTCGGTGTAGCTGGCGGAAAACTGTAGACGGTGTAGCTGGTGTAAAAAAGCGGTCGGTGTAGCTGGCGTAAATGATGAGCGGGTTCGAATTCAAAATCCGTTCTGTACAGTACTGTATTGTATTGTATTGTAATTTATTGATTTTAATCACCAGGTGAAAATAATTTATCGGTCGCGCCAGACCAAAGCAAGATCACGTGAGCAAGATGCTTTTTTGAAATAGAACGCCACTCAGTAGGGCGCATACTCCCGCCGTGGGTCAAGTTGGAATAGTACGATTTCACAAAAGTTTGAGGGAGTAGTTCAGTGACAAGACAAGACAAGACAACACAAGACAGACACTGCACAAATATATATTTGGAATATATAGAAGATAATGTTAAAAAAAAATCAAGGCAATTTCACTTACATTTTCGGATTCAGCGTTCAATTCAATGTAAGTGAGTATTTTGAGGCATGTGTGACTTGAAATAAAATTGTAAGCCAGGAAAACGTGCGTTTCATTCCTTCGGGATACAACATGTAAAACTGGCCCAAACGTGAAAACAAAACTCGCTCATTTTAAGTCGTACAAGCTAATGCGACCACTCATTCTTCTGGGAAGATTCCGTGCGCATGCTTGTCCCACTTATAACTCACCTAAGTCTTTATAAGTTCATCAAATTCAACAAAATAACAGACTGGTCAAACAAATGGAACATGTCTTTCAATCCTGACAAATCTCACACTCTTACGATGTCTCTCCGGACAACCCTCCCATCTACTTTCTCAACAATCCTCTCCAAGAAGTTCTGTCGCTCAAGCTTTTGGGTCTCACTGTCTGCCATGATCTTTCCTGGGAAAACCACATTTCCAAGCTGGCCTGCAAAGCCAGTCGCCGACTGGGCATCCTCCGTCGTGCGAAGTCCTTCCTTGGCACACCTGAGCTCCTCACCACATACAAGGCTTTCATCCGCAGCTCAATGGAATACTATGGGCTCCAAAATGGGCCGCTCCACTATGGGCCGGTGCTCCTGCCTCACACCGAGCTCGGCTTCACGCTGTTGAAGCCAAAGCTTTCAGAATCATTGGAATCTCCCGCGATGAAGCTAACTCTGAGGGCCTTTCACTCACTCACCGCAGGCAGGTAGGTGGTCTTTCTGTCTTCTACCGACTCCTCTCCGGCCTTGCTCCCCCAGCTCTCTCTGTGCTTTGTCCCCCAAATATTCCTACAGGTCGCACAAGATCTGCCAGCAACCTTCTGATGGTTAAACTGCCGAAATCTCGGCTCTCTGCTCACCTTCACTCTTTCATTCCACTTTTCTCCCACCTCTGGAACAAACTCCCTCACTCCCTTCAATCCCACTCCTCCCTCCAGGTCTTTAAAACAGCTGTTCACCACCATCTCTTATCTTCCCCCATCCTAAACCTTGATCTTTTCTACCCCCACTAATTCACCCCAGATCCACCTTGTTTGAAATTCCAACTTCTTTCCTGAAAGTCCTGGCAGTGTCCATATGTTTTATACCACTCCCACCCCCCCCCCTTCCCATGCCTCCCCCCCAAAGCCCTCTCCCTCCCACAGATCTCTCAATGTCTCCATGTCTCTCGGTCCCTGCTCTGAAATGTTGTGTTTGTGTCCATCCCCCTCTCTCCCCATCTTGTCTACCGCTGCCGATGTTATATGTTTTATGTGTCGGTTTGTCTTTCTGTGTGATTAATGTTCGCTCTTTCACGAGCCTCGATCTTGTATACAAAAAAAAAAAAAAAAAAAAATACTGACACCGCGATTGACATTCGCTGAGGTAATGTTGATATCTCTTCTGAGGTAAAAAAAAACCAAAAAAAAAAAACGTTTTAAAGCATTATACGTGTCAAACGACACATTTTATGAAACGGGGAAACCGAATACACACTTTGGTGGTTTTAAAATGACAGAATATGTCTTTATTAGAAAAAAAAAGAACCTTGAAGACGACGCTGCTGACAAAATACACCGCTCTAACGCATAACCACGAGTTTAAACTACATTTACAACAAATATGAAAACTATTTTCATATCACAATGTTAAATATAGAATATATAGAAGATAATGTTTAAAAAAATGAGCCCTATCTTCCAATGGCAAACAATCCTTCAAAAAATTCCTGAATCCGGAATAATATCCCGAGCTTCACCAAAAACTAAACATTTCTTCCTTATCCCACGTGCAATCATCCTACCAACTTTCATCCAAATCCGTTCAAAACTTTTCCAGATATCTTGTACACAAACACACGAACACACACACACACACACACACACACACACACACACACACACACACACACACACACACAGACACGATCGAATGCATTACTCCCTGGCGGGAGTAAAAAGCGAACGATGAATAATAAATGAATAAATGAATTCATTTATATGTATATTTTTTGATTTTAATCACCAGGTGAAAATAATTTATCGGTCGCGCCAGACCAAAGCAAGATCACGTGAGCAAGATGGCGGATCATGGAAGGGCCAAGATGGCGGATCATGGAAGGGACATTTCAAATGACAACATGAAATTTTGTTCCCAAGGGAATGGGGAAAAATTTGAATTTTTTTTTTTGGGAAATTTTAAAAAGAAATTGGTGAAATTTGAAATGAAAATTTGAATGGATTTACATATACATGCAATTGGCATAGAGGTTCGCTTACGAAGCTCTCGAATATGAATACGCATTGCGTAGACTGAGAGCTTCGATGACAATAGTCAGTCGATCGAGTACGCAGCCCTCACAAACATCTGTAGGCCGAGGCCTAGCTCGGCTAGGTTGTTTGATCTTGGGCTTAGAATTAAAATTCAAATTAATTTTATTGAATGGATAAATTGGGATAGAATGCAGGACTTACCTACTGTAGGCTATATCGTCTTGACTTCCAGTCGACTGGACGAGGTACGTAGGTCCGACTGGCAGGTACGTACTGAAATGGGTGTACCTGGCTTAAATGAAGTCGGTGTAGCTGGCGGAAAAACTGAAGCCAGTGTAGCTGGTGGAAAAAAGAAGTCGGTGTAGCTGGCATAAATGATGAGCGGTTTCAAATTCAAAATCCGCTCTGTACAGTAGTGTATTGTAATTTATTGATTTTAATCACCAGGTGAAAATAATTTTAATCAACAGGTGAAAATAATTTATCGGTTGCGCCAGACCAAAGCAAGATCACGTGAGCAAGATGCTTTTATGAAAAAGTGAACAATGAACAATAAATGAATAAATGAATTCATTTATATATTGTTATGTCTGGTGGGGTAGTTATATGTAGAGCAGATAGATCTGAATAGGTAACGTGCTTCGTCTGTCGCGGTAAGGAATCTGACCTTGTAATAAGTTCATGTGTAGGCATTTTGTCAGGTAAGGAGTATACTTGTGAACATACCAGGAGGTTCGTGTGTTAAGTAGAGTAAGGGATTAACGAGTAGCGCCCCTGTGTGTCTCACCTGGTTAGCCAAACCTTGTCCCTGTTGGCACTGCAGACCAACATAGACATTCCGACAGATCCTTAGCGCAACACTAAATAAGTAATTCCCTTCCCTGACGAGACTCTGGAAAAGAACCGGCAAAAGCAAACCAGGACAGGACACCGCCGATAATGGCCGCCACCACCTCCACCTCCGGCGGGCCTATCCACCTCGAACAGGACGCGCTATGACCACGGTGTAGGGAGCGAGGTTGGGAGGCGCGGTGGGCGTGGGCCTGAGCGAAGCTGGGAGGTTCGGTGGAAGGGACTGATTGGTTGCCAGTGCGCCAAGGCTGACGTCACCGGCCAGGAGATATTAGCGAGTGCCGAACGCCATTGTGAGTGCTGGGGAGAGTTGGTTCGAGGAGTTGGTTCGAGAGAGTTGAGTTGGTTCGAGAGGGAGAGCACGAGAGTTGGTCGAGTTGGTCTGGAAAAATAAGCGAGTTGGAAGGACGGAGAGAGACTTGGCAGTGAGTGAGAGAGTTGCCCGAGTTGAGGAGCGCAGAGGTTTTCCCAGCCAGAGCAGTTCGCAAGCGGTTCGGACAGAGATCCCAGCCCTGGCAGTTGCGAGCAGTTGACCAGCTCGGCTCGCAGTTCACGGTTTGAGTTGGCTTGTCGACCATGTGCGAGGGTCGGCCTTGTGGTGCTCGGTTTTTGGTGCTTGGTGGTCGGTGCTTTTTTTTTTTTTTTTTTTTTTTTTTTTTGTATACAAGATCGAGGCTCGTGAAAGAGCGAACATTAATCACACAGAAAGACAAACCGACACATAAAACATATAACATAGGGAGCGGTAGACAAGATGGGGAGAGAGGGGGAAGGACACAAACACAACATTTGAGAGCAGGGACCGAGAGACATGGAGACATCGAGAGATCTGAGAGAGGGCGAGGGCTTTGGGGGGGGGGGGGCGTGGGAAGGGGGCAGTGGGAGAGGTATAAAACATATGGACACTGCCAGGACTTCCAGGAAAGAAGTTGGAATTTCAAACAAGGTGGATCTGGGGTGAATTAGCGGGGGTAGAAAAGATCAAGGTTTTGGATGGGGGAAGATAAGAGATGGTGGTGAACAGCTGTTTTAAAGACCTGGAGGGAGGAGTGGGATTGAAGGGAGTGAGGGAGTTTGTTCCAGAGGCGGGAGAAAAGAGGAATGAAAGAGTGAAGGTGAGCGGAGAGCCGAGATTTCGGCAGTTTAACCATCAGAGGGTTGCTGGCAGATCTTGTGCGACCTGTAGGAATATTTGGGGGACAGAGCACAGAGAGAGCTGGGGGTGCAAGGCCGGAGAGGAGTCGGTAGAAGACAGAAAGACCACCTACCTGCCTGCGGTGAGTGAGTGAAAGGCCCTCAGAGATAGCTTCATCGCGGGAGATTCCAATAATTCTGAAAGCTTTGGTTTCAACAGCGTGAAGCCGAGCTAGGTGTGAGGCAGGAGCACCGGCCCATAGGGGAGAACAGTATTCCATTGAGCTGCGGATGAAAGCCTTGTATGTGGTGAGGAGCTCAGGTGTGCCGAGGAAGGACTTCGCACGACGGAGGATGCCCAGTCGGCGACTGGCTTTGGAGGCCAGCTTGGAAATGTGGTTTTCCCAAGAAAGATCATGGCAGATAACGTGGCAAGCTTTGGCAGATAACGTGGCAAGATCATGGCAAGCTTTGGAGGTTGGAGCGAGGCGTGCCACTTGACGAAAGGAGCCACGTGTGGGCAACGGAGATTGAAGACGACGGACAGATAAGACCGAGTTGCGCGTTCACAATTGCATGACGAGACATTTCTTTTGGTATTCCTTTCCCTCGTCTGTGTTTGAGATCTGTCGTGTGGAGACGTCCCGATTAGGATATTCATTACCGGCGCGTGCTTTTCCTGTCCTTGCCTTTTTCTTTAATAAACCCTTGTATTATTTTACATCCCCTGTTAAACCTGTGCCCGCTTGAATTAATTTCCTTGCAGGACCGGAGCTACGTCGGTGCGCTGAAGGTAAACTTTTGCCCCAGTCTCCATTTTCCTTCTTCCTCCCGCACTTATTATAGCACAATCCATGTTTGGTTATCGCCTCAATTAAAGCCGTTCCGGTCTTCCGCGGCTTCTGGTGTTAACCGGGAGTCGCGCGACAATATATATACATATATTGATTTTAATCACCAGGTGAAAATAATTTATCGGTCGCGCCAGACCAAAGCAAGATCACGTGAGCAAGATGGCGGATCATGGAAGGGACAAGATGTTCTGTCCGCTTAAGTTAAGATGGTGCTTAGTGGACCTACTTTGACTTACGTAGCTTTATGAATACCGGCCCAGGACTCTTCCTAGAGCTGGCCGCCCGGCCAAACTGAGCAATCGGGGGAGAAGTGCCTTGGTAATAGAGGTGACCAAGAACCCGATGGTCGCTCTGGCTGAGCGCCAGATATCCTGTGTGGAGATGGGAGAAACTTCCAGAAGGACAACCATCACTGCAACACTCCACCGATCTGGGATTTATGGCAGAGTGGCCAGACAGAAGCCTCTCCTCAGTGAAAGACACATGAAAGCCCGATTGGAGTTTGCAAAAAAGCACCTAAAGGACTCTCAGACTGTGAGAAACAAGATTCTGTGGTCTGATGAAACCAAGATTTAACTGTTTGGCCTCAATTCTAAGCGTCATGTCTGGAGGAAACCAGGCACCGCTCATCACCTGCCCAATGCCATCCCAACGGTGAAGCATGGTGGTGGCAGCATCATGCCGTGGGGGTGATTTTCAGCAGCAGGTACTGGGGGACTGGTCAGGGTTGAGGGAGCAATGAACGAAGCAAAGTACAGAGATCTACTCAATGAAAATCTGAAACAGAGCGCTCAGGACCTCAGACTGGGCCGAAGGTTCACCTTCCAACAGGACAATGACCATAAGCACACAGCCAAGACAACGCAGGAGAGGCTTAGTGACAACTCTGTGAAGGTCTTTGAGTGGCCCAGCCAGAGCCCTGACTTGAACCCAATCGAACATCTCTGGAGAGACCTGAAAATGGCTGTCCACCAACGGTCCCCATCCAACCTGACAGAGCTTGAGAGGATCTGCAGAGAAGAATGGCAGAAAATCCCCAAATCCAGGTGTGCAAAGCTTGTCACGTCATACCCAAGAAGACTCGAGGATGTAATCGCTGCCAAAGGTGCTTCAACTAAGTACTGAGTTGTCGGTCTGAATACTTATGTCAATGTGATATTTCAGTTTTTTCTTTTTAATGAATTTGCAAAACTTTCTAAAATCCTGTTTTCTCTTTGTCATTATGGAGTATTGAGTGTAGATTGATGAGGGAAAAAATGAATTTAAACAATTTCAGCATAAGGCTGCAACATAAGAAAATGTGAAAAAAGTGAAGGGGTCTGAATACTTTCTGAATGCACTGTATCTATTAATACATATACCAACCCATATCGAATATCACAACTACATCTCCTCACGCTTACTCTAATACATTTATTGAGGGGCCCTAAATTTACCCTAACTAACCCTAACTTTACCAAGCAATGTTAACCCCGAGATGTCTCATCTTCAAAAATATATGCACAAATTAGTAAAATGATAATCCCTGCGCTAATCCATCATCAAATTGAGTCCTTACATAAACAAGTCTTGTGAACTGAATAATTTACCCTCTGTGGACATCTGTGAAAGCTCCACAAATTACCACAACAGTAATTTACTCCTTCAGTTTTTACAGTGTTGGAGGATCTAAAAACAGAATCTTTTCGTGGGAAGAAGACAACCGCTCACACACCCCATCCTCTCTCCGCTGTTCATCCTTCCTCCTCCCCCCACCAATCCTTCCTTGGCCCTCCCCCACATTCAGCAACTCAGCACGTTTCACTAATACCACTCTCACCCACTGTTTCCTCATCAAACGAAATATAATGCCCAGGTGTAAGGTAGTCGGGAAGCGGAGGAATGGGAAGAGGAAAGAGTAGCTGGCTAGGAGAGAGAGGAAGAATCCACAGTGCATGATTCTACTGTGTCTGAAGTGTCTTGTGTTCCTCCCAGATTCGAGGGAGCATTGCTTGGCGCCCACATCGTTTGTGTGGATCATTTTCCAGCCTTAAGCTTTGCGAGTGCAGAGGTGCTGCCATCTTGCGATTTTCTCGGACAATCCTGCATCTCATGGCTGGTGCATCTTCAGCGATGTGGCGCTAAGTACCTCCCTAATGCAATTACATAAATTATTATACCTTAGAGTGCAATCGACGGCGAGATATTTGAAAATGAAAAAATGCCACATGGGGTGAACGCAGACCACATGAGGGCGTTTGATGAACTTTTTTGATCGAAAAAAATAATTCCCAGACACCTTGAACTTGAAATTAGAGGATCAATGTTTTTCTGTAGCTTACGGGAAATAATCTTATACACACAGACACACACACACATACATACATATACGCACACACACAAACATACACACACACACACACACACACACCTGTAGTGTCCATGTTGTTTATGCTGTGTATCCCTCCCCAGCCCTCTCCCTTCCACAGATCTCCTGATTTACCTGTTCTCTGCTGTTGTTGTGCTTTTCTCTGTCACCCCCGCTTGTCTCCCGCACCCTTTATTATATGTTCTATGTGTTAGCTCTTATACAAACCTCGACTAGGGATACAAAAAGGAGGGAAAGGGCCGGCCCATGGGCCCTCTGACCCCCATTATACTCCGGGATCGGCACTCTAACCTGACAAATCCGGGCAGCAGGGAAGAATGGGGAAGATTCCTCTCTTCTTCCCTGTCTTGCGTTGGAGGGTAAAACCACCGCGAAGAAGCATCGCGAATAGTTGTCCCCTTGGTAGTTTGCGAACATGCTGCCCATTGTTGTTCAGCTCCTCCATGAGCCAAGACCCTTCTATAAAGAAATCCCTCCCTCCTCCCCCCCTCCTCACCCCCCCCCCCCCCACCCCCACACCCTTCATGGGAGGAAGAGAAGGAAATGAATTCCTATACATTTCCTACTTAAACATAACGGTATACAGAATGAGGGCAATTATAACGACTGTATAAACATCATAACATTTACCATGTTGAGAAATTTGGGTTGATCTACATGACACACGGGTTCAGGGTCTTTCATGGCATTTGGATTCAACAGGGTCAGAAAATGTATTTACCATAAAAGAAATAAACGATATAATAAATGAAATAGCTTATTTAACTTTCAATTTAGTGTCGGATCAAACACACCCTCAGGCGATAACCAGAACTTCTCATTCGGCTTATTTTCAAGTACTGACTCAAATAAAATAGCTGTTTTCAACCCTAAAGTCGGTTTATGGGCTCGGTTGTGATGGAATAATCTGGCATTCCCTGTAAAATGAAGCTCGATTGCTTCTCACATAAACATTTATTATACAATTAAAATGAGGTGCAGCACAGAAAAAACTAGAACGGCACTCAGCAGAGAGCATACCTCCGCCAGGTGAACACTTTACGTTTTGTATCCGAGAGTAGACCAGAAAATCACAATACAGAATCACATTTAATCAAAATCATCCGTCCATAACTTTTTGAGACATTATCGTTTTTGGCCCCGACCTCTCTCCCAATGGTGAAGAATCACTTTAAAAATTCTACGAGCCGGATCAGGATCCGGATCTTCACCAAAATTGAATTGATTCTTCCTTGTCACACACACCCAACCTGTCCACCAAGGTTCGTCCAAATGCGGCCATAACGTTTTGAGATATCCTGCTGTGTATCGTTTCTGGCCCTGTCTCCCAATGGTGAAGAATCACTTAAAACATTCTAGTAGCCGGATCTTTATACAGTATAAAGGGCTTTACACAGTGCAGAGTCTTGGAGATGAGCGTGGGCGTTCTCTCTGACGTCATGACGCCCACGCGTTCCGTTACGAATGTCCCACTCAGTGCGCGCGATCTGCACCGTGCAACAATAAAGAAACAGGTTGTAACATTGCTACTGTAACATCACAGCTTTATACGTTGCTAAACTGTTTTGTTGGTATTCGAATTTCTTGTGTTTATAGCATTTATTGATAAAAAAAACCTGGCATTGGGTTAACGGTTGAGATGGTCGGCTTGAGATATTTGGGGTCTTCAATTTGAGCCCATGTGGCACCGTTGAATTAACCCCAGGTGGGTTGACTCAGCCTGTTCATCCTTCAGAGGTCGGCAAAATGAGTACCAGGTGACTGGTAATGGGGGCAACTGCATCAGAGTGCAAGCGCATGTCCAGAAAATGATACAACCAGCAGCAACAGGCTGCACACGAAACCCCCACCGTTTATCGATCAATTTGATTATAGTTGTGCATAATATAGTTTTGCAGAAATTATCATCGACGAACGATATTAACGATGAGGCAACGGTGAAGTTTAAAGGGCATGATTAAGGGTTAGGATTTGTGATCACCTTCACGCATTTAAATCGTGAAATTCAACATCAGCGTTTACACACATACACGTACATACACAAACACACACGTACCTACACAAACACACACATCCACAAACACATACACTTATACATACATACACACACACACATACACAAACACATACACTTACACATAGTTACGGATTCGGCACTTATCTATATAATAATACCGTAAGGACTCGACTTTGTTATCCCTTTTACGGCGCACCCAGTGACCCGATGCCCACGGCACTAATGCATTTTCCATCTACGAACCGCGCTCTTTGTTTATCACGTACAGCCATACTCGAAAAATCTGAATTCGCCGACTTTGGGACCAAAAAGTATCCGATTAACGGCCGATACGACGCCATCTTACGACACCATCGTATTGGCGTCTGCTGGGCGAAGGCGATGCGAGCCGTCCGCTGATTGGACAGTCGAGTGGTGTGATGGGTGGTGTGAACCAAATGGTCTTTATCGTCATTTTAATAAAGTTAAATGGAGTGACGCTTTGGAAACGTTTTTTGAAGTTTGAAGTTTTTTCGAATCGAAGTGAAGAAGTTTTTGAAGTTTTGATTTTGGAAACGTTAAATGGAGAAACAGTTTCACAGGAAGAGAATGCGATGCGATGAAGAAGAATCCATCTTTATTTTATTTTTTTGAACCACATTGAAGCTCCACGAAGTCAAGAATGTGAAACTACGTGAATGTAATGAAATAAAAATGTACATAAACGACACAGTTCTATGAAACAGCTTCACAGGAAGAGAATGCGATGCAATGCGATGAAGAAGAATCCATCTATTCCGCCATTTGTGCCGGTGTCATCGATGGCGGTGTACGCTAACCTCATCAGGTGGGTTTACCATAATTTCTTCCATATACTGTGATAACAACGAAGTGAAACCGATCAGCAGCCTATCAGTA
Source organism: Myxine glutinosa (assembly GCF_964187855.1). Lineage (NCBI taxonomy): Eukaryota > Metazoa > Chordata > Myxini > Myxiniformes > Myxinidae > Myxine > Myxine glutinosa. The sequence continues at coordinate 234,327,157 of NC_136262.1, forward strand.
TCTGCTCTATTCACGGTGCTTAAGGTAATCCTTCAAATCATTTACGTTGACGAAGCATGGCATACGAGGCCCGTTCAAAAAGTTCACGGAACGACGTACTCTCAAAGGTCTGAGGCCAAAATGTTTGTTTTTTTCCCCCCTTACACAACGGAAACAACAATTGGATAGGTAGGGCCGAGGCCTATGCCTACGTTTCGCTCCTGCATCTGCCACCGTTCATGATTATCAAAGTAGGCTTTACCCTGTTCACAATAAGGTAGAAATCAGTAAGGTGTATACGAAGAGATAAAAGGATGGCATTGACTTCGAGACGGTACGTGATAGTTGGCTGCGGCTGGCTGATGCCACGTTTTTTTTTTCCTAAGTGCCATGGATGCTGATGGACATAATAAAGGTATCGGCTGATCTCTCATCGTAATATTACCCGATGGAAATGAACTGTTTCTTTGTTTGTCATTTCCTGTGCAATAATGTCAAATTGATGTCAGACATCCTTTTCTATTGACAGCTGCGCTCCTTTTCAATGGCATCGTCTAATGATATGCATGTTCTTCTTTCATATAATTTTACACATGCACAATCAGTATTTCAACTCTTGCAGACATTGGAAAGGAAGTTGACTCACAGGCCAACTCTCTGGCTCAATCACAGGCCGACGCACAGGCGATGTAATTGTGAGTAGCATTTTTGCACAAGTGAAAATTGAAAATACACGTTTTTGGTATGTGGCTATGTTATTTTGTGTTTGTTTTGTCTCTAACAATATAAAATACAAAGTCAGGAGGTGACACTTTATACACAGTGTAAGTTGGATTCTACAAAGTGTCGCCTTTTTCTTGATTTTATTCACACAAATCCAACCCACACCATATAGTCTCATAAAAAATGGCCAGAGTGGTGCTATGCCGATTCCTATTACGAATCCATTCATTTTTCAAAAGTATATCGTAGCGTTGTCATTTAAGTAGATTGCAATAAATACGTTGTTCATATACGCACTCTTCATTCTCATCTTTCTTCCTAACTCTTACTCGGACAAGCAAATCCCCTATGCCATCCATAATGGTACACTCTATCCATACACCACATCCTCCCTTCCGTGGATGTTCCACGGGTTTCGGCTAGTTATTATTATTATTGTTATTATTATTATTGTGGGTTCTAAGTATTATGGGTATTGTTGTTTAAGGGAAATGGTTATTGTGGCTAAGAGGTTAAAAGCGCTCATGGTAAAAATGAGACAGGTAATCGGATCGTGACCCGGAAGAAAAAGGGTGGAAGAGGAAGAAGACGAAAGGACAGTGAAAGACTTGCCTTGAAGCTCTGTCCGGAGCGTGGTTGAGCGAACGTTGCGAGTGGACTTTGGGTCCTTGAAAGGAAGTTCGAGCGATAGGTGATATCGCCGGAGTATGGTGAAGCCTGCGTAGACGGGTATCGGCATTGAGATTCCGGACAATCCTTGCCTAGAAGATCTGGCTCGAGTGAGGGCCGTCCACCATTTCGCACCACGCGCTACCTTCCTTGGAAAAGGTTTTGGTCGCGTCGGCTGGGCTTATCCTCCGGTGGTTTGCCGGGGACAGCTGTGCAATAAAGCGGCGTTTGAAGATTGCACTGCGGTCCGCTGATTGAACGGTGCAGGTGCACGTCTGGATCGCGTCTTTGGGAGTTGCCTTTCTACCGCGAGTTTGCTGGGTGTTGGACCACGTGACTTCTGTGTCGCTTCGACCGTCTGCGCCTCGGTTGCTCTTGATCGGACATTGTTCCAACGATCGCCGGAGCGAATCAACTTCGCCTTGAAGGTTATAGAGACATTGAAGAGGTTCTTTCCATGTACTGGGAACAGTGAGTTCGATTCCTTTAACAGAGGGTACCATCCTAAGATTGATTGTATGGTGGCTGGCTATCATGGTTGTATCATTATTCCAGTGTGATTTTTAATATATTCTTTTTGTTGGTAACCATTGGTGTGGTTTCGATCTTGATTTTGACACGGAGTAATATATATTTTTCTGCCGTGATTCCTCCCGGGGTTCGGAGGTATACGCCCCCTTGTTGAGTCCTTACACTCGGAGGTATACGTTCGGAGGTATACGACCAGGAGGTCGGGGAGGAACACGTAACAGAAATTGGGGGCTCGTCCAATTGAAACTCTTGGGCTCGAAATTGGGTCTGCCTCCGGGATCTAAAATTCCCTAAATTTAGTCCGGGAAAGAATTCCCTAACATTCCCAGAATTCCCAAATTTCCCCCCCCCCCCCAAAAAAAATTTGTTTTTAAAATTTCTTGTGTGAAGGTTAACAGGTGTTAACAATGGTCACCATGGAGTTTGATGCAGAGAAGTTTGCAGTGACCCCTAGTGAAGCACAGTTCAGAGCGTTAGTAAAATCGGACCTCTTGAAATTGGCCAAACATTTTAGCTTGGAGGTCCGAACTAATATGAGGAAGGCAGAGACGCAGACAGTGGTGATACAATCTATGGTGGGATTAGGAACATGGGAAGAGGTAGCCTGGGATTGGTTACCCGAGGAACAAGAAAATGTGTGAGCTCCAAAAAATGGAGATGCAATTGCAGAGCGAGGAAAGAAGAGCAACACAGGAAAGAGAACTCCAGGAAAGGTTAAAAGCAGAGGAAAGGAAAGCAGAAGAGAGAAGAGAAGAGAAACAAGCAGAGGAAAGGAGAGTTGAAAGAGAACTCCAGGAAAGGTTAGAAGAGAAAAAAGTACAAGAAAGAGCAGTGGAAAGGAGAGTTGAAAGAGCACTCCAGGAAAGGTTAGAAGAGAAAAAAGCAGAGGAAAGGAGAGCTGCAAGGGAACTCGAAGCAGAGGAGAGAAAAGCCGACAGGGAGTTAAAGGACCGTGAAATGGCGCTTCAGCAGGAACTTAAACTCAAGGAGCTGGATTTAATGAAAGAACGGGGAGAGGTACCATCCATGCCGACTGGTTCGACACCTAGTCAGAACACCTGGGATGTTGGCAGACATGGAAGGCTGGTTCCACCCTTCAATGAAAAGGAGGTAGCCAATTTTTTTTCACACTTTGAGAAGGTGGCTCAACTGCTAAACTGGCCTGAGGAGTCCTGGACCATATTAGTGCAAAGTGTTCTGGTGGGTAAAGCTCAAGATATTTATTCGGCTTTACCGATTGACCAATGTGCATATTATGAGGTATTGAAGAAAAACATTCTCAAAGCCTATGAATTGGTCCCTGAAGCTTACCGGCAAAAATTCCGGAACGCCAGGAAGAGGGAGAGTGAGACCCATGTGGAGTTTGCCAAAATGCAAGAAACCACGTTTGATAGGTGGTGTGATTCCAAAGGGGTTGGGAAAGACTTCGAACTATTGCGACAATTGATCCTGGTGGAGGAATTCCAGCAGTGTGTCCACGAGGACATTAAAGTACATCTAGAGGAAAGGAAAGTACCCAAGTTGTATGAGGCAGCAACCATGGCAGATGACTATGCCTTAACCCACAGGATGGGGTTCCACAAGCCTAACTTCTCGCCTAGACCTAGCCAGGGAGCTATGAAACCTCAGGGGCGGAGAACGAAAATTCATAGGGGCGGCCTCGAGATGACTATGAGGACCACTCTGATACCACGACTTCTAGAAATCAGAAGACAACAGTTCCAAGGCAGACGTATCCTCCGGGGGGCTCGAGGCAGACCACGAGGTTCTCCTCCGGGCCTACTTGTGCTTTTTGCCATAAACCTGGACACTTGATGTCCCAGTGTTACACCATGAAAAGGGAAAATCAGGAACGGAGTTCGACTAGTACAACTCCAAATGCAATGGCCATTGTGAGAAATCGCCCTCAAAAGGGTTACCAACCATTTATTTCAGAGGGGTTTGTGTCACTGGATGGAGCCTCGACTAACCGGAGACCTGTGAGGGTATTGAGGGACACAGGAGCACATCAATCTTTAATGCTTGAAGGCATCTTGCCATTGTCAGAGGAGACGGCAACTGGTGAAAGTGTTCGTTTACAGGGGATTGGTGGCTGTGTTAGTGCTAAACTTCATGTCATCCATTTGGAGTCCGATTTGGTGTCAGGACCGGTCACCGTCGGTTTACAAGCCACGCTTCCTGTAGAGGGAGTATCTGTTGTTATCGGGAATGATTTGGCCGGTGGTCAAGTTTATGGTAACCAGATGGTTGTTAAAAAGCCCAGGAGGGAAAATAACACCACACCAGTTAGGGATGGCGACAAATTTAGCAAGTTATTTGTAGGTGGACTGAACTTCAAAACAAAGGAAGAGGTTCTGGAGTCTGCCTTCAGCAAATATGGACCGCTTTTGGAAGTGCTGCTGATAAAAGACAGGGAGACACAAAGGTCAAGAGGGTTTGGCTTTGTCACGTTTGAAAACTCAAAGGACGCCAGAGAGGCAGAAAAGGATCTGAATAGCAAGGAGTTGGAGGGTCGGACCATAACAGTAGGGAAGGCATTTCATAGGTGCCGTGGGATCTACAGACGAGGACCACGGAGTCGTAGTTTTGGTGATGGCCACAATCAATATTATTATGGAGGCTCCCAGAGTTACGGCAGCCCCTGAAGGAAGGATTATCCGAGCAGTGGCCGAGAAGGAGACCGCTATTCATGTGACTACAGTGACAACTGGTCCAACCGTGATTGTTAGGAAAGTTAGAAAGAGTTGAAGCACTGAATGCTGCGGAGCAGCCGAGCCAATATTCCTACACGGATTAACCATGAACGCCACGTTCCTAAAGGCGTCCATGTTGTGAACTTCCCGACACGGATTAACCGTGAACTCCACATTCCTAAAGGCATCCATGTAGTGAACTTTCCTGCACGGAATAACCGTGAACTCCATGTTCCTAAAGGCGTCCATGTAGTGAACTTTCCTGCACGGACTAACCGTGAACTCCACGTTCCTAAAGGCATCCATGTAGTGAATACTTCCGGGCCTCACCACCCAACCACCATGGAACCTGGCTTTCAGCTCAGCTTCCCGGGGAAAAGTGCTGTAGATTTGCTTGACTTTGGGTTTTTGAGTACTACCCCTTAACCTTCATTCAAAAGAAACGAAAAGTAAAGTCAGAGGGTGATGAGATGGAGTTTGGCTTTGCAGGAGTCCAACGGGGAAATTGAACATGTAAAGGGCAGGGATAATGTCGTGGCTGACGCTTTGTCCAGAGTCAGTTAATGTTGGAAATCTCTGTGGGTTGGTTGAAGTTTGTTGCTTTATTTTTGGGAGATATTATTTGCTGCTCATGGGAATTGGTGATTTGGGGTTGTGAGTTTACTTTTGTTTGTTTAAAGAGTTTCCCGGCAAAGAAAGTTTTCGCTGTGTTCAAACTTTCTTTCTTGAGGGGGAAAGTGTTACGGATTCGGCACTTATTATTATTATTATTTTTGTTATTATTGTTATTGTGGGTTCTAAGTATTATGGGTATTGTTGTTTAAGGGAAATGGTTATTGTGGTTAAAAGGTTAAAAGCGCTCATGGTAAAAATGAGACAGGAAATCGGATCGTGACCTGGAAGAAAAAGGGTGGAAGAAGAAGAAGACATAAGGACAGTGAAAGGCTTGCCTTGAAGCTCTGAACAGAGCATGGTTGAGCGAACGTTGCGAGTGGACTTTGGGTCCTTGAAAGGAAGTTCGAGCGATAGGTGATATCACCGGAGTATGGTGAAGCCTGCGTAGATGGGTATCGGCATTGAGATTCCGGAGAATCCTTGCCTAGAAGCTCTGGCTCGAGTGAGGGCCGTCCGCCATTTCGCCCCGCGCGCTACCTTCCTTGGAAAAGGTTTTGGTCGCGTCAGCTGGGCTTATCCTCCGGTGATTTGCCGGGGACAGCTGTGCAATAAAGCGGCGTCTGAAGATTGCACTGCGGTTCACTGATTGAACGGTGCAGGTGCACGTCTGGATCGCGTCTTTGGGAGTTGCCTTTCTACCGTGAGTTTGCTGGGTGTTGGACCACGTGACTTCTGTGTCGCTTCGACCGTCTACGCCTCGGTTGCTCTTGATCGGACATTGTTCTAACGATCGCCGGAGCGAACCAACTTCGCCTTGAAGGTTATAGAGACATTGAAGAGGTTCTTTCCATGTACTGGGAACAGTGAGTTCGATTACTTTAACAGAGGGTACCATCCGAAGATTGATTGTATGATGGCTGGCTATCATGGTTGTATCATTATTCCAGTGTGATTTTTAATATATTCTTTTTGTTGGTAACCATTGGTGTGGTTTCGATCTTGATTTTGACACGGAGTAATATATATTTTTCTGCCGTGATTCCTCCCGGGGTTCGTAGGTATACCGAGACCAGGAGGTCCGGGAGGAACACGTAACAATACACATACATACACAAACACATACATACACAAACACATAGATACACAAACACATACGTACACATACACACACACACATACACAAACACATACATACACAAACATATCCATACACAAACACATACATACACAAACACATACATACACAAACACATACATACACAAACACATACACACACACAAACACATACATACACAAACACATACATATGCAAACACATACATACACAAACACATACATACACTTTTTTTCAATCTCTAAAATCCTCAATTTTAATCCGATTGACTTGAAATTTGAATTGGATTTCCATATCCGCTAACTGAATTCAACCACCAACTATTTTTGAGATCAGCGTTGGCCAAAAGGTGGTGGAGTGGGGTGAGGGGTGTAGGTTGGTCATGGGTATTGTTAGCCAGGGTGATGGTTGAAGGGGAATTGTGAGAGGATGGCGGAGAAGTGGAAAGAGGTGGGTGTGGGTTGGTTGTGGTTATTGTTAGCTCGGGTGACGTTTGATGTTTTATTTTTTTTTTCTGGAAAATTGAGATGCCTCAAAAACAAAGGACACCTAAGTTGAACAGAAATCAGTAATTTCAATTTTATCAAAGGAAATCAGCAAGAAATCCAAGTCAATGTAGTTGTCAGCAGAAAATATCCGATGGCAGAAAAATGTGTTGCACGCTTGGAACAACATCACCCGTGGGGTCGCCCGTGGGGCGGGTACTCTGCTAGTTCATCATAATGTGCCATTCCATATTCACAATAACACAGACTGCATTTGTGCTTTGTGGACCTCTCTTTATTGCAAAAGGCCTCACAAATTCAAGTTTCATGAAAAACATGGGCAGGAGTCTTCCTCGGATAAACAATTTTACAACAAGGGTGTTCTCCCCATATCACACATGGCAAAGAAATACAGACAACAGCAAAGAATGAGTAGAAATTGATGTTCAAACTGCCATGGAAAGATGCCATCTGAGAATAAACAAAAAGGGACACGAAAAACAACTAAATCATACAGAAAGGAAAATTCCTCAACACTGGTCACAATCAAAAAACTCAAATGCTGGTTCGGGGGTGTTGGCTGGTTGTCGGGGTTACAGATGGTACTCTGAGGACTTGTGCTGACCAGATATATGCCCAAAGGGCTGTACGCTCTCACAATAGCTTTCTCCTTACTGGTTCACTGAATACCTTGTCGACTGCTGAGGATCGCTTACAAGGGGGAAAGGGGAGGGGGGAAGGGGGCACGTACAACCCAGTATGGGTACTGTTATGTGAATTTAACAAACAATTAACAGCAAAACTCTTCCCACAGTCAAAGCACTTTTTATGCGAGCACTCCAGCGTGGGCTGCACGATGGAAGTTCAAGCTCCGTTTAGAAATAAAATCCTTGTCACAAGTAGAACATTTGTAAGGACACCCTCGTTGGTTGTTATCTCCACAGGTGGGTTTAAGGAGATGAGAGGAAGTTCCCCCAGAACTCAAAATCTCCACCTTCTTTTTCGGTAAAGGATTATTATTCATGAACCAGTTTGTGAAACTTCATCCTCGTAGCTTTGTTCCAAGGGCTCATTTTAGAATCCTCACTGAACCTCTGACAGCCTCCACCTGTAGCTTGTTTGCTGTGATATTCCCCGGAATGCATTTTAAGTTCTCAGTTATGCTTTTCTTGATCATCCGGATTCCCTGTTGCTCCGACTATCACTGGTGCAATTTCAGGTTTCTTCAATCTTGAAATCCTCTCAACCTCATTTTTCCTATCCTGGTGTTTCAGATTTCAGCTCTCCTGTATGGATCCTCATATGCAATTTCAAATGGCCTTTTCGAGAGAAACCTTCATCACATGTCGAGCATTTATGCGGTCGCTCTCCTGTATGGATCATCATATGTAATTTCAAATGGCCTTTTTGAGAGAAACCTTTCTCACATATCGAGCATTTGTGAGGGCGCTCTCCTGTATGGTTCCTCAAATGTAATTTCAAATTGAAGCTACGAGAGAAACCTTTATCACATATCGAGCATTTGTGGGGTCGCTCTCCTGTATGGATCCTCATATGTAATTTCAAATTGCCTTTTTGAGAGAAACCTTTATCACATATCGAGCATTTGTGTGGTTGCTCTCCTGTATGGATCCTCAAATGTAATTTCAAATCGCCTTTTTGAGAGAAACCTTTGTCACATATCGAGCATTTGTGCGGTCGCTCTCCTGTATGGATCCTCATATGCACTTTGAAACCGTTTTTTTGAGAGAAACATTTATCACATATCGAGCATTTGTGTGGTCGCTCTCCTGTATGGATCCTCATATGCACGTTGAAATCGCCTTTTTGAAAGAAACCTTTATCACATATCGAGCATTTGTGAGGGCGCTCTCCTGTATGGATCATCATGTGGAATTTCAAATTGCTTTTTGACAAGAAACCTTTATCACAAATCGAGCATTTGTGAGGGCGCTCTCCTGTATGGATCCTCATATGTAATTTCAATTTGTCTTTTTCAGAGAAACCTTTATCACATATCGAGCATTTGT
>NC_136262.1:234340996-234373496 GCF_964187855.1 Myxine glutinosa
TCTCTGTACCCATCTTACCCAGTCATACCCAGCTGCTCCTGGACGCTGTGTGCTTCTCTCCCAAGAAGGTGGAGACGTTTCTGTCAAACCTCGACTCTGATTCCACAACCAGACCAGACGGCATTAGCCCACGGTCCCAAAATTCTGCTCCGCGATGCTATCTTTTTTCTTTTTCTTTTTTTTTTTGGATACAGAATCGAGGCTCGTGAAACAGCTAACATTTATCACACAAACAAATCAAACAGACAAACAAACAAAGTATATAAAAAGGGGAGCGGTAGACAAGATGGGGAGGGAAGGGGAAGCACATAAACACAACATTTGAGAGCAGGGACATCGGGAGATGTGTGGGAGGGAGAGGGCTTGGGTGGAGGCGGCATGGGAAGGGGGGTGGGGGGGGGGGTGGGGGAGAAGTATAAACACAAGGACACCAAGGACTTCCAGGAAAGAAGTTGGTATTTCAAAAAAGTGGATTTGGGGTGAAATTAGCGGGGGTAGACAAGATCAAGGTTTTGGATGGTGGAAGACAAGAGATGGTGGTGAACAGCTGTTTTAAAGACCTGGAGGGAGGAGTGGGATTGAAGAGAGTGAGGGAGTTTGTTCTAGAGGTGGGAGAAAAGAGGAATGAAGGAGTGAAGGTGAGCAGAGAGTCTCGATTTTGGCAGTTTAACCATAAGAGGGTTGCAGGCAGATCTTGTGCGACCTGGAGGAATATTTGGGGGACAGAGCCCAGAGAGAGCTGGAGGAGCAAGGCCGGAGAGGAGTCGGTAGAAGACAGAAAGACCACCAACCTGCCTGCGGTGAGTAAGTGAAAGGCCCTCGGAGGTAGCTTCATCGCGGGAGATTCCAATGATTCTGAAAGCTTTGGTTTCAACAGCGTGAAGACGAGATAGGTGTGAGGCAAGAGCACCAACCCAGAGGGTAGAGCAGTATGCCATTGAGCTGCGGATGAAAGCCTTGAATGTGGTAAGGAGCTCAGGTGTGCCAAGGAAGGACTTCGCACGACGGAGGATGCCCAGTCGGCGACTGGCTTTGGAGGCCAGATTTGAAATGTGGTTTTCCAAGGAAAGATCATGGCAGATAGTGAGACCCAAAAGCTTGAGTGACAGACTTCTTGGTGAGGATTATTCCGAAAGTGGATGGGAGGGTTGTCCAGTCGGTCTTTTCGGAGAGACATCGTAAGAGTGTGAGATTTGTCAGGATTGAAAGACATGTTCCACTTGTTTGCCCAGTCTGTGATTTTGTCCAGGTCTGCAGAGAGTGACGAGGCTGCAGACTGCCGATCTGAGGGATGAGGAATGGAGCGGCAGAGAGTGGAGTCATCAGCAAAGAGATAGAGAGGATTTTCAAGAGAGTCGGAGAGATCATTAATGAAGACCAGAAAAAGCACAGGGCCCAGAACACTGCCTTGGAGAACTCCAGCCTGAACAGGAAGAGGAGATGAGAGAAACCCATTCAGGGCCACACATTCACTCCGACTACAGAGGAAGTCCGCCAGCCATGCGTGGAGATTTCCATGGATACCATAGGAGGAGAGTTTGGTGAGCAGAGCAGGGTGCCAGACCGTATCGAAGGCACGTGATATGTCAAGGGAGACAGCTCTAACTTCCTGTTTGGCATTGAGGACCTCCATCCATTGTTGAGACAGCAGAAGCAGCATGTCCAGAGTAGAGTGACCTGGTCTGAAACCAAATTGATGATCAGAGATCAAGCCATTGGAGAAGAGGAAAGATTTCATATCCGAAGCAATGATGGATTCCATGACTTTGCTGATAATTGGGAGAAGGCTGATTGGTCTATAGTTGCTAGGATCTGTTTTTGCACCTTTTTGTGTAAAGCGGTGATGTTGGCTGATTTCCAAGCAGATGGCAGATGACCTTAAGCAAAAGAGAGGGTGAAGAGAACAGGGAGAGGGAGCGAAAGAGCGGAGGAACAGGATTGTAGGACCCGTGGGCTGATGCCGCCAGGTCCAGTTGCAGAATCAGAGTCGAGGGTTGACAGAAACTTTTCCACCTTGTCAGGAGGAAATGACACAGCGTCCAGGAGCAGCTGGGTACGACTGGGTACGGTGGGTACAGAGAGGGATGGGTTTGGGACACAAGATTTAGAGGCAAACACAGAGTTGAGGCATTCAGCTTTTTCACGTGCGGAGTCAGCTGTGTAGCCGATTGAGGTAAGGGAGGGGATGGTTTGGGAACAAACACTAGAAACAGATTTGACTAGACGCCACCAGGATTTGGAAGAGGGAGACAGATAAGAGAGTTCGGTCTTGAGAACGGAGAGATATTGTTTCCTGGCTCTCCTGAGGGTGGACACACACTTGTTTCGGGCTTTGCAAAATAAAATGAGATTTCCTTCCGTTGGATTGGCTTTCCAGGAGACGAAGGCAAGTTGTTTCTGGGCAACAGCCTCACCACAAGATTCCGTGTACCATGGACGGTTGGAAGGGTATGACAACTGAAGACGAGATGGGATAAATCTGTGCATGAGAGAGAGCAATTTACTTTGGAAGAATTCCCAGGATGAGTTGATGTCAGAGGCGGTAGAGATGGGAGACCAGTCCAGATGATTGATGGCTGCTTGAAGACCGTGCCAGTTGGCCTGAGTGAAATGCCAGACTCGTCGACGCTGAGGAGGCTCCCTGAGAATGTTCAGAGAGATGTCCACTTTAACAAGCACATGATCAGATCAGCCGATTGGAGCAGAAGAGCAGCAGACATTTTCAGGGAAGTTAGTCATAACCAAGTCCAGAAGAGAAGATGCTCCGTTGACTGAGATCCGGGTTGGGAAATTGACAGATTGTGTCAGTCCCAGTGAGTCGCAAAAGTCCTTTGCTGAGGAGCCATGGCTGGTGAAAGAAGTACCCACACCCAGCCAACTGGCATGGTGACAATTGAAATCACCACATATGAGGAAGAGAGAGTTGGGATGAGTCGATAGAAGTTGGTCCATATTATCAGACAGTGAGATGTAGATGGAGTCATCACTGTTTGGTGGACGGTACAACACACATATGAACAAGAGGTGGGAGCGAAGGGGAAGCCGTAGCCAGAGGTATTCCTGGGGGTGAGGTGGAGAGAGGGCAGTGCAGGGCGAGTGAGAAAGAGAGTTTTTGATAAAGATAGCAACCCCACCTCCAGGACGAGGCTCAGGTCTATCATACCGGTGGAGGGAGTAACCCGGGAGAGATACTAAGGAATCAGAGACATCATGAAGGAGGAAAGTTTCTGTTAAGCAGATCACGTCTGGTTTGTGAGAAGCAACCTGTATGGAGAGATCAGTTAAGTTTGAACGAAGGCCCCGGATGTTTGAGGTCCATACCATTTATGAAGAGGAAGGGGGAGCATCGGATACAGAACAGGGGGGGGGGGGGGAGGGGTAGGGTAAGATGTGGAAGAGGAGGAAGAGGTCGGGAGAGCTGTTGAAGGTGTGTCAGAGATTTCAGAATAGCTCGGAGATATGGAAGGATGGGGCGGACAAAAGGTTTGATGGTGATTGGGTGAGGCACAGTGAGGTGTTATTTGAGGAGGGGGAAGAGCGAGGCAGAACGTTGGGGGAGATGGAGGTGAGAGTTGGAAGGGGGAAGAAGTGGGGAGGACGCTTTGAGGAGGAGGGGTGAGAGGGGGGAAATGGAGAAGAAATGAGGATGGGGAGATTTGAAGGGGAGGGGTGAGGGGGGAGTTTATGAGGGGAGGGGTTAGGGGGGAGTTTAGGAGGGAAGGGACAAGCGGAGGGATTTGAAAGGGATGGGAGATGGGGGAGATTTGGAGGGGAGGGGTGAGGGGGGATTCTAGGAGGGGAGGAGCGAGGAGGGGCCGAGGAGGGGAGGAGTGTGGGGGGAGTTTAGGAGGGAAGGGGAAAGGGGGGAGATTTGAAAGGGATGGGTGATGGGGAGCATTTGGAGGGGAGGGGCAAGGGGGAAGATTTGAAAGGGATGGGTGATGGGGAAGATTTGGAGGGGAGGGGTGATGGGGAAGATTTGGAGGGGAGGGGTGATGGGGAAGTTTAGGAGGGCAGGGGTGATGGGGAAGCTTTGGAGGGGAGGGGTGAGATTGGATTTTGGAAAGTGTACGATTAATGGGAAACGAACATTTATTGCAAAATGAGTTTCTTGTGACCTTCAAGTCAAAAATACGTTTAAGGACGCTGGAGGGGGGAGGGGCGGTGGAGTGCAGGCGAGTTCAGGGAATGTATGAAAGAGGCACTGTAAGACATGGAATTTTTTTTTGGAATGAATAGATTTGGTGAGCAAGTCAAAAGCAACCTTTTAAAGAAGAAGAAGAAAAAGGTGTTATAATAAACGACAGAATACAGTATTTCAGGGGAAAGTTTAAACATTTTAAAGTTTAACAGTGAAAACTATCTGGGGAAATGGGGGTGGAACACATGGTCGAAGAACGAACGAACAAATAAGAACAATGAATAAGAACAGAGAAGGAAATTTTTTTTGGTTTTTTTTTTTTTTTTAGTTGAGAGTTTAAAAAAGGAAGTATGGGGTGAAAAGACTGGGAAAAACAGAGAATGAAAGTAATTGGAGCATAATCGACGGACCGCTGAGAGAAAAACAAAGCCTCAAGGTAGGACACGGTACAACGCCTCAAAAGACACGACACGAATTAACACGATTTTCTATGCAGGTATGAAAGATTTACACCGAGAATCTTCCTAGCGACCCACTGTAGGTACACACACCATAAAATAAATACAGTTTTGACGAAAATACAAATGGGAACAATTACTTAACTTCGATAGCGTGGACAGCTTTGAAAAAACGTAACCTCGCCGGCATGACCGGAAGCGGAAATCATCTCACCCTCTTTCTGTTCTCTTCACCCTCTCTTTTGCTCAAGGACATCTGCCATCAGCTTGAAAATCAGCCAACATTACTGCTTTACACAAAAAAGGTGCAAAAATAAAAACTTGCAACGACAGACCAATCAGCCTGCTACCAATTATCAGCAAGGTCATGGATTCCATCATCGCTTCTGATATGAATTTGGATCAATTTGGATTCAGACCACATCACTCTAATCTGGACATGCTGCTTCTGCTGTCTCAACAATGGATGGAGGTCCTCAATGCCAGACAGGAAATCAGAGCTGTATTCCTTGACATATGTCATGCCTTTGATACAGTCGGGCACCCCACCATGCTCACCAAACTTTCCTCTTTTGGTATCTCTAGAAATCTCCACGCATGGCTTGCGGACTTCCTCTCTGGTCATAGTCAACGTGTGGTCCTGAATGGAATTCTCTCATCTCCACTTCCTGTCAAGGCAGAAGTTCCTCGAGGCAGTGTTCTGGGCCCTGTGCTTTTTCTGGTCCTCAGCAATGATCTCTCCAACTGTCTGGAAAATGCTCTCTTTCTCTTTTCTGATGACTACACTCTCTGCCGCTCCATATCTCAACCCTCATATCAGCAGGCAGCAGCCTCTTCACTCTCTGCAGACCAGATAAAATCACAAACTGGTCAAACCAGTGGAACATGTCTTTCAATCCTGACAAATCTCACACTCTCACAGTTTCTCTTTGTAAAGACCATCTGTACAACCCTTTGTAACTCAATATTTTGGGTCTCACTATGTACCATGATCTTTCATGGGAAAACCACATTTCCAAGGTATCGCCGACTGGGCATCCTCCGTTGTGCGAAGCCCTTCCTTAGCACCTCTGAGCTCCTCACCACATACAAAGCTTTCATCTTCAGCTTGATGGAGTACAGCCCTCCCCTCTGGGCTGGTGCTCCTGCCTCACACCTAGCTTGTCTTCACGCTGTTTTTAACTGTTGATTCATGCTGTTGAAACCAAAGCTTTCAGAATCAGTGGAATCTTCTGCAATGAAGCTGATTCTGAGGGCCTTTCACTCTCTCACCGCAGGCAGGTTGGTGGTCTTTCTGTCTTATACTGACTCTTCTCCGGCCTAGCTCCCCTGCTCTCTGTCTCCCAAATATTCCTTCAGGACGCACAAGATCTGCCAGAAACCCTCTGCTGGTGTAACTGCCAAAATAAAGACTCTGCTCACCTTCACTCTTTCATTCCTCTTTTCTCCCGACCCTCTGGAATAAACTCCCACACACTCTTCAATCCGACTCCGCCCTTCAGGTCTTCAAAACAGCTGTTTACCACCATCTCTTATCTTCCTCCATCCAAATCCTTGGTCTTTTCTACCCCCGTTAATACACCCCACATCCACATTTTTCAAATTCTGACTTCTTTTCTGAAAGTCCAAGTAGTGTCCATTTGTTTTATACCAGTTTATCCCCTCCTCCCCTCCCCCCCCCCACCCCCGCCAGCGCTCCCCCTTTCACAGATCTACCTATGTCCCTGTTTTCTGCTGTTGTTGTGCTTGTGTCCTTCGTGCTTCCCTCTCTCCCCACCTCGTCTCCCACTCCTTATATTTTATGTGTCTCTGTTTGTTTTTGTGTTCGTAAGACGAATGTGTGTATTCTTTGTTTGTGTGTTTGTGTATTCTTTGTGTAAGAATAAAATACAAGTACAGATACATTCAAAGTACACTACCCCAATGCCAGATAATTAAATATTCTCCAGCGCGGCATTGCCGGGGCGCCCTCGGCGACCAGCAATACCGCAGTGCAGCTCATAGAGACTGTATTCGGAGGGCGAGGTGTACAATAATTGATTGATTAATTGCATAATTAAAATCAATAAAAGATTATCATAAAATATTTTCTTAATCAATTGGCTAATAGCATAACTAAACCACTAGTGCTTCATCCGAAAATGTATCTTTTAGAAATCTAATTAAATAAGTCATTAATAAAAAAATTAATAATTAATTGATTAAATTATTAATCAATAAATCAAAAATATCCTTTATAGCCACATCACTTGGTCACTGTCATGTCCAAATATGAGCTTCCAAGCTCAAAAGGTGCCTGAGATATTGCCCAGATGAGAAAGAAAATAAATAAATCATAAATAATGAAAATAAATAAATGATAATCATAATTTAAAAAAATAATAAATCAATTGGCTCATAGAACACATAAGCCAACACCATTTCATCTGAATCTGTAACTAAAAAAAAAATTAATTTAGTCTTCAATCAAATAATTATTCGATTAATTGATTAATTGATTAATCAATAAATCAAAAATAGCCTTTGCAGCCAAATCACTTGGTCATTGGCATGTCCAAATATCAGCTTCCTAACTCAAAAGGTGCCTGAGATAATGGCCAGAAGAGAAAGGAAATGTGTAAGTACTTAATTAATCGCTAATAATTAAATAACTCATCAATTAATAATATAATTGATGAATCAAAAAACAAAAAATACCGTTTTTGACAATACTTGCTCACTATTGTGCCAAAATTTCAGGTTCCTCGCTCAAAGGATGGCTGAGATATCGCCCAGCCAAACAAGAAAACAATAAAGAAAACAAGAAAACAACCAGAGTGAAAACTCAGTACTCCCTTTCAGCGTGCGTCATTGCCGAGCCCCCTTCGGTGCCCTGCAATGACATTATGCAGTGCCTGGCGATGGCATAGGAAAGGAGCGGTGTACAAAAAGAAAATAAAGTAGAATTGTACTCAGCAGCACATCCTTTTCACTTCAATAACAGTTGGTGGTTGAATTCAGTCAGCTGATATGTAAATCCTATTCAAGTTTCAAGTCAATCGGATGAAAATTGAGGATTTTAGAAATTTGAAAAGGTTGTTCACCTTTGTCCTATGTTGACATATTTGGTGAAGTTTTGTGAAGATAGGTTTAAAATTGTGACCTGTAGGCATGTATAAGTGAGCGGACAGACAAACACACAAAACAAACATCTCTTATCTTCCCCCATCCAAAACCTTGATCTTTTCTACTCCCGCTAATTTCACCCCAAATCCTCTTTTTTGAAATACCAACTTATTTCCTGGAAGTCCTTGGTGTCCTTGTGTTTATACTTCTCCCACCCCCGCCACCCCCCTTCCCATGCCGCCTCCCCCCAAGCCCTCTCCCTCCCACACATCTCCCGATGTCCCTCACAAATGTTGTTTATGTGCTTCCCCTTCTCTCCCCATCTTGTCTACTGCTCCCCTTTTTATATACTTTGGTTCTTTGTCTGTTTGATTTGTTTGTGTGATAGATGTTAGCTCTTTCACGAGCCTCGATTATGCATACAAAAAACAAAAAACAAACAAAAAAAAACCCGGAGTGATCAACATACTTTTCAACATAAATAATTTTTGCCAAGTAACAAACAGACAGACAGACATGGGTGAAAACATTAGCTTCATCCATCTTCAGTGGCACAGGTAAAGATACCTGTTTTCAGTAACTCTTTGAGGAACCTCAGTTGAAACTGAGATTAATTGAGTAAGGTCATGCGACATGGAAAAGTTAAATGCACTAACACCGGGTGAGACCAAACTCTCGTTGAGACGGAGCTAAGTAGCTGCACGACATCCAACATTGATTTGCACTTTTATTTCTCCCTGTGTCTGTATACGAGTCTCAGTGGAGGTTAGGGGCAGAGGATAGTGGCAGTCAATACCTATCTTTTGTGACAGAGGTAAAAATGAAAAATAAATCACAGAACATAAAGGTTACTTCTTGACATTCGATGTTGAATTAAAAAAATACGTCACGTACCAGACTTAGGTGTTAATCCATCATCCTGAAATTGGAGACTGCAGAAATCATTTAGGAATCTTAGTTTTACCGCACATTCCTTTTTTTGCTTGCATTATTTTCATTAAATCATTATTTGTTGACTTTCAATTTCTTGTTCTGTGTGTTTATTAGTCCCCTACCAGTGTACACCAGAGGGGACTATAGGTTTGCATGCCGTCCCTCCGTCTGTCAGTCCGTCAGTCTGTCAGTCCATCAGTCCGTCACGCAAAGAACAGTTTTCCAGACTCTTTTTCTAAACGCTTCATGCTAATGATTTCAAACTTGGCACATGGTTTCCTCATGATACGTTACAGATCAAGTTCGAACTTCACGACGTTTCGATCATTTTTGACAAAGTTATGGCACTTTGAACTTTGGGAATTCTGATAATTCTGATGATCCTTAACGCAGTACCATTTTAAGTTTTAATTTCCTTTAAAAAAGATTTTCTCTGCAATAATAGGACTGATTGAGATCAAATTGTCACCGTAGGGGGGACTCGGTCTGTAGAATATCTTAATGGTAATTATGACATCACCGGTCACGTGGTTCGGCCGCCATATTGTTTTTCGTGAAAACACGAAAACCCCTTTTTCTCGGCAACGGCTGAACATATCGAGGCCAAAATTTGCAGGCAGAATCGCATACCCATGACGAACAAAAAAGTCAGCGAGCATGACGTCATGCGTCACATGGTTTTAGAGTTATGACGTTTTTAAGCATGAACCTTTAAAACTGAGCCCCTCCCTCATTTTTGATCCATCGAGGGGAAACTTCACAGATCTGTTCAGCATGTCAGTCTACTAAAATGTCCTTTTGGAATTTGCAATAGGGCACGTGGTTTGGCAGATATCGTTAATTAAACGAAAATATTTTTTTTAAAAGGATATCTCTTGAATCGCTAGTACCTCAGACCGTGAGTTGTTAATTATATAATTCACACAGTGCAATATGTGCAGGCTGCTCCACGGAGCGACCTTGCGGGCTTATCAACGAGGCGAGGTGTGACACACATGTGTCTCAGCATACCTCAGATCAAGTTTGAAAACCAGCATCAACTGTGCATAAATTTGCATATTCGATCATTTTTGACAAAGTTATGGCACTTTGAACTTTGGTAAGGGACATGTATTGCAGCGCAATACTCAGAATGCTTGTTTATTTGGGGGTTCGGTTAAACCCCCATTGTGTCCGTCCGTCCAGGAAAGGCCACGGGACCAACGTTTCCCTCGCGCGCCATACAGAGGAATGGCCATCGATTCGGCTCATAGGCCATGGAGTTAAGGCTCATTTGGTCATCCGTCGTGCTGTCGTCTTCACCACAGGGTCGACGTGACAATACAATCACAATATAAGCCACTTTAGTGAAGTAGGTTCTCACACGATGACTGAAATAGGGGTGGCTACTTCGAGAATGGGAGGACTCCATTGCACCTTCTGAAACCTGCATGTGGAGATAAAAACCAATGACACATACACACACACACACACACACACACACGTGCGCACACACACACACACACACACACACACACACACACACACACAATTGCAAAACCCTGTCTCCTACTGTGCGGCGGAAGGGCTAATTATTGGATCCACTTCCGGATCTTCACCAAAATCTAACCAGTACGTCCTCGTCAAACACGTGACCTGTCAGTAGGTGATAAATGTTGCTTCTGGGACACCTCCGTTTAACATGGGAAATCCCTATCTAATGTCATTTACCCCCCTGTCTTTTTCAAAAATCATAAACACCTCTATTTCTCCCTCTATGAACCTATAATCCTTCTCACCTTATGAACCTATAATCCTTCTTGCCTTATGAACCTATAATCCTTCTCACCTTATGAACCTAAAATCCTTCTCACCTCCACTCTTTAGTCTGGCTCATACTTGGTTCTATCATTTATGGCGAAACATTGCATCATCTTTTGTTGAGCCAGTTGCCAACGTGGCACAGGAAATGACTCAGCCTTGCCAATGACTCAGCCTTGCCTATAAAGGCTCTAACCACACCTTGCTTTTTTAAACACACGTTATGTTTCTCTGGAGGATGGAGGATGAAGCTTTATCAGAAGACAGGTAAGTTTTTTTGTTCTCACGATTAATTATTCATTGTCTTATATGGAACATCATTAACAGCCTCTCAATAATTATTGTTTTTTCTCTTTTTACAGTCTATCTTTATCAAAGCTGGTGATTGATGTTGAAAATGAAGCCAATGATTATCACCAACAAAGGGAGGATTTGAATGAAACGCTTAAAGAATTCACTGAAGTTCGGAGGGGTCTTCATAATGAGATGGTTGAATGTTTGAACAGCCTCTCTCACTCATTAATATTACCCAAAGCTGTCTCTACAAATGAACAAATGACTGACAACGAATTAAACACCTTGTTTGGGATGTTATGTGAGAGGTAAGATATATGATTAATTCTTCACAAACTTTGATACTGTGTGTATGTGTGTTATTAAACGGTTTGGTTGATACTTGGATACTGTCTTGCGATTTTGATATCACCAGTGAGTTGGTATTTAAATGTCAACTGTTTGTTTTATTTCAGCATTAAAAGCCAACCAAACAACATGAACTTTGATGATGAAACCAATGATTATCACCAACAACGGGAGGATCTGAATGAACCCCTTACAGAATTACCTGGAGTTCCGAAGGATGATGATAGATCAATAGCAGAGATGATAGTTGGGAGGAGTGTCAACTCATTTCCTGCCCATGTGAGTTTAAAATTTCCATCTTACAATGTGTGTATGTGTGTGTATGTGTGTTTGCTGAATTATAGTAAGATACTGCTTCGATGTGATTTGATAATGATGATCTAACGGATTTGTGTGTGATATTTGGGATATGGGCGAGTACTGTTGTTAGTTGACTTAATTTAACATCCCTTTTGTGCCTTGCAGCCACAACCAATGCAATTTTTATCACCCTTGGCCAAACAGCCAATAGGCGTGAAGGTGTTGGTGAAGCCAACATGGGAGACAACATTCTGTTGGACTGCCTTGGAAGAAACTGAATTCAACTCATTTCCTGCCCATGTGAGTTTAAAATTTCCATCTTACAATGTGTGTGGTATAAATGGAGTTTCTCATTTATGGTCTTAGACTGCCCTCGCGTGGCTCGGGATGGCACGGCAGGCAAATACTGTGTTTGGTGAATTTAATTTAACATCCCTTTTGTGCCTTGCAGACACAACCAATGCAATTTTTATCACCCTTGGCCAAGCAGCCAATAGGTGTGAAGGTGTTGGTGAAGCCAACATGGAGGACAACATTCTGTTGGACTGCCTTGGAAGAAACTGAATTCAACTCATTTCCTGCCCATGTGAGTTTAAAATTTCCATCTTACAATGTGTGTGGTAAAAATGGAGTTTCTCATTTATGGTCTTAGACTGCCCTCGCGTGGCTCGGGATGGCACGGCAGCAAATACTGTGTTTGGTGAATTTAATTTAACATCCCTTTTGTGCCTTGCAGACACAACCAATGCAATTTTTATCACCCTTGGCCAAGCAGCCAATAGGTGTGAAGGTGTTGGTGAAGCCAACATGGAGGACAACATTCTGTCGGACTGCCCTGGAAGAAACTGTATTTATACCACATGATACCTTGGAAGAAACTGAATTTATGGAAGAAACTGAATTTATACCTCGTGAAAAATGTTTTATTATAATTTTTATGTTTTTAATGTTATTTAATAATTTTGATATTATTCGCTTTGTCCAGAATTATTTAATTCTTAATTATAAAAAGAGAATAAAGGAAAAAAGATGGGAAGGTGCGTCCCCCACCCTTGATCCCCCCTCATCCCACCCCTCCCCTCCCTTGTGTGTGTGGGGAAGGTGGGGGTGGGATGAGGGGGGATCAAGGGTGGGGGCGCACAGGGGTGGGGGATGATGGGTGTGGTCTGTGTGGGTGTGGTCTGTGTGGGTGTGGTCTGTGTGGGTGTGGTCTGTGTGGGTGGGGTCTGTGTGGGTGGGGTCTGTGTGGGTGTGGTCTGTGTGGGGTGTGGTCTGTGTGGGCGGGGTCTGTGTGGGCGGGGTCTGTGTGGGTGTGGTCTGTGTGGGCGGGGTCTGTGGGCAGGGTCTGTGTGGGCGGCGTTTGTGCGTGGGGTCTGTGTGGGTGTGGCTTATGATTTTTATTTATTTATTTAATTTTTTTATTACTACTAATTAAAATATAACCACCTTTAGAGGCCATTTTTCCCCGCAAAGCGGGGGTTGGCCTTTTTCGGGAACCGTGGTTGTTGTTTTTTGGTCCCCTTTTTGAAGCGATGTTTTACGGCCGGATGCCCTTCCTGACGCCAACCATTTTTGCCGCCTTTAACGACAAACAGGGAATTACCAGTGAACTGGTACTCAATTAGCCGACCTCGGAAGGATGACAGGCTGAGTCAACCCCCCTGGCGTTAATTCAGCGATCGACCGGGATTCGAACCCAGGATCCTGGGATCCTAAGCCGGCACCCTAGCCGCTAGCCCAACACCAGGGTTGAAGTTTATTACTACTAATTAAATTAGCTAATCTGGGTGGATGAAAGTATGGATGGTTGTTGTTTAATGAATTATCAGTTTTGTTTTTTGTAATTCTTGTGAGTAAAATGAACCCAAGATTTCTTCCCAATTCATCTGTATAATAATACCGTAAGGACTCGACTTTGTTATCCCTTTTACGGCGCACCCAGTGACCCGATGCCCACGGCACTAATGCATTTTCCATCTACGAACCGCGCTCTTTGTTTATCACGTACAGCCATACTCGAAAAATCTGAATTCGCCGACTTTGGGACCAAAAAGTATCCGATTAACGGCTGATACGACACCATCTTACGACACCATCGTATTGGCGTCTGCTGGGCGAAGGCGATGCGAGCCGTCCGCTGATTGGACAGTCGAGTGGTGTGATGGGTGGTGTGAACCAAATGGTCTTTATCGTCATTTTAATAAAGTTAAATGGAGTGACGCTTTGGAAACGTTTTTTGAAGTTTGAAGTTTTTTCGAATCGAAGTGAAGAAGTTTTTGAAGTTTTGATTTTGGAAACGTTAAATGGAGAAACAGTTTCACAGGAAGAGAATGCGATGCGATGAAGAAGAATCCATCTTTATTTTATTTTTTTGAACCACATTAAAGCTCCACGAAGTCAAGAATGTGAAACTACGTGAATGTAATAAAATAAAAATGTACATAAACGACACAGTTCTATGAAACAGTTTCACAGGAAGAGAATGCGATGCAATGCGATGAAGAAGAATCCATCTATTCCGCCATTTGTGCCGGTGTCATCGATGGCGGTGTACGCTAACCTCATCAGGTGGGTTTACCATAATTTCTTCCATATACTGTGATAACAACGAAGTGAAACCGATCAGCAGCCTATCAGTATCTGCTCTATTCACGGTGCTTAAGGTAATCCTTCAAATCATTTACGTTGACGAAGCATGGCATACGAGGCCCGTTCAAAAAGTTCACGGAACGACGTACTCTCAAAGGTCTGAGGCCAAAATGTTTGTTTTTTTCCCCCCTTACACAACGGAAACAACAACTGGATAGGTAGGGCCGAGGCCTACGCCTACGTTTCGCTCCTGCATCTGCCACCGTTCATGATTATCAAAGTAGGCTTTACCCTGTTCACGATAAGGTAGAAATCAGTGAGGTGTATACGAAGAGATAAAAGGATGGCATTGACTTCGAGACGGTACGTGATAGTTGGCTGCGGCTGGCTGATGCCACGTTTTTTTTTTTCCTAAGTGCCATGGATGCTGATGGGCATAATAAAGGTATCGGCTGATCTCTCATCGTAATATTACCTGATGGAAATGAACTGTTTCTTTGTTTGTCATTTCCTGTGCAATAATGTCAAATTGATGTCAGACATCCTTTTCTATTGACAGCTATGCTCCTTTTCAATGGCATCGTCTATTGATATGCATGTTCTTCTTTCATATAATTTTACACATGCACAATCAGTATTTCAACTCTTGCAGACATTGGAAAGGAAGTTGACTCACAGGCCAACTCTCTGGCTCAATCACAGGCCGACGCACAGGCGATGTAATTGTGAGTAGCATTTTTGCACAAGTGAAAATTGAAAATACACGTTTTTGGTATGTGGCTATGTTATTTAGTGTTTGTTTTGTCTCTAACAATATAAAATACAAAGTCAGGAGGTGACACTTTATACACAGTGTAAGTTGGATTCTACAAAGTGTCGCCTTTTTCTTGATTTTGTTCACACAAATCCAACCCACACCATATAATCTCATAAAAAATGGCCAGAGTGGTGCTATGCCGATTCCTATTACGAATCCATTCATTTTTCAAAAGTATATCGTAGCGTTGTCATTTAAGTAGATTGCAATAAATACGTTGTTCATATACGCACTCTTCATTCTCATCTTTCTTCCTAACTCTTACTCGGACAAGCAAATCCCCTATGCCATCCATAATGGTACACTCTATCCATACACCACATCCTCCCTTCCGTGGATGTTCCACGGGTTTCGGCTGGTATCATATAATTTGTAAGTCCAAGGCATAGTATCCATTACATCAACGATTTTGAATAATTCATTAGTCCATCTCTTTGTATAACCTTTCTCAAAATGACTTTTCCATCTGTATATTCTTACAATATCACCAACTTTGAACTTGGGCTTTCTCAAATTAATCTCCTTTTCATATTCTAATTTTGTAAATGTTTCCGATGGTTTTGATTTTGTTGATGAATGAACTGTATTATTGTAATTATCTACAATATCCTGAATAAAATACACCCATTGTTGAGAATCGAGTTGTGTGAATTTTTAATATAATTTCTCTTTTAAAGTACGATTAAAACGCTCAATAACAACTGCTTTTCCTTCATTAAAGGTGCTGTATAATTTAATACCCTCCCCCTTTAGAAATTTCATAAATATTTTGTTTTAGAACTCTGTTCCCTCATCAGTCCATAATTTCTTTGGTTTCCTTTTACTTTTATTAAATATTTGTTGGAAGGCTAACATTAAATTATCACCCTTTTTATTTTTTAAAGGAACAACCCAGGCATATCTACTCCTCAAATCAATAACGGTTAAAGCATACTTGTATCCCCTATCATTATTCAATTCAATTAAATCAGCGGACCAGATGTGGTCTGTGTCTTTTGAATAAACTTTCCTTCTTGTAAACTTTGTAATTATAGGTTTATGTAATTCATCAGCCAAAAGCTCCTCAGTCTTGATGACATCATTAGAGCCCAATAGTTTTTTGAGGGTGAATAACCAAGGCCAAGTTTCAATTTAGCATTTATCAAATTTCTCACAATAAACCTATCAACTTTCTCTCTCAACGTTGGATTTTGTATCAAAGACAAATTATACAACATTTCTCTGTCGGCTTTATGTTTTTCAGTCAACGTAGTGGTTTTCCCATAAGCAATATCATGCTTCATACACACTTCGTCAACCCTATTTGTAGGTTTAGACCAAGGTTTAGGATTGTCAGCCTCATCTAATCTTTTATCCAGGTTTGTTCCAGGACCACAGAAAGAATATCCAGGTAGATGTAGTTCCCCTGGAATTCCAGTTGTTGTAAATTTACTTCCTGACAAAAACTTTTGTATGTCTCCTCCACTTTTAGGAGAGATTAATTGGCACTTTTTAGAGCCACACACTTGACATATTCCTTTTTGATAAAATCTATTATTTTTAGCTTTAACAAAGGAGATATTTTTAGATTTAGTTTTCTTTTTACATTTGAGACAATAACTCATATTTATTTATGAGAAAAAGTCCTACATAGTGCCAAAGCCTTTTGGGTTTTCAACATATACATTTCTATCTTGATTTTTAAAACATAAAGAATCCTTAGGAATGCCTTCACTCTCTCCTCCATTTATTTACAAATAAAACTAACTAAAGTCAATAACACCAACATCATCCTCCCTCTCCTCCTTCTCCCTTTCATCCTTCTCCTTTTTCTCCCTCTCCTCCTTCACCCTTTCCTCCTTCTCCTCCTTCTCTCTTTCCTCCTTCTCTTCTTCAACTCCTTCCTCATCCCTTTCTACCCTTGAGCTTGAGCCCCAAAGAATATTATACATATACTCATCTGGATTTTGAGATATTCTTGTATCTGTAATTATTTTCCTCATAATAGGATACCAATAAGATTTGTTGACGATTTCTAAAAGAGTTTTATATTTCATAACTTTGAGAAATTCATTTTTATTTAATATTTTAAACAAGTCTCTATTTGTGGGTTTAGCAATATCAGTATAAGGCCAGTTTTTAATGACAAAATTTCAATGTATATGCTCCAAATCATAAGGTATGTAATACCGAGCACCCTTTTCTTGTAGGTATCCCTGAATACAAAAATTATAATTCTCTTGTAGTCTTTTTCCTGCCATTTATGTATCAGAAATATATGTGAGATTAATATTATGACAGGTAATACCACCCCATCTTCCCACTACCAAATCGGTTTGTATTCCTCGGCTTTCTATCCTTATCTCATTATCTTCCTTCTTTGTCATGCTAACCATCGCTATACTATCATATATTTTTCTTTTCTTAAAATCATGTATTTGTTGTTTACTAATTGTACTTCCACATAAATCCTTATCCTCGCCAAGCGGATAATATTCTTCTTTACGAGACTGATTCAAATCATGTAGGTCTTCCAAGTTTATTGAAAAATACCAATTATACCCTAAATCAGGCATATCATACCCCCATTTATTAATTCGCATATTAACTATATGTCCTTCTTTATAAAATTCAATTGTAAGCAGGAAGTCAAATTCAATGAGGAAAGGTGTATGGTCAGTATAACCAGGTGTTGTGGTTGTAAATTTTACTTGTTTAACAAAACGTGCTGTTTTATTTAAAAATATATATTGTGATAAATCACTGAATCTAATTAAGTCATTCGCATCTGTAGGGTTTGGATAATTGATAAATTTATAAGTATTCTTCATACTAGGGCATGCCCGTACTATATATAAGCTAGGACGTGCCCGTACGTGGGTGCCCGTTCCTTGCCAAAAAAAAAAAAAAAAAAAAAATTGTGTAGGGGTGTGTGTGTGTAAACATCCTAGGGCGTGCCCGTACGTGGGTGCAAAAAAACATGCGTGCAAACAACAACAACAAAAAAAAACTTTGAAACCACGTGGCAGTAACGACCACAGACCCCCCCCCCCCCCCTCTATTTACATGAATGGTTTGGTCCATTCGCAACGACCACAGAACCCCCCCCCCCCCTCTATTTACATGCAATGGTTTGGTCCATTCGCAACGCCAAAGCGAACGGCGAACGGCTAAATCGCCATAGCTCGGTAAGTACTTGTCCGATTAATTTAAAACCTTGAAAAGGCACATCCTCGGGTCCCCAGCAATATACCTGGCAAGTTTAAAGTATATCGGACCCGTGGTTGTCGAGAAACAGCGGTCACAGACAAACAAACGTACAAACGTACAAACGTACAAACAAACACACAGAGATTACTGGAATTATAGATAGATTAATATTTTTACTTGTACTATATTTTTGTCCTTCAGCCTGTGCCTTTGTGTAATAATTTGATAAATCAATATCCTGAGAGGATTTTCCAAAGATAGAACCATCTTTTCTGACATGAGTCATTTATATTAGATTAAAAATGACATCATAAAAATTTTCATTATTGTTGAGTTGAAATAATACATATAAACATAATTGACCACAACATTTAGAATTAATTTCTTGAACTTGAAATGTTTGATAAACACCATTCTGTAAGAATTGTATTACTTCAACAGGCGGTGGCATACCATAACTATCAAAATAATATTTATCCTGACTATTATGAATACAAACCCAATGAGAACCATTCTGTGTGTCTAAATTCATAATAATATTCTTTGTATTCTTATTTATATGTATTAATTCATCTCTCATACAAATAACCACATTATCAATTTTTTGTGTTTTACAATACTTAGCTAGTTCTATATTTGACGTTGTATTCTTTCCAAATTGTTTAAACCATTTATCCATTTATTTATGAGAAAGATACAATCCATTACCCCGTTTAGTTAGTTTAACACCCGCTTGAGCGATAGAGGAAAGCATATCTCCAACCAACAATCTAGCTTTATCAGGTAGACTTTCAAGTTTTTGAGCAAAATCTACAATTACACCACTTCCACTAATTTGTTTCTCCAACTCCTTGTTATGTCTTTCCAATTCTTTTTGAGCTTTTAGTTGTGCCTTCCTTTCGTTAGCAGTTTTTACCGCTGCTGAAATACCACCAGTCAATGCTCCCGCCGCACTTAAACCAGCAAATAAAGGAATTAGAAACGGGAAAAATCCTCCTCTTGACTCGTTTATTGAATATTTCTTTAACATAGGTTTTGTCATTTTAATTTTAAGTGATCCAGCATCATTTAGTGTTTTCACCTGCTCTCTTGTGAGTAAAACATCAATTCTTACTGCTCCTTTTCTTTGAAATGTATAAACATTAATAATACAAGGCTTTTGATTTTGAATACAAGATGTTAATTTATCAAGATTGATTTGATTAACATATACCCCTACCATTTATTTATGAGAAAAAACCAATGTGATATTAATCATAACACCATTATCTGTATTAATCTGTAATTCTGTTTCCTCCAAAAGCAAACAATAGACATCAACTTCTTCATTCTCTCCTCTTTCAATGTACAGTAGTGACCCCTAATTCCGAACGCCGCTCATCTCGAACTACTCTAATTCCGAACTGTAAATTCGAGAAAATTTTGTCCCTAATTCCGAATGTATTTCTATAACCGAACCGCCAACATAGCGTTAGCGTCGTTCATATTTCCCGCCGCGAGCGTCGAGATTTTGAAGGCTTTGAAGAACCTATTGTGCCTGCTATTGTAGCATTGGGTCAGTCCATGGGCTTGGAGGTGAGTGAAGAGGATGTGGAGGAGTTAGTGGAGGATCTCAACAAGGAACTCACCACAGAAGAACTTCAGCACCTCCACAAGATGCAGCAAGAAGAAGTGGCAGTGGAAATTTATTCAGAGGAGGAAGAGGGAGCTAGTGGTAACATTTCCAGTGCTGAAATTAAAGAACTGTGCTTCCATTGGTCTAAAACACAGGCCATTGTTGAAAAGTGGCACCCTAATAAAGCAGTGGTTAACAGGAGCATTAACTTGTTCGGTGACAATGTGATTGACCACTTCAGAAAAATTAAGAAAAGTCGCCAACACCAGGCAACTTTGGAGAGGTGGTTCTCTAAAGAAAGCAAGCCTAGTGAGCCCCAACCCTCTACAAGTGGTGTTAAGAGACAACGAGAGCAAACACCAGAAGCACAGTCATCTGATGTTAGCTTGGAAGGTGCCTCACCTTCCAAGCAATAAAACCCTCTCCCTCCTTCCTCCTCTCCAGCTTCCACATGCACCATCAGAACTCTCCACTAAGGTAAATGCAGTTATTTTCATGTTAGTACATTTATTTCTTGTTTTTATTATTATTATTATTTGATATTGAGGGCATTTACTCATCTTATTATACCTTGAATCATGTGTATTTGCAGTTAACAGTGTCTTGATAATGGATTTTTGGGGTCCAGGAACGGATTAATTCACTTTCCATTATTTCTTATGAGGAAAATAGTTTCTAATTCCGAACTTTTCCCAATCCGAACTGCCGCTGGAACGAATTAAATTCGGATTTGGAGGTCCCACTTTATAGAGAAGTATGCACTCCATTCGACTTTATAGTTTCCTTTTGAGAACTCAGGTCAATTGCGTAGATTGTATAAAGTTTTTGAAATGCAACCATATCCAAAATAGGATCATTATTACTGTTGCTTTCACACACCTTTTGGTAGGACTTGTAGGCTTCCGCATAATCATTTTTTTCCCAATCAATTTCCAATCTATCTCGCGGGTAAAATGTGCCATCAAGAGAAACCCGAAGTTGTTTCACCTTAGCATTATCACTCAGCGCATTATTCTTATCAGTACCTTCATCTCCATCTGGTTTCTTAAAAATGAGCCATAGGTATCGTGGTTTTCCTTCCAGAACACCTAAATTCCAAGTGTAGGAAGTGTGTTCCAGTTTAACATGTTGACATCTTCTTTTAAGGTATGATACATTTAGCGCTTTCTTTGAGTTAAGTCTTCTATTCAACATCTCTTCCGTTTTAAGATTAGGAGTATATTCACTAATATACCAACACATATCATTAATAACAAATTTATTATTTTCACCAAAAGCATTTTCAACCCCAAAAAGCAACCTATTTACATTATCATTCCTTTGTAGTTGAAATCTAATTTTAAGACCATACAAAACTTTGTCATAATCACAAAATCCAAATATACCTTTGAGAGGTACTGCTACGGTAAAACTATTCTCTGCTTTTGCGTCATCATTATACATTGCCTTCCTTTGACTATAACCAGGGTCTGCGTTTGTACCCATTGACATATCAGGAATAAAACCTTCAACAGCTCCCTTACCCATTCTATCACTAAACGAATATAGTGTAAATTTCATCATTTCAGATGTAGCAGAGACATAATCAACCGCTTCAACCTCTTGTGTTCCAATATACAGGCGGACACTATCAAACATTTTCCAGAAGAAATCATTTATGAGTGTAGCATTAGTATTATTCGCAGCCTTAGTGAATTTAAATTTACACAGCAAGAAACTATCAGCTATATTCAAGTAAGTTTGTTGATTATTTATTTCAAAACTTTTTGTTCCGTTTGAATTCCAGTCTGTTCCTGTTATAGCATTTACCTTAAAATAGTCTTCCTTTTTGGTGGAGTTTGAAATGATAATCGTATCATCCATATCATAGATACTACCAATCGCTTCCATACTTGTATTTATATAGCATTAAAATTGTTGAAACCCTGACCCAAGTATTTTAATGATTTTTTGTCGTTCTTGTGAAGATAGTTGAGTTTTACCTTTTTTAATTTCTTTGATTGCTTGTAATTTATGAGACTCCTTTTGAGCATCTTTTATACTCTTTATAGCACCCGCAACTGAGCCCACGGCTGAAGCAGTTGAACCAATTAGGTCTTTATGTTTAAGGATGGTTGAACCAATACCCATTAGAGTATCAATTATCCCATCTCCTTTATTTCTAAATTGATGTCCCACACCCCGTTGTCTCTTTGGTTTATAGTATCCTCTACCAAGAAACATACCTTCACCCTTATAATATGGTGAAAGGAACATCCCATCCCCTGTAATTATTTTATATTTTCCCAACTCGTGTTTTCTCACAATAACCATTGTTTATTTATTGAAAAACTTCACGGAGGTGAATTCTGATGGATATAATTTCATCATTAAAGGATATCATACGATTATCTTGGTCGGTTATCCTAAAATTTACTCTGTATATGGTTTTTCCTGACACAGGTAAATAGACAAGATTTTTTGGTTCCATATTAAATTTATAACCAATCGGGGTTGAGTATGCGCTGAATGAAAATATTGTATTTGTTCTTATTCCATCGTTATAAGCACCATCAATCAAATCACAATGAATTAATACTGAATTTATACCAGAGGATATTTGAATGACATTATCACTGTAAGACGTCCCGTTAGTTTCAATCTTTTTTGAAGAGAAACCCAATAGCTCTCTGAACGAATTTTCAATCGTGAAATCAACTTTATAATTATTTTTAAGTTTAATAGTTGATTTTGAAGTGTGTTTTTGAATATCTATTACAATATTTTTTGGTTCATCACCTTGTTCTTTCATAAGGCGAGAGACTTCTGAAGATATTTGAGAAATCTCGTAAGCTCCGGGTGAAACGGTTATAGTTTTATATCCACTTCCTGGATTATAACTAAACTTGTTGTTTTTCTCTGTGATATTAAACAAGGTATTATAAGTTTCCATCGACAATAAAGATGCCTCATATTCTTTTGTGGGGTCAAGTTGTAGTGGGTAAGGGAATGAAGCTGTGTAATCACTCGTGGTGAAATTAAAACGAAGAATTGTGCTTCTCATCTTATTTAATATCTAATAAAATATCTTTGTATTGACATTTATTAATTATTTTCATATTCATCAACTGATCTAAAATGGCGGATGCTTCATTAAAACAATTGTTGTTTCCAGCCTTCTTACTACCTAACAACAATAATAACCTATTAACTAATTGTGATGGGTCATTTGGAAGAAAACTAACACCCGAACCAAGCTTACTTAAAGCATCAATAATATGTTTCTCCTTCTCATTCTTCTTACTTTTACCAGCAACAGAAACTCCATAATCAAGTGCGTTTAGCAACTCAATATACTCTCTATCTTCCTCTCTTTCCATATCAAGCGGTTCATCAAAATAAGGTGAATTAGCATGTCCATCTTTTGTTAGAAGAAACATTAATCTTGGGGTTAATTCAACATTTGGTTGGTCAGAACTTAAGAACACCAATTTATCATTAAATATCAATAACTTTTCTTTCACAAGATGGAACTGTGTTGGTTCTTCTGTTGGAATGAGACCTGCTCTGGTTTTTGAACCCTTCAAATATTCATTGTTTTGAAGAGCTTCTACAATATAATTGGAAAGTTTATTTACCTTCTCAAGATGCCGAAATGATCCTTCATCATCATATTCTAATTCTCCAAGTTCTTGCTCTGTCATTTGACTAAAATCTTTGAGCATTTGAAATTTTTTCGGAGTAAATTCTACCGTGGGAACTGTAGGTGAAATCGTTTGTTGAGTTTTTAAAAGTGGTTTAAAAAATTTCTCTTGTTTTCTTTCAAAGGCTTCTTCACCAGTTAGTTTCTGTCTCCTTTTCTTCTTTATGTCTTCCTGTTGCTTTACAACTTTTGAAACCAACTCTTGATGTTCTTTAAACTTTCTTACTCTTTCTTTGGTATTCATTTTCTGTATTTATTTATTGAAAAATATCATTTAGTATCTCATCTTGTTTCACAACAATATATTTATATTTTCCAATCGTGTGTTTCATATAATTTTCAAATTCCTTCTTACTACATAATGTAGAACAATTATCTCTCCAAAAATTATTTGTATCTTTTGAATTTAACTTAAATAAAATAAAAGTATTAGCATTGTTTCTTATTGAGCGCCGAGGAAGTTGAAAATATGACTGACTAAGATAAATACAATTACAAGAAGAATGTCTCCCTCTTGTATAGTAGCTATCCATTACTGTTTGGTTTCTCTCATGAACACAATCATCAAAGATAACGAGGTTCTTTTTTGATTTATCTAAATCTTGGGGTGAAGGTATATCATCCGTATTATCACTGAGAATACAAGTTATGGGTTTTGGTTTCGGTTTTGATTTCTGTGTATCACAAAATAATTGTATTATATCTTCAATATTATAATCATTTAGTTTGTTTTGAAGTTTAAATAAACCTATAATGTCTTCCTTCTTAAGACCCGCATTAAAACCCTGTGAGAGTAGTTGATACTCGGGTTGAAAACTTGACTTTGTAAAAATTATTAAATTATCATAATCTAAAAAATTAGGGCTGAGGAGCATCTTTAAGAGCAAACAGGTTTTTCCACATCCGCTTGAACCGACTATTAGACATCTCAATGAATTTGGAAGATTTTTATGGTTATTAAATTTTATCTTATTTTCCCAAACGGGTAAAAAATCATTCATTTATATATTTGGAAAACAAGTCATCTAACTTTTTTTGAGTTTTTTGAGAAACTCTATATTTTATCCTGAGTTCAGGTTTAATTTCAAAATAATCCATTATTTTGTTTATATAGTATCTTGTATTAACATTTCCATTAAAATTATTTTGAATAATAAATATCATTAAACCCTTATACATTTCCTCAATACAAATAGTCTCTTCCCTTGTAAGAAATGGTGTATTATCACCATAATACTTAACATTCATCTCTCTTATTAATCTTGTAAAGTAATTCATTTTTGGTTCTAATTTAAAAGAGTTATATATTTTTCTTTATTTTTTATTATCATTAATTAGAAGATAATCACAGAAAATACATTGTTTATATGCTTCTGATTCTGTATTAAGCCCCACTCTACCACAAGCCGGACAATTCTCTAATTTATCATATGGAGAGTCTGGAAATTCTAAATATCCTTCAGAATTTATCATATTTATAAAGTAAAATTATACTTAAAACAAAGTGCCTTTTTTAGAGGCTTTTTTAAAGATGAAACTGTGCTTAAAGTAAAACACCTTTGAGCTTTTCAACTCGTTTTATGTATATAACTTTACTTAAACTAAACGCAAGTTTATTAGCTAATAAATACAATGTTTCAAAACACAAAAGACAAATTTCAATCAATCTCTACTTCGGTGGAAGATATAAAAAAATATGTCAAAGATGTTAAATTGAACAAAGATAAATATGGAAATTTTTGGATTAAACCCATAATGGAGAATAACATGTGTCCTTTTATTAAATTTACGGGACAAGCTATGTTGATTAATAACTCTATTAAAGTAAATTTGACAAAAGTTTCTCCACTACTACTAACAATTTACTCAAAGCTTGAAAAGGTCATTGATAAAGAAGCTTTGAAAATGAATGATAAGACCATCAACGATTCTAGAGGAAACATTTGTATATTCTTTAATAGACCCAAAGATGTGGGTGAAATTAATAATATGAATATTAGTGGTGAACTATCATTCCGTACTCTGATTATTAGAGATTATTTGAAAATAACATTTAATGTAAAAAATATTGTGGTTATTAGTTCTAATGAAAGAAAATATATAGATATTGATGGAAGTTTAATGGTATGTAAATGAGTGATATTAACAGTCAATACTCTGAGAGTTATTATACTGAGAGTCTAGGATCTGAAGATAGTTATGATACTAATAGTTTGTGTTCAAATGATAGTTATGAGAGTAGCTTTATTGATGACTCAGATAGTGAAATTGAAATTGATGAACTAGAGTATCTAAACTTTCTGGCTAATACATAGACGCTTTACTTTAAGTAAAGTTAAATACATAAAACGAGTTGAAAAGCTCAAAGGTGTTTTACTTTAAGTAAAGTTATATACATAAAACGAGTTGAAAAGCTCAAAGATGTTTTACTTTAAGTAAAGTTATATACATAAAACGAATTGAAAAGCTCAAAGATGTTTTACTTTAAGCACAGTTTCATCTTTAAAAAAGCCTCTAAAAAAGGCACTTTGTTTGAAGTATAATTTTACTATATAAATACATATGATCAAAGCAACGTATTGCGACGTTTGTGAACAAGAATATAAACAATACAAAAGACACCTTAAAACTAACAAACACACATTTAATCTACTTCACCTACTATCTCCTATTCAGAAGGAAACAAAACACTGTTCTGCATGTAATAAAAATATCCTCAAGAAAGGCTTCGAAATACATCTTAAAACAATTCTACATTTATCAAATTTTATCACAACTAAAAACTCTGATGGCGCATTCAAAGGACATATTAAAATAAGAGTCTTTAACTTCAAACCTCCTGAACCAGAGTCTATAGTTGATGCTGTAAAAATAGTTAAACCTGCTGTTCAAACGTTGATTGAAAAAACACTAAAATAAATGAAACCACTTAAATTTTATATGGGAGTAAAATTAGAAATGACAAAGGACGAAGGAGTTATAGATACACCATACATGAGAACTGAGCCACACTTTATATCTTCATATCAAGATTTTAAAACATCAGGAGTCTATGATGAACTTATTAAACAAGAGCAAGATGTGGACAATTCAATCGTAGGAAGTGGATTCAATATAGGAAAAATTATTTACATAGACATTCATATTCTTAAATCAGATCTTCTAAAAGCTTCTTCCTACATTGATTTACCCAGTGTTATCAAAAATAGAAAAGCAGTTATTAATATCAAAAATAAAGACAATAAATGTTTTCTCTGGTCTATTCTAGCACACTTACATCCTCCACATTTTCATGATGAAAGAGTATCTCATTATAAAAAATATGAGAATACATTAAATACGAAAGATCTAAAGTTTCCGATGGCTTTAAATGATATTCCTAAATTTGAAAAGATAAATAATTTATCAGTTAATGTTTATGGTCTAACAGAAACAAACAGCATTCAGGTTTTAAAGCTTTCTGACAATTGTGAACAAACTCATATTAATGTTCTATATTTTAATTCAGAGGAAAATTCACATTATACATACATCAAAGATATTGCTAAATTAATAAAACCACAAGTATGTAAAAGAACAAATAAAATATATATTTGTTTGCATTGTCTTAACTTCTTCCATACACAAGAAAGATTAGATAAACATTCAAATTATTGTGGTGAACATAAATCAACGGTAATCAATATGCCTAAAGAAGGCTCAAAGATCACATTCAAAGATGAAAAGAAAAAGATCAAACATCCATTTGTTATATATGCTGATTTTGAAAGTATTCTAGAAAAAATAGATACTGCTTCTCCAGATCCAAAAGAATCATACACAAATAAATATCAAAAACATACTCCTTGCGGTTTTTGTTATTATATCAAATCATCCGTTGGTGATAAATATAACAAGTTAGAGGAGTATAGAGGCTCAAATACCCCAGAGGAGTTTGTGAAACGACTAGAAAAAGACTGTGTCCGATTAACCAAGATAATGAGAGAAACCAATAAACCAATGTCCTTGACGAGTGAACAGAAAAGGGAATTTAGAAAAAACAATGTTTGTCATATTTGTGAGGAAAAAATTGGTGAAGGTCTAAAGGTTAGAGATCATTGTCATCTCACTGGTAAATATAGAGGTCCGGCTCATCAAAGTTGTAATATTAATTATAAACTCCCCTCTTTCATTCCTGTCTTTCTTCATAACAATGCTCATTATGATACGCATCTATTTATTAATGAACTTTCAATGACATCTGGACACATTTCAGCAATTCCTAACACGGATCAGAAATACATTTCATTCACAAAAACAATTCACACATCTCCTATTACTCATATCAGATTTATTGATACATTTAAATTCATGGCAAGTCCATTGGCTAACTTGGTTCAAAATCTAAAAGAGTTTCCATGTCTTTCAGAGTATTTTTCAGATAAAGATTTTCTAACACAAAAGGGAATTTACCCCTATGACTATATGGACTCATTTGAGAGATTCAATGAAACACAACTTCCTTTAAAAGAAAATTTCTATAACAAATTAAACAACAGTCATATATCTGATAAAGATTATGTACACGCACAAAATGTTTGGGAAAAATATAACATCAAGAATCTTGGCGAGTATCACGATTTGTATCTCAAAACTGATGTGCTTTTATTGGCCGATGTATTTGAAGCCTTTAGATCTGTTTGTCGCACTGGATATGGATTGGATCCTGCTCACTACTACACAGCACCTGGATTGGCTTGGAGCGCGATGTTGAAAATGACAAAACAAGCTTTGGATTTGATAACCGATGTCGATATGCTTTTGATGATTGAAAAGGCAAAAAGTGGTGGAATTTCACAAGTATGCTCGAGCAGATACGCAAAAGCAAATAACAAATATCTTCCAAATTATGATTCAACGAAAGAGAGTTCTTACTTGATGTACTATGACGCAAACAACTTGTATGGCTGGGCAATGTCTCAAGCTCTTCCTTATGGGAAACTAAGATGGGTAAAGGAAAAAGACTACACAAAGGTTTTACAAGCTGTATGTATCTCTACACAAAAAGAATTGGATGATTCAAAGGTTGGTTATTATTTTGAGGTCGATTTAAAATATCCTGAAGAACTTCATATCAAACATAAAGATCTTCCATTTGCTTGTGAGAAAGAAAGTCCAAAGAAAGAATGGTTGAGTGATTATCAACGATCGTTTGATATAGGTGAATCAACAGAAAAATTACTGACTACATTATATCACAAGAAAAATTATGTACTACACCAAAGAAATTTGCGACAATATTTATCAAAAGGTCTAAGAGTAGAGAAGATCCACAGGGTTCTAAAGTTCAATCAAAGTCATTGGTTAAAGGGGTACATTGATTTTAATACACAAAGAAGAACAGAGTCAAAAACAGATTTTGAGAAATGAGAAAGACTTTTATAAATTGATGAATAATGCGGTCTTTGGTAAGACCATGGAGAATGTGAGGAAAAGACAAAATATCAGACTAGCAACATCTTGGGAACAAGCATCAAAATTAATTAATAGACCGAGTTTTACTAGAGCTGAGGTCTTTACTGAGAACTTTTGTGCGATCCATTTGGTTAAAGAGAGTATTGAAATGGACAAACCTATTTACATTGGAACATCAATTCTTGACTTGTCAAAGTCATTAATGTATGATTACTTTTATATTAATCTAAAATCAAAGTATAAGGATAATGTGTCATTGTTGTATATGGATACTGATAGTTTTATTTTGAAAATTAATACTGATGATGTTTATTCAGACATGAAAAAGGACATTAATATCTATGATACAAGTAATTACAGTCCAGAGAGTGAGTTGTTCTCTTCTAAAAATAAAAAGGTGATTGGAAAGGTCAAGGATGAATTGGGAGGAAATGTTTTGAGTGAATTTGTGGGATTGAGGTCGAAGGCTTATGCTTATAAATACATTGTGAATAACGTTGAAAAGACTGATAAGAAGTTAAAAGGTATAAAGAAAAATGTCATTAAAGAAACAATAAACTTTAAGGATTATTATAACTGTTTAACAACAAAGAAAGAAGAGTTTAGAAAGATTAATGGAATAAGAAGTTATAAACATCAATTATATTCAGAAGAGGTGAATAAGAAAGCATTGGGGGCTTTTGATGATAAGAGGTTTATTTTAGAAAATGGAATTGATAGTCTCCCTTATGGTTATATAAGTATATAAGTGATAAGATATATGTGATAAGATATATAAGTGATATGATATAAGTGATAAGATATATAAGTGATAAGATATATAAGTGATAAGATATATATAAGTGATACGATATATATATATAAGTGATAAGTTAAAAAAGGGGGTTAGGGATTTTAACGGGCTACCGCCGCCTTTTTTACTATTATATAAATGATAGAACCAAGTATCAACCAGACTAAAGAGTGGAGGTGTAATCAACCTTGGTATATAAATGGAAAACATAACGAATGTGAAAAATATCAGATTCAAGAGGTTGAGAGAATCACTGGTCAGAAGGTTCTCAAGACGGATAAACGTATTCATTTGTTAAGTGGGGTAATGGAGGGCGGGAAGAAAAATATATTAGAGTGGAGTGAGAACTTTAATAGTTATCAATCGGATAATAAATATTATAATTTTAAAATGGTATGTGGGAGAGGAGGAGGTCAAACAAGAACCCTCCGTGAAACATACCACTTTATACTTTCACAACAAAAGGTTAAGGAACCTGTATACTTTATAAATATACTTGATGGGGATGAGTTCTATAGGAGAATGGAACTCTTTAAAAAGTTAGAAAGAGATAATATATTTTATAGGCTCATTAGTAGAGTGGTCTAAGGAACTACATTAAGGGGGTAGTGGGGGGAATAGGGTAAAAATTACATGTAAGTGAGAAGGATCATAGGTTCATAAGGCGAGAAGGATTATAGGTTCATAAAGGAAGAAAATCATAGGTTCATAAGGTGAGAAGGATTATAGGTTCATAAGGTGAGAAGGATTATAGGTTCATAAGGCGAGAAGGATTATAGGTTCATAAGGTGAGAAGGATTATAGGTTCATAGAGGGAGAAATAGAGGTGTTTATGATTTTTGAAAAAGACAGGGGGGTAAATGATATTAGATAGGGATTTCCCATGTTAAACGGAGGTGTCCCAGAAGCAACATTTATCACCTACTCCTGTCCACCAAGTTTCGTCAGAATCCATCCACAATGTTTGAGATATCCTGCTCACAGACAATCAGAAACGACCTCCACCTACCTTTAGTGGCAGAGGTAAAAATATCAAAATAAATCACAGAACAAAAAGGTTACTTCTTGACATTCTATGTTGAATTTAAAAAATACATCACATACCAGACGTGGGTGTTAATCCATCATCCTGAAATTGGAGACTGCAGAAATCCTCACGTGGCACACGTTTCTGAGTTAAGTGTGATACCGATCAGGAAGAAGAAGCCATGCTACCAAATTTGTACACTTCCGGAATTGATTTATTTGTATTCAAATGTCTGGTAATTGTTTTGTATTTATTTACGTGAATGTGTACTTGTATATAATTGTCATCCATTTAAAAAGGCTTCCACAGTATCGAGCGATTTTTTATTTTTTTTAACTCCAAAAAAAGAACTTTTTTTTTAATGTTTTTTTTTTTTTGCCTAATCGAGCGATTTTTTTTCCATTTTTGCCTTTTGCCTCCCAGGCACTCACTGATGAACCTCTGAAAGTTTGATGAAGATCCGTTCAGCCATCTCTGAATAAAACGTGGACACACACACAGCCAACTCGCGTTTATCTAAATATCTATAAACCTCAGTTGACTTTTTGCTTCACCAAATAACAGCGAAACGGAGTTGAGGAAAAGTGTGAAAATTCTACAGATGCTGTGATAAATAACTACCTCTGTCGGTTTTAATGTGTAATAGAGAATAGACGTCTGGATCAATTTTTGAATTAAATTTAAATCCCGATTTATATATATTGTTACGGAAACGGTGTACGGCACTCCCCTTAGTGGGGGGGGGGGGTGGGGTTAATCCCCCTTCTATTTGCACTGGCCGTCTCCGCTCCTGAAGCTACCCCGCTCCCTCCACGAGGCAGGTGGGCAACCTCGCTCGAGGCCACGGACGAGATGTTATTTTGCCGAGCGGTTTTTAGCAGCCCGCGGCTCGAGCCATTAACAAAAACTAAACCCGATCCTAAACGTTGGCCAAATCGTGCCACAGGTACTCAATGGGGAAATCACAAAGACGATCGGACGAGCATGAAGAAGACGAAGGTAGGAAATAACAGGATTTATTATTATTTACACAAGACTAAAGGAAGAAAAGCAATCAAAGTAATATAAAGAAAATGGAGGGAGCAGAAGGACACAGAGCAATTTCTAGCTTATCTATAGAGGCTTAACTTATACCCAGGACAATACGGACAGAACGAACTCACTCACACGAATAGGGAATTGCAGATTGGATTGGCTGGAGGGAGAGGAAGGTGGGACCACAAGGCTGGAAGGTTTGGCAGGGCGGCACAGCAAGCAGGTCCTCTCCGGGCTGGAAGCGAGCAAGGCGGCGGCAAGCACACGTATTTTCGTTGCACGCGGCAGGGCTGGTTGTCGCTGAACGCCTCGGGCTCCCTCGGTCATCTGCTCGTGGGGGCTTCCCCCCCACGGGTTATATAGCCACGCCCTACCAAGCCATGGCCACGCCTTACCAAGCCGTGCCCACCGAGTCCTGGTTGGGCGCAAGGGCTTCCTGGCTCCACCTCCTGAAGACGATGGGCCGGCCACGCCCTTCTCCCCCGAGTTGACCGCGTGCGTAATGGAGTTTGGAGTGAAGAAAACAGCCCAGCAACGGTGGCGAACGCCGCAGAAAACCGCCCAATGCAACGGTGGCGAACGCCGCAGAAAACCGCCCAATGCAACGGTGGCGAACGCCGCAGAAAACCGCCCAATGCAACGGTGGCGAACGCCGCAGAAAACCGCCCAATGTTACTGGCACTTTGAACAGATGATTTGGGGGAAACTTGAAAAGGGAACTATCTTATTCCATCTGGTGCAATGCAGAGTCAACTAATGGGCAACAGAGCCTTAAACTGGAACACATAATAAAGAAATAACTATTTAGAAGGGTATATGATTTTCTACGTGCATGCGATGGACTAACTAAGGGGACGACCTTTGACCTTTACACAAATTGATGGAGGTATTTACAAGAATCATTACAATTGACAGAGGGT
>NC_136262.1:234378496-234380996 GCF_964187855.1 Myxine glutinosa
ACCCCTCAGCCAATGATGCTACCCCTCAGCCAATGATGCTACCCCTCAGCCAATGATGCCACCCCGCATCCAATGATGCCACCCCGCATCCAATGATGCCGCCCCGCATCCAATGATGCCGCCCCGCATCAATGATGTCGCCCCTCAGCCAATGATGTCGCCCCTCAGCCAATGATGTCGCCCCTCAGCCAATGATGCCACCCCGCATCCAATGATGCCACCCCGCATCCAATGATGCCACCCCGCATCCAATGATGCCACCCCGCATCCAATGATGCCACCCCGCATCCAATGATGCCACCCCTCAGCCAATGATGCTACGCCTC
This sequence comes from Myxine glutinosa, assembly GCF_964187855.1. Taxonomy (NCBI): domain Eukaryota; kingdom Metazoa; phylum Chordata; class Myxini; order Myxiniformes; family Myxinidae; genus Myxine; species Myxine glutinosa. The sequence goes on from NC_136262.1 coordinate 234,378,823, forward strand.
AGCCAATGATGCTACCCCTCAGCCAATGATGATGATGATGCTACCCCTAGACGACCCATGACCCGTTGGGTCAATGTCAGTTTGAATAGATATGAGAATAGAACTAAAGCGAATGCTGGACATCATCAGGGAGATTATTTGGGCCAGCAAGCCATAAGGCTCACCTCTCCAGCGTTCTAAATCACTTACCTGTGACACGTGATTTCGGCCCTTATCTCCGATCACGTTGACGGAAATCACCACAGCATATCGTCAAGATCCCTCCAAAAGGCTCGTCTTTGTCACATACATCACGCAACGTGCGATCCACAGCCTCGAAACTCTCTCTCCTGATCAGAGGACACTCATCCCACACGATGAGTTTTGTACTTCGAAAGAGGTCTGCGATAGTGGAATTTTTATCGATGTTGCATACGCCATCTTCCCTCGGTGTCAGAGGGATTTGGAACCTTGAGTGCGCTGTTCTTCCACCAGGCATGAGGGTAGCAGCTATGCCAGATGAGGCCACCGCAGGGGGCAACTTCTCCACTCGCTCTCACTTTAGAGAGAATCAGGTTAATAAGAAACGTCTTCCCTGTGCCTCCAGGCGCGTCAATGAAAATCATTGATGACTGATTCGTGCGGATGTTGCTATTCGCGTCCATAGACGTGAGGTGTGATTCGTTGTCCGCGTCCGTAGCGCCGTCGGAGGGTTGATACGACATTCTTCCTGCAAATAGTATTGTGTTTGTGCTATCGTTTTGCCGATCATCAAATGACAAATAAATTACATTGTGAAAATTAAAGATTTCAAATAAACCTATTTAAAGTGTATGCGCATATAAATAATAAAAAAAATCGAAGAAATATCTCTCGGTAATTTCCTGAAACATATTTTGCTTCCGGGTAATAATGTTGAATGAAATGACGAAGATATATACTGTATGCCTGTTATTTTAGGCGGTGTATTTTCGTATATCAACGTGGCGCGATTTTTTAAATATATCTCTGCAATTTCCCGTGTGTGCGTGAATGTTCTCAATTATTTCTTTTACCGAGTCTAAAACCATCGATAAAAATGAAATCAGATGGCGACTTACATTGAAGATAAAGGCGTGAAAGAGACTCAATGGCCTTGAAGATACAAGCCTTTCAGAATTCATTTCGTTCTATAAACGGAAACTTTCATCGGATTTTCTTCCCGTTTTTTTTCAACCGAGTCTAAAACTATGTTAGCGACTGTGAAAAATGAAATGATATATCGAATTTGATTTGAAATAAAACTGAGAGAGAGAGCAAGACACCACGGGCCTACAAAACAGGCCTCAAAGCTATGCGAGTTAATAAAATGGTGGATATTACTACTCTCTCAAAGGGGTAAGCCACGCCCCCGGACCGATCGAATGTTACATACAAACACGCAAGATTTCAATTTTATAATTATATATATATATATATATATATATATATATATATATATATATATATATATATATATATATATATATATATATATATATATATATATATATATATATATATATAGTATATATATATATTACATACATACAGACTTGGCATTTAATATGGAATATTTTTTTTTTTTCTTGACGGGTTTACTTTCTTAACTCAGTATATCAATCTGGTGAGTTTCTTTTACACTTTGGTGATTTATTTGTTAAAAGAACCATGTCACTGATTGTCTGTCGCAGCAAGAAGTCAACAACAGGATTATATCACAGGTGGCGTGGCAAAATGTATGGACAGGTGCATTTGATGATTGGCTTCACAGTCGGGTATACAAGGGTTGTTGCGTTCTGTATTAGTGGAAAACAACTGCTGCACGTCTCCAAAAGTTACTGCCGCTTCCTCTGGAGATGGTCCGTCAACTAGACAATGCTGTTTGTCATGGAGTGGTGGCTTTACGAAATTACGGCATGAAACAGCGTGCTATTGCTCGGCAGTATGGCATCACTCAAGGTCAGGTGTCAAAGATCCTGAAACGAAATGCTCAGAGGGGTGTCCCTACTCCAATACCGAGGCCAGGATGTCCCCGCAGAACCACAAGGAGGGATGATCGCCAGCTGCACCGGTTAGTCCGCAATGGCCGTACCAAGTCAGCTAATCGGCTTAGGGCTGAGTGGCAGCAACTGACAAATGTGCCTGTATCCAGAAGGCTAGTCAACCAACGACTG
>NC_136262.1:234385996-234476649 GCF_964187855.1 Myxine glutinosa
CGGTGAGATCCTTAACATCCAACAACTAATGGGACGCAAACGGGGCGCCCAGTTTAGCGGGACACACATTGATGAATCACCCTGCCTGTGATTCACCCATGACAGGTTATAGCTGGGTCGGGATTCAAACCCAGGCTGGACAGTTTAGAGTCAAGTGTGCGTACCTCCAGTCCAGGCCATCCTGCCAACTTGTATGCTGCATACAGGTGAAATATAAAGCGCGAGATATTTTTATATGTACTGTATATTTAAAAAAAAATTGGTGTGGTTTTTGGCGGGCTGGAACGGATTAATAGCATTTCAATGCATTTTAATGGGGAAATTTGATTTGAGAAACGAGCAAATTGAGTTACGAGCTCGGTCACAGAACGAATTAAACTCGTAAGTCAAGGTTCCACTGTATATATATATATATATATATATATATATATATATATATATGTATATATATATATATATATATATACAGTGGAACCTTGACTTACGAGTTTAATTCGTTCCGTGACCGAGCTCGTAACTCAAATTGCTCGTTTCTCAAATCAAATTTCCCCATTAAAATGCATTGAAATGCTATTAATCCGTTCCAGCCCGCCAAAAACCACACCAATTTTTTTTTAAATATACAGTATATATAAAAATATCTCGCGCTTTATATTTCACCTGTATGCAGCATACAAGTTGGCAGGATGGCCTGGACTGGAGGTACGCACACTTGACTCTAAAGTCTAAACTGTCCAGCCTGGGTTTGAATCCCGACCCAGCTATAAGTATAACCTGTCATGGGTGAATCACAGGCAGGGTGATTCATCAATGTGTGTACCGCTAAACTGGGCGCCCCGTTTGCGTCCCATTAGTTGTTGGATGTTAAGGATCTCACCGTGTTTTCCACAAAGAGAAGGCGAGCTATCGCCGGCACTCTGAACAAGTTGTGGCCTGGCATGGCATGAACATGAAAACATGAACATGAACATGAAATGTTCGACATGAACATGAAATTTTCCAAAATAACCAAAATGCGAAAACAAAAATGCAGCGCTATACGACAGAGATACTGTACGTGCACGGCAAGATAACCACGTGACCGGAACCCACCTGGCGGCGTAAACTCAAAATAACCAACATGCGGAAACAAAAATGCAGCGCTATACGACAGAGATACTGTACGTGCACGGCAAGATAACCACGTGACCGGAACCCACCTGGCGGCGTAAACTCAAAATAACCAACATGCGAAAACAAAAATGCAGCACTATACGACAGAGATACTGTACTTGCACGGCAAGATAACCACGTGACCGGGTGGCGAAAGCTCGTAACTCAGATCTCGGCTCGCATCTCAAAGCAATAAACCGCCCGAGCGACGGCTCGTATCTCGAAAAACTCGTAAGTTGGGGCACTCGTAAGTCAAGGTTCCACTGTATATATATATATATATATATATATATATATATATATATATATATATATATATATATATATATATATATATATATATATATATATATATATATATATATATATATATATATATATATATATTGTTACTGATCGCGGTTTAGATGGTATGATGGGCCGAGCGGATGGTCCAACCGCGACCGAACAGTTACTCCCCGATTAGAACCCGATTCCACCCGACGTTGACCAGATCGCACCGCGGCTGCTCAATGAGGGAAAAGACTAAAACGACGAATGCAAAGAGGAAAACGAAGGCAAAGAAAGGTTTGGAAATACTACTGAATTTATTGCCTATTTACACACATAAGCAAAAAGAAAGCAGTCACGTTTATTTACAAGCACATAAGACGCAGGTGACACAGTGAAAATACTAGCTTATACAGACTTAATTAACCCAGGACAGAACAAACAGAACAAACTCACGTACACAAGAAGGATGGAATGGCAGGTGGATGGCTGGAGGGAGAGGAAGGTCCAAGGGGGGTCCTGCAGCATAACCGGCGTGTTTAGCAGCCGCCGTTCAGGCCCCACGCTGCTGTTGTGGCTGCTGTGGACGTCGCGTGCTTTGCCAGGCCTCGTCTGATGCGTCTGGTCCAAACACTCCACTCGTTCTTGGTCCACTCACTCTTTACCACTGACTCCTCACCGCAACCAACGCAACCAACTGACCACCACCACCGACTCCTCACCGCAACCAACGCAACCAACTGACGACTGACTCCTCTGACTGACTCCTCCACTGACGACCAACTCACGACTCTCTCTCTTGCTTCTTGCGTGCGCCTTTTATAGCGCCTCCGGCGATTAAGCCGCCGGCCTTTTGGACACGCCCATCGGGGTGCTCACCTCGGCCCTGGTTGGTCGCGCGACCCTCTGGCTCCGCCCTTGATGACGACGGGCGGGCACGCCTTTCTTCTCCGATTCGAGCACATGTTCAATGGCGGTTATTGGAGGGGAGGTAATTGGGAATCGAGGCTTGGCAATCACCAGAGGGGATGCAAAAGGGAATGGAGATTTTGGGGATGGGAATGAAGGGGGATCTATTCTCTTTCACTGGTGCAATGGAGTACTTCAATTAATGGGAGACACAGCCTTACCCTAAAACACAGAATAAGAGATAACTATCAAACAGGGGTATTCTATTATTTGGCTGACGTGTATGCTTGTGGACTAATTATGGGATGCCCTTTCACCTTTACACAGCTCCGGAGGTAGGGGGGCGCAGAATAAACAATAATAATAATAATACAGCACACAATCAAAAAATATACAGTCCTCATCTCCGCAACAATATATTTCCACTTTTTGAAATTACACTTTTTGAAATACCAACTTCCGTCCTGGAAGTCCTTGGTGTCCTTGTGCTTTATAGTTCTCCCTCCCCCCCCCCCCCCCTTCCCATGCCTCCTCCCCCCGGGCCCTCTCCCTTCCACACACCTCCCTGCTATCGGATGTTGTGTTTGTGTGCTTCCCCTTTTCTCCCCATCTTGTCTTCCGCTCCCTCTTTTTGTGTATTTTGTTTGTCTGGTCGATTTGTTTGTGAAGTAAATGTTAGCTCTTTCACGAGCCTCGATTCAGTATACAAAAAAAATATATATATATATATATATATAATGGTATCTGTAATCTGGTTCTCCAACCTAATGAGCGGACAACATGACGTCATCGCCATGCACGTCCGCCTTGCCTGCAAAGTTCCAGAGGAACCATCTAGCAGTGCGTCATTACGGATTATAAATACAGATACTGTCACAAGTGCATGCAAAACTCACAGTTACCGACCTGGTTTCGCCCTTGTTGGGGCTTCATCAGGGCAACGCAGTGAGGCTTCCCATACACTTGTAACTCTGTGACCCTTTCGGTTTTTATATCAGTCACTATGCGACCTTCATATCATCAGTGGAAAACCGCCAGCAAGGTGTCCCATACAGCTGCTGCTGCACCTTGCTGGGAGCGATAAGCACCGCCTGCCACGCGGTAACGTTACCTCTGGTATCCACTCATCATATGGAGTCGACCTGGTTGCGGTTGGGAGTTACTAATAATGGTATCTGTAATCTGGTTCTCCAACCTAATGAGCGGACAACATGACGTCATCGCCATGCACATGAAGCCCCAACAAGGGCGAAACCAGGTCGGTAACTGTGAGTTTTGCATGCACTTGTGACAGTATCTGTATTTATAATCCGTAATGACGCACTGCTAGATGGTTCCTCTGGAACTTTGCAGGCAAGGCGGACGTGCATGGCGATGACGTCATGTTGTCCGCTCATTAGGTTGGAGAACCAGATTACAGATACCATTATTAGTAACTCCCAACCGCAACCAGGTCGACTCCATATGATGAGTGGATACCAGAGGTAACGTTACCGTGTGGCAGGCGGTGCTTATCGCTCCCAGCAAGGTGCAGCAGCAGCTGTATGGGACACCTTGCTGGCGGTTCTCCACTGATGATATGAAGGTCGTATAGTGACTGATATATATATATATATTGTAACGGTTTTGAGAAGTGTAACGAATTTGAGAAGTGTAACGGTTTTTGAGAAGTGTAACAATTTTGGAGGAAGTGTAACGAATGTAAAAAGTATGGTTTTGTTATGTGTAACACCCTGGTAATGTAAATAATGGTCGCAGCCGTCCTCCTAGTTAATTCCATGAAACTTACACGCAGGCCACGATATATCTTTTTAAATAGTGTATTTCCTTATTCTATGTAGGCTAAATATGTGTTTCCCACTAGATTGACTCTGCATTGTATCAAACGAAATAAGCGTAGGCCCTTCCAATTTCCCCAATCATCTCCGCTCTCCAAAGTTCCTTTCAAAAGCGGTGCGAGTGGTGTTCAATCCCGCAAGCCGCCATTGCCCATGTGCTCATCTCGGAGAAGAAAGGCGTGTCTCCACCTCGTCATAGAGGGGAGGAGTGAGCCAGAAGGTCGCATGACCAACCAGCACCGCGGTTAGCGACCCGGTAGGCGTGCCCTCGCAGCCGGCGGCTTGATTCCGCCCCGAGTGATAAAAGCGACTGGAAGGGACTGCTTGACCAGATGACCTGGGAGATGAGCGAAGAGGCGACATACGAGAGGAGCGGTGAGCGGTGAGATGCGAGACGCTCCAAGCCAAAGAGGAGAGGTACTCGGAGAGGAAACCAGCTTTGGAGAGACGCGCTGAAAGGAGGGAGACGGCTCCACCAGAAGGAGAGGAGCAGGTGTGCCCGAGCCAGCGCGTGACGTCTACAGCATCGGCAGCGGATACGCGACGGAGGGTTTTCCCGCCAAAAACGCGAGGAATTGAGAGCTGCTGCCTCCGACCCTGCCTCCCTCTCCAGCAATCCACCTCAAGCCCTACCTGCCTGCAATATCCCCCGTGTAAGTGTGAACGTCGTCTGTCCTACTCGTTGTCCTGGGGTTAAGTAAATTGAATAGGATAAGCTAACGATGCACTGTGTGACTGCTTCTTCCATCCATTGCTGTAAATAATTTTGGTCGCTCTTTCTTTTTGCTTGTGTGTGTATAATAAATCTGTTCTTCCTCCGTACTCTGTCTTCTTCTCTTTTTCCTTCTCTTTCGGTCGCTTTAGAGGTTTCCCGATTGAATATCTGTGGTGCGATCTGGTCAACGTCGGGTGGAATCGGGCCAATTGGGGATTCTGTAACAATTGGTTGTCAGGAGTTGGATTCGGACCTGGGACTAAATTTGTTAGGCCCAAATTTTGGAACACCAATTGTGTTATCAGTAACAATTGGTTGTCAGGAGTTGGATTCGGACCTGGGACTAAATTTGTTAGGCCCAAATTTTGGAACACCAATTGTGTTATCAGTAACAATTGGTGTCTGGGAGTGGGATTCGAGGCCCAAACCAAATTTTTAAAACGTCTAGAAAAAAATTTGGTCAAAATTACGAGCTGCCGAAATTTTGTTGTTTTATAAAACCCGAATTTTGAGATCGCGCCATGGACAATCAAGGCGATCGGATGTCGGTGGGGGAGATAGACGGGTTAGGGGTAACCCAGGACTTCGGGGAAGAAAGGGAGGAGGAGAAAAATGGCAATGTGGTTGCGGAGGTTTCAGACGCACAAAATGGCGCGCTTGCGCATGAGGTTGGGGCAGCTGCGGCCGCACCCTTGGTACTACCAACGGTGGCCCAAATGCAAGCCTTCATGGCCCAATTCATGGTGGAAATGCAGAAAGAAAACGACATTATGGAACGAATGGAAAACAGAATAAGGGCTGATAGTGAAAAAATGGAAGACAGAAGGAGGGCTGATAGTGAGCGATTGTGAAACAAAATGGAAACAATAACGAACAAAATGGGTGACCGCATGCAAAAATGTGGGGAGACCATGGATTGCATGGTGGGCGAAAGGGTCCCAGGGGTGCACGACGAGGTAACGCGGGTCGAAAAGCGCTGGTTGAGCGAAGCGGAGGAAAGCGCGGGTACAATGACGGGGGTAGAAATCGCGACACGGGGTTTGGAAAAGCCGGCGACCGATGAGGTAGAGGGAATTTTATTAAAGCCAACGGTCGTCGAGGTGAGTACAGAAAAAGCGGAAGTGGGCATTGAAATTGAAGAGATGACGGAGGTAGCCCGGGAATTGCAGGGAGAAATGGAATATGTGCAAATTCCCTGCTCACATCACGATGCTGTGCTTAATCCAAATGGAAGTTTGCAGGTTTTGGTGCAGGGAGGAAGAAGAACCCCGAAGGTGAGACGTGCTGTTGTGTATTGTGCTGGGAGATTTTGTAAGAGGATGTTTAGCGACAAAAGAATTGTCGCGCGCTTGGGATCGAGGAAGCATCCGGGCGTTGGTGAAGGGTCCCGTGTGAGTGGAAATGGCACGCGTGTGAAAAAAAAGTGTGCGTCAAGGGGTGAGCGTGTTACGAAGCGCGAGTGTGATACCGAGTGCGAGCGAGAATGCACGTCGGGGTGTACGGAGTGTGACACGAATAGTGAGTTGGTGATGGCGCAGGTGCGAGAGGGCACATCGGAGCGCGAGTGTGAAACCGAGTGCGAGCGAGAATGCACGTCGGGGTGTACGAAGTGTGACACGGAGAGTAAGGTGGTGGTTGAACGTGTGTGAGGAAGCACACCTGAGTTGGTGGTAGCGCGGGTGTGGGAGAGCCCATCTGAGCGCGTTAGTGGGTGGATGCCAGAGTGCACGCCCATGGTGAGTGTTACGGAGGACGTAACGGAGGAGAGGTGTGCGCAAGAGTGTGCGCGAGAGGTGTGGTGTGTAACAGGGAGAGCGTTGGTGGAATGTACGGACGGCGTTGGAACGCCAGGTTTTGTGAGGGTGAAAGGGGTAGCGTATGCGTGTGAGCATGCAAGTAAAGCATCGACGGTAACCGGGTTAGCGGTTAGGGCGACGGATAGCCGATGCGAGCACTCGGTGCGAGGGGTGCTTTGTTGGGTGCGAGGCCCGGCGCGGGTCGATGCTGCGTCGCTTCTCTTCGAAGCGTCGTTGCCGATTCGGGCTTGGCCCCGCCCCGCACGGTCGAGTCCGGGCCTTGGCGGGCGAGGCGACCGGTCCGGTTCAAGGGCGAGTGGGAGGAAGCGGGCCGGTGCCCCCTCGTGGGGACGGGGTTCCGACCGGGGGAGATTGAGCCATCGGGCCCGGGACCGCAAGGTGCCGTGCCGAGATGGTGCGTGGAATCTCGGCCCAACCAAACCACCTCCCTTGAACCGAAAGCCGGACGGATTCAACCTGCAGGCGACCAAACCACCCGAATTCATTGCTCGGCTTTACGAACCGAGTTTAATGATGTCATGACGCACCGAGGCTAGGATATAGTGGACTGTGATGATGGTGATAGTGATAGTGATCGTGATTTGATACGAAATTTATAATAGTGGGTAGAATTGGCAGTAAATGGCAAATTTTTGATTTGTTGGATTTGGACGAGCGAAATTGATAGGACGTCCCCGATGTGGTGGGATGGCAAATCCATCATCCCTCACGGTGGGGGCAAATGCGCAATAGATTATGGGGTTGATGGCAGTGAAAACTAGCCCGGGTGGGTTAGGATATATCGTGTGTAGGGACCTAGAAGATGACATTAGGTAACGTTAAGTTTAGTTAGTGACTGATACCTGTAGTGGGGACGCAGGTAGTTTAGTGTGGATGATAATGACGTGGGAGCGCAATAGTTTAAAGGGACGACTGGGAAGCGCAAGTTTCAGAGGGGAGTAGTTAGCTGAGATGATGCCGTGTGTTTGAAGATTGAACAGGTGTGATTGAACAGGTGTGATTGTACAGGTGTGCAACTGAACAGGTGTGTGGAGCAGTGTATGAGGGCGTAGTGGTGATTGCGTGTTGTGTTGACCAAATGGTCCAGGAAGAAAGGAGGGTGCAGGTGGCACCAGGTGTGAGTGCACAGGTGTGCAACAACAGGTATGGAGGACAGGTGTATGGAATAAATGGTATGGAGTATTGGAATGGATGGTCATGGAGTGAGTATGGTGGAAATTGTGGAGTGGAGTGGATGGTGCGAAGGTGTGAATGGGGGAAGAGGGGACCCCCATCACGGATACCCGGGGCGGGTAGTGTAAGTGTTAGGTAGAGGGTACAGGTAAATTGTGGTTGGATATTGGCATCTGTGGTGCGGGTGAAAGAATGGTCTTTGGATGGGTGCATTAGTGTTGTGGAAATGGCTGGGCGTGTAGCCTGTTAGTGTGTGTAGTTGGTTTGGGCACTCCACCACTGTGAGGATGTCGGCCAGGTGAGGCCGCAGGTGGGCTCTGGGAGCCGGTAGTTGTGGATGGGGCCCGAGGATCCGGAGGACGGACCCGGGTAGCCCAGTGCCAGAGGGCACCAAGGGGTGACAGAGCCAGGAGAGGGCCTTCCCCAGTTAGTTAGGTTAGGGTGAGGAGCTAGGTAAGCTCGGGTGGCAACTGCAGTGGTGGAGGTGTGCAGGTGGGTAGACCTGCTGGGAGAGCTACACGTCGCAGCCCAGAAATTGTGCGAGGGCACCGGGAGATGAATCGGGGGAGTGAGACCCCAAATTGAGAAGCACCACAGTTTGGTCAATGGGAATTGGTTATTAGAACCCATAGTGTAAGTTGGCCAATGGATTGGCAGGGAGAGACCCCGGGTAGTGTAAAGTGTGTTAAAATCATTTAGAGGATAGTTAGGATGAAGGATCTCCTCGCACCATCTGCATCCACTCACCTGGGTGACAGGTACTCCGCACCATGCCATGTTTAATTATTTTTGATGCAAATGTTTTGGATTGTGAGACGCATCATGATGTGGGTGTGACATTGTGCTTTGATGTTCCATCTCTACCTCCTTATGAGGATTGATGATGAATTTGGTGATGGCAAATTTTGAAGTAGAGGGATTGTGGTGACGAATTTGGTATAGAGGAAATATGGGGAAGACGTGACAGTAGTGACGAATTTGTAATGTGTAGATTTTGTAAATATGGGGTAAGGGCAAGGGTAGTGTAGGTGACAGGGGGGTGACGTACGGTAGGGACGAGCTTTCTCACTTCGCCCTCCGTACGCATTTCGCCTTGCATTACCTTATTGATGTGTACCCTTGTGACCTTACCCCTCGCTCAATTGTCTTCCCCCCTTTTGTCTCCCACTTGAGGACCTGTGCGCCATTGGGTGCCGAGGGGAGCGTGCGTGAGGTGGCCATTGTGCGCACGAGATTCCCAGAACCAGCATGCATTGCGTTGATGTACCACTTTATGGACCGCTGTTCTGCGGCCAAGTACCACTTGATGGACCCCAGGTTCTGGGGCAGGGCACCTCTGTTGGAGACCGGCCATAGTGGCCAGGGAATCTTGCTTGCGGACCTCGGTAAGGTGGCACCTATGCCAAACAGGTGGACCACCCTTAGTTGGCCCCTGTTGCCCTAAATAAAAATGGACACGGTTTGTGCTTTTTATTATTTCCAACTAGGCCGCATGAAGCCAGAAGACGTCGGGAAGAACATCGGCCCAGCAGAGAAAGAGAAGACCACCACCAGTTGTTTTGTTGTGTTTATTATAAACCGTGGTGACTGTGCACCGAGTGGTGCTTTTGGTGCGTTGTGGTGCTTTTGGTGCTTTTGGGTGCTTTGGTGGTATTGGTACTGGTGCATCGATGCAATGCGTGCTGTCTCCTCCCTCCCAACAGGAATTTCTTTTTCTTGTTCCCTAAAAAGAAAAAAAAAAACCACAGGTCCTGGGTTGCGTTGTAAATAAGAAATAACGTTAATGTAAGTAATGCTCCCCACCGTAAAAGTATAGTTTGAGAATAATTCCGTAATTCGGTTAGCTGTGGGCTTGAGTCTGTGAGACAGGGTGCAATGCAATAGGGGGACATACTTATTGGTGTTTTAAGATTGTCACACTCAGGGTCAGGTTAATTGTAGAGGGAATTACACCTACGTGTCACACTAAGTTAAAGTTTTGTAGGCCCGAGCCCGGGCCTGAAGAAAGGAGGGTGCAGTGTAACGGTTTTGAGAAGTGTAACGAATTTGAGAAGTGTAACGGTTTTTGAGAAGTGTAACAATTTTGGAGGAAGTGTAACGAATGTAAAAAGTATGGTTTTGTTATGTGTAACACCCTGGTAATGTAAATAATGGTCGCAGCCGTCCTCCTAGTTAATTCCATGAAACTTACACGCAGGCCACGATATATCTTTTTAAATAGTGTATTTCCTTATTCTATGTAGGCTAAATATGTGTTTCCCACTAGATTGACTCTGCATTGTATCAAACGAAATAAGCGTAGGCCCTTCCAATTTCCCCAATCATCTCCGCTCTCCAAAGTTCCTTTCAAAAGCGGTGTGAGTGGTGTTCAATCCCGCAAGCCGCCATTGCCCATGTGCTCATCTCGGAGAAGAAAGGCGTGTCTCCACCTCGTCATAGAGGGGAGGAGTGAGCCAGAAGGTCGCATGACCAACCAGCACCGCGGTTAGCGACCCGGTAGGCGTGCCCTCGCAGCCGGCGGCTTGATTCCGCCCCGAGTGATAAAAGCGACTGGAAGGGACTGCTTGACCAGATGACCTGGGAGATGAGCGAAGAGGCGACATACGAGAGGAGCGGTGAGCGGTGAGATGCGAGACGCTCCAAGCCAAAGAGGAGAGGTACTCGGAGAGGAAACCAGCTTTGGAGAGACGCGCTGAAAGGAGGGAGACGGCTCCACCAGAAGGAGAGGAGCAGGTGTGCCCGAGCCAGCGCGTGACGTCTACAGCATCGGCAGCGGATACGCGACGGAGGGTTTTCCCGCCAAAAACGCGAGGAATTGAGAGCTGCTGCCTCCGACCCTGCCTCCCTCTCCAGCAATCCACCTCAAGCCCTACCTGCCTGCAATATCCCCCGTGTAAGTGTGAACGTCGTCTGTCCTACTCGTTGTCCTGGGGTTAAGTAAATTGAATAGGATAAGCTAACGATGCACTGTGTGACTGCTTCTTCCATCCATTGCTGTAAATAATTTTGGTCGCTCTTTCTTTTTGCTTGTGTGTGTATAATAAATCTGTTCTTCCTCCGTACTCTGTCTTCTTCTCTTTTTCCTTCTCTTTCGGTCGCTTTAGAGGTTTCCCGATTGAATATCTGTGGTGCAATCTGGTCAACGTCGGGTGGAATCGGGCCAATTGGGGATCCTGTAACGGTCGCGGTTGGACCATCCGCTCGGCCCATCATAACATCTAAAACCGCGTCTGTAACAATATATATATATATTGTTACGGACCGCGGATAAGATGTTAATTTGCCGAGTGGATGGCGCCGCGGCCCGAACCGTTAACAATGACTAGACCCGATTCTGAACGTTGGCCAAAATCGCGCCACAGATATTCAATATGGAAACCTCCAAAGCGACCGAATGTGAAGAGGAAGAAAAAGACGTACAGAGGAATAACAGGATTTATTATTTACACACACTAAAGCAAAAGGAGCAGTCAAGGTTATATACAGGGAAATGGAAAAAGACAGGAGACACAGTGAAATCGTTAGCTTACCTATTAACAGTCTTAATTAACCCAGGGACAAGACACACAGAACAAACTCACGTACACGAATGGGGAAATTGCAGGTTGGTTTTTGCTGGAGGGAGAAGGTCGAAACACAAGCTGGAAGGCTTGGCAGGGCGTACAGCAAGCCGGTCCTTGTCAGGCTGGGAGCGAGCAGGGCGACGTCGGCACACGTATCTCGTTGCACGCGGCAGGGGCTGGTTGTCACTGCACGACTCGGGCTCTTTTGGTCCTCCCCTTCTTTCCAAATCGTCTGACGCGTCTTTCTCTCCGATCTCCTGCCTGCGCGATCGTCGCACGTATTTCTCTCTCCTTGCGTGTCTCTCGTGGGGGCGTCGTCGTGCGGGTTATATATGCCACGCCCTTGAATCTTCGCGAACCTACTCGATGTTTCTCTCCACACCCTCTCCAAGTCCAACCCCTTGTTCTTGGTTGGTTGAGTGGGGCTGACTCACTCCTCCCCTCTATGACGAGGTGGGGACACGCCTTTCTTCTCCGAGGTTACCTCGTGCGTAATTGAGTCGCGGTGAAAACAGCAACCCACAGCTGCAGCAAATGCGGTTTGCAGGCAGGAAAGGCTTTGGGAATGGGAATAAAAGGGGATCTATTTATTTGAATTCGGTGCAATGGAGTGTCAATTAATAGAAGACAAATCCTTAGCCTAATACACAGAATAAGGAAATAACTGTCAACAAGGGGGAAATCTATGATTGGCTAACGTGAGTGCTTATGAAATAACTACGGAACGACCTTTGACCTTTATACACAGACTGGAGGCAGGAGGGTCCAGAATAAAGCAATAAAAACAAAAAAACACAATCCTCATATCCACAATATAGATAGATAGCTATATATATATATATATATATATATATATATATATATATATATATATATATATATATATATATATATATATATATATATATTGTTGCGGAGATGAGGACTGTATATTTTTTGATTGTGTGCTGTACTATTATTATTATTGTTTATTCTGCGCCCCCCTACCTCCGGAGCTGTTAGGAAGTAGTTAGGATGAAGTCTCCTCGCACCATCTGCATCCACTCACCTGAGGTGACAGGTACTCCGCACCATGCCATGTTTAATTATTTTTACTGTGCAAATGTTTGGATTGTGAGACGCATCATGACGTGGGTGTGACATTGTGCTTTGTGTTCCATCTCTTCCTCCTTATGAGGATTGATGATAAATTTGGTGATGGCAAATTTTGAAGTAGAGGGATTGTGGAGACGAATTTGGTATAGGGGAAATATGGGGAAGACGTGACAGTAGTGACGAATTTGTAAATGTGTAGATTTTTGTACATATGGGGTAAGGGCAAGGGTAGGGTAGGTGACAGGGGGGTGACGTACGGTAGGGACGAGCTTTCTCACTTCGCCCTCCGTACGCATTTCGCCTTGCATTGCCTTATTGATGTGTACCCTTGTGACCTTACCCCTCGCTCAATTGTCTTTCCCCTTTTGTCTCCCACATGACCTGTGCGCCATTGGGTGCCGAGGGGAGCGTGCGTGGGTCGGCCATTGTGCGCCCGAAATTCCCAGAACCAGCTGTCTGCATCGATGCACCACATTATGGACCACATGTCTGTGGCCGAGCACCACTTATGGACCCCATGGGTTGGGGCATGGCCCCTCTGCTGGAACCGGCCATGAGGGCCCGAAATCTTGCTGGCGGACCTTGGCCACAGGGCACCGATGCCCCACAGGTGAACCACACGTAGTCGGCCCCTGTGGGCCATAAATAAAATAAAAACGGACACGTTAGGTGCATTCTTTTATTGCAAATAGGCCGCCAGCAAGGGAAGATGACAACACCAGGAAAATAATAATAACCAGCAGAGGGAGCCGAAGAGCAAGAGATCACCTGCAGGGTTAGGGGTTGTTGATTTTATTTTTATGGAACACTGATGAACTATGGTGACTGCACCGATTGGTGCTTGGGTGTGTATTGGTGCGTTTTTGGGTGCTTTAATGGTGCGTCGATGCAGAGCAGACTGTCTCCCCCCCAGAAAGAACAATTACAGGTCCTGGGTTAGTTTTGTAAATAAAAATAGCGTCATTGTAAATAATGCTTCCCACCGTCAGTGTATAGTTTGAAGACCATTCCGCAATTCGGTTAACTGTGGGCGTAAGTCTGTTAGGCAGGGTGCAATGGAGCAGCGGGACACATTTATTTATGTTTTAAAACTGTCGCACTCAGGGTCAGGTTAAAAGTAGAGGGAACTACACCTACGTGTCACACTAAAAGTAAAAGTTGTAGGCCCGGGACGTGCCTAAGAGGAGGAGGGTGCAGTGTTGCGGAAATGAGGACTGTATATTTTTTGATTGTGTGCTGTACTATTATTATTATTGTTTATTCTGCGCCCCCCTACCTCCGGAGCTGTGTAAAGGTGAAAGGGCATCCCATAATTAGTCCACAAGCATACACATCAGCCAAATAATAGAATACCCCTGTTGATAGTTATCTCTTATTCTGTGTTTTAGGGTAAGGCTGTGTCTCCCATTAATTGAAGTACTCCATTGCACCAGTGAAAGAGAATAGATCCCCTTTCCTTCCCATCCCCAAAATCTCCCTTTCCTTCCCATCCCCAAAATCTCCCTTTCCTTCCCATCCCCAAAATCTCCCTTTCCTTCCCATCCCCAAAATCTCCATTCCCTTTTACATCCCCTCTCGTGATTGCCAACCCTCGATTGCCAATTACATCCCCTCTCGTCATTGCTGAGCCCTCGATTCCCAATCACCTCCCCTCCAAAAACCGCCATTGACCACGAGGCAGGGTCGGAGAAGAAAGGCGTGTCTCCACCTCGTCATAGAGGGGAGGAGGGGCGTACCCGCCCGTCGTCATCGAGGGGGGAGCCCGAGGGTCGCGCGATCAACCAGGGCCGAGGTGAGCACCCCGATGGGCGTGTCCAAAACGCCGGCGGCGTAATCGCTGGAGGCGCTATAAAAGGCGCGAACGGAAGTGAGTGGTGAGTTGGTCTGAGTCGGTTGCCAGAGGGAGTTGGTCGTCAAGAGAGAGTCGTGAAGAGTCAGTCAGTGGAGTCGGTGGTCAGTTGGTTGCGGTGAGGAGTCGGTGGTGGCGGTCAGTGGTTGCGTTGGTTGCGGTGAGGAGTCGGTGGTGAGGAGTGAGTGAACCAAGAAAGAGTTGAGGGTTTGGACCAGACGAGTCGGACAAGGCCTGGCAAAGCACGCGACGTACACAGCAGCCAAAACAGCAGCGTGGGGCCTGGCCTGAACGGCGGCTGCTAAACGCGCCGGTTGTGCTGCGGGACCCCCTTGGACCTCCCTCTCCCTCCAGCCATCCACCTCCTGCCTTTCCACCCTTCTTGTGGACGTGAGTTTGTTCTGTTTGTTCTGTCCTGGGAATAAGTTAAGTCTGTAGATAAGCTAGTATTTGCACTGTGTCACCTGCGTCTTATGTGTTGTAAATAAACTTGATTGCTCCTTTTTGCTTATGTGTGTAAATAGTAAATAAATTCAGTAGTATTTCCAACCTTTTTGTCTTCTTCTTCTTCTTCACATCCGTGTCGCCTTTGTCTTTTCCCTATTGACTAGCTGTAGCGCGATTCGGCCAACGTCTGGGTGAATCGGGTGAGTCGGGGATCCTGTTAGGTCGCGGTAATACACCACCGCTCGGTCATCATCTATCTATAATTCCAGTAATCTCTGTGTGTGTGTGTGTCTGTCTGTCTGTATGCGACCGCTGTTTCTCGACAACTACCGGTCCGATATACTTGAAACTTGCCAGGTATATTGCTGGGGACCCGAGGATGTGCCTTTTCAAGGTTTGAAATTAATCGGACAAGTGGTTCCCAAGGTATGGTCACCGTACTCGCAAGCCGTTCGCTTTGGCTTTGCGAATGGACCAAACCATTTCATGTAAATAGAGGGGGGGGGGGGTTCTGTGGTCGTTGCGAATGAACCAAACCATTTCATGTAAATAGAGGGGGGGGGGGTTCTGTGGTCGTTACTGCCACGTGGTTTCAAAGTTTTTTTTTGTTGTTGTTGTTTGCACGCATGTTTTTTTGCACGCACGTACGGGCAAGCACGTACGGGCGTGCCCGTACGTGCGGGCATGCCCTAGTAACATCTAAACCGCGATCTGTAACAATATATATATATTGTAACGGATTTGAGAATCCTGTAATTTGTGTAAATACCTCCATAATTGTAAAGGTCAAAGGTCGTCCCCTTAGTTAATTCATCGCATACACCTAGCCAATCTTAGAACCCCTAAATAGTTATTCCCTTATTATATGTTAGTTTAAGGCTCTGTTGCCCAGTAATTAACACTCCATTGCACCGAATCAAATAAGAATAGCTCCCCTTCAATAATTACATTTCCCAGCCAAACTCTCCCTCTCTGGGTAACGCAGCTTGACAAGCGTGGGGTGCGCGCCCCTCAACTGGCCTGGCTTTGGAAGCGGCGTTCGCTGCTATGATGAATATGTGCTCCGTGCTCTGTTTGGACAGGAAGTATGGGGTCGCCGGGAAGAGGCAAGCCCAGGGCGCGCCACGAAAGGCGGGGCTGTTCAGCCCCATGCCAAAATAAGGATACAAGCCCGTGGCTCGCCACGAGGGGCGCGCTGTTCGACTCCATGCCCAAATAAGGTAGCAAGACCGTGGCATTGCCATATAAGGTCACGAAACAGAGCACGGGGGAGGGCGGTACCCAAAACAGACGAGGGCGTGTCACACCCGCGCTTGAGGTATGATATATGCGTGCGACAAAATCGCGAAGGGGAGAGATACAGCAAGAGATACAGAGGGTGGTGCCAAGAGAGACCAAGAGAGAGACCAAGAGAGAGCCCGAGGCGTGTCGAGGCAAGAACCAGCCCTGCCGCGTGCAACGAACAGGATACATGTGCCGCCGCCGCCTTGCTCGCTTTCAGCCCGGAGAGGACCTGTTTACTGTGCGCCTTGCCAAACCTTCCAGCCTCGTGGTCCCACCTTCCTCTCCCTCCAGCCAATCCAATCTGCAATTCCCCATTCGTGTACGTGAGTTTGTTTGTGTGTCTTGTCCCTGGGGTACAAGTAAGACTGCATAGATAAGCTAGAAATTGCTCTGTGTCCTTCTGCTCCTTCCATTACCCTGTAAATTACATTTCTTTTCTCACCTGCTTTGGTTGTGTGTAAATAATAATAAATCCTGTTCTTCCTACCTTGCCTTCTTTCCTTCACATCCGTTAGTCCTTGTCTTTTCCATCATTGAATACCTGTGGCACGATTTGGCCAACGTTTAGGATCGGGTTTAGTCTTTGGTAATGGCTCGAACGTCGTGTTGCTAACTCGGCTCGGTAATGGCTCGGCAATTATAACATCTAAAACCGGGGTTCGAGCGGGAGTCCCTCCTCTGCTCGCGGTCAGGAGTGGCACTTAGGTCCTTGGGACTTTTCGTAGACCAAATACCCTGGCTGCTCCCGACCGGGAGGAGCGTTGGGACCCCCAGGAATCACGTCGGTCAGTCGCGGACAAGGGGATTGATCCCCCCTTCTTAAGGGGGAAAAGGGCCGACGGAGAGATCCGTAACAATATATATATATGTATATATATATATATATATATATATTGTTGCGGAGATGAGGACTGTATATTTTTTGATTGTGTGCTGTATTATTATTATTATTGTTTATTCTGCGCCCCCTACCTCCGGAGCTGTGTAAAGGTGAAAGGGCATCCCATAATTAGTCCACAAGCATACACGTCAGCCAAGTAATAGAATACCCCTGTTGATAGTTATCTCTTATTCTGTGTTTTAGGGTAAGGCTGTGTCTCCCATTAATTGAAGTACTCCATTGCACCAGTGAAAGAGAATAGATCCCCTTTCCTTCCCATCCCCAAAATCTCCATTCCCTTTTACATCCCCTCTGGTCATTGCCGAGCCTCGATTGCCAAATTACCTCCCCTCCAATAAACGCCATTGACCACATGTGCTCGAATCGGAGAAGAAAGGCGTGCCCGCCCGTCGTCATCAAGGGCGGAGCCAGAGGGTCGCGCGACCAACCAGGGCCGAGGTGAGCACCCCGATGGGCGTGTCCAAAAGGCCGGCGGCTTAATCGCCGGAGGCGCTATAAAAGCCAGGCACGCAAGAAGAGTGGGTCGGTTGCCAGTAGAGGGTCCGTGAAGAGTCAGTCAGTGGAGAGTTGGTCGCCAAGAGAGTCGTGAGGAGTCAGGCAGTGGAGTCGGTGGTCAGTTGGTTGTGTTGGTTGCGGTGAGGAGTCGGTGGTAAAGAGTGAGTGGACCAAGAACGAGTGGAGGGTTTGGACCAGACGAGTCGGACAAGGCCTGGCAAAGCACGCGACGTACACAGCAGCCAAAACAGCAGCGTGGGGCCTGGCCTGAACGGCGGCTGCTAAACGCGCCGGTTGTGCTGCGGGACCCCCTTGGACTTTCCTCTCCCTCCAGCCATCCACCTCCTGCCTTTCCATCCTTCTTGTGTACGTGAGTTTGTTCTGTTTGTTCTGTCCTGGGTTAATTAAGTCTGTATAAGCTAGTATTTTCCCTGTGTCACCTGCGTCTTATGTGCTTGTAAATAAACGTGACTGCTTTCTTTTTGCTTGTGTGTAAATAGTCAATAAATTCAGTAGTATTTCCAAACCTTTCTTTGCCTTCGTTTTCCTCTTTGCATTGCGTCGTTTTCGTCTTTTCCCTCATTGACTAGCTGCGGTGCGATCCGGCCAACGTTTGGGTGGAATCGGGTGAGTCGGGGATCCTGTAACGGTCGCGGTAATACCAACCGCTCGGTCAATATAACATCTGTCCGCGACCCGTAACAATTGGTGTCAGGAGTGGGATTCGGGGCCCGAACCAAATTTTTAAAACATCTAAAAAAAAAATTTGGTCAAAATTTGGAGCGGACGAAATTTGTTTTGTTTTAAAGCAAAACCCGAATTTTGAAATCGCGCCATAGCTGGTCAAGGCGACGGGATGCCGGTGGGAGAGCTAGAGGAGGGGTTAGGAGTAACCCAGGATCAAATGGAGGGGAGCAATGAGGAGGCGGTTGAGGGAGTATCAGGCGCGCAAAATGGCGTCCTCGCGCACGTGGGTGTAGCGGCACCAAATTTTGCCACGCCCGTGACCGTAGCAACACCGCCGTTGGATTTGGACCTCTTTATGATACAAATAAGGGCGCTCATGGTCCAGACAAGTGAAGACCTGAGGAACGACTTGGGGAACCGGATGGATGCTCAGGGTGAGCGATTGGAGGGCCAAATGGGGGTAATGAGGGACGAAGCGAGGGGTACCGGTGAGGGATTAAAACATGGGTTAACGGGGGTGGAAAATAGAATGGCTGCCCAGGAGAATCAGATAGAGGGGATGAAAAATGGGTTAATGGGGCTAGAAAATAGGATGGAGGACAAATTGCGGGAGATAGGGGAGCAATCCGCCAGAGAAATTAAACAAATGGGAGAGCAGATAGAGGAGGTAAAAATCGGGGTAGAAACCAAACTGGATGCTCAGAGGGATGAATTGGGACAGATGAGGGCGGCATCTACAAAAGAAAGGGAGGAGATGAAGGAGGAGATACGACGAGGTGTGGGTGAGGAGGTTTCGGGGCTACGCGAGGAGGTAAAGCGAGGTGAGAAGCGTATGGAGAAAGAAGTGAGGAATAATACGGCAAAGTTACAAGGGGGAATAGAAGATCTGACGGAGGAGGTGGAACAGCTGACGGAGGGACAAAAAGAACTAGTGGAGCAGGTTCAAAAGAACACTGCGGTACTAGGAGGGTTAAAGGCGACACAAAAAGAAATTAAAAACGAATTAATAGCGACGCAGAGGCAATGTCAGATGGTACGTGAGGAACTGACAATGAGGGTGGACGAGGTGACAGAGATAATGGAGACGAAGGACCGAGAGGTGAGGATGCACATAGAGACGGTCACGGTAGCCTTAGAGGACGAACTTGAGGAGACGCACCGAGAAATAAAAGAGGTTAAACAAAAATTAGAGGAAGTGGAAGAAGAGGTGAGTGAAATTAAGAAGAGACGGACAGAAACTAAGAGAGAAATCCAGGAGGAGGTAATGGAATTGGTACAAGGTCGGTGCTCAACTCATAATGTGATGCTCACTAACCAAATAAAGAGTTTGCAGGTGGCAAAAGAGGTGCGGAGACGAGGTACGGAGGTGAGTGGCAATGTACATGATGTGAGGAAAGCTTCAGTCGGCTTGGGGATTGGTTTGGATCCGGGTGTTCGTGAGAGGCCGTTGGTGAAGTGTGCGACAGGTCTGGTGTGCGAAAAAAGAGGTGTGCGAGAATGTCCGACCATGGGGTGTGTGAGGAAAAAGTGCACGCCGAGGAGTGAGTGTGCCGTCAGGAGTGAGTTGGTCGAAGCGCGTGTGCGAGGGAGCACAGGGAAGCGCGGTGTGGTGAGTGTTACGGAGGAAGTAACGAAAAAGTGTGCGCAAGGGGATGCGCGAGAAAGGTGTGTAACGGACGGGTGCATGGGGAAAGCGCATGCTGTCAAGAGTAAGGGAGAATGCATGCCTGTGGTGAGTGTTACAGAGGGTGTAACGGGAGAATGTGCGGAAGAGTGTGTGCGAGAAAGGTGTGTAACGGACGGGTGCATGAGGAAAGAGTGTGCTGTCGAGAGTAAGGGTGAGTGCGCGACCGAGAGTGGAGGTGAGAGTAGTGAGAGTGAAACGGAGCGTGAGTTGGTTATGACAGGTGAGCGAGGATGTACACCTGGAATGGAAGGATGCCCACCTGGAATGGTAGAGCGTGTGTGGGAATGCACACTTGAGTTGGTCGTGAAGCACGTGGTTGGGTGTGCGGGTGAGAGCACACCTGTGGTTGTCACAGAGGAGGTGACAGAGGAGGGGGCGCGAAGAGGTGTGTTGGTGAGGTGTGCGAGCGACGAATGTGTGCCAAGGTGTTCGGTGGTCAGGTGTGTGACCAAGTCGGTGAGCGGAATGAGGGTACCTGGGTGTGTAAGGAAAGGTATGAGCAAGCAAGGGGTAGCGTATGCATGTAAGCATCCAGGTGAAGCATCGACGGTAACCAGGTTAGAGGTTAGAACGACTTATAGCCGAATCGGGCCCTCGGTGCACGTCGGGCAGCTTCGCGTGCCGCGAGGACCAGCGGGGATCCGAACCACGGCGGTTTCGAAAGAACCGCCGTACGCGATCCACGCTGTGCCTCGCTTGGAACGGCCGCGTCCGGGCTCCACGAGGCGGAGCGGGCAGCCCGATAGGAAGGGTCGTCATGGCGACCACTTTCTATTGAGACGTGCCGGCAGGTCGAGATCGGGACATTGGATGGCTCCACGCCGAGGTGGTGCGTGGGATCTCGGCACGGGTAAGCCCCCGTCCCTGCACCGAGTGCCGGACGCATCCAGCCGCCGGCACCAAAGAACCCGCGTTCATTGCTCGGCTGTACGAAGCCGGGCTGTAGACGTGAATTGGCGCACCGAGAGGATGTAATAAGTAGACGGGTGATGAGGATAGTGTTTTGGCCCCGAAATTAGAACAAGGCAGATGATGGGTAGAATTGGCAGTAAATGGAAAATTTTTGAATTGGTTGGAATTTGGACGAGCAAAATTGATAGAGAGACCCCCGATGTGGTGGGATGGCAAATCCACCATCCCTCACAGAGTGGGGCAAATGCGCTATAGATTATGGGGTGTATGGCAGTGAAAACTAGCCCGGGTGGGTTCGGTTATATTGTAGGGATCTAGCGAAGATGACATTAGGTAACGTTAAGATTAGTTAGTGACTGATACCTGTAGTGGGGACGCAGGTAGTTTAGTGTGGATGATAATGACGTGGGAGCGCAATAGTTTAAAGGGACGACTGGGAAGCGCAAGTTTCAGAGGGGAGTAGTTAGCTGAGATGATGCCGTGTGTTTGAGAATTGAACAGGTGTGATTGCACAGGTGTGCAACTGAACAGGTGTGTGGAGCAGTGTATGAGTGAGTGATGGTGATGTGTGTTGTGTTGACCAACTGGTCCAGGAAGAGGAGGAGGGTGCAGGTGGCACAAGGTGTGAGGGCACAGGTGTGCAACAGCAGGTATGGAGAATGGTAGTATGGAATAAATGGTATGGAGTATTGGAATGGATGGTCGTGGAGTGAGTATGGTGGAAATTGTGGAGTGGAGTGGATGGTGCGAAGGTGTGAATGGGGGAAGAGTGGACCCCCATCACGGATACCCGGGGCGGGTAGTGTAAGTGTTAGGTAGAGGGTACAGGTAAATTGTGGTTGGATATTGGCATCTGTGATGCGGGTGAAAGAATGGTCTGTGGATGGGTGCATTAGTGTTGTGGAAATGGCTGGGCGTGTAGCCTGTTAGTGTGTGTAGTTGGTTTGGGCACTCCACCACTGTGAGGATGTCGGCCAGGTGAGGCCGCAGGTGGGCTCTGGGAGCCGGTAGTAGTTGTTGTGGATGGGGCCCGAGGATCCGGAGGACGGACCCGGGTAGCCCAGTGCCAGAGGGCACCAAGGGGTGACAGAGCCAGGAGAGGGCCTTCCCCAGTTAGTTAGGTTAGGGTGAGGAGCTAGGTAAGCTCGGGTGGCAACTGCAGTGGTGGAGGTGTGCAGGTGGGTAGACCTGCTGGGAGAGCTACACGTCGCAGCCCAGAAATTGTGCGAGGCACCGGGAGATGAATCAGGGGAGTGAGACCCCAAATTGAGAAGCACCACAGTTTGGTCAATGGGAATTGGTTTTTAGAACCCATAGTGTAAGTTGGCCAATGGATTGGCAGGGAGAGACCCCGGGTAGTGTAAAGTGTGTTAATGTCATTTAGAAAGTAGTTAGGATGAAGTCTCCTCGCACCATCTGCATCCACTCACCTGAGGTGACAGGTACTCCGCACCATGCCATGTTTAATTATTTTTACTGTGCAAATGTTTGGATTGTGAGACGCATCATGACGTGGGTGTGAAATTGTGCGTAATTCCATCTCTCCCTCCTTATGAGGATTGATGACGAATTGGGTGATGGCAAATTTTGAAGTAGAGGGATTGTGGCGACGAATTTGGTATAGAGGAAATATGGGGAAGACGTGACAGCAGTGACAAATTTGTAAATGTGTAGCTTTTTGTACATATGGGGTAAGGGCAAGGGTAGGGTAGGTGACAGGGGGGTGACGTACGGTAGGGACGAGCTTTCTCACTTCGCCCTCCGTACGCATTCCGCCTTGCATTGCCTTATTGATGTGTACCCTTGTGACCTTACCCCTCGCTCAATTGTCTTTCCCCTTTTGTCTCCCACATGACCTGTGCGCCACTGGGTGCCGAGGGGAGCGTGCGTGGGTCGGCCATTGTGCGCCCGAAATTCCCAGAACCAGCTGTCTGCATCGATGCACCACATTATGGACCACATGTCTGTGGCCGAGCACCACTTATGGACCCCATGGGTTGGGGCATGGCCCCTCTGCTGGAACCGGCCATGAGGGCCCGAAATCTTGCTGGCGGACCTTGGCCACAGGGCACCGATGCCCCACAGGTGAACCACACTAGTCGGCCCTGTGGGCTATAAATAAAATCAAATAAAAAGGACACATTGGGTGCATTTTTCAGTTCAAATAGGCCGCCAGTAAGAAAATGAAGGAAAAGACAACAACTGGAAGAAATAATAATAACCAGCAGAGGGAGCCGAAGAGCAAGAGATCACCTGCAGGGTTAGGGGTTGTCGGTTTATTTTTATTGATGAACAATGGTAACTGCACCGATTGGTGCTTGAGGGTGCTTGTATTGGTGCGTTTTTGGGTGCTTTCATGGTGCGTCGATGCAGAGCAGACTGTCTCCCCCCCAGAAAGAACAATTACAGGTCCTGGGTTAGTCTTGTAAATAAAAGTAGCGTCAAGTGTAAATAATGCTTCCCACCGTCAGTGTGTAGTTTGAAGACCATTCCGCCATTCGGTTAACTGTGGGCGTAAGTCTGTTAGGCAGGGTGCAATGGAGCAGCGGGACACATTTATTTATGTTTTAAAACTGTCGCACTCAGGGTCAGGTTAAAAGTAGAGGGAACTACACCTACGTGTCACACTAAAAACAAAAGTTGTAGGCCCGGGACGTGCCTAAGAGGAGGAGGGTGCAGTGTTGCGGAGATGAGGACTGTATATTTTTTGATTGTGTGCTGTATTATTATTATTATTGTTTATTCTGCGCCCCCTACCTCCGGAGCTGTGTAAAGGTGAAAGGGCATCCCATAATTAGTCCACAAGCATACACGTCAGCCAAGTAATAGAATACCCCTGTTGATAGTTATCTCTTATTCTGTGTTTTAGGGTGAGGCTGTGTCTCCCATTAATTGAAATACTCCATTGCACCAGTGAAAGAGAATAGATCCCCTTTCCTTCCCATCCCCAAAATCTCCATTCCCTTTTACATCCCCTCTGGTCATTGCCGAGCCTCGATTGCCAAATTACCTCCCCTCCAATAACCGCCATTGACCACATGTGCTCGAATCGGAGAAGAAAGGCGTGCCCGCCCGTCGTCATCAAGGGCGGAGCCAGAGGGTCGCGCGACCAACCAGGGCCGAGGTGAGCACCCCGATGGGCGTGTCCAAAAGGCCGGCGGCTTAATCGCCGGAGGCGCTATAAAATCCAGGCACGCAAGAAGAGTGGGTCGGTTGCCAGTAGAGGGTCCGTGAAGAGTCAGTCAGTGGAGAGTTGGTCACCAAGAGAGTCGTGAGGAGTCAGGCAGTGGAGTCGGTGGTCAGTTGGTTGTGTTGGTTGCGGTGAGGAGTCGGTGGTAAAGAGTGAGTGGACCAAGAACGAGTGGAGGGTTTGGACCAGACGAGTCGGACAAGGCCTGGCAAAGCATGCGACGTACACAGCAGCCAAAACAGCAGCGTGGGGCCTGGCCTGAACGGCGGCTGCTAAACGCGCCGGTTGTGCTGCGGGACCCCCTTGGACTTTCCTCTCCCTCCAGCCATCCACCTCCTGCCTTTCCATCCTTCTTGTGTACGTGAGTTTGTTCTGTTTGTTCTGTCCTGGGTTAATTAAGTCTGTATAAGCTAGTATTTTCCCTGTGTCACCTGCGTCTTAAGTGCTTGTAAATAAACGTGACTGCTTTCTTTTTGCTTGTGTGTAAATAGTCAATAAATTCAGTAGTATTTCCAAACCTTTCTTTGCCTTCGTTTTCCTCTTTGCATTGCGTCGTTTTCGTCTTTTCCCTCATTGACTAGCTGCGGTGCGATCCGGCCAACGTTTGGGTGGAATCGGGTGAGTCGGGGATCCTGTAACGGTCGCGGTAATACCAACCGCTCGGTCAATATAACATCTGTCCGTGACCCGTAACAATATATATATATATATATATATATATATATATATATATATATATATATATATATATATATATATATATATATATATATATATATATATATATATATATTGTTGCGGTTTTAGAACCCACACTTTCTTGTAAATATCCCATCATTAAAAGGTTAAAGGTTGCACCCCAGAGGTAGGCCACAAGCAACACGTAGGTCATCATAGGACTCTTTAGTTATTTCATTAGTGTTGACCCTGGTGTTGGGCTCGCGGCTAGGGTCCCGGCTTAGGATCCTAGGATCCTGGGTTCGAATCCCGGTCGATCGCTGAATTAACGCCAGGGGGGGTTGACTCAGCCTGTCATCCTTCCGAGGTCGGCTAATTGAGTACCAGTTCACTGGTAATTCCCTGTTTGTCGTAAAAGGCGACAAAAAGGGTTGGCGGCAGGAAGGGCATCCGGCCGTAAAACATTGCTTCAAAAAGGGGCCCGAAAAACAACAACAACCACGGTCCCCGAAAAAGGTCAACCCCCGCTTTGTGGGGAAAAATGGCCTCTAAAGGTGGTTTATTAGTATGTGTTTAGATAAGGCCATGTTTCCAATAGTTGAATCTGCGTTGTGTCAATCAAATAAGAAGTAGGCCCATTCCGTTCAATTTGCAGCCTCCCTCTCCAAGCGACGCCATTACGCACCCTCCAGTCGGTGCCCCATGGCCCTGTCCAATTTTGCAGCTGCCTTTTGTTAGCAGCGTTCGCTGCCTTGAGCTGGAGCTCGCTCAAACGCCGCCATAAGCCACGAGGTTAGGCCCGAGAAAGGGGGCGGAACGCCAAGAAGAAGGTGTGGCCATGTCAACTCACCATCAGGGTGTGGCCGGTAGGCGAGGCCCAGACAACCAGGGCTGAGGTAGGATCGCTGACAGGCGTGGCTTTGGGGTTCGTGGAGTGATCGCTTGGTGAGTTATAAAAGCGAACGAACCACACTTTCAAGAGAGAGGAGAGATACGGCGCGCTTGATTAGTTGTGAGAGAGCTCGCCTTGACTGACTTGCTGGGAGAACGCGCGTTGCATTGACAGGACTTATGCAGTGGCGCTTATGAAAGAAGGACCTTATCAAAGGAGTACATTGGAGAGGGGGCGTTTGGCGCATTTGTATGGTGCAAATATTACGTACGCAGCGAACCAGCTTTTCCCCGTTAGATAAATTGTCCGGTCGCGCTCAACTACGAGCGGAGCTGCCTGCCGGGTTTCGCCGCTGGACCGGAGCCTGGACTGGAGCCGACCGGAGCCTGGACTGGAGCCGACCGGAGCCTGGACCTCACCGCTGGACCTTCCATCCACCATCTACAATCCCTGTGTGAGTGTGTATGTTCGTCATGGGTATTAAGAATAAGACTGTTTAAGGCTGCCCTGTGTTCTGCTTCTTCCTCTTCCTATCTTGTATATTTCTTTCGTTTCCTCTTCTCCTTCTTGTACAAATTGTAAATAAATTACTTGTTCTTCCTGCAGGGGTCCCAGCCACTTTGATTGACAAAATAATAGGAAAAATAGGAATTCTGATCACAAAAAATAGGAGTTTAATAGGAAAAAACTAGGAAGTAATAGCACAGATTTCAGCATTGGAACAACATCGGTAGCTTTATTGCTGCAAGATTTATGCAAATACATGTACATGTATGGGCATGGACACACCCCCAATGAACTTGGGCCCACCCGTCTTAACATCGACAACAAAAACTATGACTTCTTCTTTTTGGCAGCCACCATGGACTCTATCAAAGTCTGCTTTTTCTTCTCCACTTTTCTCTGCGCCTTCCTGGTTTCCACCATACGAGTCTGTGTCTCTTGAATCTTTTTCTGAGCAGACTCAAGCATGGCCTGAGCTACTGCAATTTCAGTCATGTCACCTTTCTTAAGCGCCACCTTAAGCTTTTTATTTGCTTGATCAAGCAGACTGTTGCTAACAGTCAGTGACATCTGCTGAGATGACTCTTTTGCTGCCAGAGATTTCTCTGTTTTCTTCAAGTCCTCGCTCTTACGAGACAGCTCCGCTGCCTTCTCTACAGCAATCTTAGCTGTTCTCTCTCTTTCTTCTTTCTCTTGCCTGGTTTTCTCCCTGGCTTTCTGTTCATCTTCCTTGGCTTTTCGTTCTTCTTCAAGTCTCTGCATATAGTGCATGTGAGCAGAACGTCCTAACGAGAGGAGTCCCTTTGTGACTGGGACCATTTCGGGCCGGTCACCATACAATCTCATGCCATCCATTGTTGCACGGAGACCATTGATTGATGCCTCGCTCAGACTAACTCTCTCCTTGGTGACACTTTTCCCACTGATTGAGAACGCGCGTTCCACGTCACTGTTTCCGTGAGACAGTGCAAGGACAATCCTTATCATTTGTCTCACTTGGGGGAATTTACAGTTTCCCGTACAGCCTTTTAAAGCCAACACTTTTCCCCAGTAACTGTCCACTCTCTTCATGCAGACTTCTTCTTCATTCTCCTGTGTTTCCTGGGACCAGTCAGTAGGAATGGCTTCCTCTTGGTACACCTTCCATTCATCTGCAATGCTGTCACTGTCAATATTCCTCTTCAGCTGTCTGGACAGGCTCTTGGCTGATTCAAGAGACCATGCAGCAGTCCTGTTTTGTGGCTGCAGACATCTGGCATTCTTCAGGATTTTGTTTGTCAATGGAAGCTTCTTTTGTAGGTGTACTATGGCTGCCTGGTAGCACTTCCTCATCCCAAGATACATCCTTTCCCTCTCAGAGACTTTCAACTTAGCGATACACCGTCGGGTATCCTCTCCCACACCCATGGATTCATTCTCCAGCTGGTTTGCAACAATGGAAACATCAAGGTTTGAGATGTCTTTCACAGCATCAACTGAAGGAGTCTTCATAATTCTTCTGATCAGTTTTTTGAGCAGGTCATGGAGTTTGTCATATAGAATGTGCACAAGTGGTTGCTCTGACTGGAAGAAGGTGAGGAACTCTGCAAATGTTGCTGCCAAGAACTTCAGGAAATGCAGTTGAGCTTTTATTTCCGGTCGCTGTAGTTCTGTTTTGATTCTTTTGTACCTGGGTTTAAACATGTCCTTTGGCTGCTGCTTTGGAAGAAATACCAAGAAATACTCTTTGAGAGATTCCCAGATCTCTATCAGCCGCTCCACTGCAGGTCCCAGTGTCAACCACCTGCACTCGACATGCTTCAAAGGCTTTTTTGGAACAGCACCCAATTTATGCTGAATGTCTTGAAAATCAACAGATCTAGCAGCAGAGCCTTTGAACCAGTAGAAAATGTCCACTGCAAGCTCAGTTAGGTTTCCACAGTACTCTGCAAGTCCTTTGGCAAAAGCATTGTGTACTGTATGGAGAGTACATGTCCCTACATCAAGGAGACCAGGGCCCCTGTTGTCGAGAATGGCTTTGTCAATCTGTCTCCACACAGTGGTGCTCACATTAGGCCCATCACTGCCGAGCATGATAATATCCTGAAGCTGCAGTTTCGATTCATCCAAGGCAGAGATTATTTTCCTGGACAAATCTTCTCCAGTTGCATGACCCATGAGGTAAGTTTTGAGGTGAAATACTAATATCTGTTCCTCGGCATCAGACCAATACCGTACACGGATTTCTAGTTGCTTCAAGTTCTGTTTATTGGTGGTTTCATCATACATGAGGCTGAAGCCAGAAGCTGAATTCTTAACATCAGTGACTATCATGTCCTGAAAATAAGGACCTGTGGCTTCGCTAATGAGATATGAAACTTTCGATGAGCTCATTGAGAAACCATCCGGGATAACACCAGGAAACATTGCCTGCAGAAGATCCTTCAAACCGTCACAGGAAGAGTAGCTCAGATTCGAACGAACAACTTTCAATGTCCATAGAAGTTCTGCTTTTGTAATAGCGTCTTTTTTGGACATACAGACTAAAGCTGCACGACTTGGCTCATCTGTAGAAGCTGACCCTGATGCTGAAGCAGATGAAGTTGATGGTTGAACGAATGTCAGCAACGTCTGTGACCCACCCAGCAGTTCCTTCGCACGCTTCAGGTGCCCTTTGTTTTGGGCATGTTGTGTCAGTTGTTTCACACCCTGATTGTCACACCTCACTTCCGAATGGCACAACGAGCAGTAAGCTGAGAACACTGAGGACTTGCTAGGCTGACACCAGTCAGAAAGCCTACATCCATGTCCACTTTTCAACCACTCTGGGTTAAATTTAGTTCTCCCACCAGGCATTATACTGCTGGGAGTATACCTGTCAAAAAGAAAACAAATATGAGATAAGATTAAATGAATTAGCATAGAAAATCCTAACCTGTTAACGCATGAAGTGGAAAGAACTGTGAACCAAACAGTTTTTTTATTTTCAAAACTGAAACATAAGTTAGTAAAATAATGAGAACAAACAAAGTAATTTAAAGGCAAATCAACAAATTTCTTACCGGTCTGCAGATTATACCTGAAACAAGAAAGATGATAAATAACATGTCCTAACATGTTTACCACCCGATAATTGCATTTTCTCCACTGCTGAATAGCTTGAACACTAATCTGAGTTCAAGCTAAGCGATGACAATTCAATTATGTATCTTTGGTATTGTTGTTGTACTATCTTCAGAAGATTATGAAACAACAAGACTTTAACAGTCTTTATTGTTTTTTGTTTGTTTGTTTTTTTATTGTCCTACATTGCTTGCATTACCTATTGTGCAGCATTGCGTATGTAAATTTTAATTCTACTGTAATTTTGTTAAAAGCTGAATATGCAACTACCACACGAAAGTATACAGAATTAAGTTGTAATCCCTATTTTGTGTCGTGGTCCTTCTTTATTATCTGCAATTAAATGATGAAATGTGTGAATTGTCGATTGAATTAGTTCTTTGCCAAATACTATTAGTTTTAGGCAAAATACAATCTCATTGTAATAAGCGAAAGATTGAGTTAAACATGTAGTATCAAATGTCAATGTTTAGCAAATTAGTAGAAAAGTTCAATTTCAGGTAGAATCTTTAGGGAAAGGTTGTTAGTAATAACTGAATAACCGCAAAGTTCACAGTTGGTTTTGTTACTCTAAGTAAAGTACAAACCTTAAAAATTGAGCTCAGCTGAACTTTTGAAATAAGACAAAGGACAATGATAATGGTCAAGGTATCATTCAGTCATTCTTCACAAAGTATATGAGATAATCCAAGAGAAATGCGTGATAAACATAGTTATATTATTTTCATCTCATTTTATCTTTTATAATTCTGTTACTGAATAGCATGAAGCACGAATCATAAAGGTAAAACAATTGTTTGGAAGGATATACTTAATATTAGGACAAAGTCAAAAATAACAATAACATAATATACATAAGATATACATATCATTTCCAGTCGAGATCAATAACAACACGTACTTTACACCATGGTGTAAACGACATGCCTCCACTTCGTACAGTATTTATTTGTGACGTCATCACTGCATACTCAATTTTTCCTCAACACTGCACTTTGTTGAGTCCTCAAAAATGCACTCACCACTTGTGAAATCGATCGAACAAACGGTTTTCGAGAAAAAGACAAAGAGACATATGTTCTTCGGGGATTTGAGCTTAAAGTCGTTTTGGAAATTTGTCTTGCGATTATGGACCCAGAAAGCAATTCCATGGCTGACGATTGGTATAGGAATGTCTGTTCTGACGCTTAGATACAGAAATTCTACTAATTAATATATCAATTTAAATTTTGGAACATTGAGGGTTAAAAAATAGGAAAAATAGGAATTTCCACCAAAAAATAGATTTATAGGATCCTATTAAAAAGTAGGAATAAATAGGAAAAATAGGAGGGCTGGGACCCCTGCTTCCTGGTTTTCCTCTCATCCGATCGCATTAGTCTTTTCTTCTATTGGGTAAACGTGGCACGATCGCAACCGCTATAATCGGGTCTTGTCGCATTGGTAATAGCTCAGATCGCGGATCGCTAACCGCTCGGCGTATACCATCAAATCCATGGTTCGAGCGGGAGTTATTCCCTCATTCTCGGTCAGCGTTATTACTTAGGTAATAGCGAATCCCCAGTCCTAAAACCCTAACACTGCCTGGGAAGGACGTTATAACCCCAGGATCGCGTCGGCCAGATAACAGACAAGGGTTTAACCCCCTCTTGGTAAGGGGAGAGCCGACATTTGAGATCCGCAACAATATATATACAGTCACGTGAAAAAGTAAGTACACCCCATGTAAAATTTTGACTTTTTCAACATATTTCAACATACAGCTATTTGATCTTCATTTCAACAATATTGATAGATAAAGGTGATATAATATAACAAATATCATGAAACATTTACATATTGTAGTCCATTGTATAATTTAAATAAACATAAATGCAAATTTCGCATGTGGAAAACGTAAGTACACCCCTACATTTATCACTACTTCAAATACCTAAAATTAGAATAAGGTGCACCAGCTCAGGTGCAAATGGTTAGAATATCGTCAGAGAGGATCCTTGGATCTTGGAGATCTTGGATCTGTCTTATTTAAACCTCAGACATTTAGTTTGGTTTGCTCTTTGTTGTTGAAGTGTGCGGAGTCACCATGCCTCGATCAAAAGAGCTCACTGAGGCCTTCAGAAAGAAGGTTAAAGATGGACTCAGGTAATCGTGTTGATGAGCGGGAAACCACCATTACTGATTGTGTTTAATTTAAAAGTTAAACACGTTGACGGACTCGTCTAACGTGAAACAACTGGATGATTTACACGGATTATCAAGATTGAGGTTGAGATCCTGCGCGCGGCGTATGATAGGTGATCATATGAAGATTTGTTATTTCTTTTTTTTGTATACAAAGTCGAGGCTCGTGTAAGAGCCAACGCATTAAACACAAAAAAAAGACGAACAGACACATAAAACATAAAATGAAGGGAGCGGGAGACAAGAGGGGCAGAGAGAGGGAAACACACAAACACAACAGTAGAGAGCAGGGACATCGGGAGATCTATGGAAGGGAGAGGGCTGGAGGTTGTTGGAGAGGGGGTGGGGGGGAGTGGTACACAGAATATAACAAATGGACATTGCTAGGAATTTCCGGAATGAAGTCGGAGATTCAAAGAGGTGGATTTGGGATGTATTAACGGGGGTAGAAAAGATCAAGGTTTTGGATGGGGGAAGATAAGAGATGGTAGTGAACAGCTGTTTTAATGAAAGATACGCTCATTTTACCCCACAAAAACACAGACACATAAACACACACACACATAAACACACACAACACGCATAAACACAGCCATATACACACACACATACACACACGCACAAACACAGCCATATACACACACACACACACATACACACACGCACACACATAAACGAACACAGACATGCATGCACACACACACACACACACACACACACACACATGAACACACACAGACATATACATAAACACACACATGCACACACACACACATGAACACACACATAAACACACATATACACACACATGCATACACACACACACACATAAACACACACATGAACACACACATACACACATGAACACACACAGACACACACATAAACACACACATGAACACACACACACACACATACACACACACACATACACACACATACATACACACACACAAACACAGGCATACATACACTGTCTCTGCCGTGCCTGTGGGTGTCTGTCTGCCAAGCCGGTCTGTCTGTGTCTTCTGTCTCTGTTGCGCCGGTCCGTGTCTGTGTCTGCCGTGCGAGTCTGTGTATGTGTCTGTCGATCCGTGCCAGTCTGTGTCTGTCTCTTGACACAGGTGTGTGTCTGTCTCTGCCGCGCCAAGCGAACAACACTCAGCCTTCCATGCACACATCTCCCATCCAAGCACAAGCCGAGTTTCTTAGATGACAGGATTATGTGTGTTATACATGTACATGCATTTAAACACAACAATTGTTTGAGGTAGGGATTAATTATAAAAACCACCTTTACAGGCCATTTTTCCCCGCAAAGCGGGGGTTGGCCTTTTTCGGGAACCGTGGTTGTTGTTGTTTTTCGGTCCCCTTTTTGAAGCAATGTTTTACGGCCGTATGCCCTTCCTGACTCCAACCCTTTTTGCCGCCTTTAACGACAAACAGGAAATTACCAGTGAACTGGTACTCAATTAGCCGACCTCCGACCTCGGAAGGATGACAGGCTGAGTCAACCCCCCTGGCGTTGATAAGCCTGAGTTAAGTTGGCCTGAGGTAGGGATTAATTGATTGAGCTTAATTGATAGCCTTTTTAAAAAGTATTATTTGGTTAGTCCATATTTAACATCATGTTATATGTACATCTAATCTTAATTAATTTCCTGTGAGTCACAGAGAATGTTTATTCAGTGTCTGGTCTGCTCCTGCTGTGTGGGTGGTCTGCGATTCTGGATGGTCCGCTTAATATTCTGGCCGGTCTGCTTTTTACAGTACCCCCAACTTTACTCCGATGAAAAACTTTGCTCTTATTAAATAGAAATTTTCCTCAGCATTAAAATGAGGTATTAATTGTACAGATCCGTTCATTATTAACCGAGCTACGGTCTAGGAGTCCATTTTTTTGCCTTGGATCCAATGATCACACATGCTGGTTGTACCTCCGCAAGATGGCGGCGCTTCCAACGTATCGCGACAACAAGCGCTGATAGGCCATGCGGCATCTCGTAATATATCTATGGTCACGAGTACAGACCCGTTACCTCACCTCCTGATGAAATTTGAGAAATCTGCAAGATACATTCGAGCTGAAAGGGAGGAGTCATGAAACGTGTGACGTGCGACGTCATGAAAAAAACGCGATGACGCAGCCTCGCAGAACGAGAGTGTAATCTCCATCCATGCAGTCCAGTATGTGCATACAGTCCATACAGTCCTGGGCCGGTATTCATATAACTTCTTAATTTAAGACTACTTAACTGCTAAGTACCCCACTTTGCTGAGTGGAGTTGTTATCTTGAAATTCATAAACACTCTTTAAGTACCCTGCTGAGCTGAGTGCCCCACATAAAGTTATGAAGATTGTCTCAAGTGGTTTCCAAGGCTCGATGTCACATTTCATTGCCGTTTATGTTCATTTTCTGTGGTTTGGCGACAGAAAAACGACAGAGTTCCAAGGCCAAGTCTGGGAAATTAGCAATATCGTAAAAATCTGCAACTTCATCCTGTATATTTGCCGGGGATGGAAATTTCACAGCTCTCCCCATCAATGGAAGCGGTGCATTGTTTACCTGCGAAATGATACGGCAGAAGCTTGGTTGAGATATAATATGATTATGAATACGCATTGCGTGGAGTGAGAGCTTCGTCGACAATAGTCAGTCGATCGAGTACGCAGCCCTCGCAAGCATCTGTAGGCCGAGGCCTAGCTAGGCTAGGTTGTTTGATCTTGGGCTTAGAATTAAAATTAAAATTAATTTTATTGAATGGATAGATTGGGATAGAATGCAGGACTTACCTGCTATAGGCTATATAGTATGGACTTCTCGTCCACTGGACCAGGTACGTAGGTCCGACTGGCAGGGACGTCCTGAAATCGGTGTACCTGGCTTAAATGAAGTCGGTGTAGCATGTAGCTGGCGGAAAACTGTAGACGGTGTAGCTGGTGTAAAAAAGCGGTCGGTGTAGCTGGCATAAATGATGAGCGGGTTCGAATTCAAAATCCGTTCTGTACAGTACTGTATTGTATTGTAATTTATTGATTTTAATCAAGAGGTGAAAATAATTTATCGGTCGCGCCAGACCAAAGCAAGATCACGTGAGCAAGATGCTTTTTTGAAATAGAACGCCACTCAGTAGGGCGCATACTCCCGCCGTGGGTCAAGTTGGAATAGTACGATTTCACAAAAGTTTGAGGGAGTAGTTCAGTGACAAGACAAGACAAGACAACACAAGACAGACACTGCACAAATATATATTTGGAATATATAGAAGATAATGTTAAAAAAAAATCAAGGCAATTTCACTTACATTTTCGGATTCAGCGTTCAATTCAATGTAAGTGAGTATTTTGAGGCATGTGTGACTTGAAATAAAATTGTAAGCCAGGAAAACGTGCGTTTCATTCCTTCGGGATACAACATGTAAAACTGGCCCAAACGTGAAAACAAAACTCGCTCATTTTAAGTCGTACAAGCTAATGCGACCACTCATTCTTCTGGGAAGATTCCGTGCGCATGCTTGTCCCACTTATAACTCACCTAAGTCTTTATAAGTTCATCAAATTCAACAAAATAACAGACTGGTCAAACAAATGGAACATGTCTTTCAATCCTGACAAATCTCACACTCTTACGATGTCTCTCCGGACAACCCTCCCATCTACTTTCTCAACAATCCTCTCCAAGAAGTTCTGTCGCTCAAGCTTTTGGGTCTCACTGTCTGCCATGATCTTTCCTGGGAAAACCACATTTCCAAGTTGGCCTGCAAAGCCAGTCACCGACTGGGCATCCTCCGTCGTGCGAAGTCCTTCCTTGGCACACCTGAGCTCCTCACCACATACAAGGCTTTCATCCGCAGCTCAATGGAATACTATGGGCTCCAAAATGGGCCGCTCCACTATGGGCCGGTGCTCCTGCCTCACACCGAGCTCGGCTTCACGCTGTTGAAACCAAAGCTTTCAGAATCATTGGAATCTCCCGCGATTAAGCTAACTCTGAGGGCCTTTCACTCACTCACCGCAGGCAGGTAGGTGGTCTTTCTGTCTTCTACCGACTCCTCTCCGGCCTTGCTCCCCCAGCTCTCTCTGTGCTTTGTCCCCCAAATATTCCTACAGGTCGCACAAGATCTGCCAGCAACCTTCTGATGGTTAAACTGCCGAAATCTCGGCTCTCTGCTCACCTTCACTCTTTCATTCCACTTTTCTCCCACCTCTGGAACAAACTCCCTCACTCCCTTCAATCCCACTCCTCCCTCCAGGTCTTTAAAACAGCTGTTCACCACCATCTCTTATCTTCCCCCATCCTAAACCTTGATCTTTTCTACCCCCACTAATTCACCCCAGATCCACCTTGTTTGAAATTCCAACTTCTTTCCTGAAAGTCCTGGCAGTGTCCATATGTTTTATACCACTCCCACCCCCCCCTTCCCATGCCTCCCCCCCAAAGCCCTCTCCCTCCCACAGATCTCTCAATGTCTCCATGTCTCTCGGTCCCTGCTCTGAAATGTTGTGTTTGTGTCCATCCCCATCTCTCCCCATCTTGTCTACCGCTCCCGATGTTATATGTTTTATGTGTCGGTTTGTCTTTCTGTGTGATTAATGTTCGCTCTTTCACGAGCCTCGATCTTGTATACAAAAAAAATAAAAAATAAAAAATACTGGCACCGCGATTGACATTCGCTGAGGTAATGTTGATATCTCTTCTGAGGTAAAAAAAAACAAAAAAAAAAACAACCTTTTAAAGCATTATACGTGTCAAACGAGACATTTTATGAAACGGGGAAACCGAATACACACTCTGGTGGTTTTAAAATGACAGAATATGTCTTTATTAGAAAAAAAAAGAACCTTGAAGACGACGCTGCTGACAAAATACACCGCTCTAACGCATAACCACGAGTTTAAACTACATTTACAACAAATATGAAAACTATTTTCATATCACAAAGTTAAATATAGAATATATAGAAGATAATGTTTAAAAAAATGAGCCCTATCTTCCAATGGCAAACAATCCTTCAAAAAATTCCTGGATCCGGAATAATATCCCGAGCTTCACCAAAAACTAAACATTTCTTCCTTATCCCACGTGCAATCATCCCACCAACTTTCATCCAAATCCGTTCAAAACTTTTCCAGATATCTTGTACACAAACACACGAACACACACACACACACACACACACACACACACACACACACAGACACGATCGAATGCATTACTCCCTGGCGGGAGTAAAAAGCGAACGATGAATAATAAATGAATAAATGAATTCATTTATATGTATATTTTTTGATTTTAATCACCAGGTGAAAATAATTTATCGGTCGCGCCAGACCAAAGCAAGATCACGTGAGCAAGATGGCGGATCATGGAAGGGCCAAGATGGCGGATCATGGAAGGGACATTTCAAATGACAACATGAAATTTTGTTCCCAAGGGAATGGGGAAAAATTTGAATTTTTTTTTTTGGGAAATTTGAAAAAGAAATTGGTGAAATTTGAAATGAAAATTTGAATGGATTTACATCTACATGCAATTGGCATAGAGGTTCGCTTACGAAGCTCTCGAATATGAATACGCATTGCGTAGACTGAGAGCTTCGATGACAATAGTCAGTCGATCGAGTACGCAGCCCTCACAAACATCTGTAGGCCGAGGCCTAGCTCGGCTAGGTTGTTTGATCTTGGGCTTAGAATTAAAATTCAAATTAATTTTATTGAATGGATAAATTGGGATAGAATGCAGGACTTACCTACTGTAGGCTATATCATCTTGACTTCCAGTCGACTGGACCAGGTACGTAGGTCCGACTGGCAGGTACGTACTGAAATGGGTGTACCTGGCTTAAATGAAGTCGGTGTAGCTGGCGGAAAAACTGAAGCCAGTGTAGCTGGTGGAAAAAGAAAGTCGGTGTAGCTGGCATAAATGATGAGCGGTTTCAAATTCAAAATCCGCTCTGTACAGTAGTGTATTGTAATTTATTGATTTTAATCACCAGGTGAAAATAATTTTAATCAACAGGTGAAAATAATTTATCGGTTGCGCCAGACCAAAGCAAGATCACGTGAGCAAGATGCTTTTATGAAAAAGTGAACAATGAACAATAAATGAATAAATGAATTCATTTATATATTGTTATGTCTGGTGGGGTAGTTATATGTAGAGCAGATAGATCTGAATAGGTAACGTGCTTCGTCTGTTGCGGTAAGGAATCTGACCTTGTAATAAGTTCATGTGTAGGCATTTTGTCAGGTAAGGAGTATACTTGTGAACATACCAGGAGGTTCGTGTGTTAAGTAGAGTAAGGGATTAACGAGTAGCGCCCCTGTGTGTCTCACCTGGTTAGCCAAACCTTGTCCCTGTTGGCACTGCAGACCAACATAGACATTCCGACAGATCCTTAGCGCAACACTAAATAAGTAATTCCCTTCCCTGAAGAGACTCTGGAAAAGAACCGGCAAAAGCAAACCAGGACGGGACACCGCCGATAATGGCCGCCACCACCTCCACCTCCGGCGGGCCTATCCACCTCGAACAGGACGCGCTATGACCACGGAGTAGGGAGCGAGGTTGGGCGGCGCGGTGGGCGTGGGCCTGAGCGAAGCTGGGAGGTTCGGTGGAAGGGACTGATTGGTTGCCAGTGCGCCAAGGCTGACGTCACCAGCCAGGAGATATTAGCGAGCGCCGAACGCCATTGTGAGTGCTGGGGAGAGTTGGTTCGAGGAGTTGGTTCGAGAGAGTTGAGTTGGTTCGAGAGGGAGAGCACGAGAGTTGGTCGAGTTGGTCTGGAAAAATAAGCGAGTTGGAAGGACGGAGAGAGACTTGGCAGTGAGTGAGAGAGTTGCCCGAGTTGAGGAGCGCAGAGGTTTTCCCAGCCAGAGCAGTTCGCAAGCGGTTCGGACAGAGATCCCGGCCCTGGCAGTTGCGAGCAGTTGACCAGCTCGGCTCGCAGTTCACGGTTTGAGTTGGCTTGTCGACCGTGTGCGAGGGTCGGCCTTGTGGTGCTCGGTGCTTGGTGCTCGGTGCTTTGGAGCTTGGAGCGAGGCGTGCCACTTGACGAAAGGAGCCACGTGTGGGCAACGGAGATTGAAGACGACGGACAGATAAGACCGAGTTGCGCGTTCACAATTGCATGACGAGACATTTCTTTTGGTATTCCTTTCCCTCGTCTGTGTTTGAGATCTGTCGTGTGGAGACGTCCCGATTAGGATATTCATTACCGGCGCATGCTTTTCCTGTCCTTGCCTTTTTCTTTAATAAACCCTTGTATTATTTTACATCCCCTGTTAAACCTGTGCCCGCTTGAATTAATTTCCTTGCAGGACCGGAGCTACGTCGGTGCGCTGAAGGTAAACTTTTGCCCCAGTCTCCATTTTCCTTCTTCCTCCCGCACTTATTATAGCACAATCCATGTTTGGTTATCGCCTCAATTAAAGCCGTTCCGGTCTTCCGCGGCTTCTGGTGTTAACCGGGAGTCGCGCGACAATATATACATATTGATTTTAATCACCAGGTGAAAATAATTTATCGGTCGCGCCAGACCAAAGCAACATCACGTGAGCAAGATGGCGGATCATGGAAGGGACAAGATGTTCTGTCCGCTTAAGTTAAGATGGTGCTTAGTGGACCTACTTTGACTTAAGTAGCTTTATGAATACCGGCCCAGGACTCTTCCTAGAGCTGGCCGCCCGGCCAAACTGAGCAATCGGGGGAGAAGTGCCTTGGTAATAGAGGTGACCAAGAACGCGATGGTCGCTCTGGCTGAGCGCCAGATATCCTGTGTGGAGATGGGAGAAACTTCCAGAAGGACAACCATCACTGCAACACTCCACCGATCTGGGATTTATGGCAGAGTGGCCAGACAGAAGCCTCTCCTCAGTGAAAGACACATGAAAGCCCGATTGGAGTTTGCAAAAAAGCACCTAAAGGACTCTCAGACTGTGAGAAACAAGATTCTGTGGTCTGATGAAACCAAGATTTAACTGTTTGGCCTCAATTCTAAGCGTCATGTCTGGAGGAAACCAGGCACCGCTCATCACCTGCCCAATGCCATCCCAACGGTGAAGCATGGTGGTGGCAGCATCATGCCGTGGGGGTGATTTTCAGCAGCAGGTACTGGGGGACTGGTCAGGGTTGAGGGAGCAATGAACGAAGCAAAGTACAGAGATCTACTCAATGAAAATCTGAAACAGAGCGCTCAGGACCTCAGACTGGGCCAAAGGTTCACCTTCCAACAGGACAATGACCATAAGCACACAGCCAAGACAACGCAGGAGAGGCTTAGTGACAACTCTGTGAAGGTCCTTGAGTGGCCCAGCCAGAGCCCTGACTTGAACCCAATCGAACATCTCTGGAGAGACCTGAAAATGGCTGTCCACCAACGGTCCCCATCCAACCTGACAGAGCTTGAGAGGATCTGCAGAGAAGAATGGCAGAAAATCCCCAAATCCAGGTGTGCAAAGCTTGTCACGTCATACCCAAGAAGACTCGAGGATGTAATCGCTGCCAAAGGTGCTTCAACTAAGTACTGAGTTGACGGTCTGAATACTTATGTCAATGTGATATTTCAGTTTTTTCTTTTTAATGAATTTGCAAAACTTTCTAAAATCCTGTTTTCTCTTTGTCATTATGGAGTATTGAGTGTAGATTGATGAGGGAAAAAATGAATTTAAACGATTTCAGCATAAGGCTGCAACATAAGAAAATGTGAAAAAAGTGAATGGGTCTGAATACTTTCTGAATGCACTGTATCTATTAATACATATACCAACCCATATCGAATATCACAACTACATCTCCTCACGCTTACTCTAATACATTTATTGAGGGGCTAACCCTAACTTTACCAAGCAATGTTAACCCCGAGATGTCTCATCTTCAAAAATATTAGTAAAATGATAATCCCTGCGCTAATCCATCATCAAATTGAGTCCTTATATAAACATAAACAAGTCTTGTGAACTGAATAATTTACCCTCTGTGGACATCTGTGAAAGCTCCACAAATTACCACAACAGTAATTTACTCCTTCAGTTTTTACAGTGTTGGAGGATCTAAAAACAGAATCTTTTCGTGGGAAGAAGACAACCGCTCACACACCCCATCCTCTCTCCGCTGTTCATCCTTCCTCCTTCCCCCACCAATCCTTCCTTGGCCCTCCCCCACATTCAGCAACTCAGCACGTTTCACTAATACCACTCTCACCCACTGTTTCCTCATCAAACGAAATATAATGCCCAGGTGTAAGGTAGTCGGGAAGCGGAGGAATGGGAAGAGGAAAGAGTAGATGGCTAGGAGAGAGAGGAAGAATCCACAGTGCATGATTCTACTGTGTCTGAAGTGTCTTGTGTTCCTCCCAGATTCGAGGGAGCATTGCTTGGCGCCCACATCGTTTGTGTGGATCATTTTCCGGCCTTAACCTTTGCGAGTGCAGAGGTGCTGCCATCTTGCGATTTTCTCGGACAATCCTGCATCTCATGGCTGGTGCGTCTTCCGCGATGTGGCGCTACGTACCTCCCTAATGCAATTAAATAAATTATTATACCTTAGAGTGCAATCGACGGCGAGATATTTGAAAATGAAAAAATGCCACATGGGGTGAACGCAGACCACATGAGGGCATTTGATGAACTTTTTTGATAGAAAAAAATAATTCCCAGACACCTTGATCTTGAAATTGGAGGATCAATGTTTTTCTGTAGCTTACGGGAAATAATCTTATACACACAGACACACACACACACACATACATACATATACGCACACACACAAACATACACACACACACCTGTAGTGTCCATGTTGTTTATGCTGTGTATCCCTCCCCAGCCCTCACCCTTCCAGAGATCTCCTGATTTACCTGTTCTCTGCAGTTGTTGTGCTTTTCTCTGTCACCCCCGCTTGTCTCCCGCACCCTTTATTATATGTTCTATGTGTTAGCTCTTATACAAACCTCGACTAAGGATACAAAAAGGAGGGAATGGGCCCTCTGACCCCCATTATACTCCGGGATCGGCACTCTAACCTGACAAATCCGGGCAGCAGGGAAGAATGGGGAAGATTCCTCTCTTCTTCCCTGTCTTGCGTTGGAGGGTAAAACCACCGCGAAGAAGCATCGCGAATAGTTGTCCCCTTGGTAGTTTGCGAACATGCTGCCCATTGTTGTTCAGCTCCTCCATGAGCCAAGACCCTTCTATAAAGAAATCCCTCCCTCCTCCCCCCCTCCTCACCCCCCCCCCCCCCACACCCTTCATGGGAGGAAGAGAAGGAAATGAATTCCTATACATTTCCTACTTAAACATAACGGTATACAGAATGAGGGCAATTATAACGACTGTATAAACATCATAACATTTACCATGTTGAGAAATTTGGGTTGATCTACATGACACACGGGTTCAGGGTCTTTCATGGCATTTGGACTCAACAGGGACAGAAAATGTATTTACAATAAAAGAAATAAACGATATAATAAATGAAATAGCTTATTTAACTTTCAATTTAGTGTCGGATCAAACACACCCTCAGGCGATAACCAGAACTTCTCATTCGGCTTATTTTCAAGTACTGACTCAAAGAAAATAGCTGTTTTCAACCCTAAAGTCGGTTTATGGGCTCGGTTGTGATGGAATAATCTGGCATTCCCTGTAAAATGAAGCTCGATTGCTTCTCACATAAACATTTATTATACAATTAAAATGAGGTGCAGCACCGAAAAAACTAGAACGGCACTCAGTAGAGAGCATACCTCCGCCAGGTGAACACTTTACGTTTTGTATCCGAGAGTAGACCAGAAAATCACAATACAGAATCACATTTAATCAAAATCATCCGTCCATAACTTTTTGAGACATTATCGTTTTTGGCCCCGACCTCTCTCCCAATGATGAAGAATCACTTTAAAAATTCTACGAGCCGGATCAGGATCCGGATCTTCACCAAAATTGAATTGTTTCTTCCTTGTCACACACACCCAACCTGTCCACCAAGGTTCGTCCAAATGCGTCCATAACGTTTTGAGATATCCTGCTGTGTATCGTTTCTGGCCCTGTCTCCCAATGGTGAAGAATCACTTAAAACATTCTAGTAGCCGGAACTTTATACAGTATAAAGGGCTTTACACAGTGCAGAGTCTTGGAGATGAGCGTGGGCGTTCTCTCTGACGTCATGACGCCCACGCGTTCCGTTACGAATGTCCCACTCAGTGCGCGCGATCTGCACCGTCCAACAATAAAGAAACAG
The DNA here is from genome assembly GCF_964187855.1 of Myxine glutinosa. Lineage (NCBI taxonomy): Eukaryota > Metazoa > Chordata > Myxini > Myxiniformes > Myxinidae > Myxine > Myxine glutinosa. Next base: position 234,428,581 of record NC_136262.1, read on the forward strand.
GTTGTAACATTGCTTCTGTAACATCACAGCTTTATACGTTACTAAACTGTTTTGTTGGTATTCGAATTTCTTGTGTTTATAGCATTTATTGATAAAAAAAACCTGGCATTGGGTTAACGGTTGAGATGGTCGGCTTGAGATCTTTGGGGTCTTCAATTTGAGCCCATATGGCACCGTTGAATTAACCCCAGGTGGGTTGACTCAGCCTGTTCATCCTTCAGAGGTCGGCAAAATGAGTACCAGGTGACTGGTAATGGGGGCAACTGCATCAGGGTGCAAGCGCATGTCCAGAAAATGATACAACCAGCAGCAACAGGCTGCACACGAAACCCCCACCGTTTATCGATCAATTTGATTATAGTTGTGCATAATATAGTTTTGCAGAAATTATCATCGACGAACGATATTAACGATGAGGCAACGGTGAAGTTTAAAGGGCATGATTAAGGGTTAGGATTTGTGATCACCTTCACGCATTTAAATCGTGAAATTCAATATCAGCGTTTACACACATACACGTACATACACAAACACACACGTACCTACACAAACACACACATCCACAAACACATACACTTATACATACATACACACACACACATACACAAACACATACATACAAACACAAACACATACACTTACACATAGTTACGGATTCGGCACTTATCTATATAATAATACCGTAAGGACTCGACTTTGTTATCCCTTTTACGGCGCACCCAGTGACCCGATGCCCACGGCACTAATGCATTTTCCATCTACGAACCGCGCTCTTTGTTTATCACGTACAGCCATACTCGAAAAATCTGAATTCGCCGACTTTGGGACCAAAAAGTATCCGATTAACGGCCGATACGACGCCATCTTACGACACCATCGTATTGGCGTCTGCTGGGCGAAGGCGATGCGCGCCGTCCGCTGATTGGACAGTCGAGTGGTGTGATGGGTGGTGTGAACCAAATGGTCTTTATCGTCATTTTAATAAAGTTAAATGCAGTGACGCTTTGGAAACGTTTTTTGAAGTTTGAAGTTTTTTCGAATCGAAGTGAAGAAGTTTTTGAAGTTTTGATTTTGGAAACGTTAAATGGAGAAACAGTTTCACAGGAAGAGAATGCGATGCAATGCGATGAAGAAGAATCCATCTATTCCGCCATTTGTGCCAGTGTCATCGATGGCGGTGTACGCTAACCTCATCAGGTGGGTTTACCATAATTTCTTCCATATATTGTGATAACAACGAAGTGAAACCGATCAGCAGCCTATCAGTATCTGCTCTATTCACGGTGCTTAAGGTAATCCTTCAAATCATTTACGTTGACGAAGCATGGCATACGAGGCCCGTTCAAAAAGTTCACGGAACGACGTACTCTCAAAGGTCTGAGGCCAAAATGTTTGTTTTTTTCCCCCCTTACACAACGGAAACAACAACTGGATAGGTAGGGCCGAGGCCTATGCCTACGTTTCGCTCCTGCATCTGCCACCGTTCATGATTATCAAAGTAGGCTTTACCCTGTTCACGATAAGGTAGAAATCAGTAAGGTGTATACGAAGAGATAAAAGGATGGCATTGACTTCAAGACGGTACGTAATAGTTGGCTGCGGCTGGCTGATGCCACGTTTTTTTTTTTCCTAAGTGCCATGGATGCTGATGGACATAATAAAGGTATCGGCTGATCTCTCATCGTAATATTACCCGATGGAAATGAACTGTTTCTTTGTTTGTCATTTCCTGTGCAATAATGTCAAATTGATGTCAGACATCCTTTTCTATTGACAGCTGCGCTCCTTTTCAATGGCATCGTCTATTGATATGCATGTTCTTCTTTCATATAATTTTACACATGCACAATCAGTATTTCAACTCTTGCAGACATTGGAAAGGAAGTTGACTCACAGGCCAACTCTCTGGCTCAATCACAGGCCGACGCACAGGCGATGTAATTGTGAGTAGCATTTTTGCACAAGTGAAAATTGAAAATACACGTTTTTGGTATGTGGCTATGTTATTTAGTGTTTGTTTTGTCTCTAACAATATAAAATACAAAGTCAGGAGGTGACACTTTATACACAGTGTAAGTTGGATTCTACAAAGTGTCGCCTTTTTCTTGATTTTGTTCACACAAATCCAACCCACACCATATAGTCTCATAAAAAATGGCCAGAGTGGTGCTATGCCGATTCCTATTACGAATCCATTCATTTTTCAAAAGTATATCGTAGCGTCGTCATTTAAGTAGATTGCAATAAATACGTTGTTCATATACGCACTCTTCATTCTCATCTTTCTTCCTAACTCTTACTCGGACAAGCAAATCCCCTATGCCATCCATAATGGTACACTCTATCCATACACCACATCCTCCCTTCCGTGGATGTTCCACGGGTTTCGGCTAGTTATTATTATTATTGTTATTATTATTATTGTGGGTTCTAAGTATTATGGGTATTGTTGTTTAAGGGAAATGGTTATTGTGGCTAAGAGGTTAAAAGCGCTCATGGTAAAAATGAGACAGGTAATCGGATCGTGACCCGGAAGAAAAAGGGTGGAAGAGGAAGAAGACGAAAGGACAGTGAAAGACTTGCCTTGAAGCTCTGTCCGGAGCGTGGTTGAGCGAACGTTGCGAGTGGACTTTGGGTCCTTGAAAGGAAGTTCGAGCGATAGGTGATATCGCCGGAGTATGGTGAAGCCTGCGTAGACGGGTATCGGCATTGAGATTCCGGAGAATCCTTGCCTAGAAGATCTGGCTCGAGTGAGGGCCGTCCACCATTTCGCCCCACGCGCTACCTTCCTTGGAAAAGGTTTTGGTCGCGTCGGCTGGGCTTATCCTCCGGTGGTTTGCCGGGGACAGCTGTGCAATAAAGCGGCGTCTGAAGATTGCACTGCGGTCCGCTGATTGAACGGTGCAGGTGCACGTCTGGATCGCGTCTTTGGGAGTTGCCTTTCTACCGCGAGTTTGCTGGGTGTTGGACCACGTGGCTTCTGTGTCGCTTCGACCGTCTGCGCCTCGGTTGCTCTTGATCGGACATTGTTCCAACGATCGCCGGAGCGAATCAACTTCGCCTTGAAGGTTATAGAGACATTGAAGAGGTTCTTTCCATGTACTGGGAACAGTGAGTTCGATTCCTTTAACAGAGGGTACCATCCTAAGATTGATTGTATGGTGGCTGGCTATCATGGTTGTATCATTATTCCAGTGTGATTTTTAATATATTCTTTTTGTTGGTAACCATTGGTGTGGTTTCGATCTTGATTTTGACACGGAGTAATATATATTTTTCTGCCGTGATTCCTCCCGGGGTTCGGAGGTATACGCCCCCTTGTTGAGTCCTTACACTCGGAGGTATACGTTCGGAGGAATACGACCAGGAGGTCGGGGAGGAACACGTAACAGAAATTGGGGGCTCGTCCAATTGAAACTCTTGGGCTCGAAATTGGGTCTGCGTCCGGGATCTAAAATTCCCTAAATTTAGTCCGGGAAAGAATTCCCTAACATTCCCAGAATTCCCAAATTTTTCCCAAAAAAAAAAAAATTTTGTTTTTAAAATTTCTTGTGTGAAGGTTAACAGGTGTTAACAATGGTCACCATGGAGTTTGATGCAGAGAAGTTTGCAGTGACCCCTAGTGAAGCACAGTTCAGAGCGTTAGTAAAATCGGACCTCTTGAAATTGGCCAAACATTTTAGCTTGGAGGTCCGAACTAATATGAGGAAGGCAGAGACGCAGACAGTGGTGATACAATCTATGGTGGGATTAGGAACATGGGAAGAGGTAGCCTGGGATTGGTTACCCGAGGAACAAGAAAATGTGTGAGCTCCAAAAAATGGAGATGCAATTGCAGAGCGAGGAAAGAAGAGCAACACAGGAAAGAGAACTCCAGGAAAGGTTAAAAGCAGAGGAAAGGAAAGCAGAAGAGAGAAGAGAAGAGAAACAAGCAGAGGAAAGGAGAGTTGAAAGAGAACTCCAGGAAAGGTTAGAAGAGAAAAAAGTACAAGAAAGAGCAGTGGAAAGGAGAGTTGAAAGAGAACTCCAGGAAAGGTTAGAAGAGAAAAAAGCAGAGGAAAGGAGAGCTGCAAGGGAACTCGAAGCAGAGGAGAGAAAAGCCGACAGGGAGTTAAAGGACCGTGAAATGGCGCTTCAGCAGGAACTTAAACTCAAGGAGCTGGATTTAATGAAAGAACGGGGAGAGGTACCATCCATGCCGACTGGTTCGACACCTAGTCAGAACACCTGGGATGTTGGCAGACATGGAAGGCTGGTTCCACCCTTCAATGAAAAGGAGGTAGCCAATTTTTTTTCACACTTTGAGAAGGTGGCTCAACTGCTAAACTGGCCTGAGGAGTCCTGGACCATATTAGTGCAAAGTGTTCTGGTGGGTAAAGCTCAAGATATTTATTCGGCTTTACCGATTGACCAATGTGCATATTATGAGGTATTGAAGAAAAACATTCTCAAAGCCTATGAATTGGTCCCTGAAGCTTACCGGCAAAAATTCCGGAACGCCAGGAAGAGGGAGAGTGAGACCCATGTGGAGTTTGCCAGAATGCAAGAAACCACGTTTGATAGGTGGTGTGATTCCAAAGGGGTTGGGAAAGACTTCGAACTATTGCGACAATTGATCCTGGTGGAGGAATTCCAGCAGTGTGTCCACGAGGACATTAAAGTACATCTAGAGGAAAGGAAAGTACCCAAGTTGTATGAGGCAGCAACCATGGCAGATGACTATGCCTTAACCCACAGGATGGGGTTCCACAAGCCTAACTTCTCGCTTAGACCTAGCCAGGGAGCTATGAAACCTCAGGGGCGGAGAACGAAAATTCATGGGGGCGGCCTCGAGATGACTATGAGGACCACTCTGATACCACGACTTCTAGAAATCAGAAGACAACAGTTCCAAGGCAGACGTATCCTCCGGGGGGCTCGAGGCAGACCACGAGGTTCTCCTCCGGGCCTACTTGTGCTTTTTGCCATAAACCTGGACACTTGATGTCCCAGTGTTACACCATGAAAAGGGAAAATCAGGAACGGAGTTCGACTAGTACAACTCCAAATGCAATGGCCATTGTGAGAAATCGCCCTCAAAAGGGTTACCAACCATTTATTTCAGAGGGGTTTGTGTCACTGGATGGAGCCTCGACTAACCGGAGACCTGTGAGGGTATTGAGGGACACAGGAGCACATCAATCTTTAATGCTTGAAGGCATCTTGCCATTGTCAGAGGAGACGGCAACTGGTGATAGTGTTCGTTTACAGGGGATTGGTGGCTGTGTTAGTGCTAAACTTCATGTCATCCATTTGGAGTCCGATTTGGTGTCAGGACCGGTCACCGTTGGTTTACAAGCCACGCTTCCTGTAGAGGGAGTATCTGTTGTTATCGGGAATGATTTGGCCGGCCGGTGGTCAAGTTTATGGTAACCAGATGGTTGTTAAAAAGCCCAGGAGGGAAAATAACACCACACCAGTTAGGGATGGTGACAAATTTAGCAAGTTATTTGTAGGTGGACTGAACTTCAAAACAAAGGAAGAGGTTCTGGAGTCTGCCTTCAGCAAATATGGACCGCTTTTGGAAGTGCTGCTGATAAAAGACAGGGAGACACAAAGGTCAAGAGGGTTTGGCTTTGTCACGTTTGAAAACTCAAAGGAGGACGCCAGAGAGGCAGAAAAGGATCTGAATAGCAAGGAGTTGGAGGGTCGGACCATAACAGTAGGGAAGGCATTTCATAGGTGCCGTGGGATCTACAGAAGAGGACCACGGAGTCGTAGTTTTGGTGGTGGCCACAATCAATATTATTATGGAGGCTCCCAGAGTTACGGCAGCCCCTGAAGGAAGGATTATCCGAGCAGTGGCCGAGAAGGAGACCGCTATTCATGTGACTACAGTGACAACTGGTCCAACCGTGATTGTTAGGAAAGTTAGAAAGAGTTGAAGCACTGAATGCTGCGGAGCAGCCGAGCCAATATTCCTACACGGATTAACCATGAACGCCACGTTCCTAAAGGCGTCCATGTTGTGAACTTCCCGACACGGATTAACCGTGAACTCCACATTCCTAAAGGCGTCCATGTAGTGAACTTTCCTGCACGGACTAACCGTGAACTCCATGTTCCTAAAGGCGTCCATGTAGTGAACTTTCCTGCACGGACTAACCGTGAACTCCACGTTCCTAAAGGCGTCCATGTAGTGAATACTTCCGGGCCTCACCACCCAACCACCATGGAACCTGGCTTTCAGCTCGGCTTCCCGGGGAAAAGTGCTGTAGATTTGCTTGACTTTGGGTTTTTGAGTACTACCCCTTAACCTTCATTCAAAAGAAACGAAAAGTAAAGTCAGAGGGTGATGAGATGGAGTTTGGCTTTGCAGGAGTCCAACGGGGAAATTGAACATGTAAAGGGCAGGGACAATGTCGTGGCTGACGCTTTGTCCAGAGTCAGTTAATGTTGGAAATCTCTGTGGGTTGGTTGAAGTTTGTTGCTTTATTTTTGGGAGATATTATTTGCTGCTCATGGGAATTGGTGATTTGGGGTTGTGAGTTTACTTTTGTTTGTTTAAAGAGTTTGCCGGCAAAGAAAGTTTTCGCTGTGTTCAAACTTTCTTTCTTGAGGGGGAAAGTGTTACGGATTCGGCACTTATTATTATTATTATTTTTGTTATTATTGTTATTGTGGGTTCTAAGTATTATGGGTATTGTTGTTTAAGGGAAATGGTTATTGTGGTTAAAAGGTTAAAAGCGCTCATGGTAAAAATGAGACAGGAAATCGGATCGTGACCTGGAAGAAAAAGGGTGGAAGAAGAAGAAGACATAAGGACAGTGAAAGACTTGCCTTGAAGCTCTGAACAGAGCATGGTTGAGCGAACGTTGCGAGTGGACTTTGGGTCCTTGAAAGGAAGTTCGAGCGATAGGTGATATCACCGGAGTATGGTGAAGCCTGCGTAGACGGGTATCGGCATTGAGATTCCGGAGAATCCTTGCCTAGAAGCTCTGGCTCGAGTGAGGGCCGTCCGCCATTTCGCCCCGCGCGCTACCTTCCTTGGAAAAGGTTTTGGTCGCGTCAGCTGGGCTTATCCTCCGGTGGTTTGCCGGGGACAGCTGTGCAATAAAGCGGCGTCTGAAGATTGCACTGCGGTTCACTGATTGAACGGTGCAGGTGCACGTCTGGATCGCGTCTTTGGGAGTTGCCTTTCTACCGTGAGTTTGCTGGGTGTTGGACCACGTGACTTCTGTGTCGCTTCGACCGTCTACGCCTCGGTTGCTCTTGATCGGACATTGTTCTAACGATCGCCGGAGCGAACCAACTTCGCCTTGAAGGTTATAGAGACATTGAAGAGGTTCTTTCCATGTACTGGGAACAGTGAGTTCGATTACTTTAACAGAGGGTACCATCCGAAGATTGATTGTATGATGGCTGGCTATCATGGTTGTATCATTATTCCAGTGTGATTTTTAATATATTCTTTTTGTTGGTAACCATTGGTGTGGTTTCGATCTTGATTTTGACACGGAGTAATATATATTTTTCTGCCGTGATTCCTCCCGGGGTTCGGAGGTATACCGAGACCAGGAGGTCCGGGAGGAACACGTAACAATACACATACATACACAAACACATACATACACAAACACATACATACACAAACACATACGTACACATACACACACACACATACACAAACACATACATACACAAACATATCCATACACAAACACATACATACACAAACACATACATACACAAACACATACATACACAAACACATACACACACACACAAACACATACATACACAAACACATACATATGCAAACACATACATACACAAACACATACATACACTTTTTTTCAATCTCTAAAATCCTCAATTTTAATCCGATTGACTTGAAATTTGAATTGGATTTCCATATCCGCTAACTGAATTCAACCACCAACTATTTTTGAGATCAGCGTTGGCCAAAAGGTGGTGGAGTGGGGTGAGGGGTGTAGGTTGGTCATGGGTATTGTTAGCCAGGGTGATGGTTGAAGGGGAATTGTGAGAGGATGGCAGAGAAGTGGAAAGAGGTGGGTGTGGGTTGGTTGTGGTTATTGTTAGCTCGGGTGACGTTTGATGTTTTATTTTTTTTTTCTGGAAAATTGAGATGCCTCAAAAACAAAGGACACCTAAGTTGAACAGAAATCAGTAATTTCAATTTTATCAAAGGAAATCAGCAAGAAATCCAAGTCAATGTAGTTGTCAGCAGAAAATATCCGATGGCAGAAAAATGTGTTGCACGCTTGGAACAACATCACCCGTGGGGTCGCCCGTGGGGCGGGTACTCTGCTAGTTCATGATAATGTGCCATTCCATATTCACAATAACACAGACTGCATTTGTGCTTTGTGGACCTCTCTTTATTGCAAAAGGCCTCACAAATTCAAGTTTCATGAAAAACATGGGCAGGAGTCTTCCTCGGATAAACAATTTTACAACAAGGGTGTTCTCCCCATATCACACATGGCAAAGAAATACAGACAATAGCAAAGAATGAGTAGAAATTGATGTTCAAAATGCCATGGAAAGATGCCATCTGAGAATAAACAAAAAGGGACATGAAAAACAACTAAATCATACAGAAAGGAAAATTCCTAAAAACTGGTCACAATCAAAAAACTCAAATGCTGGTTCGGGGGTGTTGGCTGGTTGTCGGGGTTACAGATGGTACTCTGAGGACTTGTGCTGACAAGATATATGCCCAAAGGGCTGTACGCTCTCACAATAGCTTTCTCCTTACTGGTTCACTGAATACCTTGTCGACTGCTGAGGATCGCTTACAAGGGGGAAAGGGGAGGGCGGAAGGGGGCACGTACAACCCAGTATGGGTACTGTTATGTGAATTTAACAAACAATTAACAGCAAAACTCTTCCCACAGTCAGAGCACTTTTTATGCGAGCACTCCAGCGTGGGCTGCACGATGGAAGTTCAAGCTCCGTTTAGAAATAAAATCCTTGTCACAAGTAGAACATTTGTAAGGACACCCTCGTTGGTTGTTATCTCCACAGGTGGGTTTAAGGAGATGAGAGGAAGTTCCCCCAGAACTCAAAATCTCCACCTTCTTTTTCGGTAAAGGATGTGTTTGTTCATGAACCAGTTTGTGAAACTTCATCCTCGTAGCTTTGTTCCAAGGGCTCATTTTAGAATCCTCACTGAACCTCTGACAGCCTCCACATGTAGCTTGTTTGCTGTGATATTCCCCGGAATGCATTTTAAGTTCTCAGTTATGCTTTTCTTGATCATCCGGATTCCCTGTTGCTCCGACTATCACTGGTGCAATTTCAGGTTTCTTCAATCTTGAAATCCTCTCAACCTCATTTTTCCTATCTTGGTGTTTCAGATTTCAGCTCTCCTGTATGGTTCCTCATATGCAATTTCAAATGGCCTTTTCGAGAGAAACCTTCATCACATGTCGAGCATTTATGCGGTCGCTCTCCTGTATGGATCATCATATGTAATTTCAAATGGCCTTTTTGAGAGAAACCTTTATCACATATCGAGCATTTGTGAGGGCGCTCTCCTGTATGGTTCCTCAAATGTAATTTCAAATTGCCTTTTTGAGAGAAACCTTCATCACATATCGAGCATTTGTGAGGGCGCTCTCCTGTATGGTTCCTCAAATGTAATTTCAAAGTGAAGCTACGAGAGAAACCTTCATCACATATCGAGCATTTGTGAGGGCGCTCTCCTGTATGGTTCCTCAAATGTAATTTCAAAGTGAAGCTACGAGAGAAACCTTTATCACATATCGAGCATTTGTGAGGTCGCTCTCCTGTATGGATCCTCATATGTAATTTCAAATCGCCTTTTCGAGAGAAACCTTTATCACATATCGAGCATTTGTGTGGTTGCTCTCCTGTATGGATCCTCAAATGTAATTTCAAATCGCCTTTTTGAGAGAAACCTTTGTCACATATCGAGCATTTGTGAGGGCGCTCTCCTGTATGGATCCTCATATGCGCTTTGAAACCTTTTTTTTGAGAGAAACATTTATCACATATCGAGCATTTGTGTGGTCGCTCTCCTGTATGGATCCTCATATGCACGTTGAAATCGCCTTTTTGAGAGAAACCTTTATCACATATCGAGCATTTGTGAGGGCGCTCTCCTGTATGGATCATCATGTGGAATTTCAAATTGCTTTTTGACAAGAAACCTTTATCACAAATCGAGCATTTGTGGGGTCGCTCTCCTGTATGGATCCTCATATGTAATTTCAAATTGCTTTTTTGAGAGAAACCTTTATCACATATCGAGCATTTGTGGGGTCGCTCTCCTGTATGGATCATCATGTGTAATTTCAAATGGTCTTTTCGAGAGAAACCTTTATCACATATCGAGCATTTGTGAGGTCGCTCTTCTGTATGGATCCTCATATGTAATTTAAAATCGCCTTTTTGAGAGAAACCTTCATCACATATCGAGCATTTGTAAGGCCGCTCTCCTGCATGGATCTTCACATGTTTATTCAAATTGCTTTTTGTCAAGAAACCTTTATCACAGACAGAGCACTTTTGTGGGCGTTTTCCATTGTGGATCCTCATGTGTATTTTCATGTTACTCGTTGAAGCAAAATCCATTCTGCACACATTACACTTATAATGCATTCGCCTTTCGAGAACCTTTTTGTGTTTGTTTAATTCAATATAAATCTTGGTGTTGCGAGGCCCAGACATGCACTTGTATGTTATAGGAAGTGAGTCTTGATTTCGTGATTGTTTCTTCAAAAAAGGCTTCTCACTGTCAAACTGCGACTGGACCTTATTTGTCCCATATTACTTCTGGATTGTTCTACAGAAACAAAGAACACACCATTTTTTTTTGTCAAAATCAAATGTAAAATATTTCACACATTTCAGAAAATTATATATTTTCTCAACACAAAACATTGCAAGTTAATTAGGTTTACTCTCCATGAAATGGAAAGTAACCTATTATTACTGCTAGAGTTTTTCTTATTATTATTCTTCCGCCCTATTTTGCACCTCCGAAAACTTCATAATTAATGTTCTCAGCAACCGCTGGTCGGATTGACAGGAAATTTTCATCAAATGATCGTCTCGGCTCTGAGAATTTTTTAATGCTAATTATGACGTCATAGGTCACGTGGTATGGGCGCCATCTTGTAAAACAAATTCAACTTTTCCCCTCTGTATCTCCGAAACGCCTCAATGGAAAAATTTTGAGGAATGGCTCATTCTAAAGAACTCTTCAACGGGAACAAAAGCCATGTGTATCGAGTATATTAAAAATGCTAACGTTAAGAGGTTAGAATTCGCCAAACAAAAAATTTTCTCCCCCGAAAATGGGATTTTTTTCACAGATGCTTAGTTTAAAAAAACTCAGAATGCAAAAATTTTCGAAGTCATACGTCACATGGTTTGGCCGCCATCTTGTTTTCTGTGAAAAAACACAAAAACCCCTTTTTCTCCGCAATGGCTGAACGGATCGAGCCCAAACGTGGCATGCATATTCGCATACCCATGACGAACAAAAAAGTCAGCGAGCACGATGTCATCTGACACATGGTTTCAGAGTTATGACGTTTTAAAGCTCAAACTAGAAATGGAATCACCTCCATAATTTGTGGAGATATCGAGTGGAAACTTTACACAAATGTTCCTCATGGGGGTATGTTTCAACCTTACTTGAGACGTTTTGATAAGTCACATGGTTTGGCCGCAATAAATAATGGAAGTTAAATTTTAAAAAGCTTGTAACTCTTCAACCACTGCATGGATCGACTTGAGTTTTTAATGCAATGTAGCTCTCATCAGGCGGAACAAGTGTGCAAACTTTCAAGATGATTCGATGTACGGTCTCGAAGCTATAAGTCTTTATTGTTGAAAGAAGAAGAAACACACCGATTGTCTTTCCAGGACGTCATCACTATAACGCGATCTCCCGCGGTCATTTGAACCTCAAAAAAAATTATAATTGCAGATTTGTCAATAGATGAGGCATATTAACAAACGAATGAAACAGATTTGCTCAAATTCTGACTATTTTTAACTCGATCGTATTTCACTCAAAGTTGTGAGGACTGAAGAAGAAGATGTCCATCCAGGACGTCATCACTATAACGCGATCTCCCGCGGTCATTTCAACCTCAAAAAAATATATAATTGCAGATTTGTCAATAGATGAGGCATATTAACAAACGAATGAAACAGATTTGCTCAAATTCTGACTATTTTTAACTCGATCGTATTTCACTCAAAGTTGTGAGCGACTGAACAAGAACATTCCCTTCCAGGACATCATCACTATAACGCGATCTCCCGCAGTCATTTCAACCTCAAAAAAAATTATAATTGCAGATTTGTCAATAGATGAGGCATATTAACAAATGAATGAAACAGATTTGCTCAAATTCTGACTATTTTTAACTCGATCGTATTTCACTCAAAGTTATGAGCGACTGAAGAAGAAGATTCCCTTCCAGGACATCATCACTATAACGCGATCTCCCGCGGTCATTTCAACCTCAAATGAAATTCAAATTGCAGATTTGTCAATCGGGGAGGCATATTAACAGACGAATGAAACAGATTTGCTCAAATTCTGATTTTTTAAAATCGATCGCATTTCACATAAAGTTTGAGGTACTAAAGAAGAAGAAGATTCGTTTAGCTTCTCAGATAAAATAAATAATTCTGTCTGCAATTTCAGGTTAATTTTCTTTTTAAAATGGCTTTTTCTGCAATCAGTGCATGGATTGACATGTGTGGATGTGTGTGTGGGTGTGGGTGTGGGGGGGGGGGGGGGGAGGGGTGTGTGTGTGTGTGTGTGTGTGTGGGGGGGTTGGTGTGTGTGTGTGTGTGGGGGGGTTGGTGTGTGTGTGTGTGTGGGGGGGGGGGGGTTGGTGTGTGCGTGTGTGTGTGTGTGTGTTAGGGGTGGGGGGGGGTGGGGGTATGTGTGTGTGTGTTTGTGTGGGTGGGTGCATTTCACATAAAGTTTGAGGTACTAAAGAAGAAGAAGAATCGTTTAGCTTCTCAGATAAAATAAGTAATTCAGTCTGCAATTTCAGGTTAATTTTCTATTTATAATGGCTTTTTCTGCAATCAGTGCATGGATTGACATGTGTGGATGTGTGTGTGGGTGTGGGTGTGGGGGGGGGGGGGATGGGTGTGCGTGTGTGTGTGTGGGGGGGGGGGGGGTTGATGTGTGTGTGTGTGGGGGGGGGGGGGTTGGTGTGTGCGTGTGTGTGTGTGTTAGGGGTGGGGGGGGGGGTGTGGCTATGTGTGTGTGTGTGTTTGTGTGGGTGGGTGTGGGTGTGGTGGGGGGGGGGGAAGGTGTGTGTGTGTGGGGGGGGGGGGGGGGTTGGTGTGTGCATGTGGAGGAGGGGGTTAGGTGTGTGTGTGTGTGTGTGTGGAGGGGTGTGTGTATGTGTGGAGGGGTGTGCATGTGGGGGGAGGGGGAATGTGTGTGTGTGCGGGGTGTGTGTGTGTGTGTGTGTGTGTGTGGATGTGCGTGTGTGTGGATGTATGTGTGTGTGTGTGTGTGTGTGGGGGGGGGTGGATATGTGTGTGTGTGGGGGTGGGGGGTGTGTGTGTGTGTATATGTGGAGGGGTGTGCGGGTGGGGGAGGGGTGTGGGGGTGTTTGTGTGTGGGTGTGTGGGTTTGGGGGGGGGGGTGGATATGTGTGCATGTGGGGGGGGGGGGGGGTGCGTGTGAAGGAGGGGGGGTTGGATGTGTGTGTGTGTGTGTGTGTGTGTGTATGTATGTGTGGAGGGGTGTGCGTGTGGGGGGAGGGGGGATGTGTGTGCATGTGTGTGTGTATGTGTGTGAAGGGGGGTGTGGGTGTGTGTGTGTGCGTGTGTGTGTGTGAAGGGTGTGTGTGTGTGTGTGTGTGTGAGTGTTTATCAGGGTTGTATCCAAGGGGGTTGTGGCAAAGCATGTCCAATGAAAGTGGGGTTGTATGAAAAGTGGGGTTGTATGAAAAGTGGGGTTGTATGAAAAGTGGGGTTGTATGAAAAGTGGGGTTGTATCAAAAGTGGGTGCGAGTAAACCGGTCATCACTGCCAGCAGTTTTAAAGTGGCAGTTCTAGTTCTTTTTGTTTCCACTCACCAGTTGCAAAACAGGAAGCACTTCCGTTTTTCATGTGTATATCATCTGAATCTTCCTTTGCAGAAGCACATTTTGAATCTTCTGTGACATGAATCGTTGTTGTGTTGTCTGCCTTCCACATTTACAGGAGAGACATCACCTGTGAACATATCAGCGTCAGTCTTTTGCAGGGAAATGAGATCGAGAACCATCTCGAGAGTTCATGGAACATGTTACGTCATGGAGTGTATATGAAATTTAAATATAATATTGAAGTTAAAGATTGTTAAAAAGAAAAATTCCGGATATTAAGCGCTATTGAAGCAGTCTTCTACATTGCCCTTATTCACCACCCTATTTAACATGTCCAAGTACTGCTAAACCGTAGGTTATTGGAAGTAACAAGAAGGCGATTTGTGTTCAACACTGTTCAAGTGTTAATTCAATTTAAATAAAATAAAGATTGTAAAATTCATTTCAAAAATTTCTGGAATTCACTGGCGTTAAACGTTTGTCAAACTTTCCTTTCACAAAGCTCAGAACAAGTGTGTGTCTACCCTCAGGAGAACCAGGAAACAATATCTCTCCACTCTCAAGACTGAACTCTCAAACCTGTCTCCCTCCTCCAAATCCTGGTGGTGTCTGGTCAAATCTGTTTCTGGTGTTTGTTCGCCTTCCATCCCCTCCCTTACCTCAATCGGCTGCACAGCTGACACCGCACATGAAAAAGATGAATACCTCAAAAAGTGTTTGCCTCAAAATCTTGTGTCCCAAACTCATCGCTCTCTGTACCCATCTTACCCAGTCGTACCCAGCTGCTCCTGGACGCTGTGTGCTTCTCTCCCAAGAAGGTGGAGACGTTTCTGTCAAACCTCGACTCTGATTCCACAACCAGACCAGACGGCATTAGCCCACGGTCCCAAAATTCTGCTCCGCTATGCTATCTTTTTTTTTTTTTTTTTTTTTTTTGGATACAGAATCGAGGCTCGTGAAACAGCTAACATTTATCACACAAACAAATCAAACAGACAAACAAACAAAGTATATAAAAAGGGGAGCGGTAGACAAGATGGGGAGGGAAGGGGAAGCACATAAACACAACATTTGAGAGCAGGGACATCGGGAGATGTGTGGGAGGGAGAGGGCTTGGGGGGAGGCGGCGTGGGGGGGGGGGGGTGGGGGAGAAGTATAAACACAAGGACACCAAGGACTTCCAGGAAAGAAGTTGGTATTTCAAAAAAGTGGATTTGGGGTGAAATTAGCGGGGGTAGACAAGATCAAGGTTTTGGATGGGGGAAGACAAGAGATGGTGGTGAACAGCTGTTTTAAAGACCTGGAGGGAGGAGTGGGATTGAAGAGAGTGAGGGAGTTTGTTCTAGAGGTGGGAGAAAAGAGGAATGAAGGAGTGAAGGTGAGCAGAGAGTCTCGATTTTGGCAGTTTAATCATAAGAGGGTTGCAGGTAGCTCTTGTGCGACCTGGAGGAATATTTGGGGGACAGAGCCCAGAGAGAGCTGGAGGAGCAAGGCCGGAGAGGAGTCGGTAGAAGACAGAAAGACCACCAACCTGCCTGCGGTGAGTAAGTGAAAGGCCCTCGGAGGTAGCTTCATCGCGGGAGATTCCAATGATTCTGAAAGCTTTGGTTTCAACAGCGTGAAGACGAGATAGGTGTGAGGCAAGAGCACCAGCCCAGAGGGTAGAGCAGTATGCCATTGAGCTGCGGATGAAAGCCTTGAATGTGGTAAGGAGCTCAGGTGTGCCAAGGAAGGACTTCGCACGACGGAGGCTGCCCAGTCGGCGACTGGCTTTGGAGGCCAGATTTGAAATGTGGTTTTCCCAGGAAAGATCATGGCAGATAGTGAGACCCAAAAGCTTGAGTGACAGACTTCTTGGTGAGGATTATTCCGAAAGTGGATGGGAGGGTTGTCCAGTCGGTCTTTTCGGAGAGACATCGTAAGAGTGTGAGATTTGTCAGGATTGAAAGACATGTTCCACTTGTTTGCCCAGTCTGTGATTTTGTCCAGGTCTGCAGAGAGTGACGAGGCTGCAGACTGCCGATCTGAGGGATGAGGAATGGAGCGGCAGAGAGTGGAGTCATCAGCAAAGAGATAGAGAGGATTTTCAAGAGAGTCGGAGAGATCATTGATGAAGACCAGAAAAAGCACAGGGCCCAGAACACTGCCTTGGAGAACTCCAGCCTGAACAGGAAGAGGAGATGAGAGAAACCCATTCAGGGCCACACGTTCACTCCGACTACAGAGGAAGTCCGCCAGCCATTCGTGGAGATTTCCATGGATACCATAGGAGGAGAGTTTGGTGAGCAGAGCAGGGTGCCAGACCATATCGAAGGCACGTGATATGTCAAGGGAGACAGCTCTAACTTCCTGTTTGGCATTGAGGACCTCCATCCATTGTTGAGACAGCAGAAGCAGCATGTCCAGAGTAGAGTGACCTGGTCTGAAACCAAATTGATGATCAGAGATCAAGCCATTGGAGAAGAGGAAAGATTTCATATCCGAAGCAATGATGGATTCCATGACTTTGCTGATAATTGGGAGAAGGCTGATTGGTCTATAGTTGCTAGGATCTGTTTTTGCACCTTTTTGTGTAAAGCGGTGATGTTGGCTGATTTCCAAGCAGATGGCAGATGACCTTGAGCAAAAGAGAGGGTGAAGAGAACAGGGAGAGGGAGCGAAAGAGCGGAGGAACAGGATTTTAGGACCCGTGGGCTGATGCCGCCAGGTCCAGTTGCAGAATCAGAGTCGAGGGTTGACAGAAACTTTTCCACCTTGTCAGGAGGAAATGACACAGCGTCCAGGAGCAGCTGGGTACGACTGGGTACGGTGGGTACAGAGAGGGATGGGTTTGGGACACAAGATTTAGAGGCAAACACAGAGTTGAGGCATTCAGCTTTTTCACGTGCGGAGTCAGCTGTGTAGCCGATTGAGGTAAGGGAGGGGATGGTTTGGGAACAAACACTAGAAACAGATTTGACTAGACGCCACCAGGATTTGGAAGAGGGAGACAGATAAGAGAGTTCGGTCTTGAGAACGGAGAGATATTGTTTCCTGGCTCTCCTGAGGGTGGACACACACTTGTTTCGGGCTTTGCAAAATAAAATGAGATTTCCTTCCGTTGGATTGGCTTTCCAGGAGACGAAGGCAAGTTGTTTCTGGGCAACAGCCTCACCACAAGATTCCGTGTACCATGGACGGTTGGAAGGGTATGACAACTGAAGGCGAGATGGGATAAATCTGTGCATGAGAGAGAGCAATTTACTTTGGAAGAATTCCCAGGATGAGTTGATGTCAGAGGCGGTAGAGATGGGAGACCAGTCCAGATGATTGATGGCTGCTTGAAGACCGTGCCAGTTGGCCTGAGTGAAATGCCAGACTCGTCGACGCTGAGGAGGCTCCCTGAGAATGTTCAGAGAGATGTCCACTTTAACAAGCACAAGATCAGATGAGCCGATTGGAGCAGAAGAGCAGCAGACATTTTCAGGGAAGTTAGTCATAACCAAGTCCAGAAGAGAAGATGCTCCGTTGACTGAGATCCGGGTTGGGAAATTGACAGATTGTGTCAGTCCCAGTGAGTCGCAAAAGTCCTTTGCTGAGGAGCCATGGCTGGTGAAAGAAGTACCCACACCCAGCCAACTGGCATGGTGACAATTGAAATCACCACATATGAGGAAGAGAGAGTTGGGATGAGTCGATAGAAGTTGGTCCATATTATCAGACAGTGAGATGTAGATGGAGTCATCACTGTTTGGTGGACGGTACAACACACATATGAACAAGAGGTGGGAGCGAAGGGGAAGCCGTAGCCAGAGGTATTCCTGGGGGTGAGGTGGAGAGAGGGCAGTGCAGGGCGAGTGAGAAAGAGAGTTTTTGATAAAGATAGCAACCCCACCTCCAGGACGAGGCTCAGGTCTATCATACCGGTGGAGAGAGTAACCCGGGAGAGATACTAAGGAATCAGAGACATCATGAAGGAGGAAAGTTTCTGTTAAGCAGATCACGTCTGGTTTGTGAGAAGCAACCTGTATGGAGAGATCAGTTAAGTTTGAACGAAGGCCCCGGATGTTTGAGGTCCATACCATTTATGAAGAGGAAGGGGGAGCATCGGATACAGAACAGGGGGGGGGGGGGAGGGGTAGGGTAAGATGTGGAAGAGGAGGAAGAGGTCGGGAGAGCTGTTGAAGGTGTGTCAGAGATTTCAGAATAGCTCGGAGATATGGAAGGATGGGGCGGACAAAAGGTTTGATGGTGATTGGGTGAGGCACAGTGAGGTGTTATTTGAGGAGGGGGAAGAGCGAGGCAGAACGTTGGGGGAGATGGAGGTGAGAGTTGGAAGGGGGAAGAAGCGGGGAGGACGCTTTGAGGAGGAGGGGTGAGAGGGGGGAAATGGAGAAGAAATGAGGATGGGGAGATTTGAAAGGGATGGGAGATGGGGGAGATTTGGAGGGGAGGGGTGAGGGGGGATTCTAGGAGGGGAGGGGCGAGGAGGGGCCGAGGAGGGGAGGAGTGTGGGGGGAGTTTAGGAGGGAAGGGGAAAGGGGGGGAGATTTGAAGGGGATGGGTGATGGGGAGGGTTTGGAGGGGAGGGGCAAGGGGGAAGATTTGAAAGGGATGGGTGATGGGGAAGATTTGGAAGGGAGGGGTGATGGGGAAGACTTGGAGGGAAGGGGTGATGGGGAAGTTTAGGAGGGCAGGGGTGATGGGGAAGCTTTGGAGGGGAGGGGTGAGATTGGATTTTGGAAAGTGTACGATTAATGGGAAACGAACATTTATTGCAAAATGAGTTTCTTGTGACCTTCAAGTCAAAAATACGTTTAAGGACGCTGGAGGGGGGAGGGGCGGTGGAGTGCAGGCGAGTTCAGGGAATGTATGAAAGAGGCACTGTAAGAGATGAAATTTTTTTTTGGAATGAATAGATTTGGTGAGCAAGTCAAAAGCAACCTTTTAAAGAAGAAGAAGAAAAAGGTGTTATAATAAACGACAGAATACAGTATTTCAGGGGAAAGTTTAAACATTTTAAAGTTTAACAGTGAAAACTATCTGGGGAAATGGGGGTGGAACACATGGTCGAAGAACGAACGAACAAATAAGAACAATGAATAAGAACAGAGAAGGAAATTTTTATTTTTTTTTATTTTTTTTTTAGTTGAGAGTTAGTTTTAGTTTTTAGTTTTTTTAGTTTTAAAAAAGGAAGTATGGGGTGAAAAGACTGGGAAAAACAGAGAATGAAAGTAATTGGAGCATAATCGACGGACCGCTGAGAGAAAAACAAAGCCTCAAGGTAGGACACGGTACAAGGCCTCAAAAGACACGACACGAATTAACACGATTTTCTATGCAGGTATGAAAGATTTACACCGAGAATCTTCCTAGCGACCCACTGTAGGTACACACACCATAAAATAAATACAGTTTTGACGAAAATACAAATGGGAACAATTACTTAACTTCGATAGCGTGGACAGCTTTGAAAAAACGTAACCTCGCCGGCATGACCGGAAGCGGAAGTCATCTCACCCTCTTTCTGTTCTCTTCACCCTCTCTTTTGCTCAAGGACATCTGCCATCAGCTTGAAAATCAGCCAACATTACTGCTTTACACAAAAAGGTGCAAAAATAAAAACTTGCAACGACAGACCAATCAGCCTGCTACCAATTATCAGCAAGGTCATGGATTCCATCATCGCTTCTGATATGAATTTGGATCAATTTGGATTCAGACCACATCACTCTAATCTGGACATGCTGCTTCTGCTGTCTCAACAATGGATGGAGGTCCTCAATGCCAGACAGGAAATCAGAGCTGTATTCCTTGACATATGTCATGCCTTTGATACAGTCGGGCACCCCACCATGCTCACCAAACTTTCCTCTTTTGGTATCTATAGAAATCTCCACGCATGGCTTGCGGACTTCCTCTCTGGTCATAGTCAACGTGTGGTCCTGAATGGAATTCTCTCATCTCCACTTCCTGTCAAGGCAGAAGTTCCTCGAGGCAGTGTTCTGGGCCCTGTGCTTTTTCTGGTCCTCAGCAATGATCTCTCCAACTGTCTGGAAAATGCTCTCTTTCTCTTTTCTGATGACTACACTCTCTGCCGCTCCATATCTCAACCCTCATATCAGCAGGCAGCAGCCTCTTCACTCTCTGCAGACCAGATAAAATCACAAACTGGTCAAACCAGTGGAACATGTCTTTCAATCCTGACAAATCTCACACTCTCACAGTTTCTCTTTGTAAAGACCATCTGTACAACCCTTTGTAACTCAATATTTTGGGTCTCACTATGTACCATGATCTTTCATGGGAAAACCACATTTCCAAGGTATCGCCGACTGGGCATCCTCCGTTGTGCGAAGCCCTTCCTGAGCACCTCTGAGCTCCTCACCACATACAAAGCTTTCATCTTCAGCTTGATGGAGTACAGCCCTCCCCTCTGGGCTGGTGCTCCTGCCTCACACCTAGCTTGTCTTCATGCTGTTTTTAACTGTTGATTCATGCTGTTGAAACCAAAGCTTTCAGAATCAGTGGAATCTTCTGCAATGAAGCTGATTCTGAGGGCCTTTCACTCTCTCACCGCAGGCAGGTTGGTGGTCTTTCTGTCTTATACTGACTCTTCTCCGGCCTAGCTCCCCTGCTCTCTGTCTCCCAAATATTCCTTCAGGACGCACAAGATCTGCCAGAAACCCTCTGCTGGTGTGACTGCCAAAATAAAGACTCTGCTCACCTTCACTCTTTCATTCCTCTTTTCTCCCGACCCTCTGGAATAAACTCCCACACACTCTTCAATCCGACTCCGCCCTTCAGGTCTTCAAAACAGCTGTTTACCACCATCTCTTATCTTCCTCCATCCAAATCCTTGGTCTTTTCTACCCCCGTTAATACACCCCACATCCACATTTTTCAAATTCTGACTTCTTTTCTGAAAGTCCAAGTAGTGTCCATTTGTTTTATACCAGTTTATCCCCTCCTCCCCTCCCCCCCACCCCCGCTCCCCCTTTCACAGATCTACCGATGTCCCTGTTTTCTGCTGTTGTTGTGCTTGTGTCCTTCGTGCTTCCCTCTCTCCCCACCTCGTCTCCCACTCCTTATATTTTATGTGTCTCTGTTTGTTTTTGTGTTCGTAAGACGAATGTGTGTATTCTTTGTTTGTGTGTTTGTGTATTCTTTGTGTAAGAATAAAATACAAGTACAGATACATTCAAAGTACACTACCCCAATGCCAGATAATTAAATATTCTCCAGCGCGGCATTGCCGGGGCGCCCTCGGCGACCGGCAATACCGCAGTGCAGCTCATAGAGACTGTATTCGGAGGGCGAGGTGTACAATAATTGATTGATTAATTGCATAATTAAAATCAATAAAAGATTATCATAAAATATTTTCTTAATCAATTGGCTAATAGCATAACTAAACCACTAGTGCTTCATCCGAAAATGTATCTTTTAGAAATCTAATTAAATAAGTCATTAATAAAAAAATTAATAATTAATTGATTAAATGATTAATCAATAAATCAAAAATATCCTTTATAGCCACATCACTTGGTCACTGTCATGTCCAAATATGAGCTTCCAAGCTCAAAAGGTGCCTGAGATATTGCCCAGATGAGAAAGAAAATAAATAAATCATAAATAATGAAAATAAATAAATGATAATCATAATTTTAAAAAATAATAAATCAATTGGCTCATAGAACACATAAGCCACCACCATTTCATCTGAATCTGTAACTAAAAAAAAAATTAATTTAGTCTTCAATCAAATAATTATTCGATTAATTGATTAATTGATTAATCAATAAATCAAAAATAGCCTTTGCAGCCAAATCACTTGGTCATTGGCATGTCCAAATATCAGCTTCCTAACTCAAAAGGTGCCTGAGATAATGGCCAGAAGAGAAAGGAAATGTGTAAGTACTTAATTAATCGCTAATAATTAAATAACTCATCAATTAATAATATAATTGATGAATCAAAAAACAAAAAATACCGTTTTTGACAATACTTGCTCACTATTGTGCCAAAATTTCAGGTTCCTCGCTCAAAGGATGGCTGAGATATCGCCCAGCCAAACAAGAAAACAATAAAGAAAACAAGAAAACAACCAGAGTGAAAACTCAGTACTCCCTTTCAGCGTGCGTCATTGCCGAGCCCCCTTCAGTGCCCTGCAATGACATTATGCAGTGCCTGGAGATGGCATAGGAAAGGAGCGGTGTACAAAAAGAAAATAAAGTAGAATTGTACTCAGCAGCACATCCTTTTCACTTCAATAACAGTTGGTGGTTGAATTCAGTCAGCTGATATGTAAATCCTATTCAAGTTTCAAGTCAATCGGATGAAAATTTAGGATTTTAGAAATTTGAAAAGGTTGTTCACCTTTGTCCTATGTTGACATATTTGGTGAAGTTTTGTGAAGATAGGTTTAAAATTGTGACCTGTAAGCAAGTATAAGTGAGCGGACAGACAAACACACAAAACAAACATCTCTTATCTTCCCCCATCCAAAACCTTGATCTTTTCTACCCCCGCTAATTTCACCCCAAATCCACTTTTTTGAAATACCAACTTATTTCCTGGAAGTCCTTGGTGTCCTTGTGTTTATACTTCTCCCACCCCCGCCACCCCCCTTCCCATGCCGCCTCCCCCCAAGCCCTCTCCCTCCCACACATCTCCCGATGTCCCTCACAAATGTTGTTTATGTGCTTCCCCTTCTCTCCCCATCTTGTCTACTGCTCCCCTTTTTATATACTTTGGTTCTTTGTCTGTTTGATTTGTTTGTGTGATAGATGTTAGCTCTTTCACGAGCCTCGATTATGCATACAAAAAACAAAAAACAAACAAAAAAAAACCCGGAGTGATCAACATACTTTTCAACATAAATAATTTTTGCCAAGTAACAAACAGACAGACAGACATGGGTGAAAACATTACCTTCATCCATCTTCAGTGGCACAGGTAAAGATACCTGTTTTCAGTAACTCTTTGAGGAACCTCAGTTGAAACTGAGATTAATTGAGTAAGGTCATGCGACATGGAAAAGTTAAATGCACTAACACCGGGTGAGACCAAACTCTCGTTGAGACGGAGCTAAGTAGCTGCACGACATCCGACATTGATTTTCACTTTTATTTCTCCCTGTGTCTGTATACGAGTCTCAGTGGAGGTTAGGGGCAGAGGATAGTGGCAGTCAATACCTATCTTTTGTGACAGAGGTAAAAATGAAAAATAAATCACAGAACATAAAGGTTACTTCTTGACATTCGATGTTGAATTAAAAAAATACGTCACGTACCAGACTTAGGTGTTAATCCATCATCCTGAAATTGGAGACTGCAGAAATCATTTAGGAATCTTAGTTTTACCGCACATTCCTTTTTTTGCTTGCATTATTTTCATTAAATCATTATTTGTTGACTTTCAATTTCTTGTTCTGTGTGTTTATTAGTCCCCTACCAGTGTACACCAGAGGGGACTATAGGTTTGCATGCCGTCCCTCCGTCTGTCAGTCCGTCAGTCTGTCAGTCCATCAGTCCGTCACGCAAAGAACAGTTTTCCAGACTTTTTTTCTAAACGCTTCATGCTATTGATTTCAAACTTGGCACATGGTTTCCTCATGATAAGTTACAGATCACGTTCGAACTTCACGACGTTTCGATCATTTTTGACAAAGTTATGGCACTTTGAACTTTGGGAATTCTGATAATTCTGATGATCCTTAACGCAGTACCATTTTAAGTTTTAATTTCCTTTAAAAAAGATTTTCTCTGCAATAATAGGACTGATTGAGATCAAATTGTCACCGTAGGGGGGACTCGGTCTGTAGAATATCTTAATGGTAATTATGACGTCACCGGTCACGTGGTTCGGCCGCCATATTGTTTTTCGTGAAAACACGAAAACCCCTTTTTCTCGGCAACGGCTGAACATATCGAGGCCAAAATTTGCAGGCAGAATCGCATACTCATGACGAACAAAAAAGTCAGCGAGCATGACATCATGCGTCACATGGTTTTAGAGTTATGACGTTTTTAAGCATGAACCTTTAAAACCAAGCCCCTCCCTCATTTTTGATCCATCGAGGGGAAACTTCACAGATCTGTTCAGCATGTCAGTCTACTAAAATGTCCTTTTGGAATTTGCAATAGGGCACGTGGTTTGGCAGATATCGTTAATTAAACGAAAATATTTTTAAAAAAAGGATATCTCTTGAATCGCTAGTACCTCAGACCGTGAGTTGTTAATTATATAATTCACACAGTGCAATATGTGCAGGCTGCTCCACGGAGCGACCTTGCGGGCTTATCAACGAGGCGAGGCGTGACACACATGTGTCTCAGCATACCTCAGATCAAGTTTGAAAACCAGCATCAACTGTGCATAAATTTGCATATTCGATCATTTTTGACAAAGTTATGGCACTTTGAACTTTGGTAAGGGACATGTATTGCAGCGCAATACTCAGAATGCTTGTTTATTTGGGGGTTCGGTTAAACCCCCATCGTGTCCGTCCGTCCAGGAAAGGCCACGGGACCAACGTTTCCCTCGCGCGCCATACAGAGGAATGGCCATCGATTCGGCTCATAGGCCATGGAGTTAAGGCTCATTTGGTCATCCGTCGCGCTGTTGTCTTCACCACAGGGTCGACGTGACAATACAATCACAATATAAGCCACTTTAGTGAAGTAGGTTCTCACACGATGACTGAAATAGGGGTGGCTACTTCGAGAATGGGAGGACTCCATTGCACCTTCTGAAACCTGCATGTGGAGATAAAAACCAATGACACATATACACACACACACACACACACACGCGCACGCACACACACACACACACACACACACACACACACACACACACACACACACACACACACACACACACACACACACACAATTGCAAAACCCTGTCTCCTACTGTGCGGCGGAAGGGCTAATTATTGGATCCACTTCCGGATCTTCACCAAAATCTAACCAGTACGTCCTCGTCAAACACGTGACCTGTCAGTAGGTGATAAATGTTGCTTCTGGGACACCTCCGTTTAACATGGGAAATCCCTATCTAATGTCATTTACCCCCCTGTCTTTTTCAAAAATCATAAACACCTCTATTTCTCCCTCTATGAACCTATAATCCTTCTCACCTTATGAACCTATAATCCTTCTCGCCTTATGAACCTATAATCCTTCTCACCTTATGAACCTATAATCCTTCTCACCTCCACTCTTTAGTCTGGCTCATACTTGGTTCTATCATTTATGGCGAAACATTGCATCATCTTTTGTTGAGCCAGTTGCCAACGTGGCACAGGAAATGACTCAGCCTTGCCAATGACTCAGCCTTGCCTATAAAGGCTCTAACCACACCTTGCTTTTTTAAACACACGTTATGTTTCTCTGGAAGATGGAGGATGAAGCTTTATCAGAAGACAGGTAAGTTTTTTTGTTCTCACGATTAATTATTCATTGTCTTATATGGAACATCATTAACAGCCTCTCAATAATTATTGTTTTTTCTCTTTTTACAGTCTATCTTTATCGAAGCTGGTGATTGATGTTGAAAATGAAGCCAATGATTATCACCAACAAAGGGAGGATTTGAATGAAACGCTTAAAGAATTCACTGAAGTTCAGAGGGGTCTTCATAATGAGATGGTTGAATGTTTGAACAGCCTCTCTCACTCATTAATATTACCCAAAGCTGTCTCTACAAATGAACAAATGACTGACAACGAATTAAACACCTTGTTTGGGATGTTATGTGAGAGGTAAGATATATGATTAATTCTTCACAAACTTTGATACTGTGTGTATGTGTGTTATTAAACGGTTTGGTTGATACTTGGATACTGTCTTGCGATTTTGATATCACCAGTGAGTTGGTATTTAAATGTCAACTGTTTGTTTTATTTCAGCATTAAAAGCCAACCAAACAACATGAACTTTGATGATGAAACCAATGATTATCACCAACAAAGGGAGGATCTGAATGAACCCCTTACATAATTACCTGGAGTTCCGAAGGATGATGATAGATCAATAGCAGAGATGATAGTTGGGAGGAGTGTCAACTCATTTCCTGCCCATGTGAGTTTAAAATTTCCATCTTACAATGTGTGTATGTGTGTGTATGTGTGTTTGCTGAATTATAGTAAGATACTGCTTCGATGTGATTTGATAATGATGATCTAACGGATTTGTGTGTGATATTTGGGATATGGGCGGGTACTGTTGTTAGTTGACTTAATTTAACATCCCTTTTGTGCCTTGCAGACACAACCAATGCAATTTTTATCACCCTTGGCCAAGCAGCCAATAGGTGTGAAGGTGTTGGTGAAGCCAACATGGAGGACAACATTCTGTTGGACTGCCTTGGAAGAAACTGAATTCAACTCATTTCCTGCCCATGTGAGTTTAAAATTTCCATCTTACAATGTGTGTGGTAAAAATGGAGTTTCTCATTTATGGTCTTAGACTGCCCTCGCGTGGCTCGGGATGGCACGGCAGCAAATACTGTGTTTGGTGAATTTAATTTAACATCCCTTTTGTGCCTTGCAGACACAACCAATGCAATTTTTATCACCCTTGGCCAAGCAGCCAATAGGTGTGAAGGTGTTGGTGAAGCCAACATGGAGGACAACATTCTGTCGGACTGCCCTGGAAGAAACTGTATTTATACCACATGATACCTTGGAAGAAACTGAATTTATGGAAGAAACTGAATTTATACCTCGTGAAAAATGTTTTATTATAATTTTTATGTTTTTAATGTTATTTAATAATTTTGATATTATTCGCTTTGTCCAGAATTATTTAATTCTTAATTATAAAAAGAGAATAAAGGAAAAAAGATGGGAAGGTGCGTCCCCCACCCTTGATCCCCCCTCATCCCACCCCTCCCCTCCCCTTGTGTGTGTGGGGAAGGTGGGGGTGGGATGAGGGGGGATCAAGGGTGGGGGCACACAGGGGTGGGGGATGATGGGTGTGGTCTGTGTGGGTGTGGTCTGTGTGGGTGTGGTCTGTGTGAGTGTGGTCTGTGTGGGTGTGGTCTGTGTGGGTGTGGTCTGTGTGGGTGTGTTCTGTGTGGGTGGGGTCTGTGTGGGTGGGGTCTGTGTGGGTGTGGTCTGTGTGGGTGTGGTCTGTGTGGGCGGGGTCTGTGTGGGTGTGGTCTGTGTGGGCGGGGTCTGTGAGCAGGGTCTGTGTGGGCGGCGTTTGTGGGTGGGGTCTGTGTGGGTGTGGCTTATGATTTTTATTTATTTATTTAATTTTTTTTATTACTACTAATTAAATTAGCTAATCTGGGTGGATGAAAGTATGGATGGTTGTTGTTTAATGAATTATCAGTTTTGTTTTTTGTAATTCTTGTGAGTAAAATGAACCCAAGATTTCTTCCCAATTCATCTATATAATAATACCGTAAGGACTCGACTTTGTTATCCCTTTTACGGCGCACCCAGTGACCCGATGCCCACGGCACTAATGCATTTTCCATCTACGAACCGCGCTCTTTGTTTATCACGTACAGCCATACTCGAAAAATCTGAATTCGCCGACTTTGGGACCAAAAAGTATCCGATTAACGGCCGATACGACGCCATCTTACGACACCATCGTATTGGCGTCTGCTGGGCGAAGGCGATGCGAGCCGTCCGCTGATTGGACAGTCGAGTGGTGTGATGGGTGGTGTGAACCAAATGGTCTTTATCGTCATTTTAATAAAGTTAAATGGAGTGACGCTTTGGAAACGTTTTTTGAAGTTTGAAGTTTTTTCGAATCGAAGTGAAGAAGTTTTTGAAGTTTTGATTTTGGAAACGTTAAATGGAGAAACAGTTTCACAGGAAGAGAATGCGATGCGATGAAGAAGAATCCATCTTTATTTTATTTTTTTGAACCACATTGAAGCTCCACGAAGTCAAGAATGTGAAACTACGTGAATGTAATAAAATAAAAATGTACATAAACGCCACAGTTCTATGAAACAGTTTCACAGGAAGAGAATGCGATGCAATGCGATGAAGAAGAATCCATCTATTCCGCCATTTGTGCCGGTGTCATCGATGGCGATGTACGCTAACCTCATCAGGTGGGTTTACCATAAGTTCTTCCATATACTGTGATAACAACGAAGTGAAACCGATCAGCAGCCTATCAGTATCTGCTCTATTCACGGTGCTTAAGGTAATCCTTCAAATCATTTACGTTGACGAAGCATGGCATACGAGGCCCGTTCAAAAAGTTCACGGAACGACGTACTCTCAAAGGTCTGAGGCCAAAATGTTTGTTTTTTTCCCCCCTTACACAACGGAAACAACAACTGGATAGGTAGGGCCGAGGCCTACGCCTACGTTTCGCTCCTGCATCTGCCACCGTTCATGATTATCAAAGTAGGCTTTACCCTGTTCACGATAAGGTAGAAATCAGTGAGGTGTATACGAAGAGATAAAAGGATGGCATTGACTTCGAGACGGTACGTGATAGTTGGCTGCGGCTGGCTGATGCCACGTTGTTTTTTTTCCTAAGTGCCATGGATGCTGATGGACATAATAAAGGTATCGGCTGATCTCTCATCGTAATATTACCCGATGGAAATGAACTGTTTCTTTGTTTGTCATTTCCTGTGCAATAATGTCAAATTGATGTCAGACATCCTTTTCTATTGACCGCTGCGCTCCTTTTCAATGGCATCGTCTATTGATATGCATGTTCTTCTTTCATATAATTTTACACATGCACAATCAGTATTTCAACTCTTGCAGACATTGGAAAGGAAGTTGACTCACAGGCCAACTCTCTGGCTCAATCACAGGCCGACGCACAGGCGATGTAATTGTGAGTAGCATTTTTGCACAAGTGAAAATTGAAAATACACGTTTTTGGTATGTGGCTATGTTATTTAGTGTTTGTTTTGTCTCTAACAATATAAAATACAAAGTCAGGAGGTGACACTTTATACACAGTGTAAGTTGGATTCTACAAAGTGTCGCCTTTTTCTTGATTTTGTTCACACAAATCCAACCCACACCATATAGTCTCATAAAAAATGGCCAGAGTGGTGCTATGCCGATTCCTATTACGAATCCATTCATTTTTCAAAAGTATATCGTAGCGTTGTCATTTAAGTAGATTGCAATAAATACGTTGTTCATATACGCACTCTTCATTCTCATCTTTCTTCCTAACTCTTACTCGGACAAGCAAATCCCCTATGCCATCCATAATGGTACACTCTATCCATACACCACATCCTCCCTTCCGTGGATGTTCCACGGGTTTCGGCTGGTATCATATAATTTGTAAGTCCAAGGCATAGTATCCATTACATCAACGATTTTGAATAATTCATTAGTCCATCTCTTTGTATAACCTTTCTCAAAATGACTTTTCCATCTGTATATTCTTACAATATCACCAACTTTGAACTTGGGCTTTCTCAAATTAATCTCCTTTTCATATTCTAATTTTGTAAATGTTTCCGATGGTTTTGATTTTGTTGATGAATGAACTGTATTATTGTAATTATCTACAATATCCTGAATAAAATACACCCATTGTTGAGAATCGAGTTGTGTGAATTTTTAATATAATTTCTCTTTTAAAGTACGATTAAAACGCTCAATAACAACTGCTTTTCCTTCATTAAAGGTGCTGTATAATTTAATACCCTCCCCCTTTAGAAATTTCATAAATATTTTGTTTTAGAACTCTGTTCCCTCATCAGTCCATAATTTCTTTGGTTTCCTTTTACTTTTATTAAATATTTGTTGGAAGGCTAACATTAAAGTATCACCCTTTTTATTTTTTAAAGGAACAACCCAGGCATATCTACTCCTCAAATCAATAACGGTTAAAGCATACTTGTATCCCCTATCATTATTCAATTCAATTAAATCAGCGGACCAGATGTGGTCTGTGTCTTTTGAATAAACTTTCCTTCTTGTAAACTTTGTAATTATAGGTTTATGTAATTCATCAGCCAAAAGCTCCTCAGTCTTGATGACATCATTAGAGCCCAATAGTTTTTTGAGGGTGAATAACCAAGGCCAAGTTTCAATTTAGCATTTATCAAATTTCTCACAATAAACCTATCAACTTTCTCTCTCAACGTTGGATTTTGTATCAAAGACAAATTATACAACATTTCTCTGTCGGCTTTATGTTTTTCAGTCAACGTAGTGGTTTTCCCATAAGCAATATCATGCTTCATACACACTTCGTCAACCCTATTTGTAGGTTTAGACCAAGGTTTAGGATTGTCAGCCTCATCTAATCTTTTATCCAGGTTTGTTCCAGGACCACAGAAAGAATATCCAGGTAGATGTAGTTCCGATGATCTTCCGGTCCCTCGAGCGACGGGGCTTGCTTTGATCTCTCCACGGCATCAAAGTTTGAGTGTTTTCCCGTTCGTTTCTTTGTCAAATTTCCGCTGCGTATTTTGTTGTGTATGTGTTATTGTGTGTTTCTATTTGGTTTTGGTTTTGTAGTTGTTGCAAATTTGTGTGTAATTAGTCGTTTCTTTGTCCGTGCCTCGTGCAGCCTGGTGTCTCGTGTGGCCTCCTCGTCTCGACTTGTGCCCCGCCCCCTATATTCTCGTTTGTTCTTTCACCTCTGCTCCTGCTTTCTCAAATCCACGTTCTCACTTAGAGACTTTTCCCAGATTGTTTTCATGGTTTTGTTGAAATATTTCTTTAAATATGTTTAAACCGCAGCGGTGTTCCCCCCCCCCCCCCCCCCCCCAGGATTTCCATGTTTTAAACGTTTCCCAGTGTGTACCCTGGATAAGAATAGGTACGCCGTATCCCTGCGTGTCGTAGGAGGCGACTAAGTGGGTTGGCGTCAGGAAGGGCATCCGGCCATAAAAAAAAAAACATTGCCTCAAAAAGCGAACCATGACAATTACAACTACATGTGGGCAGGGTACAGCCCGAAGTGGAGATCGGTTTCTGAGGTTTGGGACATGGAATGTAGGGACAATGACAGGGAGATCAGGAGAAGTGGTGGAAGTATTGGTCAGAAGAAGAGTGGACATATGTTGTGTGCAAGAGACGAGATGGAAGGGAAGTGGTGTGAGAATGGTGAAGGGTAGGCAGGGACAGAAATACAAGTTTGTGTGGCAAGGGTGCCTGGAGGGCGTGAATGGTGTTGGTGTCCTGTTTTCTGAGGAGTTTGTAGACAGTGTGGTGAGTGTGACTAGAGTGAGTGATAGGTTGATGATGGTGAAAATGATGATTGGAAAGCTCTTGGTGAACGTCATCTCGGGATATGCTCCGCAGGTTGGTCGGAGCGATGAAGAGAAGGACAAGTTCTGGTGTGCGATAGAGAAGCTGATGGAAAACGTGAAAGATGAGGAAGTTGTTGTGGTAGGAGGAGACCTAAATGGACATGTGGGAAGGAGTATGGATGGTTTTGAAGGAGTTCATGGGGGTTACGGATATGGTGTGAGAAATGGAGAAGGTGAAAGGATTTTGGAGTTTGCTGATGGAGCTGATTTGTTGATTTGTAATACTCAGTTCCAGAAAGAGGATAATAAGCTTGTTACATACACGTCAGGTGGGTCGACGACAACCGTTGACTACCTGATGGTGCGTAGGCGAGATAGGGGGCACCTCCGAGACACAAAGGTGATCCCGGGGGAGGAGGCTGTTTCACAGCACCACTTGGTTGTCTGCGACGTAAGGGTGAAAGGTGCGAGGAGAGCTCGGCGGGTGAAGTACCAACCGAGAATGAAGGTGTGGAGGTTGAAAGAGGTGACAGTAAGGGAGGCATTAAAAGAGAGGCTGAGTAGGGTCGAGGATGATGTGGTTGAGCTTGAAAGTGGTTGGATGTCAATGAAAGCTAGTCTGTTGGGAGCCGTTGGTGAGGTATGTGGATGGACAAAAGGACCACCAAGGCACTCGGAAACATGGTGGTGGGATGATGAAGTTGGAAAGACGATTGACGAGAAGAGGAAGAAGTTCAAGGAGTGGCAGAAGGCGAAGGGTACGGGAGCAGAAACAGCAGAGCATGAAAGTTATAAGGCAGCCAGGAAGGCTGCAAAGAAAGAGGTAGCAAAGGCGCAGGAGGCATGTAGGAAAATGTTCGGAGAACGCTTGGATTCGGAAGAGGGTCAGAGAGCGGTATTCAGGATTGCAAAGCAGATAGCGAAAGAGAGGTGTGATGTGATGGGGGTGAGCTGCTTGAAGGATGAAGTGGGACAAATCGTTGTCGACCCAGATGGAATTAAAGGAAGATGGAAAAGATATATGGAAATGCTGTTGAATACAGAGAATGAATGGGATGGCAACCTAGAGAGTAACCCAGTTTTAGGACCGGCAGAGAAGATAACTGAGAAGGAAGTTGAGGAAGCGATAAAAGCAATGAAGGGTAGAAAAGCGGGAGGGCCGACGGGAGTTGTGGGAGATATGTTGAAGGCAGCAGGAAGTTGGGGTGTGAAGAGAATGACAGAGATCTGTAATCTGGTGGTGAAAGAAGGCCGCATTCCAGTGGATTGGGAACTGAGTACCCTCGTCCCTCTATACAAGGGGAAAGGTGACCCTCTGGAGTGTGGCTCGTACCGAGCGATAAAGTTATTGGAGCATGGAATGAAGGTATTGGAAAGGGTGTTGGAGAGGAGGATAAGGAAGAAAGTGAAGATCGACGAAATGCAGTTTGGATTTATGCCAGGAAGAGGAACGACAGACGCGCTTTTCATTGTGAGGCAGTTGCAGGAGAAGTACATGGAGAAGAGGAAGAAGTTGTTTCTTGGGTTTGTTGATCTGGAGAAAGCATTCGATCGGGTTCCACGCAAAGTATTGACATGGGCATTGAGGAAGTTAGGAGTGGAGGAATGGTTGATCAGAGTAGTGATGGCAATGTACAAAAGAGCACGCACAGCTGTAAGGACGAAGGACGGGAACAGTGGTGAGTTTGAGGTGAAGGTGGGAGTGCATCAGGGGTCGGTACTAAGTCCACTACTATTTGTAGCTGTGATGGAGGTGCTGGCTCAGAACGTAAAGGAGGGTTTACCGTGGGAGTTGTTGTATGCAGATGATCTGGTGTTGATTGCGGAAAGTATGGATGGACTGAAGGAAAAGATGAACACGTGGAAGGAATGTATGGAGACAAAAGGTCTGAAGGTGAATATCGGAAAGACGAAGGTGATGGCAAGTGGTAAAGCATGTGGTGAGGTGGAAAGAACTGGGAAGTGGCCCTGTGCTGTGTGTAGGAAGGGTGTCGGAGTGAACTCCATTCAGTGTACAATGTGCGCTGAGTGGGTTCATCAAAAATGTAGTGGTCTGAGAGGGTCATTAACCAGTGTGGCAGCTACATTCAAATGTAAGGTGTGCACAGAGGTAGCTGCAGATGGAGGAAATGTTGAGTTGGATCTTGGAGATGGTGTGAAGCTGGAAGGTGTGAAAACATTTTGCTACCTCGGAGACATGCTGAATGGAGAAGGTGGATCAGACTCGGCAACGGTTGCTCGAGTGAGATGTGCATGGAAGAAGTTTCGGGAATTGAGTGGCGTGCTGATGATGAGGGGAGTGTCGTTGAAGCTGAAGGGAAAGGTGTTTGCTGCATGTGTGAGAAGTGTTATGATTTATGGGAGCGAGACATGGGTAATGAACGTAGAGCAGCAACGAAGGTTGGAAAGGGTGGAAATGCGAATGGTTCGACGGATGTGCGGAGTATCGGTGAGAGAGAGGAAGACAAATGATAAATTGCGAAAGATGATGGGAATAGAGCCTGTGATTGATGCTGTGAAGAGGAACAGGTTGAGATGGTTTGGTCATGTGTTGAGGAAGGATGAAAGTGACTGGTTGAGAAGAGTGATGGAAATGAATGTAGAAGGAAGTAGAAGACGGGGAAGACCGAGAAAGACTCGGCTAAAGATGGTGGAAGAAGAAATGCGGGCAAGGGGGTTAACAAGGAGAGATGCAGAAAATAGGGCAAAATGGAGAAGATTGTCATGGGGACCGCAAGGCTAACCCCCGCTCTAGCAGGGAAAATGGCCTTTAAAATGCATGTTGTTTGTTGTTGTATGTAGTTCCCCTGGAATTCCAGTTGTTGTAAGTTTACTTCCTGACAAAAACTTTTCTATGGCTCCTCCACTTTTAGGAGATGTGAATTGGCACTTTTTAGAGCCACACACTTGACATATTCCTTTTTGATAAAATCTATTATTTTTAGCTTTAACAAAGGAGATATTTTTAGATTTAGTTTTCTTTTTACATTTGAGACAATAACTCATATTTATTTATGAGAAAAAGTCCTACATAGTGCCAAAGCCTTTTGGGTTTTCAACATATACATTTCTATCTTGATTTTTAAAACATAAAGAATCCTTAGGAATGCCTTCACTCTCTCCTCCATTTATTTACAAATAAAACTAACTAAAGTCAATAACACCAACATCATCCTCCCTCTCCTCCTTCTCCCTTTCATCCTTCTCCTTTTTCTCCCTCTCCTCCTTCACCCTTTCCTCCTTCTCCTCCTTCTCTCTTTCCTCCTTCTCTTCTTCAACTCCTTCCTCCTTCTCTTCTTCAACTCCTTCCTCATCCCTTTCTACCCTTGAGCTTGAGCCCCAAAGAATATTATACATATACTCATCTGGATTTTGAGATATTCTTGTATCTATAATTATTTTTCTCATAATAGGATACCAATAAGATTTGTTGACGATTTCTAAAAGAGTTTTATATTTCATAACTTTGAGAAGTTCATTTTTATTTAATATTTTAAACAAGTCTCTATTTGTGGGTTTAGCAATATCAGTATAAGGCCAGTTTTTAATGACAAAATTTCCATGTATATGCTCCAAATCATAAGGTATGTAATACCGAGCACCCTTTTCTTGTAGGTATCCCTGAATACAAAAATTATAATTCTCTTGTAGTCTTTTTCCTGCCATTTATGTATCAGAAATATATGTGAGATTAATATTATGACAGGTAATACCACCCCATCTTCCCACTACCAAATCGGTTTGTATTCCTCGGCTTTCTATCCTTATCTCATTATCTTCCTTCTTTGTCATGCTAACCATCGCTATACCATCATATATTTTTCTTTTCTTAAAATCATGTATTTGTTGTTTACTAATTGTACTTCCACATAAATCCTTATCCTCGCCAAGCGGATAATATTCTTCTTTACGAGACTGATTCAAATCATGTAGGTCTTCCAAGTTTATTGAAAAATACCAATTATACCCTAAATCAGGCATATCATACCCCCATTTATTAATTCGCATATTAACTATATGTCCTTCTTTATAAAATTCAATTGTAAGCAGGAAGTCAAATTCAATGAGGAAAGGTGTATGGTCAGTATAACCAGGTGTTGTGGTTGTAAATTTTACTTGTTTAACAAAACGTGCTGTTTTATTTAAAAATATATATTGTGATAAATCACTGAATTTAATTAAGTCATTCGCATCTGTAGGGTTTGGATAATTGATAAATTTATAAGTATTCTTCATATTAATATTTTTACTTATACTATATTTTTGTCCTTCAGCCTGTGCCTTTGTGTAATAATTTGATAAATCAATATCCTGAGAGGATTTTCCAAAGATAGAACCATCTTTTCTGACATGTCATTTATATTAGATTAAAAATGACATAAAAATTTTCATTATTGTTGAGTTGAAATAATACATATAAACATAATTGACCACAACATTTAGAATTAATTTCTTGAACTTGAAATGTTTGATAAACACCATTCTGTAAGAATTGTATTACTTCAACAGGCGGTGGCATACCATAACTATCAAAATAATATTTATCCTGACTATTATGAATACAAACCCAATGAGAACCATTCTGTGTGTCAAAATTCATAATAATATTCTTTGTATTCTTATTTATATGTATTAATTCATCTCTCATACAAATAACCACATTATCAATTTTTTGTGTTTTACAATACTTAGCTAGTTCTATATTTGACGTTGTATTCTTTCCAAATTGTTTAAACCATTTATCCATGAGAAAGATACAATCCATTACCCCGTTTAGTTAGTTTAACACCCGCTTGAGCGATAGAGGAAAGCATATCTCCAACCAACAATCTAGCTTTATCAGGTAGACTTTCAAGTTTTTGAGCAAAATCTACAATTACACCACTTCCACTAATTTGTTTCTCCAACTCCTTGTTATGTCTTTCCAATTCTTTTTGAGCTTTTAGTTGTGCCTTCCTTTCGTTAGCAGTTTTTACCGCTGCTGAAATACCACCAGTCAATGCTCCCGCCGCACTTAAACCAGCAAATAAAGGAATTAGAAACGGGAAAAATCCTCCTCTTGACTCGTTTATTGAATATTTCTTTAACATAGGTTTTGTCATTTTAATTTTAAGTGATCCAGCATCATTTAGTGTTTTCACCTGCTCTCTTGTGAGTAAAACATCAATTCTTACTGCTCCTTTTCTTTGAAATGTATAAACATTAATAATACAAGGCTTTTGATTTTGAATACAAGATGTTAATTTATCAAGATTGATTTGATTAACATATACCCCTACCATTTATTTATGAGAAAAAACCAATGTGATATTAATCATAACACCATTATCTGTATTAATCTGTAATTCTGTTTCCTCCAAAAGCAAACAATAGACATCAACTTCTTCATTCTCTCCTCTTTCAATGTATAGAGAAGTATCCACTCCATTCGACTTTATAGTTTCCTTTTGAGAACTCAGGTCAATTGCGTAGATTGTATAAAGTTTTTGAAATGCAACCATATCCAAAATAGGATCATTATTACTGTTGCTTTCACACACCTTTTGGTAGGACTTGTAGGCTTCCGCATAATCATTTTTTTCCCAATCAATTTCCAATCTATCTCGTGGGTAAAATGTGCCATCAAGAGAAACCCAAAGTTGTTTCACCTTAGCATTATCACTCAGCGCATTATTCTTATCAGTACCTTCATCTCCATCTGGTTTCTTAAAAATGAGCCATAGGTATCGTGGTTTTCCTTCCAGAACACCTAAATTCCAAGTGTAGGTAGTGTGTTCCAGTTTAACATGTTGACATCTTCTTTTAAGGTATGATACATTTAGCGCTTTCTTTGAGTAAAGTCTTCTATTCAACATCTCTTCCGTTTTAAGATTAGGAGTATATTCACTAATATACCAACACATATCATTAATAACAAATTTATTATTTTCACCAAAAGCATTTTCAACCCCAAAAAGCAACCTATTTACATTATCATTCCTTTGTAGTTGAAATCTAATTTTAAGACCATACAAAACTTTGTCATAATCACAAAATCCAAATATACCTTTGAGAGGTACTGCTACGGTAAAACTATTCTCTGCTTTTGCGTCATCATTATACATTGCCTTCCTTTGACTATAACCAGGGTCTGCGTTTGTACCCATTGACATATAACCAGGAATAAAACCTTCAACAGCTCCCTTACCCATTCTATCACTAAACGAATATAGTGTAAATTTCATCATTTCAGATGTAGCAGAGACATAATCAACCGCTTCAACCTCTTGTGTTCCAATATACAGGCGGACACTATCAAACATTTTCCAGAAGAAATCATTTACGAGTGTAGCATTAGTATTATTCGCAACCTTAGTGAATTTAAATTTACACAGCAAGAAACTATCAGCTATATTCAAGTAAGTTTGTTGATTATTTATTTCAAAACTTTTTGTTCCGTTTGAATTCCAGTCTGTTCCTGTTATAGCATTTACCTTAAAATAGTCTTCCTTTTTGGTGGAGTTTGAAATGATAATCGTATCATCCAAATCATAGATACTATCAATCGCTTCCATACTTGTATTTATATAGCATTAAAATTGTTGAAACCCTGACCCAAGTATTTTAATGATTTTTTGTCGTTCTTGTGAAGATAGTTGAGTTTTACCTTTTTTAATTTCTTTGATTGCTTGTAATTTATGAGACTCCTTTTGAGCATCTTTTATACTCTTTATAGCACCCGCAACTGAGCCCACGGCTGAAGCAGTTGAACCAATTAGGTCTTTATGTTTAAGGATGGTTGAACCAATACCCATTAGAGTATCAATTATCCCATCTCCTTTATTTCTAAATTGATGTCCCACACACCGTTGTCTCTTTGGTTTATAGTATCCTCTACCAAGAAACATACCTTCTTCACCCTTATAGTATGGTGAAAGGAACATCCCATCCCCTGTAATTATTTTATATTTTCCCAACTCGTGTTTTCTCACAATAACCATTATTTATTTATTGAAAAACTTCACGGAGGTGAATTCTGATGGATATAATTTCATCATTGAAGGATATCATACGATTATCTTGGTCGGTTATCCTAAAATTTACTCTGTATATGGTTTTTCCTGACACAGGTAAATAGACAAGATTTTTTGGTTCCATATTAAATTTATAACCAATCGGGGTTGAGTATGCGCTGAATGAAAATATTGTATTTGTTCTTATTCCATCGTTATAAGCACCATCAATCAAATCACAATGAATTAATACTGAATTTATACCAGAGGATATTTGAATGACATTATCACTGTAAGACGTCCCGTTAGTTTCAATCTTTTTTGAAGAGAAACCCAATAGCTCTCTGAACGAATTTTCAATCGTGAAATCAACTTTATAATTATTTTTAAGTTTAATAGTTGATTTTGAAGTGTGTTTTTGAATATCTATTACAATATTTTTTGGTTCATCACCTTGTTCTTTCATAAGGCGAGAGACTTCTGAAGATATTTGAGAAATCTCGTAAGCTCCGGGTGAAACGGTTATAGTTTTATATCCACTTCCTGGATTATAACTAAACTTGTTGTTTTTCTCTGTGATATTAAACAAGGTATTATAAGTTTCCATCGACAATAAAGATGCCTCATATTCTTTTGTGGGGTCAAGTTGTAGTGGGTAAGGGAATGAAGCTGTGTAATCACTCGTGGTGAAATTAAAACTAAGAATTGTGCTTCTCATCTTATTTAATATCTAATAAAATATCTTTGTATTGACATTTATTAATTATTTTCATATTCATCAACTGATCTAAAATGGCGGATGCTTCATTAAAACAATTGTTGTTTCCAGCCTTCTTACTACCTAACAACAATAATAACCTATTAACTAATTGTGATGGGTCATTTGGAAGAAAACTAACACCCGAACCAAGCTTACTTAAAGCATCAATAATATGTTTCTCCTTCTCATTCTTCTTACTTTTACCAGCAACAGAAACTCCATAATCAAGTGCGTTTAGCAACTCAATATACTCTCTATCTTCCTCTCTTTCCATATCAAGCGGTTCATCAAAATAAGGTGAATTAGCATGTCCATCTTTTGTTAGAAGAAACATTAATCTTGGGGTTAATTCAACATTTGGTTGGTCAGAACTTAAGAACACCAATTTATCATTAAATATCAATAACTTTTCTTTCACAAGATGGAACTGTGTTGGTTCTTCTGTTGGAATGAGACCTGCTCTGGTTTTTGAACCCTTCAAATATTCATTGTTTTGAAGAGCTTCTACAATATAATTGGAAAGTTTATTTACCTTCTCAAGATGCCGAAATGATCCTTCATCATCATATTCTAATTCTCCAAGTTCTTGCTCTGTCATTTGACTAAAATCTTTGAGCATTTGAAATTTTTTCGGAGTAAATTCTACCGTGGGAACTGTAGGTGAAATCGTTTGTTGAGTTTTTAAAAGTGGTTTAAAAAATTTCTCTTGTTTTCTTTCAAAGGCTTCTTCACCAGTTAGTTTCTGTCTCCTTTTCTTCTTTATGTCTTCCTGTTGCTTTACAACTTTTGAAACCAACTCTTGATGTTCTTTAAACTTTCTTACTCTTTCTTTGGTATTCATTTTCTGTATTTATTTATTGAAAAATATCATTTAGTATCTCATCTTGTTTCACAACAATATATTTATATTTTCCAATCATGTGTTTCATATAATTTTCAAATTCCTTCTTACTACATAATGTAGAACAATTATCTCTCCAAAAATTATTTGTATCTTTTGAATTTAACTTAAATAAAATAAAAGTATTAGCATTGTTTCTTATTGAGCGCCGAGGGAGTTGAAAATATGACTGACTAAGATAAATACAATTACAAGAAGAATGTCTCCCTCTTGTATAGTAGCTATCCATTACTGTTTGGTTTCTCTCATGAACACAATCATCAAAGATAACGAGGTTCTTTTTTGATTTATCTAAATCTTGGGGTGAAGGTATATCATCCGTATTATCACTGAGAATACAAGTTATGGGTTTTGGTTTCGGTTTTGATTTCTGTGTATCACAAAATAATTGTATTATATCTTCAATATTATAATCATTTAGTTTGTTTTGAAGTTTAAATAAACCTATAATGTCTTCCTTTTTAAGACCCGCATTAAAACCCTGTGAGAGTAGTTGATACTCGGGTTGAAAACTTGACTTTGTAAAAATTATTAAATTATCATAATCTAAAAAATTAGGGCTGAGGAGCATCTTTAAGAGAAAACAGGTTTTTCCACATCCGCTTGAACCGACTATTAGACATCTCAATGAATTTGGAAGATTTTTATGGTTATTAAATTTTATCTTATTTTCCCAAACGGGTAAAAAATCATTCATTTATATATTTGGAAAACAAGTCATCTAACTTTTTTTGAGTTTTTTGAGAAACTCTATATTTTATCCTGAGTTCAGGTTTAATTTCAAAATAATCCATTATTTTGTTTATATAGTATCTTGTATTAACATTTCCATTAAAATTATTTTGAATAATAAATATCATTAAACCCTTATACATTTCCTCAATACAAATAGTCTCTTCCCTTGTAAGAAATGGTGTATTATCACCATAATACTTAACATTCATCTCTCTTATTAATCTTGTAAAGTAATTCATTTTTGGTTCTAATTTAAAAGAGTTATATATTTTTCTTTATTTTTTATTATCATTAATTAGAAGATAATCACAGTAAATCCATTGTTTATATGCTTCTGAT
Source organism: Myxine glutinosa (assembly GCF_964187855.1). NCBI lineage: Eukaryota > Metazoa > Chordata > Myxini > Myxiniformes > Myxinidae > Myxine > Myxine glutinosa. The sequence continues at coordinate 234,469,612 of NC_136262.1, forward strand.
TCTGTATTAAGCCCCACTCTACCACAAGCCGGACAATTCTCTAATTTATCATATGGAGAGTCTGGAAATTCTAAATATCCTTCAGAATTTATCATATTTATAAAGTAAAATTATACTTAAAACAAAGTGCCTTTTTTAGAGGCTTTTTTAAAGATGAAACTGTGCTTAAAGTAAAACACCTTTGAGCTTTTCAACTCGTTTTATGTATATAACTTTACTTAAACTAAACGCAAGTTTATTAGCTAATAAATACAATGTTTCAAAACACAAAAGACAAATTTCAATCAATCTCTACTTTGGTGGAAGATATAAAAAAATATGTCAAACATGTTAAATTGAACAAAGATAAATATGGAAATTTTTGGATTAAACCCATAATGGAGAATAACATGTGTCCTTTTATTAAATTTACGGGACAAGCTATGTTGATTAATAACTCTATTAAAGTAAATTTGACAAAAGTTTCTCCACTACTACTAACAATTTACTCAAAGCTTGAAAAGGTCATTGATAAAGAAGCTTTGAAAATGAATGATAAGACCATCAACGATTCTAGAGGAAACATTTGTATATTCTTTAATAGACCCAAAGATGTGGGTGAAATTAATAATATGAATATTAGTGGTGAACTATCATTCCGTACTCTGATTATTAGAGATTATTTGAAAATAACATTTAATGTAAAAAATATTGTGGTTATTAGTTCTAATGAAAGAAAATATATAGATATTGATGGAAGTTTAATGGTATGTAAATGAGTGATATTAACAGTCAATACTCTGAGAGTTATTATACTGAGAGTCTAGGATCTGAAGATAGTTATGATACTAATAGTTTGTGTTCAAATGATAGTTATGAGAGTAGCTTTATTGATGACTCAGATAGTGAAATTGAAATTGATGAACTAGAGTATCTAAACTTTCTGGCTAATACATAGACGCTTTACTTTAAGTAAAGTTAAATACATAAAACGAGTTGAAAAGCTCAAAGGTGTTTTACTTTAAGTAAAGTTATATACATAAAACGAGTTGAAAAGCTCAAAGATGTTTTACTTTAAGTAAAGTTATATACATAAAACGAGTTGAAAAGCTCAAAGATGTTTTACTTTAAGCACAGTTTCATCTTTAAAAAAGCCTCTAAAAAAGGCACTTTGTTTTAAGTATAATTTTACTATATAAATACATATGATCAAAGCAACGTATTGCGACGTTTGTGAACAAGAATATAAACAATACAAAAGACACCTTAAAACTAACAAACACACATTTAATCTACTTCACCTACTATCTCCTATTCAGAAGGAAACAAAACACTGTTCTGCATGTAATAAAAATATCCTCAAGAAAGGCTTCGAAATACATCTTAAAACAATTCTACATTTATCAAATTTTATCACAACTAAAAACTCTGATGGCGCATTCAAAGGACATATTAAAATAAGAGTCTTTAACTTCAAACCTCCTGAACCAGAGTCTATAGTTGATGCTGTAGAAATAGTTAAACCTGCTGTTCAAACGTTGATTGAAAAAACACTAAAATAAATGAAACCACTTAAATTTTATATGGGAGTAAAATTAGAAATGACAAAGGACAAAGGAGTTATAGATACACCATACATGAGAACTGAGCCACACTTTATATCTTCATATCAAGATTTTAAAACATCAGGAGTCTATGATGAACTTATTAAACAAGAGCAAGATGTGGACAATTCAATCGTAGGAAGTGGATTCAATATAGGAAAAATTATTTACATAGACATTCATATTCTTAAATCAGATCCTCTAAAAGCTTCTTCCTACATTGATTTACCCAGTGTTATCAAAAATAGAAAAGCAGTTATCAATATCAAAAATAAAGACAATAAATGTTTTCTCTAGTCTATTCTAGCACACTTACATCCTCCACATTTTCATGATGAAAGAGTATCTCATTATAAAAAATATGAGAATACATTAAATACGAAAGATCTAAAGTTTCCGATGGCTTTAAATGATATTCCTAAATTTGAAAAGATAAATAATTTATCAGTTAATGTTTATGGTCTAACAGAAACAAACAGCATTCAGGTTTTAAAGCTTTCTGACAATTGTGAACAAACTCATATTAATCTTCTATATTTTAATTCAGAGGAAAATTCACATTATACATACATCAAAGATATTGCTAAATTAATAAAACCACAAGTATGTAAAAGAACAAATAAAATATATATTTGTTTGCATTGTCTTAACTTCTTCCATACACAAGAAAGATTAGATAAACATTCAAATTATTGTGGTGAACATAAATCAACGGTAATCAATATGCCTAAAGAAGGCTCAAAGATCACATTCAAAGATGAAAAGAAAAAGATCAAACATCCATTTGTTATATATGCTGATTTTGAAAGTATTCTAGAAAAAATAGATACTGCTTCTCCAGATCCAAAAGAATCATACACAAATAAATATCAAAAACATACTCCTTGCGGTTTTTGTTATTATATCAAATCATCCGTTGGTGATAAATATAACAAGTTAGAGGAGTATAGAGGCTCAAATACCCCAGAGGAGTTTGTGAAACGACTAGAAAAAGACTGTGTCCGATTAACCAAGATAATGAGAGAAACCAATAAACCAATGTCCTTGACGAGTGAACAGAAAAGGGAATTTAGAAAAAACAATGTTTGTCATATTTGTGAGGAAAAAATTGGTGAAGGTCTAAGGGTTAGAGATCATTGTCATCTCACTGGTAAATATAGAGGTCCGGCTCATCAAAGTTGTAATATTAATTATAAACTCCCCTCTTTCATTCCTGTCTTTCTTCATAACAATGCTCATTATGATACGCATCTATTTATTAATGAACTTTCAATGACATCTGGACACATTTCAGCAATTCCTAACACGGATCAGAAATACATTTCATTCACAAAAACAATTCACACATCTCCTATTACTCATATCAGATTTATTGATACATTTAAATTCATGGCAAGTCCATTGGCTAACTTGGTTCAAAATCTAAAAGAGTTTCCATGTCTTTCAGAGTATTTTTCAGATAAAGATTTTCTAACACAAAAGGGAATTTACCCCTATGACTATATGGACTCATTTGAGAGATTCAATGAAACACAACTTCGTTTAAAAGAAAATTACTATAACAAATTAAACAACAGTCATATATCTGATAAAGATTATGTACACGCACAAAATGTTTGGGAAAAATATAACATCAAGAATCTTGGCGAGTATCACGTTTTGTATCTCAAAACTGATGTGCTTTTATTGGCCGATGTATTTGAAGCCTTTAGATCTGTTTGTCGCACTGGATATGGATTGGATCCTGCTCACTACTACACAGCACCTGGATTGGCTTGGAGCGCAATGTTGAAAATGACAAAACAAGCTTTGGATTTGATAACCGATGTCGATATGCTTTTGATGATTGAAAAGGCAAAAAGCGGTGGAATTTCACAAGTATGCTCGAGCAGCTACGCAAAAGCAAATAACAAATATCTTCCAAATTATGATTCAACGAAAGAGAGTTCTTACTTGATGTACTATGACGCAAACAACTTGTATGGCTGGGCAATGTCTCAAGCTCTTCCTTATGGGAAACTAAGATGGGTAAAGGAAAAAGACTACACAAAGGTTTTACAAGATGTATGTATCTCTACACAAAAAGAATTGGATGATTCAAAGGTTGGTTATTATTTTGAGGTCGATTTAAAATATCCTGAAGAACTTCATATCAAACATAAAGATCTTCCATTTGCTTGTGAGAAAGAAAGTCCAAAGAAAGAATGGTTGAGTGATTTATCAACGATCGTTTGATATAGGTGAATCAACAGAAAAATTACTGACTACATTATATAACAAGAAAAATTATGTACTACACCAAAGAAATTTGCGACAATATTTATCAAAAGGTCTAAGAGTAGAGAAGATCCACAGGGTTCTAAAGTTCAATCAAAGTCATTGGTTAAAGGGGTACATTGATTTTAATACACAAAGAAGAACAGAGTCAAAAACAGATTTTGAGAAAGACTTTTATAAATTGATGAATAATGCGGTCTTTGGTAAGACCATGGAGAATGTGAGGAAAAGACAAAATATCAGACTAGCAACATCTTGGGAACAAGCATCAAAATTAATTAATAGACCGAGTTTTACTAGAGCTGAGGTCTTTACTGAGAACTTTTGTGCGATCCATTTGGTTAAAGAGAGTATTGAAATGGACAAACCTATTTACATTGGAACATCAATTCTTGACTTGTCAAAGTCATTAATGTATGATTACTTTTATATTAATCTAAAATCAAAGTATAAGGATAATGTGTCATTGTTGTATATGGATACTGATAGTTTTATTTTGAAAATTAAGACTGATGATGTTTATTCAGACATGAAAAAGGACATTAATATCTATGATACAAGTAATTACAGTCCAGAGAGTGAGTTGTTTTCTTCTAAAAATAAAAAGGTGATTGGAAAGTTCAAGGATGAATTGGGAGGAAATGTTTTGAGTGAATTTGTGGGATTGAGGTCGAAGGCTTATGCTTATAAATACATTGTGAATAACGTTGAAAAGACTGATAAGAAGTTAAAAGGTATAAAGAAAAATGTCATTAAAGAAACAATAAACTTTAAGGATTATTATAACTGTTTAACAACAAAGAAAGAAGAGTTTAGAAAGATTAATGGAATAAGAAGTTATAAACATCAATTATATTCAGAAGAGGTGAATAAGAAAGCATTGGGGGCTTTTGATTATAAGAGGTTTATTTTAGAAAATGGAATTGATAGTCTCCCTTAGGGTGCCTTCACATACACGGATTATTCTTACGAGTCCTTACGGATCGCCAACTCGTAGTCAATCGCAAGCATCCGTAAATAACGGAAGATGATTTTTGACATGTCAAAAGTTGTTGCGAGTTGTGACGAGTTATCTACGGATACCAGCGAGTTATTTACGGATGCTTGTGATTGACTACGAGTTGGCGATCCGTAAGGACTCGTAAGAATAATCCGTGTATGTGAAGGTTGCATTATGGTTATATAAGTATATAAGTGATAAGATATATGTGATAAGATATATAAGTGATATGATATAAGTGATAAGATATATTAGTGATAAGATATATAAGTGATAAGATATATATAAGTGATAAGATATATATATATAAGTGATAAGTTAAAAAATGGGGTTAGTGTCCCAGAAGCAACATTTATCACCTACTCCTGTCCACCAAGTTTCGTCAGAATCCATCCACAATGTTTTGAGATATCCTGCTCACAGACAATCAGAAACGACCTCCACCTACCTTTAGTGGCAGAGGTAAAAATATAAAAATAAATCACAGAACAAAAAGGTTACTTCTTGACATTCTATGTTGAATTTAAAAAATACATCACATACCAGACGTGGGTGTTAATCCATCATCCTGAAATTGGAGACCGCAGAAATCCTCACGTGGCGCACGTTTCTGAGTTAAGTGTGATGCCGATCAGGAAGAAGAAGCCATGCTACCAAATTTGTACACTTCCGGAATTGATTTATTTGTATTCAAATGTCTGGTAATTGTTTTGTATTTATTTACGTGAATGTGTACTTGTATATAATTGTCATCCATTTAAAAAGGCTTCCACAGTATCGAGAGATTTTTTATTTTTTTTTAACTCCAAAAAAAGAACTTTTTTTTTTAATGTTTTTTTTTTTTTGCCTAATCGAGCGATTTTTTTCCATTTTTGCCTTTTGCCTCCCAGGCACTCACTGATGAACCTCTGAAAGTTTGATGAAGATCCGTTCAGCCATCTCTGAATAAAACGTGGACACACACACAGCCAACTCGCGTTTATCTAAATATATATAAAGCTCAGTTGACTTTTTGCTCCACCAAATAACAGCGAAACGGAGTTGAGGAAAAGTGTGAAAATTCTACAGATGCTGTGATAAATAACTACCTCTGTCGGTTTTAATGTGTAATAGAGAATAGACGTCTGGATCAATTTTTGAATTAAATTTAAATCCCGATTTATATATATTGTTACGGAAACGGAGTACGGCACTCCCCTTAGTGGGGGGGGGGGGGGGTGGGGGTTAATCCCCCTTCTATTTGCACTGGCCGTCTCCGCTCCTGAAGCTACCCCGCTCCCTCCACGAGGCAGGTGGGCAACCTCGCTCGAGGCCACGGACGAGATGTTATTTTGCCGAGCGTTTTTTAGCAGCCCGCGGCTCGAGCCATTAACAAAAACTAAACCCGATCCTAAACGTTGGCCAAATCGTGCCACAGGTACTCAATGGGGAAATCACAAAGACGATCAGACGAGCATGAAGAAGACGAAGGTAGGAAATAACAGGATTTATTATTATTTACACAAGACTAAAGGAAGAAAAGCAATCAAAGTAATATAAAGAAAATGGAGGGAGCAGAAGGACACAGAGCAATTTCTAGCTTATCTATAGAGGCTTAACTTATACCCAGGACAATACGGACAGAACGAACTCACTCACACGAATAGGGAATTGCAGATTGGATTGGCTGGAGGGAGAGGAAGGTGGGACCACAAGGCTGGAAGGTTTGGCAGGGCGGCACAGCAAGCAGGTCCTCTCCGGGCTGGAAGCGAGCAAGGCGGCGGCAAGCACACGTATTTTCGTTGCACGCGGCAGGGGCTGGTTGTTGCTGAACGCCTCGGGCTCCCTCGGTCATCTGCTCGTGGGGGCTTCCCCCCCACGGGTTATATAGCCACGCCCTACCAAGCCATGGCCACACCTTACCAAGCCGTGCCCACCGAGTCCTGGTTGGGCGCAAGGGCTTCCTGGCTCCACCTCCTGAAGACGATGGGCCGGCCATGCCCTTCTCCCCCGAGTTGACCGCGTGCGTAATGGAGTTTGGAGTGAAGAAAACAGCCCAATGCAACGGTGGCGAACGCCGCAGAAAACCGCCCAATGCAACGGTGGCGAACGCCGCAGAAAACCGCCCAATGCAACGGTGGCGAACGCCGCAGAAAACCGCCCAATGCAACGGTGGCGAACGCCGCAGAAAACCGCCCA
>NC_136262.1:234476849-234501849 GCF_964187855.1 Myxine glutinosa
TTTGTAAATGTTTCCGATGGTTTTGATTTTGTTGATGAATGAACTGTATTATTGTAATTATCTACAATATCCTGAATAAAATACACCCATTGTTGAGAATCGAGTTGTGTGAATTTTTAATATAATTTCTCTTTTAAAGTACGATTAAAACGCTCAATAACAACTGCTTTTCCTTCATTAAAGGTGCTGTATAATTTAATACCCTCCCCCTTTAGAAATTTCATAAATATTTTGTTTTAGAACTCTGTTCCCTCATCAGTCCATAATTTCTTTGGTTTCCTTTTACTTTTATTAAATATTTGTTGGAAGGCTAACATTAAAGTATCACCCTTTTTATTTTTTAAAGGAACAACCCAGGCATATCTACTCCTCAAATCAATAACGGTTAAAGCATACTTGTATCCCCTATCATTATTCAATTCAATTAAATCAGCGGACCAGATGTGGTCTGTGTCTTTTGAATAAACTTTCCTTCTTGTAAACTTTGTAATTATAGGTTTATGTAATTCATCAGCCAAAAGCTCCTCAGTCTTGATGACATCATTAGAGCCCAATAGTTTTTTGAGGGTGAATAACCAAGGCCAAGTTTCAATTTAGCATTTATCAAATTTCTCACAATAAACCTATCAACTTTCTCTCTCAACGTTGGATTTTGTATCAAAGACAAATTATACAACATTTCTCTGTCGGCTTTATGTTTTTCAGTCAACGTAGTGGTTTTCCCATAAGCAATATCATGCTTCATACACACTTCGTCAACCCTATTTGTAGGTTTAGACCAAGGTTTAGGATTGTCAGCCTCATCTAATCTTTTATCCAGGTTTGTTCCAGGACCACAGAAAGAATATCCAGGTAGATGTAGTTCCGATGATCTTCCGGTCCCTCGAGCGACGGGGCTTGCTTTGATCTCTCCACGGCATCAAAGTTTGAGTGTTTTCCCGTTCGTTTCTTTGTCAAATTTCCGCTGCGTATTTTGTTGTGTATGTGTTATTGTGTGTTTCTATTTGGTTTTGGTTTTGTAGTTGTTGCAAATTTGTGTGTAATTAGTCGTTTCTTTGTCCGTGCCTCGTGCAGCCTGGTGTCTCGTGTGGCCTCCTCGTCTCGACTTGTGCCCCGCCCCCTATATTCTCGTTTGTTCTTTCACCTCTGCTCCTGCTTTCTCAAATCCACGTTCTCACTTAGAGACTTTTCCCAGATTGTTTTCATGGTTTTGTTGAAATATTTCTTTAAATATGTTTAAACCGCAGCGGTGTTCCCCCCCCCCCCCCCCCCCCCCAGGATTTCCATGTTTTAAACGTTTCCCAGTGTGTACCCTGGATAAGAATAGGTACGCCGTATCCCTGCGTGTCGTAGGAGGCGACTAAGTGGGTTGGCGTCAGGAAGGGCATCCGGCCATAAAAAAAAAAACATTGCCTCAAAAAGCGAACCATGACAATTACAACTACATGTGGGCAGGGTACAGCCCGAAGTGGAGATCGGTTTCTGAGGTTTGGGACATGGAATGTAGGGACAATGACAGGGAGATCAGGAGAAGTGGTGGAAGTATTGGTCAGAAGAAGAGTGGACATATGTTGTGTGCAAGAGACGAGATGGAAGGGAAGTGGTGTGAGAATGGTGAAGGGTAGGCAGGGACAGAAATACAAGTTTGTGTGGCAAGGGTGCCTGGAGGGCGTGAATGGTGTTGGTGTCCTGTTTTCTGAGGAGTTTGTAGACAGTGTGGTGAGTGTGACTAGAGTGAGTGATAGGTTGATGATGGTGAAAATGATGATTGGAAAGCTCTTGGTGAACGTCATCTCGGGATATGCTCCGCAGGTTGGTCGGAGCGATGAAGAGAAGGACAAGTTCTGGTGTGCGATAGAGAAGCTGATGGAAAACGTGAAAGATGAGGAAGTTGTTGTGGTAGGAGGAGACCTAAATGGACATGTGGGAAGGAGTATGGATGGTTTTGAAGGAGTTCATGGGGGTTACGGATATGGTGTGAGAAATGGAGAAGGTGAAAGGATTTTGGAGTTTGCTGATGGAGCTGATTTGTTGATTTGTAATACTCAGTTCCAGAAAGAGGATAATAAGCTTGTTACATACACGTCAGGTGGGTCGACGACAACCGTTGACTACCTGATGGTGCGTAGGCGAGATAGGGGGCACCTCCGAGACACAAAGGTGATCCCGGGGGAGGAGGCTGTTTCACAGCACCACTTGGTTGTCTGCGACGTAAGGGTGAAAGGTGCGAGGAGAGCTCGGCGGGTGAAGTACCAACCGAGAATGAAGGTGTGGAGGTTGAAAGAGGTGACAGTAAGGGAGGCATTAAAAGAGAGGCTGAGTAGGGTCGAGGATGATGTGGTTGAGCTTGAAAGTGGTTGGATGTCAATGAAAGCTAGTCTGTTGGGAGCCGTTGGTGAGGTATGTGGATGGACAAAAGGACCACCAAGGCACTCGGAAACATGGTGGTGGGATGATGAAGTTGGAAAGACGATTGACGAGAAGAGGAAGAAGTTCAAGGAGTGGCAGAAGGCGAAGGGTACGGGAGCAGAAACAGCAGAGCATGAAAGTTATAAGGCAGCCAGGAAGGCTGCAAAGAAAGAGGTAGCAAAGGCGCAGGAGGCATGTAGGAAAATGTTCGGAGAACGCTTGGATTCGGAAGAGGGTCAGAGAGCGGTATTCAGGATTGCAAAGCAGATAGCGAAAGAGAGGTGTGATGTGATGGGGGTGAGCTGCTTGAAGGATGAAGTGGGACAAATCGTTGTCGACCCAGATGGAATTAAAGGAAGATGGAAAAGATATATGGAAATGCTGTTGAATACAGAGAATGAATGGGATGGCAACCTAGAGAGTAACCCAGTTTTAGGACCGGCAGAGAAGATAACTGAGAAGGAAGTTGAGGAAGCGATAAAAGCAATGAAGGGTAGAAAAGCGGGAGGGCCGACGGGAGTTGTGGGAGATATGTTGAAGGCAGCAGGAAGTTGGGGTGTGAAGAGAATGACAGAGATCTGTAATCTGGTGGTGAAAGAAGGCCGCATTCCAGTGGATTGGGAACTGAGTACCCTCGTCCCTCTATACAAGGGGAAAGGTGACCCTCTGGAGTGTGGCTCGTACCGAGCGATAAAGTTATTGGAGCATGGAATGAAGGTATTGGAAAGGGTGTTGGAGAGGAGGATAAGGAAGAAAGTGAAGATCGACGAAATGCAGTTTGGATTTATGCCAGGAAGAGGAACGACAGACGCGCTTTTCATTGTGAGGCAGTTGCAGGAGAAGTACATGGAGAAGAGGAAGAAGTTGTTTCTTGGGTTTGTTGATCTGGAGAAAGCATTCGATCGGGTTCCACGCAAAGTATTGACATGGGCATTGAGGAAGTTAGGAGTGGAGGAATGGTTGATCAGAGTAGTGATGGCAATGTACAAAAGAGCACGCACAGCTGTAAGGACGAAGGACGGGAACAGTGGTGAGTTTGAGGTGAAGGTGGGAGTGCATCAGGGGTCGGTACTAAGTCCACTACTATTTGTAGCTGTGATGGAGGTGCTGGCTCAGAACGTAAAGGAGGGTTTACCGTGGGAGTTGTTGTATGCAGATGATCTGGTGTTGATTGCGGAAAGTATGGATGGACTGAAGGAAAAGATGAACACGTGGAAGGAATGTATGGAGACAAAAGGTCTGAAGGTGAATATCGGAAAGACGAAGGTGATGGCAAGTGGTAAAGCATGTGGTGAGGTGGAAAGAACTGGGAAGTGGCCCTGTGCTGTGTGTAGGAAGGGTGTCGGAGTGAACTCCATTCAGTGTACAATGTGCGCTGAGTGGGTTCATCAAAAATGTAGTGGTCTGAGAGGGTCATTAACCAGTGTGGCAGCTACATTCAAATGTAAGGTGTGCACAGAGGTAGCTGCAGATGGAGGAAATGTTGAGTTGGATCTTGGAGATGGTGTGAAGCTGGAAGGTGTGAAAACATTTTGCTACCTCGGAGACATGCTGAATGGAGAAGGTGGATCAGACTCGGCAACGGTTGCTCGAGTGAGATGTGCATGGAAGAAGTTTCGGGAATTGAGTGGCGTGCTGATGATGAGGGGAGTGTCGTTGAAGCTGAAGGGAAAGGTGTTTGCTGCATGTGTGAGAAGTGTTATGATTTATGGGAGCGAGACATGGGTAATGAACGTAGAGCAGCAACGAAGGTTGGAAAGGGTGGAAATGCGAATGGTTCGACGGATGTGCGGAGTATCGTTGAGAGAGAGGAAGACAAATGATAAATTGCGAAAGATGATGGGAATAGAGCCTGTGATTGATGCTGTGAAGAGGAACAGGTTGAGATGGTTTGGTCATGTGTTGAGGAAGGATGAAAGTGACTGGTTGAGAAGAGTGATGGAAATGAATGTAGAAGGAAGTAGAAGACGGGGAAGACCGAGAAAGACTCGGCTAAAGATGGTGGAAGAAGAAATGCGGGCAAGGGGGTTAACAAGGAGAGATGCAGAAAATAGGGCAAAATGGAGAAGATTGTCATGGGGACCGCAAGGCTAACCCCCGCTCTAGCAGGGAAAATGGCCTTTAAAATGCATGTTGTTTGTTGTTGTATGTAGTTCCCCTGGAATTCCAGTTGTTGTAAGTTTACTTCCTGACAAAAACTTTTCTATGGCTCCTCCACTTTTAGGAGATGTGAATTGGCACTTTTTAGAGCCACACACTTGACATATTCCTTTTTGATAAAATCTATTATTTTTAGCTTTAACAAAGGAGATATTTTTAGATTTAGTTTTCTTTTTACATTTGAGACAATAACTCATATTTATTTATGAGAAAAAGTCCTACATAGTGCCAAAGCCTTTTGGGTTTTCAACATATACATTTCTATCTTGATTTTTAAAACATAAAGAATCCTTAGGAATGCCTTCACTCTCTCCTCCATTTATTTACAAATAAAACTAACTAAAGTCAATAACACCAACATCATCCTCCCTCTCCTCCTTCTCCCTTTCATCCTTCTCCTTTTTCTCCCTCTCCTCCTTCACCCTTTCCTCCTTCTCCTCCTTCTCTCTTTCCTCCTTCTCTTCTTCAACTCCTTCCTCCTTCTCTTCTTCAACTCCTTCCTCATCCCTTTCTACCCTTGAGCTTGAGCCCCAAAGAATATTATACATATACTCATCTGGATTTTGAGATATTCTTGTATCTATAATTATTTTTCTCATAATAGGATACCAATAAGATTTGTTGACGATTTCTAAAAGAGTTTTATATTTCATAACTTTGAGAAGTTCATTTTTATTTAATATTTTAAACAAGTCTCTATTTGTGGGTTTAGCAATATCAGTATAAGGCCAGTTTTTAATGACAAAATTTCCATGTATATGCTCCAAATCATAAGGTATGTAATACCGAGCACCCTTTTCTTGTAGGTATCCCTGAATACAAAAATTATAATTCTCTTGTAGTCTTTTTCCTGCCATTTATGTATCAGAAATATATGTGAGATTAATATTATGACAGGTAATACCACCCCATCTTCCCACTACCAAATCGGTTTGTATTCCTCGGCTTTCTATCCTTATCTCATTATCTTCCTTCTTTGTCATGCTAACCATCGCTATACCATCATATATTTTTCTTTTCTTAAAATCATGTATTTGTTGTTTACTAATTGTACTTCCACATAAATCCTTATCCTCGCCAAGCGGATAATATTCTTCTTTACGAGACTGATTCAAATCATGTAGGTCTTCCAAGTTTATTGAAAAATACCAATTATACCCTAAATCAGGCATATCATACCCCCATTTATTAATTCGCATATTAACTATATGTCCTTCTTTATAAAATTCAATTGTAAGCAGGAAGTCAAATTCAATGAGGAAAGGTGTATGGTCAGTATAACCAGGTGTTGTGGTTGTAAATTTTACTTGTTTAACAAAACGTGCTGTTTTATTTAAAAATATATATTGTGATAAATCACTGAATTTAATTAAGTCATTCGCATCTGTAGGGTTTGGATAATTGATAAATTTATAAGTATTCTTCATATTAATATTTTTACTTATACTATATTTTTGTCCTTCAGCCTGTGCCTTTGTGTAATAATTTGATAAATCAATATCCTGAGAGGATTTTCCAAAGATAGAACCATCTTTTCTGACATGTCATTTATATTAGATTAAAAATGACATAAAAATTTTCATTATTGTTGAGTTGAAATAATACATATAAACATAATTGACCACAACATTTAGAATTAATTTCTTGAACTTGAAATGTTTGATAAACACCATTCTGTAAGAATTGTATTACTTCAACAGGCGGTGGCATACCATAACTATCAAAATAATATTTATCCTGACTATTATGAATACAAACCCAATGAGAACCATTCTGTGTGTCAAAATTCATAATAATATTCTTTGTATTCTTATTTATATGTATTAATTCATCTCTCATACAAATAACCACATTATCAATTTTTTGTGTTTTACAATACTTAGCTAGTTCTATATTTGACGTTGTATTCTTTCCAAATTGTTTAAACCATTTATCCATGAGAAAGATACAATCCATTACCCCGTTTAGTTAGTTTAACACCCGCTTGAGCGATAGAGGAAAGCATATCTCCAACCAACAATCTAGCTTTATCAGGTAGACTTTCAAGTTTTTGAGCAAAATCTACAATTACACCACTTCCACTAATTTGTTTCTCCAACTCCTTGTTATGTCTTTCCAATTCTTTTTGAGCTTTTAGTTGTGCCTTCCTTTCGTTAGCAGTTTTTACCGCTGCTGAAATACCACCAGTCAATGCTCCCGCCGCACTTAAACCAGCAAATAAAGGAATTAGAAACGGGAAAAATCCTCCTCTTGACTCGTTTATTGAATATTTCTTTAACATAGGTTTTGTCATTTTAATTTTAAGTGATCCAGCATCATTTAGTGTTTTCACCTGCTCTCTTGTGAGTAAAACATCAATTCTTACTGCTCCTTTTCTTTGAAATGTATAAACATTAATAATACAAGGCTTTTGATTTTGAATACAAGATGTTAATTTATCAAGATTGATTTGATTAACATATACCCCTACCATTTATTTATGAGAAAAAACCAATGTGATATTAATCATAACACCATTATCTGTATTAATCTGTAATTCTGTTTCCTCCAAAAGCAAACAATAGACATCAACTTCTTCATTCTCTCCTCTTTCAATGTATAGAGAAGTATCCACTCCATTCGACTTTATAGTTTCCTTTTGAGAACTCAGGTCAATTGCGTAGATTGTATAAAGTTTTTGAAATGCAACCATATCCAAAATAGGATCATTATTACTGTTGCTTTCACACACCTTTTGGTAGGACTTGTAGGCTTCCGCATAATCATTTTTTTCCCAATCAATTTCCAATCTATCTCGTGGGTAAAATGTGCCATCAAGAGAAACCCAAAGTTGTTTCACCTTAGCATTATCACTCAGCGCATTATTCTTATCAGTACCTTCATCTCCATCTGGTTTCTTAAAAATGAGCCATAGGTATCGTGGTTTTCCTTCCAGAACACCTAAATTCCAAGTGTAGGTAGTGTGTTCCAGTTTAACATGTTGACATCTTCTTTTAAGGTATGATACATTTAGCGCTTTCTTTGAGTAAAGTCTTCTATTCAACATCTCTTCCGTTTTAAGATTAGGAGTATATTCACTAATATACCAACACATATCATTAATAACAAATTTATTATTTTCACCAAAAGCATTTTCAACCCCAAAAAGCAACCTATTTACATTATCATTCCTTTGTAGTTGAAATCTAATTTTAAGACCATACAAAACTTTGTCATAATCACAAAATCCAAATATACCTTTGAGAGGTACTGCTACGGTAAAACTATTCTCTGCTTTTGCGTCATCATTATACATTGCCTTCCTTTGACTATAACCAGGGTCTGCGTTTGTACCCATTGACATATAACCAGGAATAAAACCTTCAACAGCTCCCTTACCCATTCTATCACTAAACGAATATAGTGTAAATTTCATCATTTCAGATGTAGCAGAGACATAATCAACCGCTTCAACCTCTTGTGTTCCAATATACAGGCGGACACTATCAAACATTTTCCAGAAGAAATCATTTACGAGTGTAGCATTAGTATTATTCGCAACCTTAGTGAATTTAAATTTACACAGCAAGAAACTATCAGCTATATTCAAGTAAGTTTGTTGATTATTTATTTCAAAACTTTTTGTTCCGTTTGAATTCCAGTCTGTTCCTGTTATAGCATTTACCTTAAAATAGTCTTCCTTTTTGGTGGAGTTTGAAATGATAATCGTATCATCCAAATCATAGATACTATCAATCGCTTCCATACTTGTATTTATATAGCATTAAAATTGTTGAAACCCTGACCCAAGTATTTTAATGATTTTTTGTCGTTCTTGTGAAGATAGTTGAGTTTTACCTTTTTTAATTTCTTTGATTGCTTGTAATTTATGAGACTCCTTTTGAGCATCTTTTATACTCTTTATAGCACCCGCAACTGAGCCCACGGCTGAAGCAGTTGAACCAATTAGGTCTTTATGTTTAAGGATGGTTGAACCAATACCCATTAGAGTATCAATTATCCCATCTCCTTTATTTCTAAATTGATGTCCCACACACCGTTGTCTCTTTGGTTTATAGTATCCTCTACCAAGAAACATACCTTCTTCACCCTTATAGTATGGTGAAAGGAACATCCCATCCCCTGTAATTATTTTATATTTTCCCAACTCGTGTTTTCTCACAATAACCATTATTTATTTATTGAAAAACTTCACGGAGGTGAATTCTGATGGATATAATTTCATCATTGAAGGATATCATACGATTATCTTGGTCGGTTATCCTAAAATTTACTCTGTATATGGTTTTTCCTGACACAGGTAAATAGACAAGATTTTTTGGTTCCATATTAAATTTATAACCAATCGGGGTTGAGTATGCGCTGAATGAAAATATTGTATTTGTTCTTATTCCATCGTTATAAGCACCATCAATCAAATCACAATGAATTAATACTGAATTTATACCAGAGGATATTTGAATGACATTATCACTGTAAGACGTCCCGTTAGTTTCAATCTTTTTTGAAGAGAAACCCAATAGCTCTCTGAACGAATTTTCAATCGTGAAATCAACTTTATAATTATTTTTAAGTTTAATAGTTGATTTTGAAGTGTGTTTTTGAATATCTATTACAATATTTTTTGGTTCATCACCTTGTTCTTTCATAAGGCGAGAGACTTCTGAAGATATTTGAGAAATCTCGTAAGCTCCGGGTGAAACGGTTATAGTTTTATATCCACTTCCTGGATTATAACTAAACTTGTTGTTTTTCTCTGTGATATTAAACAAGGTATTATAAGTTTCCATCGACAATAAAGATGCCTCATATTCTTTTGTGGGGTCAAGTTGTAGTGGGTAAGGGAATGAAGCTGTGTAATCACTCGTGGTGAAATTAAAACTAAGAATTGTGCTTCTCATCTTATTTAATATCTAATAAAATATCTTTGTATTGACATTTATTAATTATTTTCATATTCATCAACTGATCTAAAATGGCGGATGCTTCATTAAAACAATTGTTGTTTCCAGCCTTCTTACTACCTAACAACAATAATAACCTATTAACTAATTGTGATGGGTCATTTGGAAGAAAACTAACACCCGAACCAAGCTTACTTAAAGCATCAATAATATGTTTCTCCTTCTCATTCTTCTTACTTTTACCAGCAACAGAAACTCCATAATCAAGTGCGTTTAGCAACTCAATATACTCTCTATCTTCCTCTCTTTCCATATCAAGCGGTTCATCAAAATAAGGTGAATTAGCATGTCCATCTTTTGTTAGAAGAAACATTAATCTTGGGGTTAATTCAACATTTGGTTGGTCAGAACTTAAGAACACCAATTTATCATTAAATATCAATAACTTTTCTTTCACAAGATGGAACTGTGTTGGTTCTTCTGTTGGAATGAGACCTGCTCTGGTTTTTGAACCCTTCAAATATTCATTGTTTTGAAGAGCTTCTACAATATAATTGGAAAGTTTATTTACCTTCTCAAGATGCCGAAATGATCCTTCATCATCATATTCTAATTCTCCAAGTTCTTGCTCTGTCATTTGACTAAAATCTTTGAGCATTTGAAATTTTTTCGGAGTAAATTCTACCGTGGGAACTGTAGGTGAAATCGTTTGTTGAGTTTTTAAAAGTGGTTTAAAAAATTTCTCTTGTTTTCTTTCAAAGGCTTCTTCACCAGTTAGTTTCTGTCTCCTTTTCTTCTTTATGTCTTCCTGTTGCTTTACAACTTTTGAAACCAACTCTTGATGTTCTTTAAACTTTCTTACTCTTTCTTTGGTATTCATTTTCTGTATTTATTTATTGAAAAATATCATTTAGTATCTCATCTTGTTTCACAACAATATATTTATATTTTCCAATCATGTGTTTCATATAATTTTCAAATTCCTTCTTACTACATAATGTAGAACAATTATCTCTCCAAAAATTATTTGTATCTTTTGAATTTAACTTAAATAAAATAAAAGTATTAGCATTGTTTCTTATTGAGCGCCGAGGGAGTTGAAAATATGACTGACTAAGATAAATACAATTACAAGAAGAATGTCTCCCTCTTGTATAGTAGCTATCCATTACTGTTTGGTTTCTCTCATGAACACAATCATCAAAGATAACGAGGTTCTTTTTTGATTTATCTAAATCTTGGGGTGAAGGTATATCATCCGTATTATCACTGAGAATACAAGTTATGGGTTTTGGTTTCGGTTTTGATTTCTGTGTATCACAAAATAATTGTATTATATCTTCAATATTATAATCATTTAGTTTGTTTTGAAGTTTAAATAAACCTATAATGTCTTCCTTTTTAAGACCCGCATTAAAACCCTGTGAGAGTAGTTGATACTCGGGTTGAAAACTTGACTTTGTAAAAATTATTAAATTATCATAATCTAAAAAATTAGGGCTGAGGAGCATCTTTAAGAGCAAACAGGTTTTTCCACATCCGCTTGAACCGACTATTAGACATCTCAATGAATTTGGAAGATTTTTATGGTTATTAAATTTTATCTTATTTTCCCAAACGGGTAAAAAATCATTCATTTATATATTTGGAAAACAAGTCATCTAACTTTTTTTGAGTTTTTTGAGAAACTCTATATTTTATCCTGAGTTCAGGTTTAATTTCAAAATAATCCATTATTTTGTTTATATAGTATCTTGTATTAACATTTCCATTAAAATTATTTTGAATAATAAATATCATTAAACCCTTATACATTTCCTCAATACAAATAGTCTCTTCCCTTGTAAGAAATGGTGTATTATCACCATAATACTTAACATTCATCTCTCTTATTAATCTTGTAAAGTAATTCATTTTTGGTTCTAATTTAAAAGAGTTATATATTTTTCTTTATTTTTTATTATCATTAATTAGAAGATAATCACAGTAAATCCATTGTTTATATGCTTCTGATTCTGTATTAAGCCCCACTCTACCACAAGCCGGACAATTCTCTAATTTATCATATGGAGAGTCTGGAAATTCTAAATATCCTTCAGAATTTATCATATTTATAAAGTAAAATTATACTTAAAACAAAGTGCCTTTTTTAGAGGCTTTTTTAAAGATGAAACTGTGCTTAAAGTAAAACACCTTTGAGCTTTTCAACTCGTTTTATGTATATAACTTTACTTAAACTAAACGCAAGTTTATTAGCTAATAAATACAATGTTTCAAAACACAAAAGACAAATTTCAATCAATCTCTACTTTGGTGGAAGATATAAAAAAATATGTCAAACATGTTAAATTGAACAAAGATAAATATGGAAATTTTTGGATTAAACCCATAATGGAGAATAACATGTGTCCTTTTATTAAATTTACGGGACAAGCTATGTTGATTAATAACTCTATTAAAGTAAATTTGACAAAAGTTTCTCCACTACTACTAACAATTTACTCAAAGCTTGAAAAGGTCATTGATAAAGAAGCTTTGAAAATGAATGATAAGACCATCAACGATTCTAGAGGAAACATTTGTATATTCTTTAATAGACCCAAAGATGTGGGTGAAATTAATAATATGAATATTAGTGGTGAACTATCATTCCGTACTCTGATTATTAGAGATTATTTGAAAATAACATTTAATGTAAAAAATATTGTGGTTATTAGTTCTAATGAAAGAAAATATATAGATATTGATGGAAGTTTAATGGTATGTAAATGAGTGATATTAACAGTCAATACTCTGAGAGTTATTATACTGAGAGTCTAGGATCTGAAGATAGTTATGATACTAATAGTTTGTGTTCAAATGATAGTTATGAGAGTAGCTTTATTGATGACTCAGATAGTGAAATTGAAATTGATGAACTAGAGTATCTAAACTTTCTGGCTAATACATAGACGCTTTACTTTAAGTAAAGTTAAATACATAAAACGAGTTGAAAAGCTCAAAGGTGTTTTACTTTAAGTAAAGTTATATACATAAAACGAGTTGAAAAGCTCAAAGATGTTTTACTTTAAGTAAAGTTATATACATAAAACGAGTTGAAAAGCTCAAAGATGTTTTACTTTAAGCACAGTTTCATCTTTAAAAAAGCCTCTAAAAAAGGCACTTTGTTTTAAGTATAATTTTACTATATAAATACATATGATCAAAGCAACGTATTGCGACGTTTGTGAACAAGAATATAAACAATACAAAAGACACCTTAAAACTAACAAACACACATTTAATCTACTTCACCTACTATCTCCTATTCAGAAGGAAACAAAACACTGTTCTGCATGTAATAAAAATATCCTCAAGAAAGGCTTCGAAATACATCTTAAAACAATTCTACATTTATCAAATTTTATCACAACTAAAAACTCTGATGGCGCATTCAAAGGACATATTAAAATAAGAGTCTTTAACTTCAAACCTCCTGAACCAGAGTCTATAGTTGATGCTGTAGAAATAGTTAAACCTGCTGTTCAAACGTTGATTGAAAAAACACTAAAATAAATGAAACCACTTAAATTTTATATGGGAGTAAAATTAGAAATGACAAAGGACAAAGGAGTTATAGATACACCATACATGAGAACTGAGCCACACTTTATATCTTCATATCAAGATTTTAAAACATCAGGAGTCTATGATGAACTTATTAAACAAGAGCAAGATGTGGACAATTCAATCGTAGGAAGTGGATTCAATATAGGAAAAATTATTTACATAGACATTCATATTCTTAAATCAGATCCTCTAAAAGCTTCTTCCTACATTGATTTACCCAGTGTTATCAAAAATAGAAAAGCAGTTATCAATATCAAAAATAAAGACAATAAATGTTTTCTCTAGTCTATTCTAGCACACTTACATCCTCCACATTTTCATGATGAAAGAGTATCTCATTATAAAAAATATGAGAATACATTAAATACGAAAGATCTAAAGTTTCCGATGGCTTTAAATGATATTCCTAAATTTGAAAAGATAAATAATTTATCAGTTAATGTTTATGGTCTAACAGAAACAAACAGCATTCAGGTTTTAAAGCTTTCTGACAATTGTGAACAAACTCATATTAATCTTCTATATTTTAATTCAGAGGAAAATTCACATTATACATACATCAAAGATATTGCTAAATTAATAAAACCACAAGTATGTAAAAGAACAAATAAAATATATATTTGTTTGCATTGTCTTAACTTCTTCCATACACAAGAAAGATTAGATAAACATTCAAATTATTGTGGTGAACATAAATCAACGGTAATCAATATGCCTAAAGAAGGCTCAAAGATCACATTCAAAGATGAAAAGAAAAAGATCAAACATCCATTTGTTATATATGCTGATTTTGAAAGTATTCTAGAAAAAATAGATACTGCTTCTCCAGATCCAAAAGAATCATACACAAATAAATATCAAAAACATACTCCTTGCGGTTTTTGTTATTATATCAAATCATCCGTTGGTGATAAATATAACAAGTTAGAGGAGTATAGAGGCTCAAATACCCCAGAGGAGTTTGTGAAACGACTAGAAAAAGACTGTGTCCGATTAACCAAGATAATGAGAGAAACCAATAAACCAATGTCCTTGACGAGTGAACAGAAAAGGGAATTTAGAAAAAACAATGTTTGTCATATTTGTGAGGAAAAAATTGGTGAAGGTCTAAGGGTTAGAGATCATTGTCATCTCACTGGTAAATATAGAGGTCCGGCTCATCAAAGTTGTAATATTAATTATAAACTCCCCTCTTTCATTCCTGTCTTTCTTCATAACAATGCTCATTATGATACGCATCTATTTATTAATGAACTTTCAATGACATCTGGACACATTTCAGCAATTCCTAACACGGATCAGAAATACATTTCATTCACAAAAACAATTCACACATCTCCTATTACTCATATCAGATTTATTGATACATTTAAATTCATGGCAAGTCCATTGGCTAACTTGGTTCAAAATCTAAAAGAGTTTCCATGTCTTTCAGAGTATTTTTCAGATAAAGATTTTCTAACACAAAAGGGAATTTACCCCTATGACTATATGGACTCATTTGAGAGATTCAATGAAACACAACTTCGTTTAAAAGAAAATTACTATAACAAATTAAACAACAGTCATATATCTGATAAAGATTATGTACACGCACAAAATGTTTGGGAAAAATATAACATCAAGAATCTTGGCGAGTATCACGTTTTGTATCTCAAAACTGATGTGCTTTTATTGGCCGATGTATTTGAAGCCTTTAGATCTGTTTGTCGCACTGGATATGGATTGGATCCTGCTCACTACTACACAGCACCTGGATTGGCTTGGAGCGCAATGTTGAAAATGACAAAACAAGCTTTGGATTTGATAACCGATGTCGATATGCTTTTGATGATTGAAAAGGCAAAAAGCGGTGGAATTTCACAAGTATGCTCGAGCAGCTACGCAAAAGCAAATAACAAATATCTTCCAAATTATGATTCAACGAAAGAGAGTTCTTACTTGATGTACTATGACGCAAACAACTTGTATGGCTGGGCAATGTCTCAAGCTCTTCCTTATGGGAAACTAAGATGGGTAAAGGAAAAAGACTACACAAAGGTTTTACAAGATGTATGTATCTCTACACAAAAAGAATTGGATGATTCAAAGGTTGGTTATTATTTTGAGGTCGATTTAAAATATCCTGAAGAACTTCATATCAAACATAAAGATCTTCCATTTGCTTGTGAGAAAGAAAGTCCAAAGAAAGAATGGTTGAGTGATTTATCAACGATCGTTTGATATAGGTGAATCAACAGAAAAATTACTGACTACATTATATAACAAGAAAAATTATGTACTACACCAAAGAAATTTGCGACAATATTTATCAAAAGGTCTAAGAGTAGAGAAGATCCACAGGGTTCTAAAGTTCAATCAAAGTCATTGGTTAAAGGGGTACATTGATTTTAATACACAAAGAAGAACAGAGTCAAAAACAGATTTTGAGAAAGACTTTTATAAATTGATGAATAATGCGGTCTTTGGTAAGACCATGGAGAATGTGAGGAAAAGACAAAATATCAGACTAGCAACATCTTGGGAACAAGCATCAAAATTAATTAATAGACCGAGTTTTACTAGAGCTGAGGTCTTTACTGAGAACTTTTGTGCGATCCATTTGGTTAAAGAGAGTATTGAAATGGACAAACCTATTTACATTGGAACATCAATTCTTGACTTGTCAAAGTCATTAATGTATGATTACTTTTATATTAATCTAAAATCAAAGTATAAGGATAATGTGTCATTGTTGTATATGGATACTGATAGTTTTATTTTGAAAATTAAGACTGATGATGTTTATTCAGACATGAAAAAGGACATTAATATCTATGATACAAGTAATTACAGTCCAGAGAGTGAGTTGTTTTCTTCTAAAAATAAAAAGGTGATTGGAAAGTTCAAGGATGAATTGGGAGGAAATGTTTTGAGTGAATTTGTGGGATTGAGGTCGAAGGCTTATGCTTATAAATACATTGTGAATAACGTTGAAAAGACTGATAAGAAGTTAAAAGGTATAAAGAAAAATGTCATTAAAGAAACAATAAACTTTAAGGATTATTATAACTGTTTAACAACAAAGAAAGAAGAGTTTAGAAAGATTAATGGAATAAGAAGTTATAAACATCAATTATATTCAGAAGAGGTGAATAAGAAAGCATTGGGGGCTTTTGATTATAAGAGGTTTATTTTAGAAAATGGAATTGATAGTCTCCCTTAGGGTGCCTTCACATACACGGATTATTCTTACGAGTCCTTACGGATCGCCAACTCGTAGTCAATCGCAAGCATCCGTAAATAACGGAAGATGATTTTTGACATGTCAAAAGTTGTTGCGAGTTGTGACGAGTTATCTACGGATACCAGCGAGTTATTTACGGATGCTTGTGATTGACTACGAGTTGGCGATCCGTAAGGACTCGTAAGAATAATCCGTGTATGTGAAGGTTGCATTATGGTTATATAAGTATATAAGTGATAAGATATATGTGATAAGATATATAAGTGATATGATATAAGTGATAAGATATATTAGTGATAAGATATATAAGTGATAAGATATATATAAGTGATAAGATATATATATATAAGTGATAAGTTAAAAAATGGGGTTAGTGTCCCAGAAGCAACATTTATCACCTACTCCTGTCCACCAAGTTTCGTCAGAATCCATCCACAATGTTTTGAGATATCCTGCTCACAGACAATCAGAAACGACCTCCACCTACCTTTAGTGGCAGAGGTAAAAATATAAAAATAAATCACAGAACAAAAAGGTTACTTCTTGACATTCTATGTTGAATTTAAAAAATACATCACATACCAGACGTGGGTGTTAATCCATCATCCTGAAATTGGAGACCGCAGAAATCCTCACGTGGCGCACGTTTCTGAGTTAAGTGTGATGCCGATCAGGAAGAAGAAGCCATGCTACCAAATTTGTACACTTCCGGAATTGATTTATTTGTATTCAAATGTCTGGTAATTGTTTTGTATTTATTTACGTGAATGTGTACTTGTATATAATTGTCATCCATTTAAAAAGGCTTCCACAGTATCGAGAGATTTTTTATTTTTTTTTAACTCCAAAAAAAGAACTTTTTTTTTTAATGTTTTTTTTTTTTTGCCTAATCGAGCGATTTTTTTCCATTTTTGCCTTTTGCCTCCCAGGCACTCACTGATGAACCTCTGAAAGTTTGATGAAGATCCGTTCAGCCATCTCTGAATAAAACGTGGACACACACACAGCCAACTCGCGTTTATCTAAATATATATAAAGCTCAGTTGACTTTTTGCTCCACCAAATAACAGCGAAACGGAGTTGAGGAAAAGTGTGAAAATTCTACAGATGCTGTGATAAATAACTACCTCTGTCGGTTTTAATGTGTAATAGAGAATAGACGTCTGGATCAATTTTTGAATTAAATTTAAATCCCGATTTATATATATTGTTACGGAAACGGAGTACGGCACTCCCCTTAGTGGGGGGGGGGGGGGGTGGGGGTTAATCCCCCTTCTATTTGCACTGGCCGTCTCCGCTCCTGAAGCTACCCCGCTCCCTCCACGAGGCAGGTGGGCAACCTCGCTCGAGGCCACGGACGAGATGTTATTTTGCCGAGCGTTTTTTAGCAGCCCGCGGCTCGAGCCATTAACAAAAACTAAACCCGATCCTAAACGTTGGCCAAATCGTGCCACAGGTACTCAATGGGGAAATCACAAAGACGATCAGACGAGCATGAAGAAGACGAAGGTAGGAAATAACAGGATTTATTATTATTTACACAAGACTAAAGGAAGAAAAGCAATCAAAGTAATATAAAGAAAATGGAGGGAGCAGAAGGACACAGAGCAATTTCTAGCTTATCTATAGAGGCTTAACTTATACCCAGGACAATACGGACAGAACGAACTCACTCACACGAATAGGGAATTGCAGATTGGATTGGCTGGAGGGAGAGGAAGGTGGGACCACAAGGCTGGAAGGTTTGGCAGGGCGGCACAGCAAGCAGGTCCTCTCCGGGCTGGAAGCGAGCAAGGCGGCGGCAAGCACACGTATTTTCGTTGCACGCGGCAGGGGCTGGTTGTTGCTGAACGCCTCGGGCTCCCTCGGTCATCTGCTCGTGGGGGCTTCCCCCCCACGGGTTATATAGCCACGCCCTACCAAGCCATGGCCACACCTTACCAAGCCGTGCCCACCGAGTCCTGGTTGGGCGCAAGGGCTTCCTGGCTCCACCTCCTGAAGACGATGGGCCGGCCATGCCCTTCTCCCCCGAGTTGACCGCGTGCGTAATGGAGTTTGGAGTGAAGAAAACAGCCCAATGCAACGGTGGCGAACGCCGCAGAAAACCGCCCAATGCAACGGTGGCGAACGCCGCAGAAAACCGCCCAATGCAACGGTGGCGAACGCCGCAGAAAACCGCCCAATGCAACGGTGGCGAACGCCGCAGAAAACCGCCCAATGTTACTGGCACTTTGAACAGATGATTTGGGGGAAACTTGAAAAGGGAACTATCTTATTCCATCTGGTGCAATGCAGAGTCAACTAATGGGCAACAGAGCCTTAAACTGGAACACATAATAAAGAAATAACTATTTAGAAGGGTATATGATTTTCTACGTGCATGCGATGGACTAACTAAGGGGACGACCTTTGACCTTTACACAAATTGATGGAGGTATTTACAAGAATCATTACAATTGACAGAGGGTGATATTTACAACAATTACAACGTGCAGGATTCTCAAATCCGCAACAATATATATATATATATATATATATATATATATATATATATATATATATATATATATATATATATATATATATATGTATATATGTATATATATATATATATATATATATATATATATATATATACGTATATATATATATATATATATATATATATATATACGTATATATATATATATATATATATATATATATATATATATATATATATATATATATATATATATATATATATTGTAACGGTTTTGAGAAGTGTAACGGGTTTTGAGGAGTGTAACAATTTTGGAGGAAGGGTAACGAATGTGAAGAGTATGGTTTTGTTATGGTAATGTAAACAATGGTCGCAGCCGTCCTCCTAATTAATTTCATAGAACATATACGCAGGTCACGATATATCTTTTAAATAGTGTATTTCCTTATTCCATGTAGGCTAAGTATGTGTTTTCCACTAGATTGACTTTGCATTGTATCAAACAAAATAAGCGTAGGCCCTTTTCAATTTCCCCAAAACCTCCTTTCCAATTGCCTTCTGCATTTTGGGCGGTTGCCTTCAATCCGCCATTGGCCATGAGGCAGGGTCGGAGAAGAAAGGCGTGTCTCCACCTCGTCATGAGAGGGAAGAAGTGAACAGGCCCTAACAGCCAACCAGCACCGCGGTGAGTGACCCGGTAGGCGTGCCCTCGGAGCCGGCGGCTTAATTCCGCCGGAGGATATAAAAGCAAATGCAAGGGACTGCTTGACGAGTTGAGTGAGAGGGTTCCGAAGAAGAGGAGATGACCTGAGAGAGGAGCGCAATCCACCGCAAACACCACCTGCCTGCAATATCCCTCGTCGTTGGAGAGACGCGCTGAACGGTGGGAGACGGCTCCACCCCAAAGAAGAGGAGCAGGGGCACCGAGCCAGCGCGTGACGGCCGCAGCTACACGACGGAGGGTTTTCCCGCCAAAACCGGGAGGGATTGAAAGCCACTGCCTCCGACCTTGCCTCCCTCTCCAGCAATCTACCTCGAGCCCTTACCTGCCTGCAATATCCCTTGTGTAAGTGTGAACGTCTTGTCCTACTCGTTGTCTGGGGATTAAGTAAAATGAATAGTGTAAGTTAACGATTCGCTGTGTTACTGCTTCTTCCATCTATTGCTGTAAATAATATTGGTCGCTCTAAAATATTGCTTGTGTGTGTATAATAAATCTGTTCTTCCTCCGAACTCTGTCTTCCTTCTCTCTTCTTCTCTTTCGGTCGCTTTAGAGGTTTCCCAATTGAATATCTGTAGCGCGATTAGTCAACGTTCGGGTGGAATCGGGCCCATTGGGTATAACTTGTGCGAACACGGCGGCCATTCCGCTCGGCCCAGCATAACATCTTAAGTCGTGTCCGTAACAATTGGTGTCGGGGAGTGAGATCGACCCGGAGCGCGCTGCACGCGCTCAAAATTATAAAGCGGACAAAATTGTGTTGTTTTATAAAACCCGAATTTTGAGATCGCGCCATGGACAATCAAGGCGATCGGATGTCGGTGGGGGAGATAGACGGGTTAGGGGTAACCCAGGAACCAGGGGAAATGTATGTGGAAGAAAGGGAGGAGGAGAGCAATGAGGAGGCGGTTGAGGGGGTGTCAGACGCGCAAAATGGCGTCCTCGCGCACGTGGGTGTAGCGGCACCAAATTTTGCCACGCCCGCGACCGTGGTAGCGCCCCTGGTGGATTCAAACCTTTTGTTGCTACAAATCGGGGCCCTTATGGACAAAATGAGGGACGAAGCGAGGGCTAATAGTGAGCGATTAGAGGGCCAAATGGGGGCAATGAGGGGCGAAATGGGGGGCAAAATGGGGGAAATGGGGGGCAAAATGGGGGAAATGGGGGAACGGCTAGAAGCTAAATTTGAGGGGTTAGACAATAATCTTAAGGGATTAGACAAGAAATTTGAGGGGTTAGACAATGGGTTAGAGGGGGTGAAAAATGGGTTAATGGGGTTAGAAAATAGGATGGAAGACAAATTGCGGGAAATAGGGGAGCAATCTGCGCGGGAAATCGAACAGATGGGGAACCAGATGGAGGAGGTGAAGGAGGAGATACGACGAGGTGTAAGTGAGGAGGTCTCTGGGCTACGCGAGGAGGTAAAGCGAGGTGAGAAGCGTATGGAGAAAGAGGTGAGAAATGGGGCGGCAAAGTTACAAGGGGGAATAGAAGATCTGACAGAGGAGGTGGAACAGCTAACAAAGGGACAGACGGAGTTAGTGGAGCAGGTTCAAAAGAACACTGCAGTACTCGGAGGGTTAAAGGCGACACAAAAAGAAATTAAAAACGAATTAATAGCGACACAGAAGCAATGTCAGATGGTACGTGAGGGACTGACAATGAGGGTGGACGAGGTGACCGAGATAATGGAGACAAAGGACCGAGAGGTGAGGATGCACATAGAGACGGTCACGGTAGCCTTAGAGGACGAACTTGAGGAAACGCACCAGGAAATAAAAGAGGTGAAGCAAAAATTAGAGGAAGTGGAAGAAGAGGTGAGTGAAATTAAGAAGAGACGGAGGGAAACTAAGAGGGAGATAAAGGAGGAAGTGATGGAATATGTGCAAGGTCGGTGCTCAACTCATAATGTGATGCTCACTAACCAAATAAAGAGTTTGCAGGTGGCGGAGGAGGTGCGACGACGAGGTGCCAAGGTGAGTGGCAATGTATATGATGTGAGGAAAGCTTCAGTCAGCTTGGGGATTGGTTTGGATCCGGGTGTTCGTGAGAGGCCGTTGGTGAAGTGTGCGACAGGTCTGGTGTGCGAAAAAAGAGGTGTGCGAGAATGTCCGACCATGGGGTGTGTGAGGAAAAAGTGCACGCCGAGGAGTGAGTGTGCCGTCAAGAGTGAGTTGGTCGAAGCGCGTGTGCGAGGGAGCACCGGGAAGCGCGGTGTGGTGAGTGTTACGGAGGAAGTAACGAAAAAGTGTGCGCGGGAGGATGCGCGAGAAAGGTGTGTAACGGACGGGTGCATGGGGGAAGCGCATGCTGTCAAGAGTAAGGGAGAATGTACGCCTGTGGTGAGTGTTACAGAGGGTGTAACGGGAGAGTGTGCGCAAGAGTGTGCGCGAGAACGGTGTGTAACGGACGGGTGCATGAGGAAAGAGTGTGCTGTCGAGAGTAAGGGTGAATGCGCGACCGAGAGTGGAGGTGAGAGTAGTGAGAGTGACAAGGAGCGTGAGTTGGTTGTGACAGGTGAGCGAGGATGTACACCTGGAATGGAAGGATGCACACCTGGAATGGTAGAGCGTGTGTGGGAATGCACACTTGAGTTGGTCGTGAGGCACGTGGTTGGGTGTGCGAGTGAAAGCACACCTGTGATGGTCACAGAGGAGGTGACCGAGGAAGGGGCGCAAAGAGGTGTGTTGGTGAGGTGTGCGACCAACGAATGTGTGCCAAAGTGTTCGGTGGTCAGGTGTGTGACCAAGGCTGTGAGTGGAATGAGTGTACCAGTGTGTGTAAGGAAAGGTACGAGGAGCATGGGAACAGCTGGAGGTGTGAGCACGAAAGGAATAGCGTATGCATGTAAGCATCCAGGTGAAGCATCGACGGTAACCGGGGTAGAGGTTAGAACGACTTATAGCCGAATCGGGCCCTCGGTGCGCGTCGGGCAGCCCGATAGGAAGGGTCGTCATGGCGACCACTTTTTGGTGAGACGTGCCGGCAGGTCGAGATCGGGACATTGGATGGCTCCACGCCGAGGGGGTGCGTGGGATCTCGGCCTGGGTAAACCTCCGTCCCTGCACCGAGTGCCGGACGTATCCAGCCGCTGGCACAAAAGAACCCGCGTTCATTGCTCGGCTGTACGAAGCCGGGCTGGAGATGGGAATTGGCGCACCGAGAGGATGTAATAAGTAGACGGACTGTAATGGTGATAGTGATAGTGGTTTTGATACGAAATTTATAATAGTGGGTAGAATTGGCAGTAAATGGAAAATTTTTGATTGGTTGGAATTTGGATGTGCAAAATTCATAGTGAGAGGCCCCCGATGTGGTGGGATGGCAAATCCACCATCCCTCACAGACGGGGGGCAAATGCGCAATAGTTTATGGGGTGTATGGCAGTGAAAACTAGCCCGGGTGGGTTAGGTTATATTGTAGGGATCTAGCGAAGATGACATTAGGTAACGTTAAGGTTAGTTAGTGACTGATACCTGTAGTGGGGACGCAGGTAGATTAGTGTGGATGATAATGACGTGGGAGCGCAATAGTTTAAAGGGACGACTGGGAAGCGCAAGTTTCAGAGGGGAGTAGTGAGCTGAGATGATGCCGTGTGTTTGAGGATTGAACAGGTGATTGAACCGGTGTGATTGAACAGGTGTGATTGCACAGGTGTGCAACTGAACAGGTGTGTGGAGCAGTGTATGAGGGAGTAGTGGTGATTGCGTGTTGTGTTGACCAGATGGTCCAGGAAGAGGAGGAGGGTGCAGGTGGCACCAGGTGAGTGCACAGGTGTGCAACTGAACAGGTGGATGGAGCAGTGTATGAGTGAGTGATGGTGATTGTGTATTGTGATGACCAAGTGGTCCAGGAAGAAAGGAGGGTGCAGGTGGCACCAGGTGAGTGCACAGGTGTGCAACTGAACAGGTGGATGGAGCAGTGTATGAGTGAGTGATGTTGATTGTGTATTGTGATGACCAAATGGTCCAGGAAGAAAGGAGGGTGCAGGTGGCACCAGGTGTGATTGCACAGGTGTGCAACAACAGGTATGGAGAATGGTTGTGTGGAATAAATGGTATGGAATAAATGGAGTATTGGAATGGATGGTCGTGGAGTGAGTATGGTGGAAATTGTGGAGTGGAGTGGATGGTGCGAAGGTGTGAATGGGGGAAGAGTGGACCCCCATCACGGATACCCGGGGCGGGTAGTGTAAGTGTTAGGTAGAGGGTATAGGTAAATTGTGGTTGGATATTGGCATCTGTGGTGCGAGGTGAAAGAATGATGTTTGGATGGGTGCATTAGTGTTGTGGAAATGGCTGGGCGTGTAGCCTGTTAGTGTGTGTAGTTGGTTTGGGCACCCCACCACTGTAAGGATGTCGGCCAGGTGAGGCCGCAGGTGGGCTCTGGGAGCCGGTAGTAGTTGTTGTGGATGGGGCCCGAGGATCCGGAGGACGGACCCGGGTAGCCCAGTGCCAGAGGGCACCAGTGGGGTGACAGATCCAAGCGGGGTCTTCCCCAGTTAGATAGGTTAGGGTGAGGAGCTAGGTAAGCTCGGGTGGCAACTGCAGTGGTGGAGGTGTGCAGGTGGGTAGACCTGCTGGGAGAGCTACACGTCACAGCCCAGAAATTGTGCGAGGGCACCGGGAGATGAATCGGGGGAGTGAGACCCCAAATTGAGAAGCACCACAGTTTGGTCAATGGGAATTGGTTTTTAAAACCACATAGTGTAAGTTGACCAATGGATTGGCAGGGAGAGACCCCGGGTAGTGTAAAGTGTGTTAAAATCATTTAGAGGATAGTTAGGATGAAGGATCTCCTCGCACCATCTGCATCCACTCACCTGAGGTGACAGGTACTCCACGCCATGCCATGTTTTGATTATTTTTTATGATGCAAATGTTTGGATTGTGAGACGCATCATGACGTGGGTGTGACATTGTGCTTTGTAATTCCATCTCTCCCTCCTTATGAGGATTGATGATGAATTGATGATGGCAAATTTTGAAGTAGAGGGATTGTGGTGACGAATTTGGTATAAGGGAAATATGGGGAAGACGTGACAGTAGTGACGAATTTGTAAATGGGTAGATTTTGTAAATATGGGGTAAGAGCAAGGGTAGTGTAGGTGACAGGGGGGTGACGTATGGTAGGGACGAGCTTTCTCACTTCGCCCTCCGTACGTATTTCACCTTGCATTGCCTTATTGACGTGTACCCTTGTGACCTTACCCCTCGCTCATTGTCTTTCTTTTGTCTCCCACATGACCTGTGCGCCATTGGGTGCCGAGGGGAGCGTGCGTGAGGTGGCCATTGTGCGCCCGAGATTCCCAGAACCAGCACGCATTGCGTTGATGTACCACTTTATGGACCGCTGTTCTGCGGCCAAGTACCACTTGATGGACCCCAGGTTCTGGGGCAGGGCACCTCTGTTGGGGACCGGCCATAGTGGCCAGGGAATTTTGCTGGCGGACCTCGGTAAGGTGGCACCTATGCCAAACAGGTGGACCA